>NC_136134.1:11387744-11987744 GCF_965212315.1 Lampetra planeri | reverse complement strand
GTCCCCGGCGGCAGTGACGGCGCGCTACCCCCCTCGCAACGGGGGCCCCGCGAGGCCGTTCGTCCCCCACGGCGCGTACGCCACGCCGCCGCGCATGCGCCGGCAGTACTCGTCGCCAGACCTGAAGGTGTCGCGTGAAACGGACGTCTAGGATGCCGCGTTGGGGTTGACGAGCATCTGGCGGTGCAGGAGGAGGAAGAAGAGAAGGCAGGTGATGTGGAGGAGGGAGGAGAAAAAAGATGAGACAGCCCAAGAACAAGACAAATGTTTTGGATTTAGCTTAAGTATTTTGCTTTTGTTCATGTTCAGGAAGGATGCCATATTTGTTTGCACAATGGGGAGGAGGGTCTGGCACGCTCTGCACAGCGTTTGCTGCCAAAATAAGCGAAAGCCAAATGAACAATGATGACAACGACAACAACAACACGACTGCACCAAGCCTGGGCTGACAGTGATGCATTTGCAGTCACTTAGAAGCATTTCGTAGACTTGCACAATACACAACACAGTAGGTTTACCAGTATTTACAGCTGCATATTTCTTTTTATTATAAAGTACCCCAGGTAATGCTCGTTGAAGTGGAAACGTGCAGGCGAGTTGCTTTGTTTGCATCGCGCCGTCTCTTGTACACAGGTACTAGGAGGGACACTCCTACCTCAATGCACGTCGCGTGCCTTACTGTACCTCTGCCGGTCCAACCGCGCCGGCGCCGTAAGACGCGGCGAGCAACGCGGTCGCCTTGAATGCCCGGCGCTCACTGGCGAACGAGCAACCGCCCTCTGATGCACGGAAGCCAAAACCTCTCAGGTTTTGGCGTCGCCGCGGTGGCCCCGACTGCACTGGCGCTCGTGGAAGCACGTGCCGCTCTCTGCCCCGGATTGTCCCGCGCTCGTGGAGGAGAGCGGACGTTGCCCTGGGTCCTTACTCGGCACCGGGTCTTGGTGGTCGTCGCCCAGCCCCCTCGGCCCTGAGGTTTACTCCTGGGAGGTCGGTGCAGACTGGGGTGGCTCATCTTGCCTCGGGGCCGTGGTGTGAGCCCTTTAAGCTGTGCTGCTGGGGCTTTTCTGGGAAGCAGGGCCCTGGGTAATGCTTTCAATGAACTTAGACTTCTGTCATGTTCTTGGAATTTTTACAATCTTGGTATACAAGTGGACAAAACTAAATGAGTAGGAAGGAAAAACAGTTGAGAAACTGTTGTTTTACAATACTGATTAAAACAAATATTATAAATATATTTATCATAAATTGTTCGACCTGTGTAAAAATGTTTAAGTTTGAGTTGCAAACATATTTTGGGGATTGGCAAACATTTCTCGGTTTCACAAGATCCATGTGCCTTTCCTGATCTACGGTTTCTAAAACTGATGCACTATAACTTTATACTCTCTGACCGTAACGCATTGAGGGCCCATGGGGCCGCTAGCGGTGGGCTCACCGATGGGTAGCAGTGCACATCGATTCATCGTGCCAAGTGGGCAGTCGTCGGGCGGCGAGGGCAGATCGGCAAGCCTTGTGCCGTTTAGCAGGAGGGCGCTGTAAGACGAGAACTTGGCCAGGCCACCTCGTTGAACTTTGTCAACCGAAGGAGCCGCACCTCCATGTGGGATATCATTCACGGACCCATTTAGAGATAGACAGCTTGGCCTCAAGAACAAGATTGTGAATTGTGTATATACACATGTATTGTGTGTGTTTGTATGCACGGTACATACAGCCAGATTGCCCCAAATCCTGTCCAACTCTATGATGAGCTGCAGTGGATTGTTGATCATGTTTCCACGAGGCGTTGGCTGTGGATGGTGACACGAGTAAATAAAAACGCAGCACAGTTGGCCTCCTGTAAGCCGTGCGCATCGTTCGGTTCATAGTGCCACTGAGCGTGAACTCCCTAAGGGCTGCAGTGAGGTCGACGGGTGCTGGGCTGCCTTGTGGACGGTTTGTGTAGCGGTAGTGCCAGGCAAAAGGCGACACAGAATGCACTTGCGAACGCGTTGAGAGTGAAGACAATCTTTGCTGTAGTGCTTTTTGTCAGCTTCATTTGCTGCTAAATCACATTTTAGATTTTAACTAGGTGGGGCATAACAGTTTTACTTTTTTTTACTTTTCATTTCAGAGTGTGAGCTGAATTATAAATGCGCAAACGACTGCAATATTTTTCTGCGGCGTGAATTGACGGCGGGAGTTGCAGATGACGGTTGTTATTTGTTTTTATAGCTTAGTGCGATTGTGCTTTGAGAGTATTGGGGAATGTGCAAGCAAGAGTCGAAATGGACCTCAAATCCTGGACGGTCCACTCAACGCCCTGAGCGGGCACCCTTGCCACTCCCAAATCAAGGCCTCGTCCCATCCAGGTGCACTGGGAAAATCACATCCGATTTAAACTTTACGGTTCATAAGGAGCGGAATTGTTAGGTGTGCGCGGTATGTTGACCGGTTGAGTGGGGTCGGGAATGAATTGTGGAAAAGCGTGATCCGGCCCCTCCACTTGCACGGGGGCAAGGGGCGCGCGAGGCAGGGCTTGTGATAACCATCGTGCCCAGCGATGAGCAGCAAGGTGCGGGAATGATGTCCAGTTGAGACGGACTGCTGAGTGTAAGTCTGAACACGAAGGAAACATTAAACACTAACCTCTTGACTCGTTAGGCATTTTGGGATCCGACCTATAAACAAAGGAGACGATACACAGTTTTTGTGTTTTGTAATGCCTTATCCACGATCGTTAGCGAATGAAATGCAACATTTAAAATTTCATAAACAACAAAAATGGAACAAACAAGACCGGAAAGATTTTGTTTTATCATCCAGGAAATGCAAAGGAGATCTCTATGACACTCCCAGGACTGTTGTGTGGCGCTGTAGTCACGGTTACCGTAGTCACGCGTCGTGACTATCCTCATGTTGTTTTCTGTGGTCTGTGGTGTTCGGCGTGCGTAACTTTCTGGAACCCCCCTCTCTGTGTGGTGCCCCCCGTGGCACGTCTTCCCCGTGTGTTGCCGTGGCGTGCAGTGGCGAGTCTATGACGCGTTCATCTGGGGAGGCACCAGCAGGGGGCATCTAATATGGGTGGTGGGGGGGCAGTGGGTGCCCCTCTATTCGCGTATAGGGAGCCGATCTTGGAGGTCAATCAATCTTTATTTTACGTGCCAATATCGCCCTCAATAAAGTTGGTCAGGGGGAAAATGTGTATTTGGTGTGGTATCTAACAGAAGGAAGGAAGCGATGGCATCAGTGGCTTTGGCCATGATGACTGATCTTTACCTCGAGATTGCGTGTCCCTCAAGCCGCCACCCAGTGGAATTGCCTCTCAATATGGAGGGGGTGGGGGCAATGGGGGAGCGCTGCTCTTAATATTGGGGGTACGTCGTCCCCCCTGACCCCTCAACAGAATCACCACTGGTGGCCTGTTACAGGGTCACCATCCCACACTTAAGAAGAGAGGAACGAAGGAGAAATATGTGGGGTCCATTGCCCCCCACAATGCATCGTTCCCATCCACTCGTGCCCCCCCCGCCATTCCCCGCCCCCCGTCCACCCGTGTCCCGTGCCAGCGTGCATGGTTTGTGCGTCGTCTCCGTGGGAGGGAGTGAGGGTGGCGCTGCGAGCACCATCGCGTGTTGAGCTGGGGGTTAAATAAATTGAGCAGGCACGAGAGGCGAGCGCGCATTGTGTTCATTTCTACAGGTGTTGGTTTCTCCGACAGTGTACGCCATCCATACTCACTCAAGCAACGGCTCCAAAACCTTCCGTTCGCCATCACTTGCGCCACACACACACATGCACACGTATGTTCTTTGCTAACGATACCCAGATTGGAACTAATTTCCTGGTTAGGCACATCACCTAATGGAATCCTATAAAAGAGCCATTTGAGCTTCAACAAATTTGCTTTGCCATGCTCATCGGGGTGAGTCATTCCCTCGGAAGTGCCACGTTGCCAAAAGCACGGTGGCGATGCCAGGTCAAGCAGGCCGCGCCGCACGGATGACGGTGACGGTCGAACCCATGCACGGCAGCGGTGGCGTGCGCCGCCTGTTCTCGCTCCGTGCCGCCCACCCGGCGCCCGTGGCGGATGTTTTACGCCTGTGGTGTATTTTCGTACGCACGCTGCACGGATGGCGTCAGGAATACGAGAACCGCCTGCTCGCGCTGCAGCGGCAGGTGGACACGCACCTGACCGGGGATCCGCACCTCGACGACGAGGACGACGATGACGCGGAGGACGAGGGTGAGTGAGCCCGCCCCTCTGCGGCGGTGCGACGCAAAGCCACGGGTTACTTTCCTCTGGTAGCCTCACCGGGTGCACCGCCCTGGTGGCGCTGGGCCCAGCGGTAGCTCATTTGCCGCTTGTTGGTAAAATTCACGGTTTGAATCTGGCAGGCTGCCCTGGCTATTATTACTGCAGGTATATTAAAGTAATACTATGCACCGCCTGATTCACAATGTGACATCATTCAAAGAAGAGTAGGCCATTGTGTGTTTGCAAGAGTGGTCCACATAAAAAAAATGACACTGCAAAAGTACTTAATTGGCAAAGAGCAATTGTCCAAATTTACTGTGAAACTTTGCAGAACCATAAAAAAGTGTCCTGAGACTCGGTGAGGCTTTTCTGGGGAAACAAAGGAATTGTGTTCAGTTGATTTACACAACGAACCAAGCACCTGCTTCCTCTCATCTTTCCCTTCAAATGTCTTCCCCTCCCTCTGCTTCAGCGAGATAAAGGTTATTACAGCCAATACTATGATTCATAATTGAATTTCAAATTCTAGGTTGTGAGAATTGTTCGCTAACTCAGTAGTGAGGCAAAACAGGTTTTTTGCGTTAGATCGCGTAAATATAATAATGTGTCGTTAAACCCGCCACCACCCGACAGCCAATTAGTAAGGTTTGTCACGTAAAGAGAACGTGCCAATTTGTTACTAGTACAGCACACACGTGTGTGTAGGATAGCCAAGCCACAATATTACAATCTGAGTACGACGTTTCGTCAGTAATTACAACTAGCTTCATCAGGTGACAGCCAGACAGTATTACCTGGTGCGTTAAACGCTGTGTACATACAACTTTTAAATTTTGTTGGCTGCATTGGGTGGTCGAGGAACTTAACGACACGTGGCCAGATCGTTACGTTTGCTTCACACGTTGGCTATATGTTAACGTCCCCGATTTTATACATCTCAGAAATCGCGTGTCGTTTGATTATTTTCCCACAACGGTGTTGCGGTGTTCGGATTCCCGTTGGCATCGTGCAGGTGCGCATAAATCGCTTCCCGCGGGCCTTGTTCCGTCGACAATTCCCGGAGCGTTTCCAGTAAATCCCTGCATGCGCCTCTTTTCTGGAGCTCGTCCTCTGCTTCCCCCAAACTCGGACCCTCGCCTCCCGTTTCCTCCCACGCCCAAGCGAATGGGGAGGAGATGTAGGCACAAGGCCCCTCGGGACAACACAGCAGCCAAGGCTGCATATGCCAGGCGCAACAGAATTTATGGTTGTGCCTCTTTAATGACGTTCATCCTCCGAGTTGCTACATTTTCCTCTCCGTGCTTTGTGTTTGTGCCCGTGGCCTTCCGTGACCTTTCAGACAATCACCGAGTCCAGTGTCTGCTCCTTAATCCAGTTTGAGGAGGCAACTTAGTCCATGTCTGGTTTCTAGGACTCAAGTACAGCCTGCTGATGGATTAACGATGATGATGTTCTTTCATCGCGTCTCGAGTGGAGAATCGCTTCAAAGTAACGCATGGGATCATTACAATGGCAAGATAAAATAGAATAGCATAACATAAAAACGTGATTCAATTCAAGACAAACAGTTGCATAAACAAGGGAAGGTTACGATTAAATACTGTTGATGAGAATATTCATCAGGAAAACAACAAGCCAAGTTAGGCTTTTATAAAGAATTTTTAAAAACAATTGAAAAATTTTGATTGGAATGTGAAACCGTGAGCTTAATTAGTTCCTTCTCATACTGGAGCCACGATTTGCTACTCGCATAAAATCATCGTTTTTTCTTGTGTGTGTGGACATATACAGGGAGCGGTGATTAGTGCTGCACTGCGAACCCGGCGATCACTCAGGGCCCATAACAGTGGCAAATATCTCAACCAGTGCAGGGCCTCCCCAAGGCCAACTCAGCCTTAAATAAGTACCTGGTGTGGTGTGTAAACAAAAGCACTGGGAGACAGAGGCAGCCGACCATGGTGTGCCCGTGCTGGACTTCATACTTGCTCACTAACAGCACTTGCCCCAGCAGTCTGTGTGTGCATGTCTGATTGTGTGAATTTGTGTCTGTATGTGCATGGAAATGCCAGAATATATGGTGCCCGCATTCCAATTTTTTTCAACAGAGCATAGGCCCACAGGCCCAAAGGCCCAATATGTCAGGCAGCCAGAACAAAAAGCACTTTCAGAGTTGTAATAGATAAGTATTAACACATGTTTTGAATGGAGAAAGGTTATTATAAGAGCTTGGTAAAAGTTGAAGGGAGTGAATTTCTAAAGTGGATCAATGCGAGGGAAGAAGCAGAAAGAGCAGTGCTGTGATCTGCGGTGTGGTGAGTGGGTGGGTCGGTGGGTGGGTAAGCGTTGTTGTGACCTGCGGTGTGGTGGTTAACATGGTATGGACAGTCAGCCTGGTAGAGCGATGGCTCACGGAACAGTAACTAGGGTAGTGGTAATGATGTAAGAGTGATGAGGAGGCGACTGACTGCCTGCCGCTAAGTGAGTGACTAGAGTGAAGTGGTGAGTTCTGGATCATCGATCGCCCTGACTGCTGCTTTGAATGCTGCCGAGTGCAGTGAGCGAGGAACTGGGTGCTCCACCCGAGATTTGACAGCAGCAGGATTCTAACGTTGGCGGATCGTGTGCTTTCTAAATCCGCAGCGGTGCCTGTTATGTAAACGTATGTGTGCGTACGCGCGTTTTCCCTCCATGGCCCCATTGTGTCGGCAGCTCAATGGACGGAGGGCGAGTTCAACCTGGCGCTGTGGGCCTTCCGCAAGTGGAAGTACCACCAGTTTACATCCCTGCGCGACCAACTCTGGGGAAACGCCATCTTCCTCAAGGAGGCCAACGCCATCAGCGTGGAGTTGAGGAAGAGGGTACGTCGAGATGCCCACGATGCCCGCGATGCCCACGATGCCCGCGATGCCCACGATGCCCACGAGGATGATTGGCTTTTGATCGTCCTCCTGCTCTTCGCCAGGGCGTCTCGGCGTGCTTTACGCATGATAAGCCACTTGCGTGACGTCTCATCTCAAACGTTAGAAAGGGCACCCCAGTGGCTGCTGTCCCTGTGCAGCACAAGGTGACTGGGCACCCGGCCGGCAAGTGGGCATTCGTTTGCCAGACCTTTGTGGTTCATATCCGGCAGACCGCTGAGATGCACACTGCGGGTGTATTAATCTTAAATCAATGTACTCTGTGGTTACAGTGGACGTTAAAGATCCTGTGAGGTAATTCAAAGAAGAATATGACACTGCCAGCGTCAGCGGCCAAAATTTGCCACATTCATGAAAATCACTCACAAATTTACTTAAAAGGCAATCGTAATCGCCGCCCCCTGTTGCGATTATCTGAGCAGGAACCTCCTTAAAAAGAGTCTTGAGACTCGGTGAGGTTTCCCTGAGTAAACAAGCATAGCACTAATTAACACCGCACGGTGTTACAATCGTTACAAAGTCTTTGCTGCACCGTCCATCGCGTCACTGCCAGGACAGCGTCGCGTGTGAAAGCCGCGTCACGTCCGAGTAGTGAGCGCGTCCATGCTGCTGTGCACCGCATGTGCAGGTGCAGTTCCAGTTCGTGCTGCTGACCGACACGGCCTACTCGCCACTGCCCTCCGAGCTGCTGTCTCCGGAGGCGGCGCGCCAGCGTGACCGCGACGACACCGGCGACCGCCCATTCCCCCGCACCGTGGTGGCCGTGGAGGTGCAGGACTTGAAGAACGGAGCGACGCACTACTGGAGCCTCGACAAGCTCCGGCGAGTGGGCACGCCTTGCCAGGCCATGATAGACCACGTGAGGCCAGGCCATGCGAGGCCAGGCCGAAAAGAGAAAGGTGAAATGGTCACGTGGTGTAGAAGCGTTTAACGCGCCATTGATGATTGTTTCAGCTCACGATGATAAGGTGAAGAACGTTTCTCACAGCCGCACTTGGCGATTAGATCCGCGACGTTTCACTTGAAAAGGTGCCAAGCATCTTCAGGAGAGAATGCAGGAAGTCCGAATAAAATCTAGGAAGTCAGAAAGTGACTTGTGTGTTTAGCTCCTCGTGTTTGTTTCGGATAGTTTTGAAAGTCAAACGATCGTCTCCCTGCTCAGTCGGTAGTGCTCCTTTACAGGCGCCTAGGGGCACTGCGTGTAGTTACTCAGCCAGGTTCGTCATGTGTGCAAATTGTCTGCAAATTGCATGAAAATCTTACGTTTAGGCAAATTAAAAAACCCACATGATGTAGAATAACTTGAAAAATAAAAACGAGACCCCAAATCATAATGGTTCACCCGGTCGTGAAGGCTAGGTCGGGGTGGGTGTAGAGGTGTCGCTCGCCCGATGCAGAGGCGCAGTGGTGACACCCGTGCCTCTAAGCAATGAGGATCTGGGTTTAGTTCCTCCCATGAGCACCTTTTTTTGAGGTGTTTGCATATTCTCTCCCTTTTCTGCATGGGTTTCATTTGGGTTTACCACGGCTAAACAAACATACAATGAAACTAGTAATGGGCAAAAATCTCCCTTTAAAAGGACTGTGTGGCTTTTCTGGGTAAACAATATCAATTTAAATCAATGTCGGAGATGTTCACATCGTACTGGCGTTGGCAGGCAGCGGCTGGGCACGATGCGGGAGATGTACGACCG
This sequence comes from Lampetra planeri, assembly GCF_965212315.1. Taxonomy (NCBI): domain Eukaryota; kingdom Metazoa; phylum Chordata; class Hyperoartia; order Petromyzontiformes; family Petromyzontidae; genus Lampetra; species Lampetra planeri. Next base: position 11,978,895 of record NC_136134.1, on the reverse strand, counting down.
CGCCGGGGAGATATCGTCCAACGCGTCCGAGGACGGGGAACCCGGCATGACGGGCCACGACCCCTTCTACGACCGCTTTCCCTGGTTCCGGCTTGTCGGCAGGTGAGAGCCCCGTGCTGCTGCTACTGCTGTACCCCCCCCCCCCCACGCTCACGCCTCCTGTGGTTGCTGCTCCCCGGAGCGCCGTCGCGAGGAACCGACGCTTCTGGCGTGCGAGTCGGGCGTCGCGGTGCGGTGACGGGGACAAGTGCTGTCGGTGGTGCAGCTGGCTCCTGTGCTGGCTCTGTCTCTGCCAGAGGTTGTAGTTGGCCTCGTGTGACCCCCCATGTGTGCTTGGGTTTGATTCAAAACATTTGCATGGGTTCTACGTACAAAAGCGATTGCCTCTGACGATTTGGTCCACTGGGCCGCCATAACTATTGCGTTCTCCAATTCCGCACCGCTTTGCAATGTTGTACGGAAAGAGGTCTGCTCCCCATTGGTCTGGCCAGCTCGGTGTTTCACGGCCAGCGTTGCATCAACGTTGCATCAACGCCGGCCACAGAGTCCGTCACAGACGCGCTCCGATAGTGCCTCGGTGTTTCGCGGGCAACAAGGATTCCAGCGCACCGAGCGGGCCGCTGTTGAAGCACGCGGTGGCGCCTGCGTTTCTGTGTGCGTCTAAACCTGTGTGAGCGATGACACTCCCTGTTGCTGCTTCTCGTTTAGGCCACTATTTTCACACTGATTCCCTTTCATTCCCCTCCTTCACCCCCCCACCACTGCCCCGACACCTCCAAACTCACACCGCTCCCTCCTTCCATGCCCCCCACTCTTCCCTTTGCACTGTACTATAAAATCACAAAATCCACAAAATGAAATGAATGTGCTAATTAACTAATTACAAAACCATTTTAAAAATTGCTTTTACCAAAAAAAATCACAAACATATTCATTATCAAATCTTAATTAATTACAAAAATATAACACAAATTATTATAAAAACAAAAACACGACACCCTCTCCCCGCTCGAAATGAATGAAACGGTGACGCCAGTTCGCCGCTCTTCAGCACGTGTGTGAGCGAGCGGCTGGCCGACCTCACGCCGTCGCCCACCTTCTCGCTGGGCGGGGAGTCCGACATCACGGAGCTAGCCGACGAGCAGGAGGGCGGCGGTGGCGGCCGCGGCGCCGGTCGCGCCGGCCGCGCCGGCCGCGGCAGCTCCGACTGCGACGGGGACGCTCGCGGCCGCAGGATCGACGACGACGACGAAGACGAGGAGGCGCTGGAGCTGTTGGACGACGAGGCGTTCGTGGACGATGAGACGACGGGCTCGGAGGCCAGCTCGCTGGACGACGGGCCGCTCGACGGGCCGTCGGGGGCCGCCGGCTCGGGCCTGCTGCACGGGGAGCTCGACCCGTTCTACGACCGATCGCCGTGGTTCAGCCTCCTCGGGAGGTCCGTGGGCCTCCGGCCGCACTCACTCCGTGCTCCCTCCGCGCCTCCCGTCTAGGTCGCGGTCACGCGCTCAGCTGCACTTGTCGCCGCTTGCGGTTGCTCTTGTCCAGTGATCGATGTCTCCATCGACGGTGGTGAATCGCCAAACTTGTGTCGCCACGTCGCAATGCCGCTCTCGGCTGAGTGAGCAGTGGGGCGATGCTGCTCGTTCCTCGATAAAACGTGTCATTGGGAGAGGCAGTTTCTACTCCTTTTTGGGTAACATCACAGCCTGCTTATTTTTCTGCCAAAAATGGGGAAATGCCAATTTTTTCACAATTTTTTAAAGAAATACTTAAAGCACTTCATTTTATCAATTATAAAAAAACATGTTTAGGTGTTTATACATCTTGCTAAGGGCTAATTTAATCCATTACATTATTATCCAATTCATGTGTTCGTTTTTAAGTTCAATCATTGTAAATAAAACACATTTTCTGTTTGAGTTTTATTTTGTGTCTTTGGTTCGTTTACATTTGATAAAAAATAAAGTGTTTTTTTTGTTGACTGTGACTTTTGTCTTTTATAATTTTTTTCAGTTTATTTTCATATTTTGTTTGTTGTTGATGGCCCCATCCATTCCACCACACTTTGTTTAGCCAACCAAGGGCGTCTTATTGGTTCTTTCGGTAAAGTCATGTAGAAGGGAAATAATAAAATAATAAAAATAAAACATAATAAAATAATTCTCACGACGTTTCGGCCACAACGCAAGCAGCCATCCTCAGGTGACTTTACCGAAAGAACCAAGAAGATGAATCCCTGCAGTCACGAAAGCTTTAAATCGAAATTCAACCAAGGGCGCTTTGTCACGCACCGGCGCCTGCGTGCGTTCTCACAGTGGAGTCGCACAATTCCATTTGCCGTGAATGCCGAGCTCCCGTGGATTGTGGCCGGTCCCTCCTCCGGTTGTTTGACCCTCATCTTCATGGCCGCTTTGTTTCATTTGTTTTTTTGCACACCAAATGCTATGCTCATTCCTCTTGTGGATTAATTTCGTTTGCCGTCGTCACGATCCGCATTTTTACCAATTTTTAAATTTACCCGCAAATGACTCAATTGCGATTACGCATAGCGACATCGCGTTTTCCTGTGAGACTCGTGCAGACTTCGTCTGTCAAGCATAGCAGCGCCTTCCTTCTTGGTGGTAACCGTATGATTGGCGTTAACACAAAATGTGCTTATGATGGTGAATAATAATAATTTGGCAACGTAAATTTATTGTGTTTACTTTTTGACTGCCATTTCCCATTTTGCTTAGTTGTTTTAATGTACCTACTCATGATTATTACTTTCTTAATTACCATAATTTGAACAAAAATGTATTAACTGAACAAAAGGGCATTTGTTGTGTGGGTGACGCGGCGCTCGCTAAATTGGTGATCCGCTGCTGCCCCTATCATCACCCCAATGCCTGGTGTACCACCTGCTTCTACCCGCTGGTCCTGACCCCTATGCCCTCCGTCTGTCCGCCCCACCTCCCGCTGCATCCACCCCCTCAGGGCGTTCGTGTACCTGAGCAACCTGCTTTACCCCGTGCCGCTGGTGCACACCGCCGCCGTGGCTAACGAGCGCGGGGAGGTGAAGGGGTTCCTGCGCGTCGCCGTGCAGGCTATCACAGGTGGGGCCCGCCGCCTCCTCTTGCGTCCTCGGCATCGTCCTCATCTCTGCCATCTTCGGGAAGATCCAGTCCCATCGTCGATCGTTACTGTCGTCACTTTCATTGTTAGTGGCATCGTCACCGATGTCATCGCTTTCATCATCTCAGTTGTGTTCATCATCGCTGTCATCACCATTATTGCCATCGTCAGCATCACCACTGCCATTACAATCGTTATCACCATCATTGGTTCCCTCGTCCTCGTCATCACCACCATCTAAAGCAAATTCACAATAAATGTCTCGACGTGCAGCCTGCACACCGTCCTGCAGATGGGTTAGTTGACTCGGTGATGTGAATCTTTTAAATTGCCTTAATGGTAACCAACATGCATACAACCTGTGTAACTTGGAGCCCCACGGGGTGATTGTGCCTGGTTTATATAGAGCAGGCATTGACATTATAACCTCCACGTGTGAGCGTCATGTGGCTGGGATCTGATGGTTTGTCAGCGTGGTCCTGCCCCTTGGATGTAAATGCTCTGGCACTGTTACGGATAAATTGCGTCAAACTGTACAACTACGAATTTTTTTTCAGCACAGCTTTCATTTGTCTGAAATTTCCTAATTGGCATGATCTGCACAGAACCTTCAGCCTTGCGCCCTCACCCATGGGGTGAAAATAACATCACGTTAATGTGAAAATTTAAAATGTGCGGCTTGGTGACTTCTTTAATGAGATGCATAAGTAATGGCCTTCAAACCTATTTTCTTTTATGGGCCTCTGATTACTTTTAATGAGCCGTTTATGCAATTTAGTGCCGCATTTATCGTGCGTGTGTGCAGAATCATTTCGGAATATGTTATGGCTGTTGCAGTGCATTTTAGGGGAGCGGTTTTAGGAATTGAATCACAACTTAATGAGCTTCACAAACTTGCTTTCTCAGGAGCCACGATCCACGAAGTTTAGTTAGAGGAGCGACTCGGCAATGAGTGCACTGCGTGACGAATGCAGCAACCCGAGTACGATTCCCGGTCACGGCTGCAGCCGGTGGTCGAGTCATTTCTAAACTGGTCCTGGGCCCGCCTTCTCCTTTCACCACCTGGCACTGACCGGTGTGGTGAAGTATAGTGAAACAGCCCCGATGTTCTACACCGTGTGGAGAGACCTTCATCCAGCAGTGAATGGGCAGAGGGCTGGACATTATTAATTATTTCAATTTACCCTCAGTCCTGTGATTATACACAATATTACTTGTCAATGCTTAATAATAGTCGTGTAACAATTCACTGTGATTTGACGAATTGTCACAAGTCATGCTGAGGATTTGATTATGAGAATCTGTTTTTGTTGCCCCTGCACAATGGGGAGCCTTGAGCCTGTGCTGTAAACAGGAGATGAGCACTGCCCCATTGCTCATTTGAGCAGGAAACTGCTTTGACACTTTGTGTGTTTCAGCCAAGCGGTTTCTAAATCTATCTAATTTGATGGAGGAGGCCAAATTACCTCTTCATTCTGCCTATGTGGCTACTTATCCAACAAACTCCGTCTAAAGCTGGATTTGGTCAACACATTGGAATGGTCGGGCTCAGTGTGGATTTTTGTTTTGGCAGCGGACGACGAAGCTCCAGATTACGGCTCCGGTGTGCGGCAGTCGGGCACGGCCAAGATATCGTTTGACGACCAATATTTCCGCAAGGTGAGATCGGCGACGCATTGAGCGGCGTCTCCGTGAGGTCCTTCCCTTGCGGCGGTGCAGGGCCAGCGCTGATGGGTGCCAAGCCGGGCCCCATGCACCAGCAGCTGTCCCTTGGGGACCACCCAAGGTCGCACTCCTTTGCGATTTATTGTTGTCGTGGTGGCGCACACAACAGCTCTACTGCTCTACTGCCCCCCATAGCCGAGAGGCGCCGGGCCTGGTGGTTTGTGTGCAGCGATTCACCCGCCACAGACCTCGTGCATTGGCACCTTGCAGGGCCACAGTTTCGTTCAAGAATCGATTCCTAACGTCTCGTTTATTGGTTCATTTATATTATCTGCTATGAATACCCTATAGATATAGTCATTACAATGACCAATAGGATTACACGACAGCATATTATGGAACGATTTGCCAAATAATGAAGGTTGCAGAATTGGGCTGTAGATAAATGACCAAAATAAAGGTCACGTGCAAAGGAGGAGGGGTGGATTCTCTGCACAATTAATGGTCCAAGACTGCACACTGTCATCCTCCTAATCTGCTGCACATTAATTCACCTGGATGTATATTTACTTCTTTGACACCAAAAAATTGAAGTGTAATTTAAAGCTGCCTTTATGAATCAGGGGTATTTAATTATTTATTTTAAAATATCAATTTTCATTGCACAGGCGCACTACTGTTGTTCATTTTAAATTCATGAAGTCAATCTGATTACCAGGGGCAGCCGGGAAGCTTTTAGGCCTAATGGCAGTCCGTGGGGAGCAAACCGAGGGGCTGCGTTTCCTGTGGGCCGCTCCGCGGCAACGCAGAGAGGAGGCGGCCACCCTCCGACGCACGTGAACGCTGGCTAGCTCCCGTGGCAAGCCGGGCGGTGCGAATGCACGCGAGGGGCATGCCTTGCAATTTTGCGCGTCGTTGTTTTGGCAAAGGCTGCGGTCCCTGCCGGTGAAGGGTAGGGGCAGAGATCTTGGGCACGGCTGCTAAGCAAATACGGGGACCGCGTGCTGCGCTCCTCGCATTGCAGACGCAATGTGGAAATGCAGGATTGGGACAATCCTCATTCGTGGTCGCTCCGTCTCTGCGGTGCCCCCGTACTCTGGAATTCCATGACAGAGTTCCTCACTCTGGTCAGGCCCCTCACTCTGGTCAGGTCCATGCTGCAGATCTTCCTTCCCTCTGCAGACTATTACTGCCTCTTTCTATTACTTTGTTACTTGCATACCATCATCTTTGTGATATTCCCCCACGGGGCAGAGATGCATTTCCTAAATAAACAATACCCATTTGTTACGCGTCTCGCTTATGCACGTGTCCCCCAGCCGTGTACATTCCCTGGGGATGCAGCCCACGTGGAGATGCTCTATAAATGCAATTTGTGAGTGCTTTGCCGAATAGAGTCCATTCCTGTACATAAAACAATAACTGAAATGCTAAGAATATTTATTGTCATTATTTACATGTATTGTTTGAATCTGACCCTCAATGTCAAAAGCCAAATGTTCATAAAGCAAAGAAATTGCTCATCCAATTTTATATTCTCTTATGAATGTATTCATAACTTCATATGTTAAAATATTACTGTACCCTTTTCTTTGTCCTGAAAAAGGTGAAGCTCAAATTATTTTTGTCCAAACCCCCGGCCTTAATCGGACATCCTAGCAAAGTGATTTTGACATTGCGTCTCGTCGCATCAAACATTTATCACAAGCAATGACACTCAAAGCCCCTGACAGACCGGGCTGCCTGTTAATCAAAGACATACACAACAACAGGATATTGCCACCGCCAGGACCATAGCTCAGCCCATGAGATAAATGATCGCCCCGTGTTCTTGAGACCGATCCTTATTACATATCATCTACCCGAAATCAATGCCAGACAATGTTTATTTTCATTTCGATACAGCGGATATTCAAGTCCACCCTTTTATTGTGTCCAAAGCTAAAGAGCCATTTTACGATGGCTGCCATGGGTTACTTGTGATGTATGTGGAGACGCCAGTCAGCAGAGAAGAAGGAGCCTTGTAATAAAGCACTCGACCTGCTCTTAAGTGCCCGAGGTCTCTGTAGTCTCCTGTGGCATCAAGATGCGAGAAATGTGTTTGTGTGCTTGTGCTGTTGGAAGGTCCTCGCGCAAACACCCATGCTGCTTTCCTGGCACAGCGTTACCGTGTACAAAAATACAGTGGCGGTGGTGGTGTGAGAGATGACAATAATCCACATCTGTATCTGATGAGTAAACCCATCACAACAGAAACATGAGTGCAGGTGGAAAAAAACCCAGATATAACAACACGCAAAATTGTGCAACATTGCATGTACAAAAGATCACAAGCTCAAAGAAGTGAACGTGTGGCCATTTTGTCGTTTAGACCAGCTACTCTTTGAGCTGTCGTGTTGGTGACCCAGTTCAGTCGCTCTTGCAAGTGACTCTTTCCTGGTCTCTTGGGATCTCGCCCCGGCTCCTCTACGTGCACTGGAAACGTCACGTTGTGATTTCTGCCGCCGTCAGGGCGACCGCGAGGCCTTCCTGCAGGAGGAGCTGCCGGTGGAGGTGGGCGCCTCGCAGGAGGAGCTGCGTGTGGTGGAGGGGCAGGGTCCCCCGATGGACACCGACTCCCTGGACGAGGAGGAAAACAACAACAACAACGTCGCCAGCAGCCAGTCCGGTCGGCAGTGTGCACTCGCACCGTGACGTCACATTTGTGCACCCAGCGTCAGCAGCGGATGTCCTACAAAAATAACTGTTTATGCCATAGAAATATGGAATTGACTGGCTTGGGGTGTAACTTTGAAGCTTCACTCATGATACAAAGAAGCGTACAAACTAACTGCCACGTTGGTCACTTTTGCAATAATAATAATAATAACACTAAATAAAGGTAAAGGCACGAACCTGCAATTGCTCACTCATGTCACTGCCAGTGAACTGGCCTCCGCTAGAGAGGGAACCCTGTAGGTTATTTGGTCAACTCCTCCACATTGATCAGAGACGTGTTGGATACGATGAAGTCAAATGTGCCAACTCTTACACAATGGCATTTCCAACAAGAACAATAATAACGAACAATAAAACGACGTTTGCTTTCAGAGTCGGGCAGTGAGCTGGGCAGCCCCGCCCGGGTGCTACGTGGCGCGCTGGCGGAGTGCGCCGGCGAGCACCTGGCGCTGGGCAGCACCTTCACGTTTCGCGTGACGGTGCTGCAGGCCTCGGGCATCCCGCCCGAGTACGCCGACATCTTCTGCCAGTTCAAGTGAGCCGAGCGCCGGGCAAACATCAACAACTGCTCGACTGGGGTCACGCATGGCAATTGTCGCCCCCCCCACCCCCCCGGTAGACTAATGCTGCTCGCGGGCAAGGTGCCGAGTCGCGTTTTGCCCCACAGGGACAGCTGCCACTGAGGGTGCACTTTCAAAATGTTTGTTGTTTATTGTGTGTACATCTCTCTGAGATGCCCTGACGTAAAGGGTGCTTCGTAAAAAAACATTCAATAGCTCGACACATTTATCAATAACACTGTGGCCATCAGAGGGAAATCTATTGTGTGTGATATCTCGAGGAATGTGCCTATCTTCATGGCACACAGACCACGAGAAAGGGGGCTTTGCGTTGATGTCAGTAAACAGACGGTAAACAATGCATCTGCTGCACTGCTCTCTGCTGCCCAATACTCAGCGCTGCGAAAATTACCAAACGTACAGTAGCTATGGGTAAATCACATTTTTAAAACATTACTTCACCTGTGTCACTTGCTCACCAGCAGTCAGATGGCTCCTAATCCATGACTGTCCCTGTGAACTTCACTCATTGATGCCTCCACTCATGTTGACACCGAATCTGTCATCGCATCCGCATTGCTTTCAACCACCGCACTGCAGGTTACAACCAACACTCTCAACCACTCACCACACTTCAGGGCAAACCACTTCTCGTTCTGCGTCTACTGACCCACTGCTCCTCTTTGGAATCCCCACCCATCTTTTTTCCTAATCTCTCATGAGTACTCCATTCAATGAACGAGTTGACTCATCGATTACAACTTTGATAGAGCTGTTTGTTCCTGGCCGTTTGGCGTTTTGGGTCTCTAAGGCTTGTGCTCAGCAACCGTGTTGAATATAGATATGAATGTGCTCAAAGATAACACTGTGTAACAATTTAATTTTTGTCCCTGGGTAGTAAGTGTTATTTCCTAATTGCTTATGCCTCGAAAGTACATAAAATGGCTATTATTCCCCACACACTTTGCTTTTGTGACCAGGACAGTGATATTTTGAAATGTACCTATTTTCAATGAGAAAACGGGTGAATTTGTGTCTTTTCGTTCACAATAAGTCAGAAAAAACAACATATGAATCAAAGTTTGTGGGGAATAATAGCCATTTTATATACTTTTTAGGCATAAGCAATTACGAAATGACACTTACTACCCAGGAACTAAAATTGTGTTCCGTCGTGTAATCGGTTTGAAAACTGTGGTCCGTGTGGCAGCTTCCTGCACTGCCACGACGAGGCGTTCTCCACAGAGCCCCTCAAGAACTCGGGACGAGGCCTGCCGCCTCTCGCCTTCTATCACGTCCAGAATGTGAGGACACCTCTCACATCATCATCAACGTCATTGTCATCGTCGTTACAAGGATAGCGAGGTTTTCAGAATCGTCTCATTTACAAGAGTGACAGATCTGGGGTCACAAAAATGACAGAGGCTTTACCATGGAATCAAGTGCAAATGGTGATTAGAGCAAAAACAACTAAACATAAATATGAATGTAAATACATTTGCCCTTTCCTGAACAGTTGCCTGGACACAGAGTGAGGCCCTCGGGTGTTGACGAAGGGTGTTGTTCAGTGTTCTGGTCTCTGTTGCAGATTGCCGTGGAAGTGACCAAGTCGTTTGTGGAGTACATCAAGAGCCAGCCGATTGTGTTCGAGGTGTTCGGTCACTACCAGCAACACCCCCTGCACAACCAGAGCGGGGAGCTGAGCAGGTGGGGGCACACGTGGGCCTGTGTACACAAACACGTACACACAGTCTCATGGGCGTGTGTACACAAACACGTACACACAGCCACATGGGCCTGTATACACAAACACGTACACACAGTCTCATGGGCCTGTGTACACAAACACGTACACACAGCCACATGGGCCTGTGTACACAAACACGTACACAGTCTCATGGGCCTGTGTACACAAACACGTACACACAGCCACATGGGCCTGTGTACATAACACGTACACACAGTCTCATGAGCGTGTGTACACAAACACACAGCCACATGGGCCTGTGTACACTAACACGTACACAGTCTCATGGGCCTGTTTACACAAACACGTACACACAGTCTCATGGGCCTGTGTACACAAACACACACACACAGTCTTATGGGCCTGTGTACACAAACACACAGCCACATGGGTGTGTGTACACAAACCTGTACACTCAAATGTTGGCACATGGGTGTGTACGCAAATGTATACACAAGCATGTACACAGTCATGGATTTGTGTACGCAAACGGGTACACAAAGGAACACGAGCACCTATGAAGGCCAGAGCGGTACACGAGGGGGTGGGTGGCCAGCACCATGCCCGACCGCCTTTGTCTCCCCAGTGGCGATGTTTACACACCGCACCAGGTACTCATTTGAGGCTGAGTCGACCGGGACCGGTTCAGATAATCTTCACTGGTGTTGGCCGTGAGCGGGAATCTAATCCGGGTCGCCGGGTTCATAGCGCAGTGCCAGGTTTATAGCGCTGCACCACAACTCCCCACACACAAACATCAGGACGTGGGTGTGTGTACACACAGAGACGGTCACACGGGCGTGCATACACAAGCAGATACGCACACACAAGAGTTGTATGTTAGTGATACATTCTATGCATTGTCACAATCCAGGGTTAGGATTAAATTGGAGAAAGATTTTTTTAAAACATTACAGTAATTGATATCGGCTCCAGCAGTTGGAGGGGCGATACGGACCCATGACAGCGCACACGGAGTCGCGCACACGGAGTCGCGCACACGGAGTCGCGCACACGGAGTCGCGCACACGGAGTCGCGCACTCAGAATCTCGCGCAGTGCCTCCCAGGATGCCTCTTTGACGTTGCTTTCTCAACGTGTTGTTGCAGCCCCATCCCGCCTTCCCGCCGCAACTTCCCGCCGGCAATGCCGCTCTCCAAGCCAGGTAGGCGCTCCGTGGCGTTCCGGCTCGCACGGCGCGGAACAGAAGCGCCCCGGCCGCGGGGTAGCAGTGAGGATGGCGACGCGTAGTCGTGTGGGGACCCGCATAGTCGACAGTCCCAGGATTCCACTTGAGGTGGATCGTGCAGAGCAGAGTAGATGAGGGCCTGCAGAGCAGAGTAATAACAAAGTCTTCACGGATCATTGGAAAAACATTATTTTCATCTACCGTGTCTCACGTAAAGGTTTTTTCATACAAAATGCTTACTTTGAACATTTAATTTGCAAAAAAAAACCTCTCCATGATTTTGTTTAGTATCTTCATGCTTCCAAACCAACGTTATTTTGATTTTCAAACATTGCGTTTTTGTGTTTCCGTTTCCCCGCATGGTCTCGCATCGCATGGATGTTTTTGTTTGTTTCGTTTTTTTTCCTTTCTCCCCCAAACCCGCCGCACCCCCCACTCTCACTTCATCACCCTCCACCTCGGCCGCACCCACCCTCCGTCGCCGCCACCACCTCCACCACCGCCTCCATCGCCACCGCCGCCTGCAGATCACGACAGAAAGATAGAGCTCGTTAAGTGTCTGGTTTCCGGCTGCGTGAGCTCGTGCGTGCTGGACGCTTTCTCGGCTCACGTCGCCGTGTCCGCCGCCGCCCGGCTGCTGGACAGCTTGGAGCCGGCGCTGCCCACGGCGCCGGCACCAGCGGTGGGCCCTGGTCCTCCGGCCGCCGCCCCGAAGCGTCCCCTGTGCGGCCCTCGCCGGCGCCGCTGCCGCCCGCCGCTAATGCTGCTGCTAGCCCCGCCGGTCATCCTGCAGCGCCATGGTAACGGGACGCCCGCCAAAAGTTAAACCATTGTAAAAAAAACTCAAAGTTGACGGTTAACAGTCGTATTTATAAATCCACACATTAAAATCTATTTTAAATAGTTACCGGCAGAGCCCGGACTGGGAGACAACTACGGAAGTGATGCGGAGTGTCAGAGGAGATGTGCCGGCGTCTTGGCGCCGATGAGCAGTTCCCTCCTTGCCCACCAATTGCCGTCTGTAAACACCGCAGGCGCTTGTACGCTTTGCTAATTCCGAGGGGAATGGCCACAGTCGAGTGGCTGCCCGCAAAATCTACCGGGCGGGCCGCGCAAATCGATCCGACCCGATGGCGGTTTCGCTCGCGCAGAGGAGAGGGTGCGGGACGCTCGCCCAGCGTTCCGGCGTTCCGGCGTTCCGGCGGCGGCACCGTGGGCACCGCGGCCGTCGGCAACGACGTTCCAGGTGGGCACGATGACTTTCTCCCCCTCTCTTCCTAGTGCCGGCCACCAAGCTAAACACGGTGAGCAAGCCCAACACGGGCCAGTGCCACTGCAAGTACGACCTGCTGCTGTGGGTGGAGATCTCGGAGCTGGAGCCGACTGGGGAGTGAGTAGCCTCGCTGTCGCGTGCCGGCTCGGCAGACGCACGCTCACGCTCACACGTGCGCCCATGCTGTACACGTCGCCCCTTCCATCTGCTTTCACCTGAGCGGTTGCCACTTATCCATTTCAGCGCTGCCCTCCATGAGCGGTACAGCGAGCGCAGTTTGGCGTTCCCTGAGAGACCTTCATTACTCACCGCATTCTTCATTTACGCGGCGTCCTGTGGTCATGCCACACGGCAGTGTTGGCGCTGAAGGTGGTGGCGAGGTTTTTTGTTCGTTGCACTTTACACTGCTCCCACTGCACTCGTTTAATTCTGATCTGGTTTCATAAAAGTTAAAGGAAATGCTCCCACTGCAAAAAGGGGACCGCATATTACTTTACAAAGGTGGACATTTCCAAATCTCTGTTAACGTTCGCAAATAAATTGCGGTCGTAGGAACGTCAAGAGTGAAGGCAGTGCACCTGTGGGTAGAACAGGAAGGGCCATAGACGTTTACGCGGAGGAGCGCATGCCGCTCTTCCCTAGGGCGCCGCAAACGCACGACTCTCCGGCGGACGTTACGAAGGCGCGACGCGTCCCGCACGTTCACATTATTCATAAGGGACCCACTGGCCAGCCTCACACCCGCCCATTGTTGTTCCTTCACGCCGTACATTTTTTATCTTCTCTGTATATTTTACTTTTTGTAGCGGCAGCAGTTGGTTGGCCATGCATCGATGCTGAATTGAGTGCAATACGTGATGTAGAGTGAGAGCCATGTTTTTGTTGTTTCAGACTCTATCCATTAATAATTCCTGTTCACAGTAGTATTTGGCTTGGCAGTGCCAGCTTCCTCTTCAGCATTTACTGGGGACGATGGCTTCAAAAACGTGGTTAATAACAAAAAAATACAGTGCACAAAGAAGCGTGGAGAAATGCAGGATTTAAAGACAGACCACCTGCATTAGAGAAGATACGTCGATTAAGAACATCTAACAAACCGCAGGACGCATTGCAGCTATAAGGGATGATGGACGATGGTCAGTGGCAGCCAAGGAAAACATCTCGGGATAGTGAGAGGTTGTGGTGACTTCAGGAGACCTTAATCCCTTGCTGGATTTACCACGGCTGATGGTAATGATGATGATGATGATAGGTTCAGAGACAATTATGTTTCAGTTGTAGCTCTGGTTGATTCAGTGTTCCCCGGAGTCAGAAGCAGTCTGTACCCTTGAGCAGAATGCGAGGCCCCGTGTTTGGCGAGTTTGAGAGCACAGTGTCTGCGAGGAGCTGCCGTGACGGACGGCTGCGGTACGAGCGATGGTCATCGACGCTCCCTCTTGTGTGTGCAGGTACATCCCCGCATTGGTGGACCACAGCAGTGGGATCCCCTGCCATGGAGTCTACCTGCTCCACCAGGTGAGCGTCGCGCTGCTCAATCACCTCACCGACGCTATCGCGGAAGCGCTCGCGCAGATTTCAACGCTGCAGCAGCCTAACCTGTCTGGTGAATCCACCCACTCGTGTGTCTGTGTAACGACTCTCGATTAATCATTTAAATCTGTTTAGACCCTCGTGCATGAAATTGTGCGTGTAATAATTGACTGTTTGCTGTTGGCATGCAAATCATATGCCAATGTTATATTTTGACCATTTGAGTCGATGAGACGGTACAAACCAGACAACAAACCAGAGGCAATGTATTGAGGTAGTCCAAACAGAACGCAAAGACGTACATCCTTGACATAAATTGTGGCAACTCGACAAGCTGCCAAGGGGTGATTTATTACATGGCCACTAACGAGGGTACCGGACTCGGAATGAAATATAAGTTCACCGTGACGCACGCTGCCTGACACTTTAGGAATTTTCCAATATGCTGAGAAATCCACCAGTCAGCATCCACTCAATGGGAAGCCGGTTTTCCCTGCTATGATCTTAATTTCCCTCCATCTTTTTGTAAACACAGGCTTAGGGCCTTGACCTTCTCTGCAAAGTGTCTGCATTCTTACCTCTCCATTTCTTTTTCCTCTCTACCTTGAGAGACTCCTATCCGTTACTCCCTTCTCTCAACGCACACGTCCGTCTGTTTTGATTAGCTATTATTATTGTGTAAAATCTGTTGTAGCCGATCGAATGCTACGGTGCGGCAGGATCGTATTAATGACCACATGCCACCCCCCCTCGCGCCACCAGGGCATCCAGAGGCGCATCGTGGTGACCATCATCCACGAGACGGAGAGTGAGGTGCAGTGGAAGGAGGTGCGCGAGCTCGTCGTCGGTGAGTCGGGGAAGCTGGCACTCCTCTTGCTAACTAGCGCCCTGAACACCTGGAACGCCATTGCTTCAGAAGCGGCGGCCCTGGTTACTCTCCTGTCTCATCACAGTGTGATGGCGAGCCGTCGATTCTGTGTGGTGCTATTGTACAATTGTTGTCTGTTTACACACCTGTGCAAAAATCACCTAAAATCTATATTTCCTTTTATGTTTCTTAATTTTACAAAAAATGTATATAAAAGTAAGTGTGTTTGGACAGTCTTTTTAATGTATTTTGTAACACGTTGTTTTTGCTGGTTTCTTTATGCTGTGTCGTGGCACTTCTTTTATGCTTTAGCCTTTGTCCTTGTGGGGACCCAGGTCACTCTCAGGCAGAGGTCGCAAACGGGTTTTGATTCCTTACCCGTACCCGTACCCGGCCGCACCAGGGTCGCAATCAGGTACCCGTACCCTACCCGATACCCGGCTACCCGTACCCGGCCGGGTATCGGGTAGGGTACGGGTACCCGATTGCGACCTCTGGGATGAAGCCATGTTGCAGGCGCGGGTGGGTTGATTCTAGGAACTTGAATTGTGAGAAGAGACAAGACGTTGGGAAAAGAGTGACAAACGGTTACTCACCAGTGACTCACGGCCCACCCGTACCCGTACCCGGCCGCACCAGGGTCGCAAACGGGTACCCGTACCCGGCCGGGTACGGGTAGCCGGGTATCGGGTAGGGTACGGGTATCGGGTACCCGATTGCGACCTCTGCCCTCAGGTCACTCTTGCAAATGAGACTCCTCTATCCTGGACTCTGGAGATCTCACCTGGTGGTTACACAAAGTGCACTTCAATGGTGCACGCTCATCACACCTGAGTACTGCGATTCAGTCATTGTTTAGATGAGAGACGGCGTGGAGGTGAGAGCGCTTGGCTCACGAGCAGGAAGGTTGGAATGGAACAAACTCCGGCCTGGTTTGGCAAGACAGCGTCCGTAGGGGGTTTTCTCCAGTCGTCACGAGCACATGCCGGCACTTGCTAGAAAAACACGTGCTTGCTATTGTGTGGAGTGACAGAGGGAAGGGGTCCCTGTGTCGCAGTCGGCTGTGCTTGAGGACGTGCGTGCGCGCGTTGCGTGTGCGGTGGTCAGGTCGTATCCGCACGTCGCCCGAGTTCGAGGAGAGCGCCGCCACAGACCCCGGGATTCTGTCCCTGAACATCCTCTCCTCCCAGTACATCTCCCCCGCTGGGGACGACAGGTGCGTCCGCACCCGACCACGTGCACCCACACGCCTGCCAATCTCCCATGAGCCTTTGCTCCCACACTCCTCCTGTGCTGTGTGCATCCAACAAAACTCAGAGCTGCTGACAATTTGAGCAGTGTCTGGGTGAATGCCTTTCACTTGGAGTTTTTTTTTACTGTACTTTGTTGGGGAAAAAGTGCACACGTATCTAATAGATATACTGTAAAAATACTGTTATACAAATTGTTTATTTTTTTAAAGAATATATTGCAGGGCACATGTTAATGTCATCTTGGGCACAGAAGTGTTACACACGGTGTTATGTAATGCGCGGAGTCTTTTGTTTTACGCTTTGCATTTTTTGGTGTTTTTATGTTTTGTTTTCCATCGCAAGGATGGTACTAACGTTTGTGTTTAATTTCTTGCAGGCAATGTCTTGATTCCGACATGCCTAGGTATTGTGCTGTCGTGCGTCTTACGCAATTCATGTTGCAAGCTTCCCGCAAGCACTTGCATTTCAAGTTCGCTTCATACTTTGCTTCTATAGTTTGCATTTGGTTTTGCTGCCGTGTTCGTATTTTATTAAAGGTACGCTTCGCAAAAACTTTGTTCGCGCCAAATCTTAGGCCGCATCAGCAGCAGCGGCAGTACATGTGTAGGAGCAGTACGGGTAAAATAAAATTAGGTCTGAAGGAATCCAGACACGTCATGTTGTGCCATCCACACCATCACGCGGCACACCACGGCACACTAACACCTGCGGCCGCTCTGCTCGGTGCCGACTCGTCGGACGGCCGGCCGTCTTGCTGACCGCGTCGTTCCCCGCTACCGCAGGACGTTCTTTCGCTTCGAGGCCGTGTGGGACAGCTCGCTCCACAACTCGCTGCAGCTGAACCGTGTCACTCCCTATGGGGAGAAGATCTACATGACCCTGTCAGCCTACCTGGAGGTGAGGGGTCTGGGGCCTGGAGAGCAGCATCCTTGGGCACAGTTGACTCGCAAGAAACAGCATTGGTCCACAGCTGTGTGAATGTTGATTCAGGGCTTCATGGCAAACACATGTATGAAGCTGTAGTATATAATGCTGCTTTACGATTTTAATGAACAAAGTAAATAGAGTAAAAGTTATATTTATATTTTCCCAATACAGTACTCAAATGGGTGTTGAATGCAATGTCTCCTTTGGCAACCCTAAACCAGAAGTGGAAATTCCATCTTTTTATGTTGCAGGCCAAGTCTTTCCATACGAATCCTGTCTCTAGTAATAACCTGGAGGCCTATTGCAAACCTAATGAAAATTACACCATCATCGAGGGTCTGAATTGATCACTGTGTGCATGCGTGTGTGTATTTGTGCATGCGTGCGTGTATTTGTGCGTGTGTGCGTGCGTGTTTGTGCACGTGTGTGGGTGCATTCCTCTCGAAGATGGAAAACTGCTCGCAGCCGGCTGTGATCACGAAGGACTTCTGCATGGTGTTCTACGCCCGTGATGCCAAGATCACGCCACCGCGCTCCCTGCGCAGCCTCTTCGGCAGTGGGTACAGCCGCTCGCCTGACTGGTGAGAGAGCGTTGGCGAGTACTTACCAAGAGGCACAGGTCCCCTTCGTAACCAAACACAATCACCGATTCACTCCAATCACACAATCACCAGTGGTCAGTCGCCTCCTCATCACTTCACAGATGTTGTGGATTCTGTCTCCTTCAATCTGTGTTCAACCAGCACACTGCAGACCACAACAACACAATCACTCACCTACCCATCTACCCACTCACTCACCTGCTCACCACCACACTGCAGGTCACAATTCTTATTTCTGCTTCTTCCCTCGCACTGCTCAGCCACTGTGTTAAATACATAATTATTGCTGTACACAACACTCGGCAAGCAGGGCAGTTGTTTTGCCGTGAACTCTGCGTCATAATTTATAAAGACTCTAAAATTCTGTGTCGTTGTTTGTTTCTTCTTGACAGTAACCGAGTCACTGGGCTGTACGAGCTGAGCCTCTGCAGACAGGCTGACAATGGCAGCCCAGGTGAGCGATACTGCGCGGGCAGATCCTTCCCAGCCACACTGCGAGTGTGGTGCATCGTGCCGCAGTAAGCGGCCGAGGCATTTGCGCTGTTTGATTTTTTCCGGACTGATCATGAAGTCCCATGCCGAACGACCTCGCATTGTTCACCCACGAGTTAAGCAGATCACTTTGATTTTATTTGACAGCAATATTTGGAAGCTCATAGGGTCAAGTTGTCTAACAATTAGAAAATGTGTAGGCAAGGCAGGTGGTGCAGCTGGCACCACAGTTCCGTTGGTTTGGTGGTACTGAACTTGTGGCACCCTTTCCTGATTTTATGAGTTAAAGGATCAGATGCCTCTCATGTTGCATCCAAATAATAATTCCTTTTTATACGGACAAGGTTTGAGATAGTGTAATATTAAATGATGACCTGATGATGATAAATCTCCATCATGAAGGGGCGACAGCTGCACTCCCTGCTACCCCCCCCCCACCATGAATCTGCATAGGAAAGCCAGCAGGAGTCACTGGGGTAAGTGGGGCAAGGCTTGGAGAGAGGGAGTCAGGTCAGGATTGGACTGGGCTGTAGACCTATCAGGCAATCACCTGGCAGGCCGGTCTTGTAGCTGGGCCACCACCCACTCAGCCCACTGGGGCCGTGATGCGGTTCAGCGGTCGAGCGTCCGCTGCTTGTTGTAGATGTTCGCGGTTTCACTCCGCCAGGCCGCCCTGGTTATCGCTGCGGATGTGTTATGGGCAACATTGTGGAAATTTGAAAAATTACTTATTAATCACTTAATTGTGAAACACATCAATCGTTGTTTCCCTCCTGAAAAAACTGAAGCACCTTCCTGAAGAGGAGTCGAGACCCCATTGAGGCTTTTCTGCGTAACTTACTTGAGCTCCGGCATTAGCTCACGGAGGCCCAGTTTGACTTGGGGGGGGCTGCTGCGCCGTCGTGACGTGGCTCGCGCATCCACGCAGGCATGCAGAGGCGGAGGCGGCGCGTGCTGGACACGTCGGTGGCATACGTGCGCGGGGAGGAGAACCTCTCGGGCTGGAGGCCGCGGAGCGACAGCCTCATCCTGGACCACCAGTGGGAGCTGCAGCGCCTGAGCCACCTGGAGGAGGTGCGCAGTGCCGACCGCCCTCCATCCCTGCCGTCAATAATATGTTCATTATTATAGTACTTTACAGGCCTCCAGTCAGTCTGCCGTGTTGGTGGTGGGCGCTATTTGACCATACTTCACCGTGCTGGTCAGCGTGGGTTGGAGAAGGCAGCTTGCAGCACTGATTTATGTATTTAATTATAATTTCTTCTACGATGTAATTATTTTCGAAAGTCTGTGTGTCGTGTATTCTGCATTTCATCTGAATTTGTAATCACAACGTGAAGGCACCTATGCCTGTGGGTGACATTAGAGACTCAAGAGCTCAGATGTCAGATTTAAAGTATCAAGCGTCACTAACCACACACACAGACCGTGGCAACTACGCGCGACACTTCACTCGTCCAAACCCGCGCTCTCGCGTTCCGAGTCCCTGAGCCCCGCCGCGTGCCGCCGTGCGCAGGTGGAGAAGACGCGTCACTTCCTGCTGCTGCGTGAGCGCCTGGAGGGCGGCGCCCACAAGCCTCAGGCGGCTGCGGGGGGCGCCGTGGCGGCCGGTGGCTGCGACTCGTTCCTGTCGTCGTCTTCGTCCCCCCTCTCGGCCTCAGCCGGGATGATGAGCTCGTCTACCAGCTGCTCGTCGCACATCTCGTCGTCGGCAGAGGAGGCCGCCACGCCCTCGCTGGACACGCCCACGCCCAGCGAGAGCAGCGGCTACGCCTCGCCGCTAACGCAGACGCTGCTGGAGCGCGAGAAGCAGCTCGCCGCCAAGGTGGCGCCGCGCGCGGCCCCCCGTCACCCCCGTCACCCCCGTCACCCCCGTCACCCCCCTCACCCCCCTCACCCCCCTCACCCCCGTCACCCCCGTCACCCCCGTCACCCCCGTCACCCCCGTCACCCCCCCTCACCCGGGCCCGGTCGCCCCCAAGTCGGCCTCTCGCCGACGTGCAGCGGTGGATCCAAGGGGCGGACGATGGGGGCGATCGCCCCCTTGAAACACTCGTCGTTGATAATTAGAGAGAAAATAAATAAACCAATGTCGGGACCTGTTTAAAAAGGTTCAAATTTCATGACCACAGCCCTTGGTGATGCGAGCGCTGCGCAGCCGGAGGAGAAGCACGAGAAAGAGATCCACGAGCCGGGCGGCATTCCACCCCTGGCTGCTGTGTGCGCTGCCTAACGAGAATTAGCATCGCAGCTCTCTTAATATTTATTTCCCATGATGCTTCATGCCCGAGATACCTTTAACCTGCGCAAAATACAAAAGCGCCTTCAGATGCGTTTAGTTTGTTTCACGATTGCTTTTACACGTGACCCACATAGCACCAGATGTGTAGGTTAAGCAAAAGTTTATACACAATTTATGCTGCATGAATATGATATAGACAGATTGCTGAATGAGACGACACAAGCATAATCGTAAGCAATGCCTCTTTATCTTCTATGTGTGCATTCCAGTGTCTGCGAATTCTGACCCACACCTTCAACCGAGAGTTCAGCCAGGTGTTCAACAGTGTCAGTGATAACAAGGTGAGACCAGCTGACCCTCACGAGCCTCGCTTCACAAGCTTGCTCGTTGTCGCGAGCACGCCCTCGTTGCCTCCCCCTCCCGGCATTGACGCCGGATTTCCACCGCCCCCCCACCCCACCATAGCTGTCGGAGACGGCGTCCACCCTTACGCGGGACCTCTCCATCTCGGACATCAGCAGCACGACCATCACCCCCTCCTCCACCTGCCCTTCCCTGGCCGACACGCGCTACAGCTCCATGGACCAGCGGTGAGCACCGCACCATGGCCCGGCACCGCCGATAGCCCGCGACGTCTCCAGCCGTGAGAGCCGGGCGGCCGAGCGTCCTTGCCACGGCTCGAGCTGCCTCGCAATCACCTTCGGCGAGCGTGTCTTCACGTTGACGAGTCGTTGACCGGCACTGGAGCGAACGGTTTGCAAATCCTGGTTGGTGGCTGACTCAACCCATTATCCATCCAGGGTCGGTAAAATGGTTTCTCCTTTTTTGTGAGAAAGTCAGCAGTGGATTTCCAATAGCTAATGTATCCGCTTCCATAGGAAGGTTGAATTTCCACAACTGGCGTAGGGCTTCCTGCGTAATCACGGTCATTAGGGTCTCCATTGGAAAACGGGTGATATGTCACAATGGCTTCATACTTGATTAAATAAAGAACCTTTTAACCCAAGTAACATGGTAACTATTTTAATTAGTATTCAAGCATATTGTTTAACGCCATTGGGTTGCTGTTTGTTATGACGCAGAGTAATTTTCTGCTGCTCCTGCTGCTGCTGCTGCTGCTGCTTCTGCAGGACCCCGGAAGCGGTGTCGCGCACGCCCAGCCCGTCCCCGGACACCGAGGTGGCTCCCAGCCTCGTGTTGCCGGCCCCGCACCGCGTCGGTCGCTCCCCCAGCAAGCCGAACCTCGACAAGACCATCGCCAAGTTTGTGCCGGACATCGAGGAGATACGAGCCAGGTCTCCACCGCAACCATCGCCCCCTTCGCTAAAAACCTCAAGTGATCTGTGATCGGGAATAACTTAACTTACGTATCAAAGACTTGCGTACAAAGCATGAACTCTGTGTCTAAGCACACTGGAGCCTGTGCAGAGAAAGATTCCCTTTTCCAGATTACCCCTGAGCTAACGCCACCCAATGTTGTCGTCTGCCCCTTCCCAGTCCCGTCGTGTCCAAGAAGGGCTACCTGCACTTCCTGGAGCCGCAGACCAACTCGTGGCTGAAGCGCTTTGTGGCCGTGCGCCGGCCCTACGCCTACATCTACAACAGCGACAAGGACCCCGTGGAGAGGGGCGTCCTCAACCTGTCCAACGCGCAGGTGGAGTACAGCGAGGACCAGCAGGCCATGCTCAAGGTGAGCGGCCAACGGCACGGCGCCAGCGCAATGACGCACCTGACTCGGGGCGCAGTGGGCGATGTACGGGGCGGTGACACGTTGAGGTGTAATACTCCGCTTTAAATTGATGATGGATCTTGTGACGTGATGGGGCGATGAATGCCTTCCCTGAGAGAAATTCGGGCAAGGCTCAGGGAGGCAGGCTAAGGCCAGGATAGGACTGGGCCCTTTACCGGGACACCAGGCATTTGCCTGGCAAATGGCACAAAGATTTGTTGCAATGTTCAAGAGTCTCATCGTACCGTTGTGTCATATGCATTGTCACACCATGACGGTGCAGAAACAACCGGTATTTTTTTTATTGGAATCTGTGTTTTCCAAAAACCGGCTCTGGTCCACTAGTAGAGATGAGCACTGCACAGTGTTGCAGAATGGGTATTAAAACTTTGACCCATAGTCTTTGATAATATTTATTTGCCAAAATAATTTTCAATTATTGTTTTATTATTCTAGATCGTTGTGGTGGAACCCAGAGAGAGCCCATGCCTGCGGTGTGATAACACAATGGTTGTATAAAATTAATTCACAACCTCACTTGCTGTACTGCTAAACTCATGGCCCCCACACAACCCAGCGGGTGGGTTTGGAAATATCACAAGTCTGCATGATTCACTGACCCAGGCCTCCGATAGCCCTGGATTTTATGCACGCGTCACTACGTCTGCCATGGGACAGGCTGAGCCAATCTGGCCTTAATTTGTATGTGCTGCTGCTATAATATTAATCTTCATGGTGTGGGATTTTTCTGTGAATGTTTACTCGATGAATGGGGGTTACCTGTTGAATCTCTCCATTGCACGGATAGTGTTGGCCGAGTATCCCGGTGTCTAGCCTTGTGGGCGTCTCCCAGCAGCTCTGAGGAGAGAGAGAGAGCGATTCCCCTGGCCGTCGTGAATAATTTCGAGTCCGTGGAAGAAGTGCCAGTTGCCGCGGGAAACTGATTCTTGCCCCTTTTCCCCACGGCGGCGATGGTGGCGCCCGTCGGTGCAGACGGCGAACACATTTGCGGTGTGCACGCAGCACCGCGGCCTGCTACTGCAGGCGTGCAACGACAAGGAGATGCAGGACTGGCTCTACGCCTTCAACCCGCTCCTGGCCGGCACCATCCGGTGAGGGCCCCCCCTGCCACCGCAGCCTGCACGGCAGATTACACTCGGAATATCTCCACGATGCCCTTGCCCGTGCAGCCAAACTTCCGTTCGTCTGCAGACTCGGAGATGAGGGCATTGTTTATGCCCTTGTCTATGCTAGAGAGCCTCGATGAGTCTCGAGGTTATCTCTCAGAGGATCCTGCATTGAGATGAGTGTCCAGTTTCTTTAATGAAACTCACAAATGTGAATAGATAACACTGAATAACCCTTACAGCTGGGTCGGCAGTAGTAACCTTGCTGTTCTGTCATCTGATGTACGCTTTGTAGCCCTGCAGTGTGAGATTGCAGAGCACATGATGATGATGTCCGTGCGGTGCGCTCCCCTGCCTCTAGCACACCAGGAGAGCTCGTTACTATTAAAGGCCATGGTCGGTCAGGGATAAACTGGTCTAGAATTAGTTACAACTTGCAAAATTAAGTGAACAGGTGTAGTCATGTTTTTACTTGCACTGATTTCATCACAGATACCAAAATACAACTGAAAACTGAGCCCTCACCCTTGGCTCACGTGAATAAAGTTATTTTTTTTACAATTAACAAATGTTTTCTGAGTGAGCAGTAGCAGGTCTATATTTTCATGGCAGAATCTGAGTTTGCGTAACAATATCTGGGGGTGATAGCCCAGCGTGTCTCTTCTCCTGATGACTGTGTGCTCCTCCGTCCGTGAGCGTGTTCTACAGATCCAAGCAGTCAAGAGGCCAAGGGCTCCAGCTGAGACTCTGAGTTGCGACCGAACGACGGGAAAAACAAATGGAGAAAAAACTCAGTCTGCCGACCACCATTCCTACCACTCCGCACTAAACTCGGATCACTTTATTTTCTATTTATTTGTTCTTTTGCAGCAAAGTCATTTGCTTGCGGTCAGTGTATAAAAGCCCACTTCGGAAGTCTGGTCGTTTATGCAGACTGTGTTTGTATATAGCAAATTGTAATCGTTTTAAATTTTCATGTATTTATTTGATTTATCCTCCTTTTGGCTGTGGTCCCTTAGCGCCTTCCCCGCTGTGTCCCTTTACCCCGGACTCCCTTTGACCGTGCGCGCTCGGCTGTGGGATTGAAACCGGACGCTTTGCTCTCGACCCCCGCCGTGTTCTGTTCCGTGCCCCCGTGTCGCCTCCACGCGTGACGTTCTCTGCTTGTGGTGTCACACTCTGCCCGAGTGAGCAGCTGTAAGGTAATGCTTGTAACAGGGGCTTGGCTGCTCTCCCCCATCACGCTTACCAACGCGCCTCTCGCAGACTTCTGCACGGAGAGGTTCTCGGGCCGCAGCAGTCGCGAGGTCTCAATTCTGGCTCCGAGACTTGGGCTTGGGCCGCAGCATCGTTGCTGCTGCTGAGTTCTGATGCGTCCAACCATTCCCCTAAAGTGGAAACCTTCAGAATTTATGAAATCATGACGTGTGACGTGCACCATTGATCTGTTGTAGAGATTCGAGCTTCCTGGAAGGAGCTGAATCACACACGGATGGGGGGGGGGGGTGCCGGTCGCCTGATGGCTTCATGTTATTAAAAACGCAACGTGCGGATATCGCACAGCTACGTCTAACGTTCCGCAACCACCACCTGCCTATTGTTATCATTCCTGGAAGCTGAAATATACAGTATCACAGTATCATACGTAGTCGACCTGTATCACTCCGCAAAGTATTAGACTAAAATACGGATAATAAACAACTTAGCTTTAAATTGCGCTATTAATACACTTACGGCTTTGTGGGTGATATTTTGTAAAGCTGTATTACCTTCTGATAAGATGACATGTTGATAACATTTAAAAACCTGCTATACAGATTCTGGGGCTCCACAGACATATAATGCAGGTTCCCAGATGCTGCGCCATTCTCTAGGGATGGGTCGGGAGGATCTCCAATGGCTCTTCAGTTCACCTTATCATCGCAGCCAAACTCTGCACATTGCAGAATCTCCGTAGCTACGTATAACTGGCTACCATCATGCACATTTTTATATTGGTTTAAATGTTGTGTTTTATGCTTGTTTATTGTGTTAAGAAAATTACTGTACTTATTCATAACTGGTAGTTGTGTATTGAGATGTTATTTATGCAAAGAGGAGAGCTGCTTTACTGTAGGGGTGGGGCAGGGAAGGCATCTGTGAAATCGTGTAATTTATATCTCAGGCTGGCAATGGTAATTGCCTCTCGCTGCCCACTGCACTGGCTTGCTGGTAAAATGTCACAGGGTTAACACCGGCCTAAAACACAAGTCTGCATCTTCGCAGCGTATCGATGTTGACGCTATATCCGAATAAATATGAACGGAGTTGATGGCTGTGCCATGGCCCAGCGTGTGCTTTAGGCCACAATACCTCCAGTGCATGGCACACACACACACACACGAGTCTCTGCTTGTGTGCATTGGCTGACATTAGCCAAGGCGCTTGTCACCGTGTCTAGGTATAGGTCATGTCTTGGGCCAATCAACCTTTAGTGCATGACTTTTACGCGTGTTTGTGAATTTGTTGTTAAAGGTAAACCGAAACCCATGGATAAAAGCAACTGAAATGCATGTACAGCATCATCCGGCTTAGGAAGAACATGTGCAAGTTATTGTGGTGGTAAATGTTGAAGGCACCTGCAGTAATGTTGGAGTAAACATGGAAACCTTCGTACACACACGCGTGCTGCTGCGTTCTAACCCTGCGATGTGGTATAACGAAGGGTGTGATCGCAGCTGATTTACTCTACAGGCAAATCGATCAGAACTTTCACTTGGCGCCTCATCGAGCCCCGGAAGCAAGCAAAGAGGAGACTCATCCGGCAGTCTGATAAGTTCTGTGGATCGGCAGCGCTCCGAACGACGCACTGTTCGATCTGGGACTCGACGGACCGCAACGCGAGTGCAACGTTTAACTTCTACACCCCTCGCCCTTTAGGTTCGGCAGTTTCACTCGAGTCTAACTGTGCTTAAGTCACAACCGGGGAGTTCCGTTTGGGGGGAGGGGGGATGCCTTAACGATTGCTGCACAGGGCCCTGCACATCCACGGCGGCGAGCTGAAGTGCGTCAATTGTAATCATATCTGTATTCACGTGTTTGAGAATATGTAGCACTTTTTACATTTCAGGTAAGCCCTGATGTTATTCCATTATTCACGTAACGATTCGGACATATCCACATTGCGCCAGGTTCACACGCTCTCCGGCTGAACTCGTGTCCTCGTGTGTACATAAATGAATATCAAGAATGCCTGTTGTGTGTGGTTGTCGAGCTTTTGGGTGAGGGTGTGCGCACCGCAGGTGGCTTAGGTCGAGAAGGTGCAGCAGCAGCAGCATTGCTCTGCTGCCTCCGTGCTGCTTGCTCAGATGTGAAGTGATGTAGTCGTATCCCATGCAGTAGGTAGTAGCCATTTGGTTAAAACACACTCGGCCCCATTTCCTCCCTCGCCAGAGTGGGGGGGGGGGATAATGGAAACCCGTGCAAAGTTGACAGTGTTGTGGCCGTAACTTGGTTTTATTTTCCGTGTTCTTCCTTGGTTTAACCTTACGTTATTTTTATTTGTGCTTCCAAAAAAATGCTTATGCAGCACCACTGATATTTAGATGGATGTGAACGTCATTAGGAGTTGATGGGTGGGTGGTAGCCTGGAGTGGCTCGTGTCCAGCAGTAACCGCAGCAGCAGCAGCACCTGTCCTTTCTGCCGCCTCACCTGGTGTCTGTATAGCCAGTCCGTGTGTTGTACGCTGTCTTGTAGTGACGGATACTGACCTTGTCACATGACCTTGTCACCAAACTTAAAAAAGTCATGTGCTGGAAATGATCAGCGAGAAAATAAACCTTGTGGTTCTTGTGTAACGCAGAACACCGGTCTGTGGGAGTCACTTAATTGTTTGTATAATTGTACCATTTATCGGAGTGATAAAAAAAGACATTCCATTGAGATCCATGGCTTTGTTTTATATGGATCTGACTGTTTCGCACGTGCGAGAAACCAAGTGTCTGGAAAGCCACTCACGATGAGGGGAGAACGCTTGTACTTTGCGCAGGTGGCTTGAAAGCTACTTCCTGTGGCACCAGATTGCCCTACAAATCCATATCTTGTGGAAGACCCCATCCCCACCTGATCCACCAACCCTGCCTCCCGCGTTATATTGGAGGCGTGTAACGTCAGCAGGCCACACTTGGGTGGTGACGTGGCCGAGGAGTAGCGCGTTCACTGCTGGTTGCAGAGGTTTGCGGTTTGATGCCGCGAGGCCGCTCTGGTTAATACTGGAGGTGCATTAACGGCGAAATGTGCGCCATCTGCTTCACAATGGACGTTAAAGATCCCGTGACATTAGAAAAAGAGTAAAAATTAGCCAAATTATTCCATTTGGATTGCACACGGCAACATTGCCCCCCTACTGTGAAACTACTGCGGACTGTGAAACACGGCACTTTCCTGATAACCTTGCATTATGCCAATGGCGCACATACCAAATGTACTTCGCTGATTATTCAGCAAGCCCTGCTTGCGCGCGATCTGCCTGCTGGCACGGCAGCGCCACGCTCGCCATTCTCAACAATGAGCCGCTGAGCGCCATTGCACAACGCAACGGCTCGTGTGAGGAGTGGTGTGATCGTCTGATGATTGATTTCTAATCCACCCAAGTATAATATTCCGAACCATCCAGCTTATGTAACCGGAGTAAAAGGGGAAAAAATACGAAGCAGATGCAGCAGTGAAATCCCACGCCACCACAGACACTGGAGCTGCAATAATGACGTTGGGGGGGGGGGGCTGCGGATCTTGGCATATTCTCAACTCGTACTCTGAGCGAGGACCATCCAGCCCTTTCACAATTCCTGTCGCTTTTCGTCAAAGTCCGTGCACGACATTTCTGACGGACATGAAGCTGGATGGCGGTGGCTTCCCTGCACATGGCCTCTAATCCAGCGCTGTGGAGGCAGACAGGGTTGGTGAATCAACGCACAGATGTCCAGAAACTCCTTTCCTGTGGGCGTCGGTGCCATACCCTGGCTTGGGAGTAGAGCAGGTGGACTAATCCCCATCTGTTTCCATCGGATGGATTCTGGGTTACCTTATACCCTAAAGGGAACAATCCAAAGAGCAAACCGCTCTTGTGTTGTGTACCTAGGACATGCATCCTGGGCTGGATAACAACAGGTTGAAGCTCCTAAAATAATATAATTGAAAATCAGCATCAAGAGCTCCGTACAGTGGCATCACTGCAATGATGTCATAGCGTGCTTCATAATTCCTCATTCGTGACAAGACGCTCGTGTTGGATATCCCAGGACACAGCCCATGTGTGTGTGTGTACGAAACATGAGCGTGCTTCTGCCTGCAGGTTGAAGTGCTCCCGTGAAACCGCATTGCACTCGGCAACGCAGAGATCATTGAGGCTACAGCCACGTGACTGAGGCTGCCAGGCCAGGCCGAGTGGGTGCACGGATCTGTGGGGGAGTGGACGAGTAGCAGCAGCAGCCGCTGCCTTCCACGCGCACGACTCCCTGCAGCAGCCTCCAGCCTCGGCGAAGCGCCCTGCTCAAGCCCCGTGCCTGTGGCGGCTGCGTGGTCGCGCTTTGGTGACGCGTGCCTCGCAGTAATAAGCACCTGGGTTCGATTCCTCACCCTGGAGACTTTCTGCGTGGAGTATGCATCTTCCTCGGTTTCCTCCCATAGCTGAACACGCACGATGTTGGCCAAACATCCTAATGCAGAAGTAAACATTATTATAAGTCTCAACTTTGAACCCCTCTCGGCGGGGGCAGCCAGAGTCTCTGCAGCCCACAGTGATTTCCCACGTCCAGTGTTCTTCATTCGCGCCTCCCCTCGCAGAGGTGTGTGGCTAATGAGCAAGTTAATGTTAACGAGCGGCAGCATACGCAGGGCGTGTTGATTGCTTGGGGGAAATGGCTGTACGACTGGTGGGGTGGAGCAGAACTGGAGTTGTCGGATCTCGTTTCGCTTTGACGACGTTGCACTTTTTAATAAACGCTATCCACGATCAGCGTAAACAGGGGCGTCTGCAATTATATTTATACAAGAACATAAATCCGTGCGTATGCAAGCTTTTGGCAGTGCTCTTCCTGAGCCAGTTGGGAATATTCCACATGCCCTGGCCGGAATCGGTATGGTCATGTTCAGGATCGTCGAACTGCCACTGTCGTGAAGCCACCAAACAACGCATCGTCGCCTGACGCCGCGTCCACACAGCGCCTCCTGCTGCTGCTGCTGCCGTCGTCTCGGATCGGTTGAAAAAAGAATCGCATTCGACTCGAACGCGTTTCGACACGGGTGCTTTTCCATCCTGCTATTCGAAAGAATAACATAGACGTCCAGTGTGCATATTGAACACATCTCGTAGGAGCGGAGATCCTATCAATCGCGAGTCGGACACAAGACGCGTGTTTTACCTAGGGGGCTTGAGGTTTTGGGGTTTTCGGACGCTGAAGTCACACCCAGTAATGTTTAAAGGCTAATCTCACACTCACTGGACCCTCACAATTGGTAATGTGGGCGTAGCGAATGCAAAGCATGGGGGGAGGGCGAGGGGTACTTGCGCAATTGCGGTGGTGACCAATTGGTTGGGAATTTGTCGAGGGCTTCGCTAAGCAAATCACGGCCCCTATTTGCAAAGTCACGTCGAGTCGGCTGCATTCGCGATGACGCCCGCCACTCCCAGGGGCGATGTTGCAACGAGAGTCAGACGACGGCAATCGAACGCCTCGCAACCGACACGAACTCTCTGCTCAAGCCCTCTCGTCGTGGCTAGTAGACCTCGACATTGGCATTTCGCTCCCGAACGCGCTGTGGCCAGACGCGAGAAGAGAATCAGCGCCCTTGAAGGGAAACCACGCGCACACACATTGTTGTTATCAACTACTTAATTAATTAAACATTTCACGAACTTGTCCTCCTGCAGTAGGCGTGTTGTTTGTCTAGAAATACGGAAATAACAAGTTGACTTCACGTATTTATTCAAACATATCACCTGGAAAATCCCCCGAGATGGAACATTTCGTG
Source organism: Lampetra planeri (assembly GCF_965212315.1). Taxonomy (NCBI): domain Eukaryota; kingdom Metazoa; phylum Chordata; class Hyperoartia; order Petromyzontiformes; family Petromyzontidae; genus Lampetra; species Lampetra planeri. The sequence continues at coordinate 11,948,845 of NC_136134.1, read as the reverse complement.
TGCAAGGTGCGTCCCGAGCGTGCGGCAGGCGGCCTGCATCGCCACGTGGTTGCGACTTGACGGACAGCTGCTGCACGATCACCCTCGCGTGGTAACTGGTGATGGTGAATCCACTCGAGACACTGATCAGGCCGTCCAGAGGCGGATCTAGACACGTCCCAAGCAGGGGCAGCTCTCGAAATGCCCAGCTATTTAAAGAGGGCCCCCGACATAAATATGAATTACAAAAACACATCCAGGATGGCTTATCTGGTAAATATCAGTGACGTTCCACTTTTTGGGGTCTCCAGGCATTGGCTGCTGAGACTGATTGATTACATATCTGAATGATGCTCTCGAGTCTAGATTATAGAAGTGCAGAGCTGATATTGGGCACACACACAGTCAACGATTATAACTAGACAACTCTGACAACCATCTTTGGGGCTCAATAATGTAACACCTCGAGGGTGATTAGTTTCATTCAGGGCCAGCCTTAAGATCTGCCTCGCTATAAGTTTACTGCTCAGCACACGTTTTACAATCACCATCATCAGTGAACCAATTCCTCTGCCGAAAGGAAGTGAAGTCCTCTCTCTCTACCGGTTACGATGCATCGTGTCAAGGTTGTTGCAGTATTGGCGTTTCCTTGTGTGTGCGTGCATGAGGGTGCGATTTGCATTGGAACGCAATAAACATTGAACTCGCGTTTTGCATTTACACCAAGGAAATCCTTGGCATTGTGCGGGAATACTGAATTCATTGTTGCTGAATAATGAATGGACGCGTCCCAACTGGACTTGCTGACCCGTCCCCGACTGGACATCTGTGAAAGCAGCTTCACACCTCATCGGATTCCTCCAGGTTCAATACAGAGTCTGATTCTATGACAACATTCCACTGGGGCAACATTGCTCGGTACAAGACATTGCATATTTCTATAATGTCTTGATCATCAGCTCTGATCGGCAATGCATGAAGGCGGATCAACACTCCACACGGTCCCTACCCCTCGTGACCCTCCTGATGCCACAATCCATGTCACTGCTGCGCATTAGCCGAGATCAAATTCAGCTCCCCAAATGCATCCCCATCCTATCGTTCACCTCTGATTTCATTCACCCAAATCTGCCGTCAACAATCGCCATCGGTAAACATTTGAGAAAGTGCCGCTCTATCGCCACCTTGTATCGGTGACTCCGAGCGCAACGCCCTCGCGTATCACGTGGCCAGGAGGTTCGGCCGCCGAGCGAGTGGCTCGTCCTGAGAAGGGTGCCAGCTCAGAACCTGCTCAGGGTGTCTTCTATGAGATGAGTTACACTTCCTGGGGAAGCCAACTGAGGTTGTGTCATGGAGACTCGCCCCCGTCAGAGGGATGTGGAATTTCCACCTCTGACTCTGTGAGGCTGTAAACAGGAGATGAGCACCGATGCCTCAATGCTGTTTCGCGCAGGAACTCACTTTGAGTGAGTGTGGTAGTCATAGTAAATCTACACATTCTGCAATAACACCGTGGCCTTAAAAGTATCATCTATAATAGGCGAAGTCTAGATTTGAAGTTTTCGTGACTGCAAGGATTCATACTACCTACGTGACTTTAGCGAAGTTGAGTAGCACATAAAGCGAGGGCCATTGCCTGAAACGTCGCCTACTACAGTACAGCACATTTATCTCCTTTCACGGCCACAGTAAACCCATTTCTTTAGAACGGCCTTTTGTGTTTAGTTTGGTGTCCTTCCCCGCACCCCCGATTAGCGCAATTGGCTACGCACGGTGCGAACGAAGTTCAACATACACACATTGACTCGGCTTGTGGCGCTACTGCACCACAGTGTAGCAGCAACAGCCGCTTTGATCTTATTCACTCCGTGGCTTCATCTCCTCCAGGAGCCTCGTGGGGCCCGGCGCGCGATGGATGCCCCCCCTGTCCCACCCCTCGCCCCACCCCTCGCCCCCCCCTGCCCCACCCCTCGCCCCCCCTGCCCCACCCCTCGCCCCACCACTTGCCCCCCCCTGTCCCACCCCTCGCCCCACCCTGGCACCACCCCGCCCCATCGTACTCGCGCGTGATTGGCTCGCGGCGCTGTTGTCATTGGGCCAATGGGAATGCGCGCTTGGGCTGGGATCCTGGACGCGGAAGCAGCGAGAAGAATCCGCGAGGAAGGCAGCAGCAGCAGCAGGGAGACAGCCCGGAGCGAGCGGCGGAGAATCCGGGAGCATCGGCGGAGAATCCGGGAGCATGGCGGAGTGAGTCGTCGCTCCGCGTGAACGCCAATGCTGTCGCTGTTGTCGGTCACCTCCGTGTTTAACGTGAAGCGCGTTAACGTTGCACGGTGGCCGGTGGGAGCCGTCCTGGCGTCACGGGTCGCGCACCGGCCTGGCCACCCAGAGGTGCCGCGATCTCCTTGCCCGTTCGATCTCCCGCCGCGGCAGCTGAACCAATGGGAGCGTCTCTACAATCCCTCAAAACACCCACCCCTCACCGCCTGTACACCCAGGCGTGTTGATGGGCAACGTACACTGCAGTCGGTTGGCGTGCGGTGGTGGGGTAAGCCGTGGGTAGTCGCATCTCTAACGGCGGCGTGGGGAGTCGAGTGGGCCCCGGTGCCATGTGGGCGACTTCGCGCTCTCGAGTTGAGCCCCTCGTGCCGCCAGTGGCGTGAGCAGGAAGTTGTGGGGCCGCACCTGTGACCTGTGACAGTGACGCGAGATTCACAATCGCGTGGACGTTGAGGGCAGTCGTTGACATTGGCTGTGACGTCAGAATCAGAATTTGTATTTACGCTGCAGGAATCCGATGAGCTATAAAGATGTTTCACTCATCGTTGAGTCGCGCTCTGTTGGGCTTGCCGACTGTGATTCGATGCTGTGCGTTACGATCCACGTGTTCCTCTCTCTCGATACAGATCCATACATCCACGCTGCACGTGGCAAGGGTTGGGAGCTTGCCATCATCATTCGCTGCCGTTGCTGTTTTCTCATCACCTGATCTGACTGTATATCTGTGACAAAGAGCTCCATAGCTCATCGGATTCCTACCGGATAAATACAAAATCTGACTTTTATTCGGCACGCTTTCATGGCAGCCACTTTGGCCTCTGCAACATCGCATCCCAGTCCTGCGGGTGGGCGGGGTGTTCATAAAGTCGTTCTTGAGTCCCCGGCAATAGTTTCCCTGTGCTGGCGAGGTCTGCTGGCTGCGACGAGAGGGCATCAGGAGAGTTCGATCTGCGGTGTTGCTCTTGCTCCAGTGGTTCACTGTGGCCCACGGTTTGGGTTGCTTGGCCACAATCGCACTACCCTGGCTTGTGTCTTTAATGTCACATCAGTGAAGGAGATGTGCGCACTAGCGTGTTGGTGTTCTGACTGTTGATGATTTCCCGGTGATGTCGAGGAATGTCAAAGCAGGAGGCACCATGTTTGGGTCTCGAGTGAGGAGTTCATTCTGGACGTCCGCGTGGCTCCGCTCTGTTGGCCCAGCAGCGGCGTCCCGGCGAATCTGGGTGGTCTCGGAGAAGGTTCCATGATGGTGACAGCGCGATTGCGTTGCTTAGACGAGTTTAACATGTCGGCATGGACATGTCAACATGTCAGTTAACACGCTGACATGTTAACATGTCAGCATGGACATGTCAACATGTCAGCGTATGTGAACTGGGGGCCCGAGTTCATCTGTTCTCCCCACACGTCGCTGAGCCTGAGCCGTGGTAATCTGGCGTTAATCCCGCGGGGGGTGCAGAGATCCTTCCCGTAATAAATTAGTGACAACATTAGCGGGCCAAGATTGGGAGAATACAGTATAGAATACTCTGGAGCCTGTAATTAACTTGTAGGTGGTTTGTGCACTGTGACATGAATTGATCTTTGATTGTCGGCCACGGCACAGCAGTGAACCAGGCCTACTCCCCTCCTACCCCTTTACAAACCTGCACGGGCGAGTGTGGTGAAGTGTGCTTCACCCCCATACGGGGAGGCCCCCGTCCCACAGTGCACTGACAAAGAGGCTGGTAAACTATCAATTCCTTTCATACGCATTCACCAGTGTGTGTCATTTAAATCTGTAAAAAAATCCCATGGAAAATAAATAGCTCCCAATGGGCGCTATGTATACGTTGAACTTCTTCCGCATCGTACGTAGCCAACTGTCATAATTGGAGGTACTTTTAAAGGTTTGAGTTAATACAATGTTGTCGCACGAAATTCGATGAACCGTGATGTGGCTCTTGCACCATTATCCCTGAAAAAGGTGTTGAAATATAGGAGACCCGGGGATAAAGCAGCAGCAGGGGCCGCTTGATGGTGTGACTGGCCGGTCGGTCATGTGCCTTTGCACCTTCTCCCCACTCTGTAAACAAAACCTTGAGGCAAGCCTGGCTCCTCCCTCCCACGTTGCTGATGACCTGACGTGATTCACGGTCCTGTACAGATAGGGTCATACAGGTGGGACCTCATGCAAAGTCAAATGTGTGTATTTGTGTGGTGGTGTAGGAGGGAACCCGGCGACCCGAGTTTAATTACCGTTCATGGAAAATAAACAATGGCGAAGATTGTAATTAGTCCTGAGCTAAATTAGTACCTGGTGTGGTGCGAGAAACATTACTGCTGGGGAAACGTCGACACACCACCCCCTCGTATATTGTCGGCCTTCGTAGGTACTTACGGACAGCACTTACCCCAGCAGTATCTTAAGGCTATACGGGGGATCTTTGTCTTTGTGGTGACAGCTTATGGTTCTTTACCTTCATATATAGAATTCAGATATTAAAGTTTTACAAATTAAATTGAATAATATCAGCCCTGGGGACATCCGATGAGTGGTGACATCACGTCCCACATGCAGTTGACTGCACAGCGACAATGGAAGTTAATCACGTGGATCTGCTAACGCAGTGTTTGTGCGCCTGCCGTCCAAAATTATTATCACCGAAATGGGAATGATTTTGAATTACAGTAATTGGAAATGGCAGTAATCTCCATCACATGGTTTCTTATAATAAGGAATTGTTATGTTAAATGTTCCTTGTCACTATTTTGTTAATGTGGGCTTGTGTTTATCTTTTACAGAGCTGATATAGCCCTGATTGGACTGGCCGTCATGGGCCAGAATATCGTCCTGAACATGAACGACCATGGCTTTGTGGTGAGCAGCCTGGGCCAATTGAGAAGCGCATGTGTTTGACAGTAATCCGTTTTTATTTATTTATTTTTATTGCAACTTGGTCAAAGATGATTTTAAATGTAAAATAAAATACAATATAATTTGGATTTAGCATTTAAATTCAATCGTATATAGTAAGACACTGCAAAAATAGTGGATGTTTGTTTTATAGAGGGGCAAGGTGGTCATAGCGGGAAAAAATTACATCTTGAGGTCTATATAACCTCGTGCCATGGCAGATCTCTCGCCTACTTGCTGTAGTTGTCCAACCTGATGACGATTGCTTGTGTTGGGATCGTAACGTCGTGATCTATTATTTTTCTACCTACGTGACTTTACCGAAAGAACCAAAGAGTATGGGAGAAAGGAGTTCTGGAATATGGAAGGCAAACGAGAATGAGCAACCTTCTGTCATTGAGCGGAGTTGACTGGGGGCTTCAACAAAAATCCTTGATTGTGTGAGCGGAGATATCATGGAGTAGAGTGAGATGAGAGAGGTTAAGGATGGTCAAGTCTATGGATGGTCTTGAAGATAGTGAGTGTTAAGTGGAGAAGTTGCATTAGTCGAGTAATGATGTGATGGAGAAGCCACGGATAAGAGATTCTCTCTTTCCTTGAGATTTTTTTCACGCAAGTTTTTTCAGCATCAAATGCTTGTTCAGTAACGCATATAAAAACATAGTCATTGGACAAGTTGGTTGGTGGAGCCCTTTGTACAAACACAAATTACTTGCACATGGCAGTTGACCACACCAAGCGTTTGACATTGCTGATGCGATGATGATGACATTGTGTGTGCCTGACATCCACAGGTGTGTGCGTTCAACCGCACAGTTTCAAAAGTGGACGAGTTCCTGGCCAATGAAGCTAAGGGCACGAAGGTGGTGGGTGCCCACTCGCTGGAGGAGATGGTGGCTAAACTGAAGAAGCCGCGTCGCATTGTGCTGCTTGTGAAGGCTGGGCAGGCCGTGGATGACTTCATTGACAAGCTGGTATGCTCCTGAGGTGCCGCTTCAGCAAACGCGCCCTTTGTATGATACATCAGCTGGAAATTAAAAACAAAAACGCCGATTGCAAAACGTGGACTGAGTTGGTGTTCTCCAATGTCTGCCTAAAAATCTATATCGTTTAATTTCATTCTGCACTTAATTTAGCTAATTTCCAGAACTCAGAGTTAACAAAACGGTTTGATGGTCATGCCACGAATATCACCGTTACGCAGGTTGGGTGGGAAATACTCGCCTCCGTTGTGTGTGACCCAGAGCTCTGTGATATCCACGTCTGTGGGCCCTTCTCCAACACGAAGGGTTACACTACTCTGTAAGAGATCTGAATGGATATTTGTTTCGTGATGTGGTGCTGATAGCAGATTTGGGGATAAAAAATTGGATAATCACAGAAAACAAGAACATGCATGACAGATTGATAACTCTCACTGTTTTATGCAGACACCTCTGTTGGAAAAAGGTGACATCATCATTGACGGAGGGAACTCCGAGTACAACGACACCAATGTAAGAATTATTTTCATTTTTCATGCTTGGTGTCGAATGAGCCTCTGTATTGTGCCTGATTTGTGAATCTATCGGTTGCGTAACAATCTCCAAATCCAGAGTCATGCCTTATTCTTCACTTAGATTTTGCTTCACCTAAACATGTTACTTCACGAGGAGATGCTGAACATACCGCTGTGGGTTTCTTTCGCTCGCAGAGGAGGTGCAAAGCCCTCAAGTCCAAAGGCTTCCTGTTCGTGGGCAGCGGGGTGAGCGGCGGCGAGGAGGGAGCTCGCTACGGCCCCTCGCTCATGCCTGGAGGGTGCGCCGAGGCCTGGTAATGTGGTGCACTTGGAACACGGTGGTGCGCACTGCGTGCGTTGCCACCCAAGGCGATGGCGCTTGGGAACTGACGGCCGTTTGTCTACCCACCAGGCCTCACATTAAGGACATCTTTCAGAGCATTGCAGCGAAAGTCGGGACGGGCGAGCCCTGCTGCGATTGGGTGAGCAGCTTCAAGACGCCACAGGAAGCCATCGATAGCTCACTCGATACAGGACAGACACCAATTGGCATATTTCAGTTGCATACGTTTTGTTAACTAGAGTGCGTTTTTATTTTAGTTTTCTGAGCCTCTCGTCCTTTTTTTAGGTTGGGGAGGATGGGGCCGGCCACTTTGTGAAGATGGTTCATAACGGCATCGAGTACGGTGACATGCAGCTCATCTGTGAGGCCTACCACCTGATGAAGGACGTGCTGGGGATGAACCACGATGAAATGGCGGAGGTGCGATGTCATCACCATCATAAGTTATCATTCATTATTTATACCGCGCCTCCCATGCGCTGCATCTTGAAGTTCTGCCTTTTTGCAAAGTATGTGTGTGTACGTACACGTGCGTGTGGGGAGCTGGCGACCCGAGTTCAATTCACGCTCACGATCGATAAACGGTGGCGAATATTTGAACCGGTTCCCGGCTTACACCTGAAATGAGTACCTGGTCCAGTTTGTAACATCAGCACTGGGGAGACAAAGGTGGCCTGGAATGGTGTTGGCCACCTGCCTCCGTGTGCCATACCGGCCTTAATAGATGTTCGCTTACAGCACTTACCCCAACAGTCTGTTAAAGGCTATACGGGGGATTTTTGTATTTTTTTGTCCGCAGTCAATTGTACAAAAACATCCCACAGTTCTTAATGTGAATCCTCTGTATTACAATGAATTTCATGAACCAAAAGACATCCTGGGTTTATTGTCAGTATCTGTATTGTATGAATGTTTAGGAGATTGCACACGGACAACTGTGGAGAGGTGCGTGCTGGGAATGACATGGATTTCCTCGCTGTCACAATGGGCTTAAGTAGGCCTAGAACCCATGAAGGGAGGAGTGCTTAATGGTTATATACACAGCTCATTTTGTAATCCCATCTCGGGGCCGTTGCATCCAAGAATACTCATTGCATTTATGCAGGTTCTTTATTTCCCAGTAGATTTAGATTCTAGATAAATGACACCAAGAGACAGAAAGATTTACACTAGGATCAGTGAACGAATGCGAACCAGCAACGCCATATGTTAAGAAAAGTAAGGTCCCCCTGGGCACAGGACTCATCATGTGATGAGGACCACGAGGAATGGACGGCTTGGGGAGGCTTTGATCCAGCAGTGGACAGGCATTTGCTCCTGATCACAAATTCGAGTGATAACCTAAATTCCCTACATGTTGGATTTTCTACAACCAAAGGTTTTCTATTACCGTGTTTACATATTTTCACTGTTTTGTACACTGCTGCTGTAGTAATATAGTCTACTGTAATAAAACAATTTAACCGTGAACAAGTGTTAGTAGCCAAAAAATGCAGTGAGATGTCTTTTACAGGCATTCGAAGAGTGGAACAAAACAGAGTTGGACAGCTTCCTAATTGAAATCACCGCCAACATTCTCAAGTACCGTGATACGGATGGGAAACCGCTGGTCCCCAAGATCCGCGACTCAGCCGGGCAGAAGGGCACTGGGAAGTGGACCGCGATCTCCTCGCTGGAGTTCGGGGTGCCCGTCACGCTCATCGGTCAGTGGCTACTCACGCTCTCCATCCGGGGTCGAAAGCGTTATCTCTGTACGTCTGTCCGGAACGAGTCGGAGGACTTTCTTTCAGAACTGTCCTGCATTGGATTTTTATTTTAAGATGTTTTCAGCTCATTAAATGGTGAATATTTATGCACCCAGAGAAAACCCACACAAGTGAGGGGGCAAAAGTCTTTCCCTGTACAGATGGAAACAGATCGCGATTAGTTCACTTGCTGTACTGGCTTCCCCTGGCGAGCCGGGCACATGTGCGACACCCACAGGAAGAGTTTGACAACATCAGCGTGCAATCCAGCAACCCTCGCTGCTGCCTCTATACACAGCGCTGGATTACTGGCCCATATCATGCACGCCCAGCTCCTCCATGTATTCACGATACTATTCTGTATTCGCCGCCTGCCGGCAACGTTACATTTCGCGTGTGCGCTCGCCATTGCAGGGGAGTCGGTGTTTGCGCGCTGCCTCTCGGCCCTCAAGGACGAGCGAGTTGTGGCCAGCCAGCTGCTCCCTGGCCCCAAGAGCACGGAGTTCAAGGGAGACAAGAAGAAGTTTCTTGAAGACGTCCGCAAGGTCTGTACGCTCTCGTTTAGCATGACTCACTTTCACCGATTCCAAGATCGGTCGCGGTGTCTGCCATTCTGAAGGATTTGGAGGTCACCTTAACCCAAGTAATTTGTATGCGTTTTAAAATCGGGTTATATGATATGCATTGGTTTCAAAAGTAGAGACCACTTTACATGTTGTTTCATGCTCAATGTGATCTTCATTTATCACTGGTGTCTTGTCAAACGAGAATCAGTAGCTTGACAAGCACGTATGATATCTGCCAAGTTGACTAACACATACATTGCTTCTTTTTAAGAGTAAACGTTTCTTGTGTGTCTCGCAGGCCCTGTATGCATCCAAGATCATCTCGTATGCCCAGGGCTTCATGCTGTTCCGGCAGGCTGCCGTTGAATTTGGCTGGTCTCTGAACTATGGGGGCATTGCTCTCATGTGGCGTGGAGGATGCATTATTCGCAGGTGACCCACTCACCCCCACGGACAATGAACACACGGTGACCTTTGTACAACATTGTGCGATTGTGTAAAACTCTGTCTTTTCAGCGATTGTGTTGAGTGACGCTGGCAACATTAACGTTAGTTTGCGGTTGTTGTTTTTTTGTTTGAGTGTAAAGATTGTGGCCTCATTGTGTTTCTACAGCGTGTTCCTGGGGAAAATCAAGGAAGCTTTTGACAGAAACCCCAAATTACAGAATCTCTTGTTGGATGACTTCTTCAAGGATGCTATTAAAGATTGTCAGGTTAGTTTCGTGTGCAGATCATAATTGGTGCAGTCAATCAAAACCTGATGCCTTCGATATAATTGTTTACAATCTTAAGCAAGGTGATCTGGAGAGCCTTGCTGATGCAGTCTTGTGGTCGCAATCGTGTGTATGTGCGCGTGTATATGTGAAAGTGTGAACATGTGTACGTGTGCTGCAGGAGTCTTGGCGCAGGGTGGTAGGAACAGGGGTTCAACTTGGCATTCCAATGCCTTGCTTCAGCACCGCCCTGGCGTTTTACGACGGCTACAGGCAGGGCGTGCTGCCGGCCAACCTCATTCAGGTGGTCCCCACCTCACAGGCGTGCGGCTGTACAAGCTGTGCAGCATTGCAATAACATGATTTATTTTCTGCATTGGAACCGTTACATTTTCATTGATATTGTTGTGCATGATAGTTATTCAACAATAACGGGTAAGAAGTGAATGGGCAAATTCTCGCGTAAAGTATAAAAATATGCAAAAGAAACTTAATTGGTTTTGTAAACACAGATCAACTGTTGCAAATGCAGATGATAATCGGGAAGCCTTTTAATGGTGGATATCCATTAACATTATTTAATTGACATCCACTGCTTAGTAATGAATGGCGCGGTGATGCGGGCCAGTGGTAACACATTCGCCGTTTGTTAGTGGTTTGCAGTTTCAACCCAATGGGCTGCCCTGGTAATATTGTGGGTGTATTCACCGTAAATAATATGCAACATCTACTTCATAGTGAAGGGTTAAAAAGACTCCTGTGATGTCATTCGAAAAGAATGGGCCGTTCTGTGTCAGCATCATGTTCCAAACTTCCCAAAATTTCTAAATGTACCCACACACTACTCGATTGTGATGACACAGCTCCATTGCTTCCTGCCCCACAACTGCTGCCGACTGAAGCACAGAGCCTCCATGGTGGCCTTGCGCTGTAGGAACGGCGCGAGTTTCCAAATGTGCCAATGGTTTGATTTTGACTTGGCGTTTCCTAAATCTTGTTTTAATTTGTAATCTCCCCAGGCACAGAGGGACTACTTTGGCGCCCACACCTACGAACTTCTGAGCAAACCGGGAAGCTTCGTGCACACCAACTGGACGGGCCACGGTGGCTCCGTCTCTTCGTCCGCGTACAACGCTTGAGGCCTCCTGCCACTCGTGCTGCTCGAGCGGTCTGGTGGAGACGGCAGTTGTGGAGCACATGCGCAGAATTCTCATTTTCTTAGATGGCTTCTCGTAAATTTGTTCCATGTGCAGTCTTGCGTTAACCATTTCATTGTCCAGGGATATAACTGTGACGAGGTGAATGAGCAAAGGTAGCCGCCACACATTGGCCTCAAGTGTAAGCCTCTTGTTGGTCCCATTTGTTTTAATTGCTCAAATATAAAGGTTCTCTGAACATAATGGAAACGGTGGAAACGGATGGGATTAAGAAGTGATTTGTAATGTGCGTACAATCAAGGAATATTTTTAGTTACATTGGTTAAGTGTTGACATGTGTGTGATGCGTTTTTTGATGTTTGTAGTGTTTGGTTATTGACAGGGTGAGGGTCACAACACGACAGCACTTGAGTTTTACAGCCTTGATTTAGCCAATCGGAGCGTGATAGGAGTCTAATGCTCATCCTGCACCGAGTAGGCTGGTGAACGCTTAAAACAAGGGGTGCGAGTACTTGAGCTTCAGAACTGCTGTTTAATTGCACTGATTTCACGTGAAGGATATTCTACATCTCATTCCTCTCAATAAATTTAAAATGCACCGCTCTTCATTTGTGGAAGGTTGATGGACTGGTCTCCCACAATGTGTATAAATCATACTCTTTGGTTCTTTCGGTAAAGTCATGTAGAAAACTAATAATAAAAAAGTGAATAAAAATAATAAAAACCACTCATGCAGACTGTAGCCTGGTTCTTAACCGGAGTGAGTGTACTGGCAATCTCTAATGTGGATTGTAGCCTGGTTATTAAGCTGGGTGAGTAGTGGCAGTCTATAATGTAGACTGTAGCCTGGTTATTAAACTGGGTGAGTGTACTGACTGTATAATGTGGATTGTAGCCTGGTTATTAAGCTGGGTGAGTACTGGCAGTCTATAATGTAGACTGTAGCAATGGTTATTAAGCTGGGTGAGTACTACATTAGTGGTTTTTTAAATATTTGTATTGTTAGTTTGCTGTCTACGTACCTTTACCGAAAGAACCAAAGAGGACGCAGTTTTAATGTCCCAGCTGAGATGACGCGATGGGAACGGCAGAGGGCAGCACATGTCCGCCAACTCCAGCCTGAAACCCAGCGCCAATCGCTTTGACCACGAATGAACGTCGCATGTCACACGAACATCAAACGTCACTCAAACATCAGTCACACATGAACAAGCCGTACCAGAAACAGGCAACGTGTGGCTACATTATTGAAGCCAGCAACGCTAACCGCAGTTTTAATATTATTTGGTTCTTTCGGTAAAGTCACGTTGAATAAAAATAACCACGACGTTTCAGCCGCTTGTGTTGCGATCGAAACGTTGTGGTTATTTTATGTTTAATTCTACGTGACTTTATCGAAAGAACCAAAGAATATGAATTCCTGCAGTCACGAAAGTTAAGTCAAATTTTTTTTACCGCAGATTTAATGTTCGAGCTGCAGTGACGCGATGGGAACAGCAGAGGACAGCACTTATCTGCTAACTCCAGCCTTAAACTCAGCTTCAATTGCTCTTTCCACGAGTAGAACAGAAGAAATACAATGGGTTGCGGATGAAAAGTAGCTTTAAACTGTGAAAATAACGCATGAACGGCACATTGTAGTCATATGCATGAACATCACATGCCACACAAACATCGCAGTCGAGATTTATTAATGCCGACCCCCAATGAAGGTGCAGACCTCTTCACCCGCTCCCCCTCGTGTTTCCAGACCCTCCCGTGGTGGTCGCTCTGTCCTCACCACCTTGGTGGTGCCGCCCTCCCAAGCCGAACTCTCAATGGCATCCCGTGCATACGGAGCATGCAATGTCGAGAACATGTCGTTCTCTTGACTCCCAGAAACGTTTCCATTTCTTCGTGTACCAACATAGTAGCTAGGACGCAGACACAATATACCGGCACTCTATAATTGCACATATCGTTCGCCAGCATCATCGCAGCCCGCACGCCCAGGTGAGCAAACATACGGAGTGTTTCTTTACAACTTGAAGCACGCAAAATGTAAAGTATGCAACAGTTGTAGAGACCCTGCCCTACACAATTATTTCAAAAAGGCATTGTATATACGGCGTGGCAAGTGTTGCTGGCTGGCTGCAGGGAGGGGACGAACCGAAGCATGGTCATTTCCAAAGGACGTGCGGTTGTTGCCTGTTGGTATTGCACAAAGTCACACAACGACCATTGTGTGCGCCTCTGGTCTAACGTCTCAAATTAAAAGGACTCCCCCGAGCGCATTGCAGGTTGTCTGCGCCCAGGTCACAACTGCAGAGGAGCAGCTGCGCCACGAGAGCCAGAAGGGATTGATTTTGCTGCCGATGCTTGTGAATTTGTGAAGCCAACAAAATCCATCTCTGCAGCTTTCCGCGCTGTTTGCGTAACGCGCGACTGAATCTGTGGCACGTGACGCAGCCACAAGGACCTGGGAGAGTCCTGCCGACCTCTCCCAGGAACCTGTTCTCCTAGAACGCCGTCTGGGTTTTCCAAAAATAGATTTGGATATTTACTTTTGTTTGGAGAGGCAGGCAGGTGAAGGGGGCATTGTCTGGGTTCGAGCTCTGCGCGACGAGATGCCACTGCCTTTACATTCCTCGCCGCCGAATCACGGCTTCTGCGTCGAACTTGAAATGGAAATTCCCGGTTAGGGCACCTGGCGTCTGTAAAATGGACGTGAAACCCCACGGGATAGATTTCAGAAGCGGTATTTGACTACCTCCTCCAGAGATTGTGCAAGGGCTGGTACGTGCCCTGCAGTACCTGTTATCGTGAGAGCCGAGAGCCGAGAGCCGGTGTGCCTCAGTCACCTGGCACAGGCTCCATGGATCACTTCCGAAATTCAACCATTCCTTTCTACAGGGTTTTATTTTGTAATAGAGTGAAGATCCAACAACGTGTATATATCACACCCGAGGAAATTCAAGCCATCACAACTTAGTCTGAACAAAGGTGAGCTCGACCAGGAGACGTGGCTGTGAGAGGCCGAGGCGTGACGATGACCTCTCTTCGAGAGGAGTAGGCAGCCAAAGGAGAGAATGCGCCCGAGAGGACGCCCATTGTGGAGATGGAGCGATGAAATCGTCTCGTGTGCGGAAGCTCGATGGATTCTTCAGTAGCGACGGCTTCGGGAAGCCTTCAAATCCAACAGCGGAAAGAGCATGGCTGATGTTGACAATGGTGATTCCCGACCACACACAACGTAGCAGCGCCACCCTCAAACACGCAGCGGCGTCACCATCATACGGCACACCCACAACGTTTGCTTTCAAACCCAAAGCACGCAAAATGAAAACTTACACAACGTGTTGAAATTATTTCGCAATGCAATGAAGTACACAAACCTGTACCCACGTGCATTGTGAATTTCATTATGCCAGTAGAGTTAAGATCAACACTACAAGTATCTACGAAATGTTGAAAATCTTGGTTTTTTTCTTCTGTAAAGTGTATAAGGTTTATTACCAATTTTCCGACGCAAAAACGTTTAAATCAGTGTCACCAAGATACAAGTCATTGACTTCATTTAAATAAATACTCGTGTGATGAATTTAGCCACTTTGAGGACATGGGGAAACTATTTAGCTTGAGAGAAAGACGATCACACAGTTAAGTTAAGCGAAGTCACAACAACGGAGCAGTGTGCGCGCCTCTAAAATGAAGAAAAAAAACACCTCCCAGCAAATAGAAAACTTCAATCGCCTTACAAGTGGCGTTACCAGTAATATCATCGTAAAATAGATAGTTCATCAAGACGAGCTCCTACCGGTTCGAGTGAACGACAATGAACCCGATCTTCTACCAACGCCGGTACTCGTGTGAGAGGAACACTTGAGTTCACAACGAGTGACCACACTTCGACTGGAACAGGGAGAGGGTTGTCGGAAGGCCTCCACCCAGCAGTCGATAGAAAAAGTACGGTACATTGTTATTGTATTGCCTTTCCTAAATGTTGGAATTGGTCACACACGGCACTAGTTACTAAAATATCGTGAGAACACCTCCGAGACGTAGTTTTGGATATTGTTATCAGAAATGTTAACACACGTGTGTGTGATGAATGGTTAACACACGTATATGTAACGAATTGTTAACACACGTGTGTATGTAATAAACTATTACATACACACGTGTGCATGTAATGAACTGTTAACACGCGTGTGTTTGTAATGAATTGTTAACACACGTGTGCATGTAATGAATTGTTAACACGCGTGTGCATGTAACGAATTGTTAACACGTGTTTATGCAATGCCCGTCCACAACACGGGGAGAGCAATGCTTTCTGGAGAGTGAGAAGATTGTTCCGATTTTATTTGCATGCATATTTATTTATTTTCAACCGAGATAAGATCACGGTCATTGCAACACAGGGAATTATCGCAAAAGTTCACTGCTTTAAAAGCGTCTCAGATAAGCATCTTCGAAGCGGTGTGGAGGCGTGTGCCAAACATCGCCAAGTTACAGCCGCCTGCCAGTCGATGTCTGCGCCCCTCGGCCAAAGGACGTGACGCGCCATGTCCATTGGCAATTAACACGTGTGTATGTAATCAATTGTTAACACGCGTGTGTATATAATCAATTGTTAACACACGTGTGTTAACAATAGTGAAGCTGCTTCGGTCTTAAATCGTGCAGGATGACGCCATCATCGTTGTACCCCATCAGGTTTCGAAATCAGAGGCGGGGGTGTATGCAATTATGTAATAGATCAGTAATCAGCCACTTGGCACGCGATTCACCTGTAAGGAATTGCAATGTGTCTTGATTATAAGCGTTTGTGACTGCAGGATTTCATATTCTTAGGTTATTTCGGTAAAGTAACGTAGATAGAAAAATAAATAAATAGCTCACGACGTTTCGATCGCAACAACAAGCGATCGTCCTCAGGTGAAAGATATAAACTTGCCTCTGTGACGAGGCATTATATAGGAGGGGGGAGGCCGTAATGGGCGAGAGGGTGGGGATAACATTCAAAGAGGGCTTGGGTGAGAGAGAAAAGAAATGTGACAAGGAAGCTTAGATAACAGACTAAATAAAATTCATAAATGTAATGCAACTCAGAGAGTCGGCTAACGCAACATTGCTAAATTTGCATCCATCTCCTCGGTTGAAATTCTCAGCTCCACAACCCCACTTTCTGCCCCCCCCCACCGCCGATACCAATATAACCGCGTGTCACGGCAGCTATCTCGCCTACTTCAGCAGTTTTTTTTGCTGTAGTTGTCTCACCTGTTGACGATTGCTTGTGTTGCGATCGAAACGTCGTGATTTTTTTTTATACCCACATGACTTTACCGAAAGAACCAAAGAGTATGGATCCTTGCAGTCACGGAAACTTCAAATCTAAATTTAACCCAAGGTGGTGACCACCAGGCTAACTACACTCGTTACAACGTAACTGCTACTACGGACCAGGACCAACGACTTCGGCCCGGGTCCACGTGTTGGAGACTCTTTGAATGAAGATCGTAGACGAAGGGTTTCTTCCAGGATGAACAACAACCCTGGTCCCTCTCGGGACCCGGCTGATATTCTCTGCGGCGTGGCTGGCTCTGCCCTTGGCCACGCCCACCTTCCAGAATCCTCGGGAAGGATCTGGGTCCCAATCACGTGACAAACCCCCCAGCCCCCTCTTGGGGCCCTTCTGTCAACTTAACCGGTTACGTGTCGTCCCGGGTCAACCAGAGTGCCATGGCCTCACACAATCAGTTGGCACCCACACACCCTGTCCTGTAGGGCCGGCACGGCACTTACAGCCTGTTGACATCCAGTGATGTCACTACATATATTTAACACACGTGTATATAACTAATTGTTAACACGTGTTTGTAATGAACTCTTAACACACGTGTGTACGTGTTTATGTAATTCCCGTCCACAACACGGGGAGAGCAATGCTTACTGCAGACAGAGTGAGAAGATTGTTCCGATTTTTGTAGCATGCATACATAATTTATTTATTTATTTTCAACCGAGATAAGATCACGGTCATTGCAACACAGGGAATTATCGTAAAAGTTCACTGCCTTAAAGGCGTCTCAGATAAGCATCACCGAACCGGTGTGGAGGCGTGTACCAAACATCGCAAAGTTACAGCCGCCTGCCAGTCGATGTCTGCGCCCCTCGGCCAATGGACGTGACGCGCCACGCGAAGGGCAATGCCACGATAACAACCAAGCAAACAAATAGGTGTAGACCTACGGTGGTGACGATGTATGTGTTAACCATGTAGGTATTTACACATCACTTGTCTATGCTTCACAAGTGGACGTTAAAGGTCCCCTGACTTTTGATAATAATAGACCATTGTGTGCCAGTAGCATGGACTCCACATTTGCCAAATTTGAAGACGACAACGCAAATTACTCCATTGGAATCACACAAGGCAACCCCCCCCCCCCGCGCCCTGACTGGCAGACTAATGTTCATTTGCATGCCATTTGGTGAGCAATCTTGTGCACACAGGGACAACTGGCACTGGGGGTGCCCTTTCAAATGTGCTGGGATGTTGTAAAGCGCTCTGAGAGTCCGTGGCGTGTTGGAGGGCCGCTCTATCAAACAACTCACGACCATCATCATCATCATTCCTCTTATCCGTGGCTCGAATATCTGTTACCCCCTAATATCTGCTGCTTACCTCCAATCTATCCATGGGGGTGGATGGGGGGGTCTTGTCGTCTCTGGAAGGAGTCCTACTGTTGTGTTCTGCAGGCAATAGGAGTCCTACTGTTGTGTTCTGTAGGCAATAGGAGTCCTACTGTTGTGTGCTGTAGGCAATAGGAGTCCTACTGCTGTGTTCTGTAGACAATAGGATTCCTACTGTTGTGTTCTGTAGCTAATAGGAGTCCTACTGTTGTGTTCTGCAGGCAATAGGAGTCCTACTGTTGTGTTCTGCAGGCAATAGGAGTCACCTGAAAGTGGCTGTAAAGGCATCGTCTTGTTCTCTACGTGTATCTACGGATAACTGTGGGTAAACACGTAATAATAATAATAATATCTGATAACAGTGCTCTCTCTTGCCACATTGATCGTGGAGCTAGCGGTCGCCTGATGAAGCTAGTTGTAATTACTGGCGAAACGTCGTACTCAGATTGTAAATGTCGTAGCTTTGCTCTCCAACACACCGGTGTGCTGTACTAGTGACGAATTGGCACGTTCTGTTTACGTGACAACCCTTACTAGTTGGCTGTGTCGGGGGGTGGCGGGTTTAACGACACAATTATATATTTACGCGATCTAACCCAAAAACCACTATTATGGTTGTTCACAATTGTTCATTGGCAATAAAATAAACTTGGTTAATAGGAGAAGACAGCGTCTACTTTATGGACAACAGACTGTCCATCCAAGGGGATAATCTAGCCACATCTGTGTCATACAAACCAACATACTCAGACTCCGACCTGCTCTCCACATCATCGCACACTCCGGCTCTCTTAGCCTCGCCATGTTCGTGATATGAAGGACCATTGCCCAAAATGTCGCCTGTTATATCTTTTTCATTTTAAGCATCAACAAATCACGTTTCTAGATTTTGTTTTATCGATGAATAATGAGAGCATGGTTAAAGATGAAGAGTAGGTTAATGAGCAGTAAGAAAGTTATGTTTATTTTCTGGTGGTGCTCCGACACACAAACAGTATCTGTAATCAATATCAATGTGGCAAATTATTGAATGAGAGGAATCGTTGATTGTCATAGTTCGTGCCTGCGCGTGCTTTCCCAAATATATTTTCAGGCTGTCAAAATAATCTTTTTTTGTTTCTGGTCTTGAATTTCACCTGTCTATTTAAGGGACATTTCTTTCGCATTCTTCCCCTGCTCATATTTCTCAGTGTTTCTTTTTAAGTAGCGCTGTCAGAAGCAACTTGCTTCCTGTTTTCAAAAATGGTAGTGAAGACGAATAGGAGTTGTATTTAATTCGCAATGTCACCTGTCGCCTCTGGACATGAGCATACATTGGGACATAAACTAATATTAAATCTTGACTTAAAGCTTTCGTGACTGCAGGAATTCATATTATTTGGGTCTTTCGGTAAAGTCACGTAGATAGGTTCAAATTAATAAAAATAAAAGAAACATTTTATTTAACCTATCTACGTGACTTTACCGAAAGACACAAATAATTTCAACTAATATTCTTTCACTGCAGCACATAAAGATTGAGGTATTGATATGGATATCAAATTGGATATCGTTATTTGTGAAATAATACTTCCATTGATTTAATATAAATACCAGTTAAAATGTGTGATGAATTCATGGACTTTGATGACATGGGGCAACTATTTAGCTTGAGAGAAAGACGCGTAAACACCAGTGTGGCAATGGTTACACCTATAAGATTGGAATTGTAGCTTTGTCTCTGGGTCGTTTATCACGACACAAATCTACCAACATCCCAATCTAGAGAATGCATTTAAATGGACTGCATTCAACACGGGTTGAGGTGAATGTAACTTGTCTAAATGTTGTTGTTCTACTACCAAGAAGCAATGATGTATCTGTCATGTTTATTTTTAATTGCGGATTTCCACTGTGAATGACACCGAGGGCAGTGCTGTATTTTTTATGTTTTGGGACGCAGTGGAAAAAAGACAAAGCACAACAATACAACACGAAACTCGAAATGCCAAGAAGGTAAAGAGCAAAAAGGCGAGGAACTAAATTATAATAAAATACACCAAAGCAAATGCTGAACCAAAAAAAATAGATGGGGATTGACGTAATTTAGGTTTTGTTATGGGTTTTAGCTTTATTCGTAGGCTTTGTGGTATCACAAAGGTGTGTTTGGTAGAGTGATTGATTGCATTGATGCGTCAGTTGTGGCAAACAAAAACTGCCCTTCCGTCACTTGCGCTTTGGCCACAGACGCACGGGGTCGTCACATCCGGCCAACAGCTGCTTGAAGGTGCCGCACGGGAACTCAACCGTGCCGTTGGCCACATCACAACAATGGTGTGACGTCACAACGGCGTCCCGTCACAATTGGGACCGGGCGAGCGCCCGTGAATGTCAGCGGCTCTGCACCCCGTGAACTGCGTGGGCAGCTACACCCAGAGTGGGGAGAGGAGGCAAGCGAGATCAAGAGATCATCGCAGCTTGACATCCCTTTGTCAGTCCACAGCTTCGTGAAGGTCTGCCCGTGCCGTGTCACATATCAGGTGGATTGTTGAAGGGAAGGAGGGGGGAGGCTCGGAATCGGTTCAGATATTGTTCACCACCAATGTTAGTCATGTCCGGGAATCAAACTGGCCGGGTTCATAGCGCAGCCCGCTGCAGCCTACCGATATCTGTGATGTATCACGCTTCATTTTTCTGGTTACGAAGTTGACTTTATTTTCATAATAAAAGTTTTTGGGTGAGATCGCGGAAGTATAAATGTGTCGTAACCCTCCACCACCCGACACAGCCAGTAAGGTTTGTCACGTAAACAATGGCAATTAGTTACTAGTATAGTGTATAGTAGTGTATACTGTAGTGTATAGCATAGTATATAGTCGTGTATAGTGTAGTGTACAGTGGTGTAGTATATAGTGTAGTGTACTACTTCAGCCCACCGGTGTGTTGGAGAGTTAATTTACAACATTTACAATTTGAATATGACGTTTCGCTGGTAATTACATCCAGCATCATCGGGCAGCGTGCCAGAATAGTGAAGCAATCCACCTGCTTTCGGTTTTAAATATAGAAAGATGACGTAATCACTAAACCCATCAGGCGCAGAGATCAGAGGCAGAGGAGGGGGGTTATTTTAATTGACTACTATATTTAGTATACTCTTTGGTTCTTTCGGTAAAGTCACGTAGGTATAAAATAAAATAAATCACGACGTTTCGATCGCAATACAAGCGACCGTCATCAGGTGGAACAGATACAACAGGAGAACTGCTGACGTAGGAGAAAGAGCTGCTGCAACAAGAGTTCATATAGGATGTTGGTGGGCTCAACCCAAGGGTAAGTGGGCGGAGCTAGATAATTTGTACGGAAATGTAAATGTGAGAGATTAGCATGTCAATGTGAGACGGTCCCAGTCACCGGAGGTGTAATAAATCGGCATTTTGCGACCCCCACTGCTACTGTGTAGCATATTATTGTGCCAGGGACTCTATGAGATGATAGGACAATAGTCTGAGTCCATAATTGCCAATAAGTAACGGCTAAGCGGTTACAAGTGACTCAGAATTGTGCGCCGTTGTGTATACAGTCCACGACTTCCCTGAAGGCATTCACCTTCAGTGAGCGCGATGCAGATCACACACGGTTCGAATTCGACCCTCGATCGATGGCTGTGCCATCGCCGCACACGCATCGAATAAGAAGCAAGGGACAAGTCCTTACTTACTAATAACTCCTATCATTTTTCATTGCTGGAGGGGTTGCCCCCCCCTACCTGATAATTCTGGCTCTGCCATTGATAAGGTGGCTTGACCAGGACACGTGCCAAGATCGATGAGACTGGAGACGGATTGGGAGTCGATAACAAGCCCAAGAGGGAAGCCACCACTGCAGAATTGGCGATGTGAGATCAGCCCACGCACACGGGGAGATGCACTGTGCCATGAGAGTTGGAAATTATGTGGGCAGTGCTTCATACAGCCGTGGATGTAATATGGACGTCATTGATGATGGGGTCAAGTCAAAGGTTCCCGGGATATTTTGACGAGTGAAGATATGATAGGAATGGAATGTGGCAAGTCATCCGTACCCCCTCAGCATTTCCCTATGCAATAGCGTAACGTACGTTTGCACGGTGTGATACAAAGCCAGCCCTCTCGGTATGCGTTCGGTAGCAGTCATCGTGGAGAAAGAGGAACCAGGTGACAGCATTCGCATTACATTTTGGAAGTCCCCCTCTCCCCGAAACTCACCATTGTTACCCCAGCCTATGTTGCAAACGCGCCGTGCGTTTGCAAGTGCCGACAGGACATCGCTGTGAAGATATCGAGAAGGTTAATAGCAAACGTGGCGAGGCCACCGAGAGAGACTCTGGCTGAACGCGTCCACCACTGCTCCCCGAAACGGCGTCATCACTGGCAGTGGCGATGATGAAGAATCAGTGTGGGAGGCGACTGCTTTGAAAGGAACTCATATTTTTTTTTATTCTTGGTAAACGAGTACAGACCGTGGTACATTCCAAGAAAAATTTTAATAGACCCCGTAAATTATGGTGACTTATTTGTGTTGTATATGTTAAGAATTGGAGTCCAACAACGACTTCCGAGCGTGGGGACCAGCTTGCCCTTATTCTGACAATGAATCCACATCGCAGTGCCTTGTTATGTGTTCAGCGAGTGCTTAAACTTGTTGGCCGAAGCTCGTGGAGGTTACACAATTTTACAAAACAAACTGTATCTGAGCTACACAACTTACCCATTGTTTTTGTAAGGTAAAATTATGTTTTGCATTTGTATCTGCAAATTTATTCGGTTGCGTAACATTGAGCATGATGGATGATATATGAAAGCACGTTTCAGAAAAGATTACGCATGTTTAAAATGTTTCTCGAGCCCTTTTTAATTGGAAATAAAACACATCATCACAATCACTTCTTTTGGTTCTTAATTGTAGATAAACTGTATCCCAAAACTGCAACGAGGCCGGTATTTCTGAACCAGATGCAAGCATGGAGACACAAGGAAGACTTCACCGACTCGATGAAGGTATAGACAGATAATTACAACGTTAATATTTAGAATATAAACCAACTGACGTTTTTAACTGTAATGGCATGTGTTAAAGTTGTTAAATCGTGTTGAATCTGACACGTGGACTGCTTTTTCCCTTGTCCCAGTTGACTATAATTCATTTGTGATCATTATCCAAGGCGGCATGATTTCCAGGAAAAGAGCGAATGTCGATTGTGAACGTTATTGTTGAATTATTATCAGTCTACCCAACGAGTTCACTGTTTTGAATCTCCAATTTTATATGATGTAGGCTGTTGCACAAGTTAGGAAATCTCAGTCAAAATAAAAATCGAAAAAAATACATTCTGTGTTTATGTTAAGGGTTGTTATTGATTGGTTTCATAAATATAGCTTAATTATGTACTACATCAAAGAAGTTAAACTGAATTTCCCATCACCATCCCAGTGTCGATTAAATAGCATCCCTTTTCAAGAAAGGTGAGCAAGTGTTTTTCATCTGAATTGCAGTTATAATTGGTTGACATGCTTTCCCCAATTAAAAAGTGGCAGTTGCATGTTTGGCATTTGCCGAATCACGGCAAAGGGCCTCGGACTAAACCTCCAGGAATGTTCCCAATCTCGTCAGACCCCAGAGGCTCAGCAGCCTTGAGCCTGGATAGTGCTTGGATGGGTTGACCACTAAGCATGCCGGGTTGTTCTCGGCAGCTTCGTGTCTACGTGGGTGCCAAAGCAGCACATCCACTGTTCTACGACCATCCTGTCCACCTGCACTGACCAGCACGGTGAAGTATGGTCAACTAACTCCCATGTCATGGCGCGGAGAGGTCTAGAGTTTTCTTGTGTTGCCAAATGCTGCTAATATGATGTACTCCCAGAAGGCTGGCTTATGGAATGTGCAAAAAATACTGTTGTTGTATATGTAGAGGGACAGATATGTGCAGGATGTGCATTGTATACGTTTGGTTTTATGAGTGGATAACATGGGGGTTGTTTGAATACCAGCGGGAGGATGCTGCACCTGCCATCGAGCAAATGGACTGCAATTTGCCTTTGAACCTGCAAAGGAAAAGTTCAGCAGCAGGTGTCTCTCGCTTCAAAGGTGACCGAGACTTTCCTGGTTAAAGATGGCTGGGTTTGAAGGGTATTCCACGAGCAGAGGAGCCGAGGTGGTCTTGCAGAGCGAACTATGTTTTGAATCTAGCTGGTTGCACTGGGAATAAAGGTGACCGATGTTTGTGTGTATGTTCACTGTGTAAGCGTCACCATTGGGGAGGGGGTGGAGTGGTGGAACAGTGGTTAGTGCACTGTGCGTTGAACCCGGCAACCTGAGTTTGATTCCCAGCCACTGGCCAACATCCTTGGCCGATCATATCAAGAACCCGTCCTGGGCCTTCCCACTTCTCCAACTCGCAATGACCAGTGCGGTAAAGTACAATATGGTGTCATGTATTCTTTTCTCATAAACTATATAGGCTGTATACCATATTCATACAAGACGCGTAGTACACTGCAACCACACATACAAACACTCCACTATTTTTCGCCAGTTCATCTGCCACCTGGCAGAGACCTCGAACCACAACTTGTGATTCCGCTGTACACAAACCCTGCCACAGATGCAGTGGTGATGTCACCACCACCATCACAAAGTGGATACACTCAACAACTGTGCAGTGTCGTATCGGCTGCCTGTCTCAGCATATATATGTGTACATTTACATATACCGGAATTACATGAACATACATTTGACGGTTACCGTATTCAACATCGGCGCAACAGTGTTATCTTAAAGTGCAGTACTTCCAAGGCATCAATATAATAGTTGCATAGTCAGGTTAACAAGTCTTCGTCACCTGGGGCACGAGTTTAGAAAATGCTCATACAATCTGGGCAGGCAGCGATTGTAGTAAGATCCGTAATGCCGTTAGTGGAAACGTACAGACAAAATGTAAGTGACTAAGCGAGTCCGAGCCAGAGGGCGATGCTGTGGACACGCCAGAGGTGGCCATGGGAAATGTCGTCACTCCCACCAGCCAATCAGCTGTCAGGAAGACAACGCCGTGCAACGCGTCCGGCGTGACGTCGTCGCTCCACGCACTTTTGCAATGCTGTGGCTGCGGTAATGTTTTAATGTTGATTACATTTGTTATAAATGTGTTATTAATACTTATGTCAGCAGTAACTATGTTATTTTACTTATTATCGATTGACTTTGACAATCGGCATCTGAGTAATGGTGCTGGAGTTGTGACAAGTCTGAGCTGACGCAATGTTGAAAACTGCACGAGTCGTTCTGGAGCTTCGGGAGTGTGTACAACGATCCAAATTCCATTCCAAAATAAATTTTAGACTGTACCTCGATACTTCCACTTCTCTCTCTCCAGCTTCAGCAACCTGCCTTAACCAGCGTGGTGAAGAATGCTCAAACAACCCCCACGACCCGTATGGCGTGGGGAGGCCATCATCCAGCAGTAAAATAAAAAGGCAAAGGGCCGTACGTGTACATGTATAAAATGATGCAAAGCAACGGTAAATCGTAAGTGATACAAAGGTTGATAGTGGTCTTGCTGAAGATAACAAGGTCACCAAGGATGCTGTCAAAGATGCATGGATCAAAGTATTACTCTCAGGTTTGTTTAAGAAACGCGAGCCGGTTGCGTCTCAATGCGTTCAAATTCTTAAAATATTATCGCCGTCAGAGATCAGCAGCTGTAGCATCACTGCGGATCCGCCCAGATCTCGAGACGCCCCCAGCACACTCCCCGCGGATCTCAGAAGGACTTGTACACTGGCTCGGGATGCACTGCTGTTGGCCGCTTGATGACAATCTGCGCAGCGGGAACACCACGAGAGGGATTGCGTTATGCTTTATTTGTGTTTAGCAAAAAAAATATTTCACTTGAGTAATTATCCCTTGAGGTGCCACATCCCGTTTGCAAGGCTGTCCCGGGCGTGAATATCAAAGCCAGTCAACACACATGTACAGCATTTAATGGCGCACACCACCGGTTCATATGGAATGTACTTCAGCTGTACCAGTTGCAGACATTGTGCGAGTGAGTTTTACTGAGAGATTTTCACAAGTTGAGGCTGAATATGTAGTTCTACTCTACGTGCGATCGTCTTGCTAAGTGGAAAGTGTTCACCTGCGTCCTGTTGGGAGCTTCGATTTCCTCCCCATGAACGCCTTGTTGTTGCACTCTATGGTATTATGTTTAGGACAGGTGCCCACTGCTGGAATGAAACGAACTCGATATAAATGCATGTTCGTCGTCAGCACGGAATGCAGCAGTACTCACCTTCTTGGTGATATCGATGGGCTCTTGTTTGGCTTTCCAGCTTTTGAGGATGACCGGATGTTTGCTGCCAAGATTGGTGTTGCTAATTGATGTTAACCCTGGAGAAGAAGAAAAAAAATCACCAAGCTTTATTACAGGGGAAACGAAAGTGATGAGAACTCAAGCTGTGCAACCAACGTTGTGAATAATAACAAACTAAATATAAACGTCATGCGGAATTCACATTCTTCAAGGGCGTGGTAAATAATACTCACAGGGCACGTAGGAGCTTCTTGAAGAGGACCTCAAAATGCCATGCCTGTAAAAAAGGAAACAAACATGTTTGGAAACAATGCACAATGGAAATAGTCAGCACCTGCAACAAAAGCGATTGTGTTTGGTTGTCAGTGTGGCTGTAGGGCCAGCTTAAGCAGAGGACACTCAAGGGGGCCATTTTAGTTTCATCTTTGCTCAAACCATTGCCCTGCGCTGATATTTTAGGGCAAATACCGCTCCGTTGAAGTAAAAAAATGAATGTTTGCATTATTTTATGGCCTCGGCAAACAAAAATATTTGGCGAATACAATTGTTTAATAATGGGGCGCGCATAGACGCGCAATTGATGCGAGTCGTGCCAATGACGCAGGCCCTGTGAGGGTTACGGAGGCTCGCACACGTTCTTTTGGAGACGTCAAAAAGAGTTCCTACTTGTCAGAGTTGAGTGAATCCTTTTGCTTCTTGCAGAGACAGAAGGCCAGCAGCCCCAGCAGTAGCAGCAGCAGCAGCAATCCTCCCAGCACTCCAAACAGCACGCCAAAGAACACTCCACGGCTCACTCCGGTCACATCATTCTCACAAAACTGTCCGTTGAAGTTTGCAGGACATCTGTCAGAAGAAGAACAACAACAAACCAACGGTGTTGCTTAATGTCAATGTGATTGTCAGCATAACAGGTGTCTCACTTTGTCTAACGCCTGGAATTCATGGACACTAGGACCTAGGTTGTTTCCTTTCATCTGTACTGTGTTTAAGAAATGTACATGTCCTCTTCTGCTGTTGTATCACCCATGCTCTTGGTTGGTAGCTTTGGAACTCTCTCTCATCCTCTCTTTTCCCAAGTGCCGATAATATAGCTTATTTCAATAAACGCACGAGAAATATATCTGCTTTACTGTCTATTGTGCTCGATGTTGCTGGACACTTTGTGTTATAAACCTTCATACCAGCATTCAAAAACGTTATCATAAAAAAATGTGCACAATTCCATCGCAAATTCCAATCCGAATGGACGCACGTATGAGAAGAGGTCTACCGAGGATATGGAGCGATGAGATCGGTTGGTGTGCAGATGGATCATTGCATTGCAGTAAAGAAATGGGGAGGTCTCCATCCAGCAGTGGATTGATTATGGCTGATGATGCTGAATTCCATAACTCACGTGCACTGGACTCCAGCTGCCAGGTGCTGGCAGGTGCCACCGTTTTTGCAGTAGTTGGTGTCGCTGCACGGGGACTTGCAGATGACTCCCTGTGCGCTGTCTAAGATTAAAACGTAGCCTTTGAAGACTGTGTCGCAGCTGTAGTAGTTGAGGAGGACGTCTCTGGGAACTGTGGCAAAGGAGAGGTGGGAGGGACAGGTTAATTTGGGGGGACGTGTTGGCTGCACTCATGATGAGTATAGAAACACAACTTTGCATTCATGTTTGTAAATACAGACTCTCTAAATTGCATGCTGTGTTCGTTAAGGAAATGGCATGTCCCGTTCAGTACACAAAGGTCCATTCATTTCGGTAAATACAGATGTTTCTAAAAATCTGATTTGTTTTCACTTTTTTGTGTGTTCTCTGAAAACTAAAAAAAAATATGTATCCTCCAAGAACAGTTTATTTAGATGTTGAGTTCCTTATGATTATGATTCATAGGCCATGCGATGATCTGACCAAATTTGTGTTGTTGCGACCTCCACCACCTGATATAACCAAACAAGATTAGATTGTCATGTGTACAAGCATTCAACGTGCCGTGTCGTTGTGTTTCAGCTCACCAACCGCTAAGTTGGAGAACAATCTTCATAACCTAATTTGGAAACTAGACAGGACGTTTCATTTGAGGATGCATCAAACGTCCTCACTAAAACATCCAGGAAGTCAGAATAAAAATCCAGGATGTCAGACTATTTTAGAACTCTACTCCGACTTCCCGAATCTATTCTCAAGCGAACGTCATATCTAATCGCTGAATATGGTTTTGAGAATTGTTCTCTCAACTTGCCGGTGAGCTATTTGATTCTGGTTGTCTATTTCAGGTGGTGGAGGGTCTTAACGATGCAAATGTGGCTGGTTAATTTAGTTGCCTAACTCACAAATCCACTGTGAATCGTAACATTGACTGTGAAAGCCGATGTGTTTCATAACACTGTTGTTGCTAAGTCAGCGATTGAATTTTTCATGAATATCAACGTCACACAGCCCTACTCACCGATTGATTCCACTGTAAGATTTTTCAGGTGGATGGGTTCCAGTACTCTATTTTTGCTAAACGAGGCATTAATGCGTTGCTCAAGTGTGCCGTTGTAGATCGTTAACACATTTGCTTGGGACGTATATTTGAAACTGGCTATGATCACGGTTGTCAGCTGCGAGCCACTGGTTCCACTGGTGTGGACAAAAACACAACGCAGCAGTCAGTTTCACACGCACAGCAGAACAACAAGAATAATAATAATAGTAACTGAGTTCATGTGGTGGATGCGACATTCTTATAGCGCAAGGCTGTCCATGGAGGAAGGCGCTCCATTTCACAGTCTGCAGCAGTTTCACGATATGGGGCGATGTTACGATGTGTTATCGCAATTGAGTACTTTTTCAGCATCGGGATGTTTTGGCTATGAGAACCCGGATGAAATCCATGCAGAACCAGA
The DNA here is from genome assembly GCF_965212315.1 of Lampetra planeri. Taxonomy (NCBI): domain Eukaryota; kingdom Metazoa; phylum Chordata; class Hyperoartia; order Petromyzontiformes; family Petromyzontidae; genus Lampetra; species Lampetra planeri. Next base: position 11,919,786 of record NC_136134.1, on the reverse strand, counting down.
AGTTAAATCATGAGATTATTTTAAGCTCGCTTTCAGGACAGGAAGTAAAACATCGTACTCAAAGTATTTGCTTAAAGCACTTACCTAAAGCCTGCGAGAGCTGTGCTGTCATAGATCTCAATTGCACTCAGTTTGTCTGCAACCTGCAGAAAGAAAGGTTTACTTACTCGCCACGTTTCATTTTGAACAGCAACAATGCAAATGTAGATGACAAGTGATGTTTAAACACATATATTTTCTTCGACATGGACACAGCTGTAATTTGGGAAACATCTCCATCATACTATTGACAAATATTTACTTTGCTAGAATATGTATTTTGCAATTCGATATGACATTTCACTTGAAACTCTGCCAAGCATCTTCAGGACAGGATAATTACTAGATAGTGCATTTCATTCCTGAAGGTAGCAATGAGTAAACATGCAAGGTGGGCCTGGTGGTTTGTGTGCTCCGTGTGTGCTCCGTGTGGCCACATCACGGGGCAAGGCAAGGTTGACCCTATTGGGGCTGCCGTACGTCAACATTCTGAGGAAGCAGTTCCCCCCTGTGAAACATCACTCTGAATCGATTGAGTGACATTATATTTCATCAGTCGTGTAACGCTGTGTGGAAGCTACTTGGCCTGTCAGTCCGAATGAAGCTCCAGGGTGTTCTCATCCAAAGTTATGCCCTCACTTCTCTATGCTTGTGAAATGTGAAGCCCTTTAAAGGAACATCTGTGCCAGTTTAAAACATTCAGGCTGACCTGCCTACAGCCCATCCTGGGTTTAACCAGACATGATTGTGTGATCCATAATAGAGATTTTTTTGGGTTAATTGTGTTGATTGTGTGAGCAGCTTACAGATATCATTGAAGATCTGGATGCAGTCTCATCATTAAAGCTTAATTCCATAAGTGCAAATTGCCTCAAGCAAATATCCTGCAGATTGAACAGAACACATTCAGAACTAAGCTACAGAAACATAGACTACACAGGAATATACTCACAGCCTTGGTGTGGTTCTTGGCATGCACTGTGTAGTAATCACTTGTGGTATCATTTAACTCATTCCTGTAATTTTCATTTAAGAACTCCAAGAAAAGCCGGTATTTCGCTTTCAGATCTGCGGGCAAGAGGAGGAGATGAACTTTGGCAACGTGTTCATGTTCATCCACAGCACACCAACCCCACTGCTTGTGACCTCATCACCGGCTGTCAACACAGATGATGAAGCTTCATCTGTCAATGCAGATGATGTAGCTTCGCTCGCTTGCCCACCGCTCACCTCCTGCTGTGCCGCCCGGTTCCTAACAGGCCACGGACCGGTACCGGTCCGCGGACCGGGGGTTGGGGACCCCTGACATAGACGGTAACCGGTCGATCCTTCTGGGTACCATTCGTAGCACGTATCATGAGAATAAGAATCGGTATAAACGGCTGAATCGTACGTGCCCAGCGCAGACGCCTTTCTGCCCACGTGCGGTGTACAGCGTGCGCACGGTCACCTGTGTATCTTAACGTGGCCTGAATGATCTCCTTGCCGTTCTGGCAGCTGTCTCCCCTGTAGCTGTCTCCACAAGAGCACTGCAGCCTGCACGTGGCCGTGTTGACGCTGCACGTGCCGTTGTTATCGCAGTAGCTCTCAGGGCAGCTCAGCCCGGGGCACGGCGACTCTGTACAGTCGCTACCTGCTCCACACAAACAAAACACACACGTGGATTGAAATTGCAAACAGACTCAACATTTTTATGTTATTGCAAAATCACATCAACAGCGCTTCGTAATTTATGTTCTCTTTTAACGAAAGTCGCCGTCTGGAACATCATTATCAGTAAACAATGCAGCCCCCCCCCCTCTCTCTCTCTGCATTCACGTCTCTCCTCAAACCCTCTTTCTCACCCCGAGCCGTCACACTCCCTTAATTGCTTCCTGTTTTTGAGTGAATGGCTGAGTGAGCGAGTGGGTGGATGAGCGAGTAGGTGGGCGAGTAAGTGGATTCGTGAGTGAGCGAGTGGGTTGATGAGCAAGTGGGAGGGTGAGTAAGTGGATTCGTGAATTTGTGAGCGAGCGAGTGGGTAGATAAGTGAGCGGGTGAATGAGTAAGTGGATTAGTGAGTGAGTGAGCGAGTGAGTGGGTGGGTGAGTGGATTCGTGAGTGGGTGAGTGAGCGAGTGAGTGGATGAGTGAGTGAGCAAGTGAGTGGTGAGTGAGTGGGTGGGTGAGTGGATTCGTGATTGGGTGGGTGAGTGAGTGGTGAGTGGGTGGGTGAGTGGATTCGCGAGTAGGTGAGCGAATGAGTGGATGAGTAAATGTGTGGGTGAGTGGATTAATGAGTGGGTGAGCAAGCAACTTTCTTCCCTTGCTCTTGCTCGCTCCCTCCCATTTTCTTCCGATCTCCCTGTGCGATTGTGTTCTCCGAGACTCCTGTTACCTTATGGATGCTCTACAATTACAAGTTGTTGTTGTTGTTAGGACTCACTGATATGATTTTGCTGCAATTGCACACTCGTTATGACCTGGCTTATAAGAGTTGCGCACTTATGAATGTAAGACTTAAGATATCAACGCATGGGCCTGACCTGATGTGCCCAGCTTGCAGGTGCACAGGAAACTGCCGAGCGTGTTCATGCAGTTTTGGCTGCTGTTGCAGACATTTGGGCTCTCCACACACTCGTCCACGTCCATGCACAAGTGGCCCCTGAAGCCGGGCAAGCAGCTGCAGGTGAAGGAGCCCGGGCTGTTGGTGCAGCTTCCGCCTCCGCCACAAAGCGAAGTGCCGTCGCACTCGTCAACGTCTGGCACAAAGAGAAGAGGAAAGATGCGAGGGCCACGTTCGAGCAGACCAAACCCCTCCGTCACACGCATGTGTCTCTGCATCGACAAAAATAAGGTGTTTTACACATGCCATCCGCCACACATCCTTCTGGGAGTGCGCACATGTTGTGATGTTTATTTGATGGTGTGTCATACATTCAAATTGTACCTCAAAATGCTGAACATTGAGAGCAACATTTTAGCATCATTTGAGAGAAAAGAGCGCCGCCACACTAACATTCAGAAATGCTTTTTGTGTTTAGTTGTCCCTCCAGCATTAGCACGGTTGGCTATGTGCAGTGCTAAAGAAGTTCAACATACACATACGGTCCACGGTTGGCGGTGAACATGACACGAACCAAAGAAAACGCCAAAGATACAACTCAAACACGATGCAGGGTACGCGGTCAACACGGCGCGAAGCAGTTGGGGTGAAAGTAAACACTTGAACTCCCGACATCAGGGAAATTCCGGGGAATGAACACCCAGGTGTCCAAATCAGCTCCCCTGTAGGATCCACCAGTTCCTTGCGCCGGCTCAGAGTGCCCAAATGCAGTGCTGAGAACTCATTCACAAGGCCGACGTGATGTTGCTTACCCAGACAGGACCTCCCGTTGCCGCTGTACCCGACAGGACAAGGTCCGCACGTGAAGTTCAGCGATGGCGCGGGCAGGTCCGTGCAGGTCACCCCGGAGAAACACGGGCTCTTCACGCAGGCGTCGTAGTCCTGGTCACAGTAGGTTCCAACGTAGCCGCTCGAGCACAGGCAGCTCGCGACCTACACCCACGGGCGCGCAGAGAGGCCACATCCATTGGGAACATGTTGATATACCTCCGACGTGCAAGGGCCGGTTGGAAATGGGAAAATGTTTTTTCCATCGTTTCAGTTGTCTGTCTGCCTCCTCTCGGAAACGTGAATGTGGTTTCTCATTTTTATGTAATTGTATTTGTTTCAATTCATGAAAATATTTCACCTGGGTAATCATCACTTGGGGTCGAACATCTCGTTAGCAAGGCGATCCCCAGGTGTCGATTGTCCCATACACAGCACACGCGTAACAACGCGAGTACACACACTTATTCTAAATCTAGCACGCGTGAGAATATCAACACCCATCCTCGAGGTCCTGTGGCACCTGAAACGATGCCGAGTCGTTGGAGCTGCTGAGCAGCGGCTGCGAGAAGTTGCAAGCGGCGTTCCGGCTGCAGTTGCACACGGTGAGCGAGAGCGCCACCCGCAATGAACTCCCTCCGTCCGAGGCCACCAGCCACACCAACGCCTCCCGCGTGGAGCTGGGCCGCCACCCCACCGAGCCGTTGGCTGGGGGAGAGCGACCGCACGTGGAGGGTGAGAGTGGTCAGGGCGATCGTTTAGCTGCTGTCTGTCCCTCACGCACGGCAGCGGCAGGGTTCTGATTGCAGTACGCATGCACTGGCAATTGTGCCCACGTAGGGCTTCCTTTAAATTAATTTAGGAACACCTTATATTTACACAATGTATAGACACTGATAAATATATGTCGGTTTAATTTAACGACTGCCGCAACTGCAAAGAAGACATCTACATCAACAAGTAATTTCATTAACCACGGCCATTCCATTGCCTGATGAAGGCCTTCACCTGCCATTGCCACCTCACACAGCTCTGCAATGCCACAATCCCATTCACTACTGCGCTTGCACTGATCTCATTGCTCCATCTCTGTGGTGGTCTCTTTCTCACGTCCATCACCAGTCTTATCTCTTGGCCATCGTCCCTCCTAGCCATGATGGGTCCTGCTCAACCCACTTATTTTTCTGAACATTAAATATGATGTATTTAATTTGTATTTGGCCCCTGATCTGTTTGTTCCAATTCCTGTCTCTTAGTGTCTTCCTGAGCATACACCCCTCCGCACGTATTTATGCAACTATCAGCTTTTTGTTTCATTTTCTTAGTCAGTTTTCATCTTTATGATTCATATGTCATAGCCGGTAACAGGCAATGGTGATTACACAAAAGAAGACATGCATCATGGCTGGGAAGCAGTTACCCAGAAAACAGTTCCGACTCTTCCTGCCACGAAGGTTTGTCTAACACACAGTGGATAAACGTTTTATGACAATGATATATTTACCGTAAATTGTGAAGTCTGAAGAATTCGGAGTGATCGTAAGGGTGATGGGGTCTGACTCGGGATCCACGACCGTGATCTGTAGAATCGTCGACTCATTCAACCGCGCTTGAACCTCGGTACTTCCGTTGATAGTTGGCGGCTTGTTGCCTGTTTAGTAGAGGATGGAGCGTGATGAAGAGCAGTATTTTATGGGGAGCTAGACATGACATACAACGCATGTCTGATGTATGAGACAATACATTTTTACTTCAGTGCAACATATTTGATCGGTTTTGAACATTTGACAGTGAGAGTGTTGTCTCAAGAATGGACTATATAAATATGTGCAGTTAAAGCGTTTATCAGTACAAATGTTGTAATTACGTGCACGTTCAATGTAAATATCATGGGACAATGACGTCGCTCAGTGGTAGCGCGTTCACTGCTTGTTGCAGAGGTTCACGGTCTGATTCCAACAGGCCACCCTGGTTATTAATGCGGTGGTATGAACCATAAAAGGCAAGTTGTCTGCTGCACAGTGAATGTTTAAGATCGCCGGATGTCAATCAACCATTGTGTGCCGGCGTCATGGTTCAAATTTACCAAATGACTAAAATGGGATTACAAATAGCAATCATCGCCATCCTACTGGCAGACCAACGCCGGTTTGTAGACCAGGTGGTCAGTCATCTTCTGCCCACATGAGCAGCTGCCACTTGGGGTGCCCTTACAAAAGTTGGAGATGAGATGCAAGCCACTTATGGCGTGTAAGGTGCTCTGAGACGCTGCGGTGTGAAGGGTGCTCCATCAAAAACAAATCGCTGCGATCAGATCACAAGGCCACTGATGGATTGTGCTGTTTTCATCGAAAGCTGCCCTCATGCTCACGTTGTGCTGCAGGATTCCCTGTCAGTTGCGAGTACTGCAGCCGTACCTGGGAGGCCTGGCCTGGGGAAGCAGCTGTAATTCCCTTCATTGTTGCGACAGTTTTCGGTGACGTTGTTGCAGATGAACGTGTTCTCCGCACACTCGTCGATGTCCCGGCAGGTGGGAGGGTCTCTGTAGCCGGGGAAGCAGCTGCAGTTGAAGGATCCTGGGCTGTTGGTACAGCTTCCATGACCACCGCAAGGGGACGTGACGTTGCACTCATCAATGTCTGACAAAATACATAGAGAAAATACCCGGGGTCACATTCGGTTACTTAAATATCCAACACCACTCCTGCACATTCGTGGATATCAGAGGCCAGGCCACAAAGCAGGTGAACTGCTGGACTCGTAATTGAGATCAACGATCATTGATTTTAAAGTCAACCCCATAACAAGTGTTTCATGATTCGTACGTGAAGATGTCCTTCAAAATAAAATGCTGCACCTATTTATTACCGGCAGTGTCAATTTATTATGAATCTGGTATATCTGCAAATCTATATGTGCGTCAGCGAGAGTAAGATCATTTATTTTACCAAGAACTTCAGCCGATATGGTTTCGTTAATATTCATTTTTGTACCCAGTGCCCTTTACACTGCGGCAACCCAGAGCGTGTTACAGCACATCTCATCTCAAACATTCAAAAGGGCACCCCCAGTGGCAGCGGTCAATGTGGGCATAAGGTGACTGAGCACCTGGCCTGCAAACAGGCATTTGCCTGCCAGTAGGGTGCCACGTTTGCTACGTGTAATCCAAATTGAGTCATTTGCAGGTCATTTTTTTAACTTGGCCAATTTGGACCATGACGTTGGCACACGATGTCATACTCATTTCGAATTATGTGAGGGGAACTTTAACATCCACTGTGAAGCAGATGGTGCATGTAGCATTTTATGCTTAATAAGCACACCACAGTATTAACCAGGGCGGTCGCTGGGCTCGAGCCGCAAACCTCTACAACAAGCGGTGAATGCGCTCCCGCCGGGACGCGTCACAAGGCCGACGTGATGTTGCTTACCCAGACAGGACCTCCCGTTGCCGCTGTACCCGACAGGACAAGGTCCGCACGTGAAGTTCAGCGATGGCGCGGGCAGGTCCGTGCAGGTCACCCCGGAGAAACACGGGCTCTTCACGCAGGCGTCGTAGTCCTGGTCACAGTAGGTTCCAACGTAGCCGCTCGAGCACAGGCAGCTCGCGACCTACACCCACGGGCGCGCAGAGAGGCCACATCCATTGGGAACATGTTGATATACCTCCGATGTGCAAGGGCCGGTTGGAAATGGGAGAATGTTTTTTTTCCATCGTTTCAGTTGTCTGTCTGCCTCCTCTCGGAAACGTGAATGTGGTTTCTCATTTTTATGTAATTGTATTTGTTTTTATTCATTAAAATATTTCACCTGGGTAATCATCACTTGGGGTCGAACATATCGTTCGCAAGGCTATCACGGGTGTCGATTGTCCCATACACAGCACACACGTAACAACGCGAGTACATACACTTATTCTAAATCTAGCACGTATATTCTATGCATTTCTACAGTGAAGAACACGCCCAGTCACACGCATAAAGGCATGTATATATATATAAATAAGTAGCCTATACCGACCAGTGCATATCGAATGCACTTTAGCTGTAATCGTTTTTTGTTATTCCCATCATGTCAGTGGTACGATCGCTGTGAATGCAGAACAACATCTCACAGTGCACGTGGTTGGCTTTACGAGAGTACGCTACGGCCACGTGAGAATATCAACAACCATCCTCGGGGTGCCTCAGCACCTGAAACGATGGCGAGTCGTTGGAGCCGCTGAGCAGTGGCTGCGATGAGTTGCAAACGGCGTTCCGGCTGCAGTTGCACATGGTGAGCGAGAGCGCCACCCGCGATGAACTCCCTCCGTCCGAGGCCACCAGCCACACCAACGCCTCCCGCGTGGAGCTGGGCCGCCACCCCACCGAGCCGTTGGCTGGGGGAGAGCGACCGCACGTGGAGGGTGAGAGTGGTCAGGGCGATCGTTTAGCGGTCTGTCCCTCACGCACGGCAGCGGCAGGGTTCTGATTGCAGTACGCATGCACTGGCAATTGTGCCCACGTAGGGCTTCCTTTAAATTAATATACGAACATCTTATATTTACACAATGTATAGACACTGATAGGTATATGTCGGTTTTATTTTCACGACTGCCCCAACTGCAAAGAAGACATCTATATCAACAAGTAAATCCATTAACCACGACCATTCCATTGTCGGATGAAGGCCTTCACCTGCCATTGCCACCTCACACAGCTCTGCAATGCCACAATCCCACTCACTACTGTGCTTGCACTGATCTCATTGCTCCATCTCCGTGGTGGTCTCTTTCTCACGTCCATCACCAGTCTTATCTCTTGGCCATCGTCCCTCCTAGCCATGATGGGTCCTGCTCAACCCACTTATTTTGCTGAACATTTTAATTTCTTTAATTTGTATTTGGCCCCTTATCCGTGTGTTCCACTTACTGTTTCTTAGTGTAACCCTGAGCATACACCCCTCCACACTTATTTATGCAACTATCAGCTTTTAGTTCCATTTTCTTAGTCAGTTTTCATCTATATGATTCATATGTCATAGCCGGTAACAGGCAATGGTGATTACACAAAAGAAGACATGCATCGTGGCTGGGAAGCAGTTACCCAGAGTACAGTTCCGACTCTTTCTGCCACGAAGGTTTGTCTAACACGGTGGATAAACGTTTTATGACAATGATATATTTACCATAAATTGTGAAGTCTGAAGAGATTGGAGTGATCGTAAGGGTGATGGGGTCTGACTCGGGATCCACGACCGTGATCTGTAGAATCGTCGACTCATTCAACCGCGCTTGAACCTCGGTACTTCCGTTGATAGTTGGCGGCTTGTTGCCTGTTTAGAAGAAGATGGAGCGTGATGAAGAGCAGTATTTTTATGGGGAGCTAGACATGACTTTCAATGCACGTCATATGTATGAGACAATACATTTTTACTTTAGTGCAACATATTTGGTCGAGTTTGAACGTTTGACAGTGAGAGTGTTGTGTCAAGAATGGACCGTATAAAAAAGTGCAGTTAAAGTGTTTATCAGTACAAATGTAAAGGGTGCTCCATCAAAAACAAATCGCTTTCATCAGATCACAAGGCTACTGATGGATTGTGCTGTTTCCATCGATAGCTGCCCTTATGCTCACGTTGTGCTTCAGGATTCCCTGTCAGTTGCGAGTACTGCAGCCGTACCTGGGAGGCCTGGCCTGGGGAAGCAGCTGTAATTCCCTTCTTTGTTGCGACAGTTTTCGGTGGCGTTGTTGCAGATGGATGTGTTCTCCGCACACTCGTCGATGTCCCGGCAGGTTGGAGGGTCTCTGTAGCCGGGGAAGCAGCTGCAGTTGAAGGATCCTGGGCTGTTGGTGCAGCTTCCATGACCACCGCAAGGGGACGTGACGTTGCACTCATCAATGTCTGGCGAAATACATAGAGAAAAAACCCGGGGTCACATTCGGTCACTTAAAGATCCAACACCACTCCTGCACATTCGTGGATATCAGAGGCCAGGCCACAAGGGACTTCTCTGTCGACTTGCCAAGACACTTCTCCCCATCGCCAGTGTAGCCCGCAGGGCAGGGACCACATTTGTAGCCCAAAGACGGAGGGGGCAGGTCTGTGCAGTTGATGCCCGGGTAGCAGGGGTTGGTCACACAGGCGTCCACGTCCACTTCACAGAACTGCCCAGCGTAGCCGTCCGAGCAGTTGCAGCCGGCGACCTGACATGTCGACCAGACGGAGCAAGCGTGACAGCAGAACGCGTGGCCTCAGTAACGGAGCTGTGTGCACCTCCAAATAAAATACGCAGTTGATTCACATACACACACTGCTTATTGTATTAAGACTGATTAATGGTATGCTATTTGTGTTTGTCTTTGACTGAAAATGCCAAAGTACTGTAATTGCCAAATACTATAATCAAGAATCGAACTATGTGGTTTCAACAGCGGTAGTCTATGTAACTAACAAGTCACTCCTTGTCGTAACTCAATCAGACAACGCTGACTGCTGTACAATATACTGCTCTCACTTGGAAGGTGGACTGGTTGTGTTGCACGCTGTACAGTGGTTCCGAGTAGAGGCAGGTGCTTTTGGCGCTGCAGTTGCACAGCGTGAGGCTGAGCGCCATCAGTGTCGGGGCCAGGCCGCCATCCGTGGCCACGACCCTAGCGAACACCTCTTTGGACGAGGTGGGCCGCCACGTCACCAAGCCATCGCCTGGCGAGACACACGACCATCAACGTAAAATAAGGACGGTCATAGTCATAATCATTATGCGTATATCCAGGTAAGCCATGCTGAGACCGAATACTATTTTTCAGGAGGGCGCATCTACATTTCAATAAATTGGCAAACCACCAAAAAATATGCAAATCTGTAAATGACGAAAAACCCCATGACAGAAAAATGTGCGCAGGCCGGGAAACAAACAGACATAACAACACGCAAAGGTGTGCATTGAATGTATAGAAGCTCTCAGCTAAATGCACGGTATGGTGATTTCTGTGAGAGGAAATGAGAGAAACCAGACAAACTGCATAACAGGGGGAGAGAACACGGGCTCGAGTCAGGAATTGAACCCAGGCCCTTGTTGTGAGGCACAAGTGTCACCACTGCGCCATCGTGGGAGTCGTGGTCAACAGCATCGTTGGTGGATTCAAGAGCATTTGTTTATCTTCCCACGATTTCACAATCGCCATTTGTGGAACCACTAGCAAGCAGCTGCCAAGAACAGATTTGTGACCGTGGGCTACAATTTCTGAGTGATAATTACATGATCGAATTCCACCACAGACTTTGTTCAACGACGTTTTGAAACGTCACATTTCTTTTGCAAGGGCGACATGAGGATAACAAAGACATCTTTCTTGTCTGAGACTTGGCCATTGCCACAGGTCGTGTAAACACATTGTGTAAACGTCATATAAGATTACACATGCAAATTAACTTGCAAATAATGGGCTATTAATTGCACGTGCTTGTGATAAGTCACCCACCCTTAGGGTGTGATGTAGAAAAACCTGTTTGTGTGTGCTTTTCGTACTTGATATATTGAGATCTGCAGACGTTGGGGTAATACTGATGTTGACATTATCCCCGTTTGGGTCCGTGACGGTCAACTGAACGCTGCTGGCCTCGTTCAGACGCGTTTGGATGACGTTGCGTCCTGTGATGTTGGGTGGCGAGTTGCCTGTCGAGAGAACCAATGCCATCGTCAGACAAATGCGATTTTATTGTTGTTGCTGGCAAACACAATGTTGCATATGAAGCCAACGAGTTGATCTCAATACACTTTAACGTTAAAACAATGACAATGCTACGGAGGTTGGGCACTTACTGATGATTTTGTTTTCGCTTATAAAAGCATCCGAGGCTTGTACAGTTGCTTTGCCGAAATCAAGGTCGCCGGTACTTAGAACGTCGAATATGCAGTCCTGGTTGCCTTTGCAGGTGCTTGCAATTGTGTCGAGGTTTTTGCTCTCGCTGAGAAGCTGCTCGTAGAAGGTTGGAACAAAGTTGTTGTTGTTGAAGATGTCCCAGCTTTCTCCACTTCCATACTGAAACAGGGAGCTGCTTGGAGTCACTTTCCCTGAGGAAATGAACGTCAGGTGCTGAATAAAGTTGACCAGACAGATGCTTGCATTGACAAATGTGGTGTGAATCTGGAGAGCTGTAGCGAATTAAAATGCCTCAGACCAGGTGGCTCGCAATTGGAAGGTTGCGAGATCAAGTAAAAAGTGGTTGTCCTATGGACAGATTCACCCCACTATAGGAATGTGGAATTTGCACCCCTGTCTCAGTGATGTTATCAGGAGGTGAGCACTCCCTACATGCTCATTTGAGCAGCAAATCACTTAGACTTACTGGGACAGGCATGGATATATATACAGGCGGCCTCTAATTCACGCCGTCTGATTTACGATGATCCACATTTACAACTTTTATACAGTGCCACCCTGGATTGATTTACGATGCATCATCGACACAACTCTGAACAAATTTGAACAGAGTCGGTCTGGTTTCCAATGTGACTTGGCGTGGAGCTTTTGTATGATCAAGTGTTTTGTGTAATTTTACCGATTAAACCCTTTTAAATATTGCTGATAAACGAAAAACACACATCGGCAAGTGATGTTTCTACTGTTTCAACTGTCTATGAGAAAATAAGGGTCCGATTTATGAAGGGGTTTCTCGAATAATCGTATGAACATGCGTCTGAAGATCCCGAAACCGTAGACGGACTTACACGTTGATCCAAACTCGTAAAATATCTTGGATTCTGAAGGAAGAGTGGTTCCGTCGAAGGGCAGGATGGTTCCGTCGGAAGCCTGGAAGTCATCGGTCTTGTTTCCGTTGAACACTCCTAGAAGGTTTCACGCGGCAAGGAGGGGGGTGTTGGATTGTCACGCGCTTGCCGGGGCCTTTCTCAACGCAGCATCCTCTCGTTGCCATCGCGACGGCTTTCCTCACCGAGCAGCCCCGTGGTCCTGCCGCGCATGGCCTCCGGCAGGGAGACGAGGAACTGCAGGGCCCCGACCGTGGCCGTGACCGTCACGGACGCGCCCGACGAGAACGAGGCCAGGAGGCTCCCGTTGGTCGCCATCAACGTGGTCCCGTTTATCGACGTGGGATTCCCTACGGGGGTAGACACATTGACACCGCTGTGTGTATATGTAACAGCACTTGCTCCTACTGTCTGTTCAGGCTATATGGGAGATCTTTGTCTTTGTATATCTATACACAATTTTGACAGATGTTGCACAGTACCTGGTGTAAAACATCGATACGAGGAAGACAAAGGCAGCCGGGCTTGGTGTTCTGCCGTTGGCTAATTGCTTTGCTACAGGAAAAGTGGTTAGAGGGAAACTTACCTGTCACGTTGAAGACAACGCCATTCAGGTAAAGGGAAGTCGTGTTGTCCACATTCAACTTCCATTCAACCTGTTGATTAAAAGGAAGCTGGTTGTCAAGCTGAGACTTGTCCTGACAACGTAAAGCATGCGGATTGGCATCTCAAGTAAGAATCCGGCCGCTCAATGTAGCGATTTGCACAATGGCGCTTTTTCGACAACGCAGACTGGGGGTTGCTGCAGCTGTCGCCATGGTGAAGAATGCTGAAGGGCATTTTATATCTTGCTAAATTTGGCGGGGGCAAGGAAGCAATCATAATAACAATGAAGAACATTGTTATTGCGCCTAAAATATTATTATTGAAACTTTTTTGCCATTTAAAATCATTGATTATTAGTATTAGGGCTAAATCAAGGGATATAAACCTCGCGGACCTGTGTCTGATTCCCAGTCACGGCGAATAGTAGTGACCAGTGAGATCTGAACCAGTCCTGGGCACTGACCAGTATGGTGAAGTATGGTCATACAATCAACATAGCTTGGAGATGCTTTCATCCAGCAGTGGATGGATGAAGGTATCTGTAAACTATTATATGTAACAATAATTATGCACTTTATAAAGCTTGTAATATTTAACAGACACAATTGACTGTGACTGTGAGGTGCAGAGCTGTTGGGGTAGGCTCTGGTTTTAGGTGCAGGCAGAGATCCACAAGTTAGACCAAGACGCAACATTTTGGAAGATCTCAATTTTAGCTAAAAACTTTTATCCTGTAGAAATCACTTTTATCCTCCAGAAATAAATATCGTGCGGCATTGGGCAACGTCTCTCTTGTTAGCACGAGGACTTGTTGCATGAGTACACGCACAATCTGAAAAGAGATCCTAAATTGTCCTCAATCTGATTGTCAGAATGCTTAAATCTGCAACGCGACCCTACAGTGGATATTGTGGAAGCAGCGGGGGCAGAAAAATCTACTTTTGTTCAACTCACCACCGGAGCACGGACCCACAGGCCCAACACATTAAGCGGCCAGAAACAAACAGCCCCAGCAAAGTTGTAATAGAAAAGACTGAACACGTTTCTTCAATTGACAAGATGATATATTTTTTTGGGAAATGAGAACAATGGGGGCATTCCAAAGTGGAGCAGTGCGATGGAAGAAACAGGAAGAGAAGAGTTGTGACCTGCAGTGTGGTGAGGGGTTGAGCGAGGGGGTGATTGAGAGGGTGAGCGAGTGGGTTTGTGAATGAGTGTGAGGAGTGGTGGGGCGTTGGTTAGCGTACTGCACTACGAACCCGGCGACTCGAGTTCGATTCCTGCTCATGGCCAACAACGGTGACAATGATCTGAACCGTTCCTGGGCCTCCCCTAGGTCGACTCAGCCTCAAATAAGTAGTAAACATCAGCAAAAATGTAGCTAGCCACCCACCGCCTCGTGTGCTGTGCCGGCCTTCATATGTGCTCGGTAACAGCACTTGCCCCGACAATCTGTGAGAAAGCTACACGGGGGATGTTTGTCTTTGCAGGTGAGTGAGTTATGGAATTGAGTAGGTGGGTGCGTGAATGGTGGTTGGGCACAATGTGGACCTTGAAGAGCAGGCACGACTGGCTTCAGCTGAGCCAAGTCAGCCAGACAATTGTGCTGTTCTCACGTTTCAACATGAAAAAAAATGCCTTTGTCAAGTTTTTTTTAACGTAAAAAACCCCCCAACAAGTTTGTCGAGTTGCTGAGGTGGCGAAAATTCCTCAACGTGGGTGAAGGAGCACGCGGGAGCACTGCGCTCGGCGCTCACCGCGGGGCTGCCCAACTGCCACGCCACCAGCGCCACAAAGCTCGTGGCCATGGACGTGTGGTTGAAGCCGGCGCGCTGCGTGCGCCCCTGGATCCTGAACTTGGTCCCGTTTCCATTGTCGGCGATGAGAAGATCGTACTCGCCCAGTCCGTTGAACGTGTAGCCCACGCCATCCATGGTCGTGATGTGCGGGTCGCCATACATCCAGCCTTCGCAGCGGCGCGAGCGTTCACACGAAACGGGCATTGAGCAGCAAGTCCAAAAACAAAGGTAACGGTGCAGCCTTGCCACATTTTTTTACACATCCCATTAGCAGCATGACCTTCTACTAGTGCATACATTTTGGCAACATTGATTCAATACAAGGAAAGCTCTGGACCGGTCTCGACACCCAATGTCTTATCAGCAGAGCCAGGCCAGCCCAAACCAGTGAAGGTGAACTTCCCATACGGCAAGAACTACACAACACAAATAAAATAAAAATGACACGTAAAGACCGCAAGCCTCACGCACAGCTGGCCCCGCACCAAAATAATTCGAGTGTATTTCACATCCCGTGAGCCACACGTCCCGTGAGCCACACGTCCCGTGAGCCACACGTCCCGTGAGCCACACGTCCCGTGAGCCACACGTCCCGTGAGCCACACGTCCCGTCAGCCACACGTCCCGTCAGCCACACGGCCGGCTGCTTTTGCAGCACTCACCAAACCGGGGGGGCCTGTACCCCCAGCAGGAGTCGGCAGGCCGCTTCTCGTAGTAGAGCGAGCAGTAGGAGCTGTCTCCCGAGTTCACGCAGCAGTCGGTATATGGCTGCACCTCCTGGACTGTCGCGCAGCAGTGAACAACGTTCGGCTGAATGTGTGGGCTCACAGAATCGTTAAGTGAACACAAAACAACATATACGTTATACGTTTCTGTGCATTAGTTGCGAGATTGTAAAATATATGAATCATCGCCGTCGGCCACGGTAAATCCGCTTCTTCATAAACACCTCCCCACACTGCCACCACCGGTAGCTGATTTACTACAGTCAAGGGCGGTCAGTAGCGTAATCATCACTCTTCTATTGCTACTACGATGGTTCCTGTTTGTGTCTGTAAACCTCACTCATTGATTCCTCAACCCATGTTGGGGACTCGCTCTACCATACTGTTTTTCCTCAAGTGCTCTGTGTTCAACCACCACACTGCAGGTCACAACAACACACTCACTGAACCACCCACTCACCCACCCACCCAACCACCACACTTAAGGTCACAACTAATTCATTCATCCACCACTCACCCACTCACTCACTCACCCACCCCACTACTACACTTCACACAGCTGCACTTTGGATATCCCTCCCATCATCTCTTTTCCCAAGTCCTCATAATTAGCATGCTGAATTCAAGAAACATTCTAACCATTGCCTATCACAACCTTGCTAGTTCCGTCTGTTGGTGGCCACGTGACACATTGTTCCCTTGGCGCTGCGCTCAGTGGCTGCGCTAAAAGAGAAGCTTACGTTTGTATTTGTTGGCTTCGCGCGGCAGCCACTGGCTGATGTACACATTGTAGTAGTAGTAGAACAAGCTGTAGTCGGAGAACCACCAGGGGTTGTTGGGCGGGTCCCAGGGCGTTGGCAGTAAGCGCTCGTGCTGGCCCGTGATGAGGGAGCCACGAACATCGTAGTAACAGCGCACGCCCGATCCGTCAGGGTTCTGCCACACGCTCTGCAGCGTGTACGCCGCGCCTGACAACGAGGGGAAAGCACGGCGGTTCACCGGACGACCTCACCAAATCATCTCAAGGCCAACGGATCGCCCGTGTCATCTCAAACGCAAACCTCCAAAGCGTTGGGCTTCGCAGGAATTGTGAACGCCTATTAGATGGCTTCCCCTGTGCCGCGACGTCGGTTGGGGGAGTTGCTCCGGCGTCCTTCACCACGCCGGTGAGTGTGGGTTGGTGAGGGCTCTGGGGATGCCAGCTATCACTCAACAACTGATGTTAGCCATGGCTGGCAATCAAACACAGGTCGCCAGGTTCATAGCGCAGTGCGCTCACTCGTACAATCGCCGCTGCACCCCAGTTATACAATGATAGATTGGGGAAGAGGAGGGCAGAAAAAGCGCTTTAAGGACGTCCTCAAGGCCAATGTGAAGAAGTGCAACAATGACATTGGCTCGTGAGAGAATACTGCCCAGGATCTCAGCAAAACCGAAACTCTTAAGACGACAACAGGAGGAGGAAAAACGGGTGCTGCAGGCGCAGCTGCAGGCGCAGCTGCAGCGCGTCGCAGGCCACGCGAGCGAGCCAGGGCGACGCGAGCGAGCCAGGGCCACGCGAGCGAGCCAGGGCCACGCGAGCGTGCCAGGGCCACGCGAGCGAGCCAGGGCCACGCGTCCTGCGGGGAAACACGTGGGGCACCAGCACTGCGATGACAGAGTCTGACGATCGCCAATCTTCAGACCCGCAGACACCAATGGAACACTGTCGACCTCAACACTCTGAGGGATTGCTAAAGAAGAAGAGACTAAAACAATCAAACAAAATAAATTAATCGTAAAAATCAGTCTTGATGGGAATGAGGTGAAGATAATTTGACTGCGTTAATTACCATCAAACTGCTTGGTGGGAAAGTTATAGTTTTGAATGAAGTCCCCATTGATGAACGTAGAGTCGAGCCTTCCTTGCCAGTATGAGCAGGGACATGGATTCCAGAACCAAAGGTTACTCTTCTGCTCTGTGTTGACCCAGCGCAGACAATCCCGCTTGCTGTTCACGTTGGTCATGCTGTTGGTCTCCAGTCGGTACAACCACGTGCCCATTTGGCCTGCCAGAGGAAAAAGACACAAAGCCATGGTCTTGTGAAAACCGTTTGCATCGGTTGTGGCTGTTTTGTCTTGTCAATAATAACAATTTCACTGTATACGGTGCCATTCATACTAATGACATCCCACAACGCTCTACATTGATCATGATTCTATCTACGTGGCTTTACCGAAAGACCCAAATAATATTCAACATACTGTAAGTCATGGCCGTTTTACCCGCACCTTGGCGTGAGCGGCAGAGTGAGCAGCTCCCAATCACAAGGCCTCGAGCTCAAATCCTGGTTGGGGGTTGACTCGGCCCATCATCCATTCAAGGTCAATAAAATATATACCAGTTTGTGGGGAAGCCAACAGTGGCTGTCTTACTTATTGACTCGTCCCTGCCATAGGCATGTAGAATTTCCACCGCTGGCTCAGGGTACTGAGCTGGAGAAGAGCACCGCTGTGCTCAATGCTAATTTGAGCCGGGCCACTTTCAGATTTTGATGACGCGCGGCGAGCCGAAGGCTCAGCGAGGGCGACCCACCTGTGTTGCCCACCACGCTGTCCGGGCTGTAGCGCACTGCAACACTCTTCGTCATGATCGGGTCGTTGTAGAACACGTTGTATATTCCCCTTGGGTGAGGATCGGTGAGGATGGGTGAGAGATGGGTGAGAGAGAGGTGAGGGAGGGTGAGTAAAACGTAGGATAGATTAATTAATCGGAGCAAATCCGTTCGCTATGTATGGTGCGAAAGAAGTTCAACGTACATACGTACACCCGACACAGCCAAACTAATTAATGGTCATCTGAACGAGTGTTGAACAACACGACAATTGATACTCAGCTCACCAGGAAGTTGAAGAACACATTTCTAAAATCAACTTGTGTAGCAATTAGATACGTGGCGCTGCACTTTAAACGATATCAAACATCATCAGGACAAGCTCGATGAAGTCAAGCGTAACAACATAGAAAGTCAGATGGCTCGTTAAAATTCAGCAAAGAGGAAGCTCAGCTTAGAGGATAGTGCAACCCCAAAAGTTACTGCCACGTGACGACATCTCGAGACAACAAGACGAGGCGGCACCACTCCGGCCTCTTTAAACATTCATGTAGATGCTATGAGGAAGGGTCAATGCCCATCGCATCGCTTTTCCTTTGAACGGTGTGCCATGGATGAATGTGTGGAGCTAGTGTCTTTTGTGCGCCACTGCCAATGCACCAGTGACAAATAATTTGCTTCATTTAATGAGGTTCAACTGCGGCAGGCAGATGGTCGTCAAAACAACAATGATAGTCGTCGTCATCGGGAGTGTCATGGTGTCTAGCCCCCACGCTGCTGTGCCCGTCTGTGCTGCAGCAGCAGCAGCAGCGGTGGCAGCCGTCGCTTGTTGCTGTCGCACGAGATGACCGTGGCGCGCTCGCCAGGCCCGTATGCACTACTCACGTGTGGTAACCCATGAGAACCTTGTTCAGGTTCGGGTCCCTGTTCAGCGGTTGCCACTTCATGCTGTTGTGCTGGAAGATGCTTAGGCAGAAAGAGAACACTCCATCTGTTGCAAGAATGGCCTGAAACGTGTTGGTCTGTGGGGTCGATGAACACAAACATAACACAACATGAAACGAATGCCTTTCTAACACAGAACACACTGACACGCAACATGAAACGAATGCCTAACTAACACCGCGTTGACAAGGGGCGTGGACACGTGATCCGTGTGTGCATTGTGGTTTCACAGCCTGCGGAGGGGGGCATGGGGGGCTGGGAGCACGGGGACCCAGTGGCCTTGCTTGGGGGTCTACCGAACCAGCAGTGATACATCCACTAATCTAGGGGGTGAATACGTCCGACAGTAATGGCCAGCGCACTGCGCTCAGAGTCAGGCAACCTGAGTTTGATTCCTGCCCCCGGTTGGCATCAGTGGCGAAGCGGCCCTATGCACCCCACCTCGCTATCCTGCACTGACCACGATGGTGAGCTGTGGTCAAACAACCGTCATGACTTACGCAGCGAGGAGATGCCTTCATCCAGCAGTGGATTGACAAAGGGCTGAAAGTTATTGTTATTGCGTGCATCTGCCTGTGCTCTTGAAACATTCTCTCTCTGCCTTCGTATGCACAGCTCAGAACTATGCAGCCAAAGGGACGTTTATTGTCGATGCACTACACTGACACGTCACACGTGGACTACCTCTCCAGACCAACAGCCTCTGTCATGGCCTGTGTTTTACATTCCAGTGACTAAGGCATTATATAAAAGCAGTTTTTTCCTCTTTAAATATTAAGTTCACGTTTAAATTGGCAGGTGTATCGTATGGAAATGACAACAGAGAATGATACTGTAATTAGAATTCAAACAAATTAAACAACTTAAAAGGTTCGAACTGTATAACTGAAACTTTATTTTTAATTTAATGTATTGATATATGTAATAAATAATAATAATGAACTTACAACTCAATACAATTCCAAATGAAGGTCTCTCATGCCATGTCAGCCATGGATATGGTTTGATCATACTTCACCGTCCTGGTCATTGCAGGTTCGTGGAAGAGGGGCCCCAGACTGGCTCAGATATCGCTCTCCACTGATGTGAGTCGTGGTCAGGACTCAAACTCAAGACACCAACGTTCATAGACCACTGAGCCACCACTCCATCACAACCAACACTCGATGCCACGTGAAGTTGCACAAATATTTTACTTGACATCGTTACGAATACTGTAAACAATCTAAACAAGCTGACATTACACCTCGCAATAGACATCTCTCCGCATTAAAAACAAAAGTATTTCTGTCCCCATTTCACCAGCCACACGGCCTTCTGCAAGTGAATGTTTTTAGCCGCATTGGTTTAAATCGAGCAAAATATGGACCGGTTTTGACACGCAGTATCTCACCAATGCAGGTGAACTGCCAATCACGTTAATGGATTATTTAGTGAATTGTAAATATAATTATTGTTTTGTGTTAAAAAAAAACAATGTGCTGTGTATATCCAAGGCAAACAATAGTGCATGCAATATCAACGATAAACTCAGAACAATTTAACCTGCAGTGCTGTAATAGCCACCACAGGAGTGTAAGTGCCATCACAGGAGTGTAAGTGCCATCAGAGGCTTCCTTCAATGTTTGTAAGTGAACAGCGAGCAGTCTGCTCGCGCTCCCGCCAGGGCACCGTCCTCTGACAAGTCTACAGCACTAGGTGCCAGCAAGGGGCTCTCTCTCATCCCGAATTATATTCCAATTGTGCTACTGACACCACATCGTACTTCCCTTGTGAGAACTCTTGCAGCGAGCAGTGCATCACCATGTGTTAAAGAACGTCTGACCTACAATTGAGCTCTTTTTCCACAGTAGGGGCACACCTATTACACACCTCTCAAGAAGTGTTCATTTCATGTCAATAATGCTGATATGACAATTCCTTAACGCTAAAACTAAATCAAGTGAAAGTGTAAATAAATGTGATTTCATTTTTTCGTGCAGCCACGCTTTCCCATTTTGAGAGCACCATCAGCTCGTTGGACGCGCGAAGCCAGTTTAATGAGGGGCGGCTCGAACCCGCGATCTTGGCGGGCCGGGGCTCGTCGCGCGCAATGACCCCTCACCCACCTGGCCTCCTCCTGCAGGTGGCCTGCTGGGAGACGCTTTACCTGTGATCCTCCGCTCAGTCCACTCGTGACACACTCATTGCCGCAGACACAAAAGTGTGGAATGTTTCGCGAGGAGTGTACGCACGTGTTGCGAGTTGTCGTTTTCTGTCACGGCCGGCACATTATCCCACGTTACTTTGAGGATCCAGGATGGTTGAAACGCGTTTACTGCACTGTAATCGCGCGCGATTACATTTTTCAGTGTGGTCACTATGTCCGGCACTAGATTCTGAGAACCGTCTAAGTTGTATTCCTGATGACATTAACAAAAAAGACACACATCCGTACACTGTGATTGCTGTAGCAAGAACACTCTAAAGTAATAATGTAATGTACAAAAAAAGTGTAAGTGTTTACGCAATGCAGGCTGTGTTGTCTGTGAGCTGTGTGTGTGCGTGAGCTCAGCGTGGGCTGCCAAGGTCGCAACCGCAATGCAAGGCATTGTTCCGCTGCCGTACCTGGTAGTAGATTTTCCCAATCCCTGCGGACAAGTCTGCGTCGTCCCAAAACACCGCGATTATTGCGCTGGCGCTGTTGCTTCGGAAGCCGCTGGACGGTGGGTTGGGGAAGGGGAACTTTGGAGCGTGGCGTTTGTCCTGGAGTATGAAGGCCCCATTGTCCGTGAACTGTGGATGAGAACGAGACGTTGAGCAACGCGCTCCTGGCAGCAGACATGTGCGAATATCACAAAGCATCGGAATAAACCTAAGCAATCAAATCGTAAATTAACAACCGTAATTTATAGCTCTTTGTCAATCCACTGCTGGATGAAGGACTGTCCTTGTTGTGTCAGTCAGGGTTGTCACCGCCGTACTTCACCACTTTGGTCAGTGCTCTGCGAGACAGGTGGAGGGTCCAGCACCGGCCCAGATATCCCTCGCTGGTGATGTCAGCCACCACCAGAAACTGAACTTAGGTCAGTGGGTTGAAAGCTCAGTGCATGAATTAATAATAATAATACCCTTTAAAATTCCAGGAAATCCTCGCTGAGTCTTAAGAATGTTTAAGGAGGGTGATGCTACATTGGAATGTTTGGCCAATGCAATGAATGAGAGTTTGGCTTCATGTGAGGAGTAAACCCACTGATGCAGGAAGATAACCCGCAGAGTTCCACGAAGATTGAATCTAGAGTACATTAAATCTTGACTTAAAGCTTTCGTGACTGCAGGAATACATATTCTATAGGTCTGTCGGTAAAGCCACGTAGATAGAAAAATAACCTTACAGGCTAATCTCTCACAATACAAAGGCCACTGCCCTAGCCTCTGTGGTTGGACCATCTCTAGCTCCACCCACCTACATTGATGCACCCATCTCAGGCCTATATGAGACCTTGTCTCAGCAGCTTCCTCTCTGTCTCACACCTGAAGACGATTGCTTGTGTTGTGATCGAAACGTCGTGATATTTTTATTATTATTTTTATATCTACGTGGCTTTACCGAAAGACCCATAGAAAACTAGAATCCATTGCTGTACTGACTTTTCCTGTTCACCAAGAGATAGAGGTCAGTATCCCATCCAAGTACTAACCAGGTTCAACTCTGCTTGGCTTCTGGGATCTGACTATATCAGGCACATTCAGGATAATTTAGTCGATGATTCTGTAAGAATTACCTTAACACAGACATATGTGTAAAACTTGTTTTACAAAGGAGAAACGTGATTTGTTTGGAAAAAAAAACTCACATAGAGGTAATTGTAGAATGTTTGTCCGAATGGAAATCCATATGGAATATTAAAAGTCGGTGAGACAAAGTCATTTCCTTCATGGGACATCTGGACATCTCCGACTTGTGATCCATAGGCAAAGAGCCGGTTTTCCACTGCAGGAAACAATGCATGAGCAGCATCCACAGAAGCACGGGTTACTACGCATTCCCTAAGTGTTGCGCTTACATTTGTAAGAGTCATGTGATTTGTTTTGTGTCCTTCCAAATCACAGAACTGAACTTCACAATGAAAAGTAACACAGTAATATGGCTGAAAATGAAGTTTTGCAATCAGTGCACCTCCGATTAGCCCTATTGGCTATGTATCGCGCGAAAGACGTTTAACATATATACATAGAAAATACCCACCGCAATGTGCATCAGAAGTGTTGAGATTAGATGAAGAAAATGGAATAAAAGCTGAAAGGTGTAAAAAAACATGGAGAGATGCATGCTTGGAATCGAGAGACAGACTTCGGAACTTGTGGACCAGGGAACAACCGCAAATCAGATATGTCACATTGTTGAGGAGAATAAGTGGGATTGGCTCGGACACATTGCTGGAAGTGATGATGGCCGATGGATGAGACTGGTAACAGAATGGCAGTCAAAGTCGAGAACGCTCCCAAGAGGACGACCACAACAGAGAAAAGGCGATGACATCAGCTCACGTGCAGGAGTGAGATGGATTCTGGTGTCATAAAACCGTGATACTAAGCAGGGAGGGATTCATCCAGCTGTGGATAGACCATGGCTGCTGATGATGACGATGCCTGCGTGCAGGCTTAGAGAGCCTTCAGAGGGCATGGGGCACAATGCATAGCCGCAGGAATTTGTATGCGTCATAACACGGCCAATTCCTGGTCTGGAACGCATGGATGGACACAGGAAAACATTTAACCCCCACTGGGTAACGCCCTGCACACACAGCTTCTGCTCGCAATTCCATCAACGGCTCAGCTTTGAGTCTCGGGGTGATACACAATGCCAATTCCGGAAAATGTTAAACCCGAGGGCTTGTTTCTGATCCTTTTGATTTGTCAGACTGAATGTTTTAGCGGTAGGGTGTGGGTTTTTGTATCACAGAAATGTGTATTGCTCAATGACACATCACATGTGTTGGTCTCCTAATCTGCCATATAAGTAGATACCATCCAATGTCTTGCATGGAGATAATGTGGCATTGATGGCTTCAGCCAGTTCTATGAGAAGCAGATTTAGCCACGAATCCACTCCTAACACCTCACAGCAGCATGGTGAGGAGCATTCATCTCTTCTCTGTGTGTGTCACAACGGCTGCACACTCGTTAGCTACGCGACCGGATTGTACGGCGTTTATCAAAATGGACTGGACTCATGAGAGTGTGCGATAAAAAATGTTCAGACTTAGTGCCTGAAGTTATTCATGACTGCCAGGCAAGGCCATGTTTCACCTCGGAACATTTTACATCGCGCCCACAAAGTGTCGCATTGGCTGGGTGGCTCAGTGGCAGACCGAGCCGCTCGCAATCGACGGAAGGTTGCGTGTTCAAATCCTGGTTGGGTGATGACTCAGCCCATCATCCCTCGGGGGTCACTCCAGCGAGTACCACTATGTGGGGGAAGTTAACAGTGGTCGTCTTATGCATAGACTCACCCCCACCATAGGAATGTGGAATTTCCACCACTGGCTCAGAGCTAATAGGGGATAAGCACCACCTCTAATCTCATTTGAGAGGGAAATTACTTTGAGAGTTAAAATTGCAGGGTGAATGACCCAGAAACCCAACACAATATCTGGAGCGCTGACTGCAACCGTGACTGCTTTTTCCCAGCATGCAACTGCGAGCGAGTGAGTGGAGCAGTGTGGAAGGCTGTGAGCCTGATGGATTGGTGCGAATGTTCCAGCTGATGAGTGTGACGTGTTCAACTGGACATGTTCAATACCTTGTGCCGCAGTTGCATTCGTTGTCAAGGGAGTCGTGGTGCTTGTGGCTGTCGTAGAGTTTCTTGTGGTAGAGATTTCCGCGGAAGTAGTGGCTGTCGTAATAGTTGTGTTGGTGATTGGGGCAGTTACCATGGTGATAGGAGTAGTTGTGTTGGGGACAGGGGTAGCTGTGTTGGTGATAGGGGTAGTTGTGATGGTGATAGGGCCAGTTGTATTGGTGATTGGGGCAGTTACCATGGTGATAGGAGAAGTTGTATTGGTGATAGGGGCAGTTACCATGGTGATAGGAGAAGTTGTGTTGTTGATTGGGGCAGTTACCATGGGGATAGGAGAAGTTGTATTGGTGATAGGGGCAGTTACCATGATGATAGGAGAAGTTGTGTTGGTGATTGGGGCAGTAACCATGGGGACAGGAGAAGTTGTGTTGGTCATAGGGGCAGTGACCATGATGGTAGGAGTGGTTGTGTTGGTGATAGGGGCAGTTACCATGGGGACAGGAGAAGTTGAATTGGTGATAGGGGCAGTTACCATGTTGATATGAGTGGTTGTGTTGGTGATAGGGGTAGTTACCATGGGGATAGCAGAAGTTGTATTGGTGATAGGGGCAGTTACCATGGGGATAGGAGAAGTTGTATTGGTGATTGGGGCAGTTACCATGGTGATAGAAGTTGTGTTGGTGATTGGGGCAGTTACCATGGGGACAGGAGAAGTTGTGTTGGTCATAGGGGCAGTTACCATGGTGATAGGAGTAGTTGTGTTGGTGATAGGGGCAGTTACCATGGCGACAGGAGAAGTTGAATTGGTGATAGGGGCAGTTACCATGGTGATAGGAGTAGTTGTGTTGGTGATAGGGGTAGTTACCATGGGGATAGAAGTTGTATTGGTGATTGGGGCAGTTACCATGGTAATAGGAGTAGTTGTATTGGTGATAGGGGTAGTTACCATGTTGATAGGAGTGGTTGTGTTGGTGATAGGGGTAGTTACCATGGCGATAGGAGAAGTTGTATTGGTGATTAGGGCAGTTACCATGGTGATAGGAGTAGTTGTGTTGGTGATAGGGGCAGTTACCATGGGTATAGGAGAAGTTGTGTTGGTGATTGGGGCAGTTACCATGGGGATAGGAGTAGTTGTGTTGGTGATAGGGGCAGTTACCATGTTGATAGGAGAAGTTGTGTTGGTGATAGGGGCAGTTACCATGGGGATAGGAGAAGTTGTATTGGTGATTGGGGCAGTTACCATGGTAATAGGAGAAGTTGTGTTGGTGATTGGGGCAGTTACCATGGGGACAGGAGAAGTTGTGTTGGTGATAGGAGCAGTTACCATGGTGATAAGAGTAGTTGTGTTGGTGATAGGGGCAGTTACCATGGGGACAGGAGAAGTTGAATTGGTGATAGGGGCAGTTACCATGTTGATAGGAGTGGTTGTGTTGGTGATAGGGGCAGTTACCATGGTGATAGGAGTGGTTGTGTTGGTGATAGGGGCAGTTACCATGGTGATAAGAGTAGTTGTGTTGGTGATTGGGGCAGTTACCATGTTGATAGGAGTAGTTGTGTTGGTGATAGGAGCAGTTACCATGGTGATAAGAGTAGTTGTGTTGGTGATAGGGGCAGTTACCATGGGGACAGGAGAAGTTGAATTGGTGATAGGGGCAGTTACCATGTTGATAGGAGTGGTTGTGTTGGTGATAGGGGCAGTTACCATGGTGATAAGAGTAGTTGTGTTGGTGATTGGGGCAGTTACCATGTTGATAGGAGTAGTTGTGTTTGTGATAGGGACAGTTACCATGGGGATAGGAGAAGTTGTGTTGGTGATTGGGGTAGTTACCATGGTGATAGGAGTAGTTGTGTTGGTGATAGGGGCCGTTACCATAGTGATAGTAGTTGTGTTGGTGATAGGGGCAGTTACCATGGTGATAAGAGTAGTTGTGTTGGTGATTGGGGTAGTTACCATGGTGATAGGAGTAGTTGTGTTGGTGATTGGGGCAGTTACAATGTGGACAGGAGAAGTTGTGTTGGTGATAGGGGCAGTTACCATGGTGATAGGAGTAGTTGTGTTGGTGATTGGGGTAGTTACCATGGTGATAGGAGTAGTTGTGTTGGTGATTGGGGCAGTTACCATGGTGATAGGAGTAGTTGTGTTGGTGATAGGGTCAGTTTCCATGGTGATAGGAGAAGTTGTATTGGTCATTGGGGCAGTTACGATGGGGATAGGGGTAGTTGTTATGGTGATAGGGGCAGTTACCATGGTGATAGGGGTAGTTGTGTTGATCGGGGCAGTTACCATGGTGATAGGGGTAGTTGTGTTGGTGATCGGGGCAGTTACCATGGTGATAGGGGTAGTTGTGTTGGTGATCGGGGCAGTTACCATGGTGATAGGGGTAGTTGTGTTGGTGATGGGGGCAGTTGCTATGGGGAGAGTGCTAGATTCGTTGGTGGGGTTTGCGATACTGGTCACTCCTTGTGTAACTGAAATAAAAAAGAAACATATAAAATAACACGTTTCATTTAGTCAAGTGAGAGGCATTGGAATACGAAATTGACATTAAGCAAAAATATTAAACCATAATGTAAAAAGTATTTTATAATAATACAGTACATGGCTTGGCACCTTCTTGTCTTTCAGTAGCCCTGGCATTGACCAGAGTGGACTAAGGCCCATATCTAACGAAGCGAGTCCTTGTCTATCCACTTCTGGTATTTCACCTGTATTTGTTTAAACAAGCCTGCCTTTATCTTCTTTGGTTCTTTCGGTAAAGTCACGTAGATGGAAAAAAAAGGAAAAATATAACTAAAATAATCATAATAAAAACCAAAAACTCACGACGTTTCGATGGCAACACAGGCGGTCGTCATCAGGCGGAGAGAAAAAGGTCGGTCCCCTTTTCGACGACTGCGACCGAAACGTTGTGGGTTTTTGGTTTTCATGAATAAATGTTATTATTTTTATCTTATTATTTTCCATCTACGTGACTTTACCAAAACAAACAAAGAATATGAATTCCTGCAGTCACGAAAGTTTCAAGTCAAAAGTTAAGCCTGTCTTTCTTGAGACACTAAATGGTAATATGGGTCCACAGTTTACTGTATGACACGAGTATTAAACTGGTATTAATCTAATGCTGTTGAAATTTTTCACTCTCAAGACGGCCGAGTGGTTGATTTATCTGCAGGGATAAGTCTGTATGCATGTAAGTACGCGTGTAAGTATGTATGTACGTACGTTGAACTTATTTTTCACCGTACGTGGCCAACCGCGTTCACCGGAGTTGCAAAGCAGGCGAATTTTTGTTGTTAGATTGTTACATATTTTCTGAGATTGTCACCTCTTATGAGTAGCATATCTCCATCCAGTTCAGCCCAGCTAAACTAGTATAGATGAGCAAGCACAACATGGGATTTACTGTGTTTCACAATTTCCAAAAATAATATTGCGTCCAATGTTTAAGGTCAACTTGACAAGACAAATATGCGTTTTTCTTGAGGTATACAAAGGCAGCTTTAGAAACCTGAGCGTTTCACTGCATTGCCCTTGTGAGTTTCGATTCTAATTTCTTAGCAACCCTTGCCAGGAAGGGAAAATGCTTTCTCTCAAATGCCCTCCCTTGATCGCGAGAGACGATAAACCCCATACCTCAGCAGTGCCGTGAAAGAGTCTGGTTCATGCAGCTTTAGACTCGGTTGCTACAAGGCATGCATGCACAATATGAAGACATGAGATTGGGCATTTGTGGAAGAGGTTTTGAGACTTTTGAGATTGATAGCTTTTTATAATAATCTGGCCATGCAGGATGATAAATGCTAAATACACATATCAGTTGCCGTGTCATTTAAATGCTGGAGTAGATGGTGAAGGCAATATTGGTTTTAAAGAGCCGACGATGCGTAACTTTGTATGCCACAAGTCCAGTAGTTGATGCAGATTTAGATTTGTACCGAGCGGTGCTTTAGAATCGCTAGAGTAGGGGCTCCAAGCCAGTGGTCCACGCTTTTGCGCTCTGCAGCGCTGTGGGAAGTGGACTATGAAAATGCTGAGGCACCACAGTTTTTTCACAAACACCATGTTTTATAAATGCCCATCGTGCAACTATTAACAATTGTCAATATAAGCTAAAACTAAACTTTTTTTTTCCCCTAGGTAAAGTCCACTGAGCTATTAGCTCTTTTTCAGAAGCGACCTGGCCACAAATCATAGCTCAAATATTATCATCGCATGTTTCTAAATGTGGAGGAGAAATCGGAGGACCTGGAGAAAAATCCATGCCACCACGGGGAGACAGACACGCAAACCCCAAATAGACAGCAGGAGGCGTCAGGGTGTGGCACGAACCCACGACCTCCTGCACACCAGGTAAGGTAGTTAACACCTCGCCACCGCGGCGCCCTTAAAGCCAGCCAATCATTTTTTGTGGCCTCTGAATTCACTTTTACAGTGATTTTAGAGTGGCTTTAATTTATAAACATGTCAATGGTGCATGGTAGTCTGTGAACATGTTTTGATGGTTGACAATGGTCCACTGGACCAACTTCGCCCATCAAATTGACGGCGGCTGTGGGAGACCAAGATGGGGCTGTGGCTGTAGTTGAAGGTTGTGTGGCAGAAAATGATGACGATGGGGGTGATATCGATGAATTTGATGATGAGGTTGAAAGCGTCACTAAAATGCCATGAAGTGTGGCATTCGGCCAATTTTTCAGAGCGTTGTTTTAAACTTTTATTCAAATTCGTACTCATGATAACATTCTAACTGTTGTGACTGACCCACCATCGCAATCTAGGCATCACAAGTAAATAAAGTTTGAAGCGACTCTTGTAACACTTTCATTGCCGGAACAATTCTTTGTTTGAAACGCTTTTGTTTACTATGTATTGGTTATCTGTAATCTCTCCGGGGCAACAAAACACCCATTTTTCCACGATGGCTGATAATCAAGATATTGTGACCACTCTCGTGCAGAACAAAATGAAAACGAAATAAGCTCCTGGATTAAAATTCTTGCTGATAAATGCTGTGCTGGAATTGTGCGCATTGCTGATTTTGCTGATGCCACAACTGGGCTTGGAGTGGCTTGCGCCACATCAAGCCGCACCTGTCCCAGCAATGCAGAACTCGTCTGCAGCCTTGGCTGCCTCACACGAGCCGGAGTGCGCAGGTGGGCACAGGTATGCACAGGTGAGTGTGACAATGGATGTGGCGCCAAGTGCCCCGCATTTGTTTAACATTCAAGAGGTTCCAGAAGTCGAGAAGGTCGAGGCCACGGTTACCTGACACCACTATCTGGGTTCTCAGATGCTGCTGCTGGGTAGGTGGGGCACAGATGCTCGCAGCCACGGAAATGGAACAAAGTAGTCATAAAGCGGGGGCGCAGTGGTTAGCGCCCTTGCGCTATTAATATATATCTCAGTTCGATACCTGGTCATGGCTAACAGCAGTGGCGAGTGATATCTGAACCGGTTTTTGGGCTCCCCGTTTTCATGAGGTATCATCGGAATGTTGGTGCAACGTCTTAAGGACATTTTGCATCATCTGTATAATATAATAATGGGTAAATCTTGATTTAAAGCTTTCGTGACTGCAGGAATTCATACTCTTTGTGTCTTTCGGTAAAGTCACGTCCATAGAGGTTACCAAAAAGATTTCCAAAATCATGAATAAACACAGGATCCAGGTTCGATTCAACACAGTACATAAAATTCGTGATCTGATCCCATCTGTGAAGGATGTGATCCCTGACATGCAATACCCCGGTGTCTACAAACTAAGCTGTGTCTGCGGCAGTAGTTACATTGGGGAAACTAAGCGACACGTCTCGGACCGTGTTCGTGAACATAACGCAGATCTGAAACACGGTAGGACCAATACCTCGGCCGTGGCTGACCATTGTTTTAACGCTATGGGCACGAAAGTACTATGCAAACCCACTGCCTATCATCAAAGATTTGTCCATGAAGCCATCCAGATATATAAACACAAACACAACTTTTTTTTTCTATCTACGTGACTTTACCGAAAGACCCAAAGAGTATAATAATGGAAAATTACAATTTTCAATCTACTACTCGGTGAAGGCTTTCCCATTCCTTATGGCCATGGGGGTTGTTTGACCATACTTCATCACGTTGGCCAGTGTGGGCTGATGAAGGGCGTGCACCCAGGACCAGTACAGATATGGCTCTCCACAGATGTTAGCCCAAGCCAGGAATCAAACTCAAGTACGCTGTGTTCATAGCGCATTGCTCGAACCACCGTGCCACAGTATCCAATGTCATGGGTCACACGCGAGCTATTGGCAGGAGGTGCGAGGAGTGCTCTCCGATGGAGCACCTCCTGTTAATCCAGTGGCGTTGGATACAGAGTGCGTGAGATGGAAGGGCCTTGGAAGACGAGGCTGGTGATCATGATGATGGATGTGACACTGTGGTATTCGCTATTTCAGGGACAATTTATGGGAATGTTTAAAGGTTCGTCAATGTACGCCCCTACATCACAGTGTAAACACAGTAGTTCATTGACATCAACCAGTGTGTGTTTATCTAATCATCATCATCATCATCAGCCATTTGTCTATCAACTGCTGAAATAAGGACTCCCCATGGCCTTGCGACGCTGCAATCCATTTCACTGCTTGCACACGAGCGGATCTCAGCGCTCCATCTCCACCGTGGCCCTCCTCTCTCTCTCTCCGGTGCGTTCTCAGATTCCTGCCATTCCGTCACCAGTCTCGTCCATCGTCTCTCCGAGCTACGGCGCATCCTGCCTAAGCCCGCACTCTCCTTCACGTTCAATACGATCGCTCCAATTTAATAGCAATCACATTACTGGAGCGCTGCTGTCATTTGTGCTTCCAGCTCTTAAGCGCTTACAATATAAAGCTGATGAGTGGAGCATGGACTCGAGAGAGGCCCGCCTGTGACCTGCTCTCAAACGTTCCCAAATTTTCAGGTATCTCACTTTAAATGAGTCGTGTTTGTTGCCTTATCCCCGTGCCTTTATTTTTGTCTCAGTATAATTCCGAGCATGCAAATATGCCTGCTTCAACTTGTCATAATTGTTGAACTTGTGTATAACTTTAACGTTGTCCACGTGTTTGATTCGTTAGGTCATAGTGGGTACAACACAGTGATTGAAAACGTTCTTCTTGAGGTACTGTGGTATGTTACATCTTCATCAAATGTCCTTTTCTAAAATGACTGCGAGCTGCTCTGTGTGACTTTTAGTCATCATTTTGTTCCTGATCCTTCTTCAGTAATTGCTCACGGTGTCCATACCCTACTGTATTTTACAGAGATGTCCCTCTTATATTTGTTTTGTTTAGAAAACGTGTTGTACACTCACCGGTAATGATCTTAACTTAAATGGATTAATCTTCGGATTTTGAATAAATGAAGGAGATGAACAACACGAAAACGAATCAAGATACATCCCCTACCTGAGACCGCGGTGCTGCTGTCGCTGCTGTGTACAAGGGGAGTATTAGTCGGCTGTGCCACGGCTGATGAAGCTGGTGGCACTGCTGCCGCTGTGGCAGCTGTGGATTTAGCAGCTGTTGTAGACGGAAGCGATGGCAAAGCGGAGGACACGGCTGTAGTTAGTGCTGCTGTTACAGGTGGTGATGATGACGGCGATGGAGTTGACACGGCTGTAGCTGTGGATGGGGTAGCTGTCGTTTGCATAGCTGTTGTACGTGGTGATGATGTTGTCAATGTAGTTGACACGGCTGCAGCTGTTGATTGTGCAGCTGTAGTTAGTGCTGCTGTTACACTTGGTGATGATGTTGTCAATGTAGTTGACACAATTGTGGCTGTTGATTGTGCAGCTGTGGATTGTGCAGTTGCAGTTGGTGCTGCTGTTACACGTGGTGATGATGTTGGCGATGGAGTTGACACGGCTGCAGCTGTGGATTGTGCAGCTGTAGTTTGTGCTGCTGTTACACGTGGTGATGATGACGGCAATGGAGTTGACACAGCTGTAGCTGTTGATTGTGCAGCTGTAGTTGGTGCTGCTGTAGTTGGTGCTGCTGCTGTACGTGGTGATGATGTTGTAAATGTAGTTAACACAATTGTGGCTGTTGATTGTGCAGCTGTAGTTGGTGCTGCTTTTATATGTGGTGATGATGTTGTCAATGTAGTTGACACAATTGTGGCTGTTGATTGTGCAGCTGTAGTTGGTGCTGCTGTTGTACGTGGTGATGATGTTGTCAATGTAGTTGACACAATTGTGGCTGTTGATTGTGCAGCTGTAGTTAGTGCTGCTGTTACACGTGGTGATGATGGTGGCGATGGAGTTGACACAGCTGCAGCTGTGGATGGGGTAGCTGTAGTTTGTGTAGCCGTAGCTTGAGCAGTTGTTGCAGGTGATGATGCCAATGATACTAAAATGATAGCGTAATGAAACAGTACTCACAGTTAGTCTATGCCAGTGTTACATTTAAAATTGTTTTAATACCTTATAGTTTCAGATGATTAGTCAAATTCACGGATAAAAACAATATGATAATCATACCTGGTGATGTTACATCTTCCGTAGGGGTAGGACTCGGTTCATCTGGAGTTGACACAATTGTAGCTGTGGATTGTGCAGCTGTGAATTGTGCAGCTGTTGATTGTGCAGCTGTAGTTGGTGCTGCTGTAGTTGGTGCTGCTGTTACACGTGGTGATGATGACGGCGATGGAGTTGACACAGCTGTTGCTGTTGATTGTGCAGCTGTAGTTGGTGCTGCTGTTGTACGTGGTGATGATGTTATCAATGTAGTTAACACAATTGTGGCTGTTGATTGTGCAGCTGTAGTTGGTGCTGCTGTTACACGTGGTGATGATGTTGTCAATGTAGTTGACACAATTGTGGCTGTTGATTGTGCAGCTGTAGTTGGTGCTGCTGTTACACGTGGTGATGATGGTGGCGATGGAGTTGACACGGCTGTAGCTGTTGATTGTGCAGCTGTAGTTGGTGCTGCTGTAGTTAGTGCTGCTGTTACACGTGGTGATGATGACGGCAATGGAGTTGACACAGCTGCAGTTGTGGATGGGGTAGCTGTAGTTTGTGTAGCCGTAGCTTGAGCAGTTGTTGCAGGTGATGATGCCAATGATACTAAAATGATAGCGTAATGAAACAGTACTCACAGTTAGTCTATGCCAGTGTTACATTTAAAATTGTTTTAATACCTTATAGTTTCAGATGATTAGTCAAATTCACGGATAAAACCAATATGATAATCATACCTGGTGATGTTACATCTTCCGTAGGGGTAGAACTCGGTTCATCTGGAGTTGACACAATTGTAGCTGTGGATTGTGCAGCTGTGGATTGTGCAGCTGTTGATTGTGCAGCTGTAGTTGGTGCTGCTGTAGTTGGTGCTGCTGTTACACGTGGTGATGATGACGGCAATGTAGTTGACACGGCTGTAGCTGTGGATGGGGTAGCTGTAGTTTGTGTAGCTGTAGCTTGGGCAGTTGTTGCAGGTGATGATGCCAATGATACTAAAATGATAGCGTAATGAAACAGTACTCACAGTTAGTCTATGCCAGTGTTACATTGAAAATTGTTCTAATACCTTATAGTTTCAGATAATTGGTCAAATCCATGGATAAAAGCAACATGATAATCATACCTGGTGATGACATATCTTCTGCAGGAGTAGATTCAGGTTCATCTGGAGGGGATGTTGGGAACTCTGTGATTGTCGGTTCTGAGGAAACATTTACCATTATTTTAATATGTTATACGTTCAGATAATGTCAAATGTATGGATGAAACCAACTTTATAATCATAACTGGTGATGTTATATGTTCCGTAGGGGTAGGACTAGGTTCATCTGTAAGTAATGTTGTGAAGTCTGTATTTGTTGGTTCTAAAGAAACATTGAAAATTGTTTGAATACTTTATAGTTTCAGATAATTGGTCAAATTCATGGATAAAAGCCACGTGATAATCATACCTGTTGATGATATTATATCTTCTGTAGGAGTAGATTCAGGTTCATTTGGAGGTGATGTTGGGAACTCTGTGATTGTCGGTTCTGAGGAAACATTTATCATTATTTTTATATCTTATACGTTCAGATAATGTCAAATGTATGGATGAAAACAACTTCATAATCATACCTGTTGATGTTACATCTTCTGTAGGAGTAGATTCAGGTTCATCTGTAGGTGATGTTGGGAAGTCTGTGTCTGATGGTTCTAGGGAAACAGTGAAAATGATTGAAATATGTTATATGTTCGGATAGTTTATCAAATGTGTAGTGAGCACTGGGATAGTGCGGGTACCACGCACAGCATGTGGTGGGGGTTCCTACGAGGGGGAGTGGGTGAGCGTCAGCCCAGGGGCAGGGTTGCCCCTGGCCATGGCACTCTGGTTGACCCCATAGACACGTGATCCGGAGAGTCCACACAAGGTGCCCCAGGTGGGGGGTTAGTGGGTGATCACGTGTCCAGGGAGAGCTCTAGAGAAGGATTGAGAGAGAATGCTCGAAAAGGTGGGCAGGGCCGACGGTGGAGCGGACCCGACCGTAGGGGGATATAAGGCGGGTCCCTGGGAGGGACCGGGGTCGCTGCATTCTACAAGCTGGAAGCTCAACACCTACAAGCGGGAAGCTCTACGTCTCATGCTGGAAGCTCTTTGTCTTACGAGGCAACCACGTGGTCAGAGACCAGAGTGAGGGTCCGACCCTTCGTAGCAGTAACTCCTCTGTATAGCCTAATTAGCTGGGTGGTCACAACCCTAGGCTGTATCGGGTAAAGAAGCTGTTATCGCTTTGTGTTACGGTGTTACAATAAAAGTGTTGCCTCTAAAAGGAACAACGTCTGCGACTCAGTTGGACTCACTACAAATGTATCAAGAATAAAAATATGATAATCATACCTGATGATGATGTTAATTCTTCCGTAGGGGTAGGACTAGGTTCATCTGTAGGTAATGTTGTGAAGTCTGTATTTGTTGGTTCTAGGGAAACATTGAAAATAGTTTTAACACCTTATAGATTCAGATAATTGGTAAAATTCATGGATAAAAGCAATGTGATAATCATACCTGTTGATGATATTATATGTTCTGTAGGAGTAGATTCAGGTTCATCTGTAGGTGATGTTGGGAAGTCTGTGTCTGATGGTTCTAGTGGAAAGTGAAAATTATTGAAATATCTAAAATATTCGGATAGTTTATCAAGTGTGTAGTGACATTGGGGGGATGTCACTGTATGGTGACCGCCCAGAAGGGCCATGCCGTTTGATGTTCCTACATTGTGGACAGCACCGTGTGGGTGGCTGTGTATAATACCAGCGCTACTAGGGCTTGGTGAGCACTGGGATAGTACGGGCACCACGCACATCGTGTGGTGGAGGCTCCCACGAGGGGGAGTGGGTGAGCGTCAGCCCAGGGGCAAGGTTGCCCCGGGCCATGGCACTCTGGTTGACACCGTTGACACGTGATCCAGATTGTCCACACAAGGGGCCCCAGGTGGGTGGGCTAGTGGGTGATCACGTGTCCAGGGAGAGCTCTTGAGAAGGATCGAGAGGGAACGAGAATGCTCGAGAAGGCGGGCGGGGCCGAGGGCGGAGCGGCCCCGACCGTAGGGGGATATAAGGCGGGTCCCTGGGAGGGACCGGGGTCGCTGCATTCTACAAGCTGGAAGCTCAACACCTACAAGCGGGAAGCTCTACGTCTCATGCTGGAAGCTCTTCGTCTTACGAGGCAACCACGTGGTCGGAGACCAGAGTGAGGGTCCGACCCTTCGTAGCAGTAACCCCTCTTTATAGCCTAGTTAGTTGGGTGGTCACCACCCTAGGCTGTATCGGGTAAAGAGGCTGTTATCGCTTTGTGTTACGGTGTTACAATAAATGTGTTGCCTCTAAAAGGAACAACGTCTGCGACTCAGTTTGACTCACTACAAATGTATTAAGAATAAATATATG
Source organism: Lampetra planeri (assembly GCF_965212315.1). Lineage (NCBI taxonomy): Eukaryota > Metazoa > Chordata > Hyperoartia > Petromyzontiformes > Petromyzontidae > Lampetra > Lampetra planeri. Next base: position 11,883,260 of record NC_136134.1, on the reverse strand, counting down.
ATAATCATACCTGATGATGATGTTAATTCTTCTGTAGGGGTAGGACTAGGTTCATCTGTAGGTACTGTTGTGAAGTCTGTATTTGTTGGTTCTAGGGAAACATTGAAAATAGTTGTAATACTTTATAGTTTCAGATAATTGGTCAAATTCATGGATAAAAGTAACATGATAATCATACCTGTTGATGATATTATATCTTCTGTAGGAGTAGATTCAGGTTCATCTGTAGGTGATGTTGGGAACTCTGTGATTGTCGGTTCTGAGGAAACATTTACCATTATTTTGATATCTTATACGTTCAGATAATGTCAAATGTATGGATGAAAACAACTTTATAATCATACCTGTTGATGTTATATCTTCTGTAGGAGTAGATTCAGGTTCATCTGTAGGTGATGTTGGGAAGTCTGTGTCTGATGGTTCTAGGGAACAGTGAAAATTATTGAAATATCTTATATGTTCGGATAGTTTCTCAAATGTATTAAGAATAAAAATATGATAATCTTACCTGGTGATGATGTTAATTCTTCCGTAGGGGTAGGACTAGGTTCATCTGTAGGTAATGTTGAGAAGTCTGTATTTGTTGGTTCTAGGAAAACATTGAAAATAGTTTTAACACCTTATAGATTCAGATAATTGGTAAAATTCATGGATAAAAGCAATGTGATAATCATACCTGTTGATGATATTATATGTTCTGTAGGAGTAGATTCAGGTTCATCTGTAGGTAATGTTGGGAAGTCTGTGTCTGATGGTTCTAGTGGAAAGTGAAAATTATTGAAATATCTAAAATGTTCGGATAGTTTATCAAGTGTGTAGTGACATTGGGGGGATGTCACTATATGGTGACCGCCCAGAAGGGCCATGCCGTTTGATGTTCCTACATTGTGGACAGCATCGTGTGGGTGGCTGTGTATAATACCAGCGCTACTAGGGCTTGGTGAGCACTGGGATAGTACGGGCACCACACACATCGTGTGGTGGGGGCTCCCACGAGGGGGAGTGGGTGAGCGTCAGCCCAGGGGCAAGGTTGCCCCGGGCCATGGCACTCTGGTTGACACCGTTGACACGTGATCCAGATTGTCCACACAAGGGGCCCCAGGTGGGTGGGCTAGTGGGTGATCACGTGTCCAGGGAGAGCTCTTGAGAAGGATCGAGAGGGAACGAGAATGCTCGAGAAGGCGGGCGAGGCCGAGGGCGGAGCGGCCCCGACCGTAGGGGGATATAAGGCGGGTCCCTGGGAGGGACCGGGGTCGCTGCATTCTACAAGCTGGAAGCTCAACACCTACAAGCGGGAAGCTCTACGTCTCATGCTGGAAGCTCTTCGTCTTACGAGGCAACCACGTGGTCGGAGACCAGAGTGAGGGTCCGACCCTTCGTAGCAGTAACCCCTCTTTATAGCCTAGTTAGTTGGGTGGTCACCACCCTAGGCTGTATCGGGTAAAGAGGCTGTTATCGCTTTGTGTTACGGTGTTACAATAAATGTGTTGCCTCTAAAAGGAACAACGTCTGCGACTCAGTTTGACTCACTACAAATGTATTAAGAATAAATATATGATAATCATACCTGATGATGATGTTAATTCTTCTGTAGGGGTAGGACTAGGTTCATCTGTAGGTAATGTTGTGAAGAATGTATTTGTTGGTTCTAGGGAAACATTGAAAATAGTTGTAATACTTTATAGTTTCAGATAATTGGTCAAATTCATGGATAAAAGTAACATGATAATCATACCTGTTGATGATATTATATCTTCTGTAGGAGTAGATTCAGGTTCATCTGTAGGTGATGTTGGGAACTCTGTGATTGTCGGTTCTGAGGAAACATTTATCATTATTTTTATATCTTATACGTTCAGATAATGTCAAATGTATGGATGAAAACAACTTTATAATCATACCTGTTGATGTTACATCTTCTGTAGGAGTAGATTCAGGTTCATCTGTAGGTGATGTTGGGAAGTCTGTGTCTGATGGTTCTAGGGAAACAGTGAAAATTATTGAAATATGTTATATGTTCGGATAGTTTATCAAATGTGTAGTGAGCACTGGGATAGTGCGGGTACCACGCACAGCATGTGGTGGGGGTTCCTACGAGGGGGAGTGGGTGAGCGTCAGCCCAGGGGCAGGGTTGCCCCTGGCCATGGCACTCTGGTTGACCCCATAGACACGTGATCCGGAGAGTCCACACAAGGTGCCCCAGGTGGGGGGCTAGTGGGTGATCACGTGTCCAGGGAGAGCTCTAGAGAAGGATTGAGAGAGAATGCTCGAAAAGGTGGGCAGGGCCGACGGTGGAGCGGACCCGACCGTAGGGGGATATAAGGCGGGTCCCTGGGAGGGACCGGGGTCGCTGCATTCTACAAGCTGGAAGCTCAACACCTACAAGCGGGAAGCTCTACGTCTCATGCTGGAAGCTCTTTGTCTTACGAGGCAACCACGTGGTCAGAGACCAGAGTGAGGGTCCGACCCTTCGTAGCAGTAACTCCTCTGTATAGCCTAATTAGCTGGGTGGTCACAACCCTAGGCTGTATCGGGTAAAGAAGCTGTTATCGCTTTGTGTTACGGTGTTACAATAAAAGTGTTGCCTCTAAAAGGAACAACGTCTGCGACTCAGTTGGACTCACTACAAATGTATCAAGAATAAAAATATGATAATCATACCTGATGATGATGTTAATTCTTCCGTAGAAGTAGGACTAGGTTCATCTGTAGGTAATGTTGTGAAGTCTGTATTTGTTGGTTCTAGGGAAACATTGAAAATAGTTTTAACACCTTATAGATTCAGATAATTGGTAAAATTCATGGATAAAAGCAATGTGATAATCATACCTGTTGATGATATTATATGTTCTGTAGGAGTAGATTCAGGTTCATCTGTAGGTGATGTTGGGAAGTCTGTGTCTGATGGTTCTAGTGGAAAGTGAAAATTATTGAAATATCTAAAATGTTCGGATAGTTTATCAAGTGTGTAGTGACATTGGGGGGATGTCACTGTATGGTGACCGCCCAGAAGGGCCATGCCGTTTGATGTTCCTACATTGTGGACAGCACCGTGTGGGTGGCTGTGTATAATACCAGCGCTACTAGGGCTTGGTGAGCACTGGGATAGTACGGGCACCACGCACATCGTGTGGTGGAGGCTCCCACGAGGGGGAGTGGGTGAGCGTCAGCCCAGGGGCAAGGTTGCCCCGGGCCATGGCACTCTGGTTGACACCGTTGACACGTGATCCAGATTGTCCACACAAGGGGCCCCAGGTGGGTGGGCTAGTGGGTGATCACGTGTCCAGGGAGAGCTCTTGAGAAGGATCGAGAGGGAACGAGAATGCTCGAGAAGGCGGGCGGGTCCGAGGGCGGAGCGGCCCCGACCGTTGGGGGATATAAGGCGGGTCCCTGGGAGGGACCGGGGTCGCTGCATTCTACAAGCTGGAAGCTCAACACCTACAAGCGGGAAGCTCTACGTCTCATGCTGGAAGCTCTTCGTCTTACGAGGCAACCACGTGGTCGGAGACCAGAGTGAGGGTCCGACCCTTCGTAGCAGTAACCCCTCTTTATAGCCTAGTTAGTTGGGTGGTCACCACCCTAGGCTGTATCGGGTAAAGAGGCTGTTATCGCTTTGTGTTACGGTGTTACAATAAATGTGTTGCCTCTAAAAGGAACAACGTCTGCGACTCAGTTTGACTCACTACAAATGTATTAAGAATAAATATATGATAATCATACCTGATGATGATGTTAATTCTTCTGTAGGGGTAGGACTAGGTTCATCTGTAGGTACTGTTGTGAAGTCTGTATTTGTTGGTTCTAGGGAAACATTGAAAATAGTTGTAATACTTTATAGTTTCAGATAATTGGTCAAATTCATGGATAAAAGTAACATGATAATCATACCTGTTGATGATATTATATCTTCTGTAGGAGTAGATTCAGGTTCATCTGTAGGTGATGTTGGGAACTCTGTGATTGTCGGTTCTGAGGAAACATTTACCATTATTTTGATATCTTATACGTTCAGATGTCAAATGTATGGATGAAAACAACTTCATAATCATACCTGGTGATGTTACATCTTCTGTAGGAGTAGATTCAGGTTCATCTGTAGGTGATGTTGGGAAGTCTGTGTCTGATGGTTCTAGGGAAACAGTGAAAATTATTGAAATATCTTATATGTTCGGATAGTTTCTCAAATGTATTAAGAATAAAAATGTGATAATCATACCTGATGAAGATGTTAATTCTTCTGTAGGGGTAGGACTAGGTTCATCTGTAGGTAATGTTGTGAAGAATGTATTTGTTGGTTCTAGGGAAACATTGAAAATAGTTGTAATACTTTATAGTTTCAGATAATTGGTCAAATTCATGGATAAAAGTAACATGATAATCATACCTGTTGATGATATTATATCTTCTGTAGGAGTAGATTCAGGTTCATCTGTAGGTGATGTTGGGAACTCTGTGATTGTCGGTTCTGAGGAAACATTTACCATTATTTTGATATCTTATACGTTCAGATAATGTCAAATGTATGGATGAAAACAACTTTATAATCATACCTGTTGATGTTATATCTTCTGTAGGAGTAGATTCAGGTTCATCTGTAGGTGATGTTGGGAAGTCTGTGTCTGATGGTTCTAGGGAACAGTGAAAATTATTGAAATATCTTATATGTTCGGATAGTTTCTCAAATGTATTAAGAATAAAAATATGATAATCTTACCTGGTGATGATGTTAATTCTTCCGTAGGGGTAGGACTAGGTTCATCTGTAGGTAATGTTGAGAAGTCTGTATTTGTTGGTTCTAGGAAAACATTGAAAATAGTTTTAACACCTTATAGATTCAGATAATTGGTAACATTCATGGATAAAAGCAATGTGATAATCATACCTGTTGATGATATTATATGTTCTGTAGGAGTAGATTCAGGTTCATCTGTAGGTAATGTTGGGAAGTCTGTGTCTGATGGTTCTAGTGGAAAGTGAAAATTATTGAAATATCTAAAATGTTCGGATAGTTTATCAAGTGTGTAGTGACATTGGGGGGTTGTCACTATATGGTGACCGCCCAGAAGGGCCATGCCGTTTGATGTTCCTACATTGTGGACAGCATCGTGTGGGTGGCTGTGTATAATACCAGCGCTACTAGGGCTTGGTGAGCACTGGGATAGTACGGGCACCACACACATCGTGTGGTGGGGGCTCCCACGAGGGGGAGTGGGTGAGCGTCAGCCCAGGGGCAAGGTTGCCCCGGGCCATGGCACTCTGGTTGACACCGTTGACACGTGATCCAGATTGTCCACACAAGGGGCCCCAGGTGGGTGGGCTAGTGGGTGATCACGTGTCCAGGGAGAGCTCTTGAGAAGGATCGAGAGGGAACGAGAATGCTCGAGAAGGCGGGCGGGGCCGAGGGCGGAGCGGCCCCGACCGTAGGGGGATATAAGGCGGGTCCCTGGGAGGGACCGGGGTCGCTGCATTCTACAAGCTGGAAGCTCAACACCTACAAGCGGGAAGCTCTACGTCTCATGCTGGAAGCTCTTCGTCTTACGAGGCAACCACGTGGTCGGAGACCAGAGTGAGGGTCCGACCCTTCGTAGCAGTAACCCCTCTTTATAGCCTAGTTAGTTGGGTGGTCACCACCCTAGGCTGTATCGGGTAAAGAGGCTGTTATCGCTTTGTGTTACGGTGTTACAATAAATGTGTTGCCTCTAAAAGGAACAACGTCTGCGACTCAGTTTGACTCACTACAAATGTATTAAGAATAAATATATGATAATCATACCTGATGATGATGTTAATTCTTCTGTAGGGGTAGGACTAGGTTCATCTGTAGGTACTGTTGTGAAGTCTGTATTTGTTGGTTCTAGGGAAACATTGAAAATAGTTGTAATACTTTATAGTTTCAGATAATTGGTCAAATTCATGGATAAAAGTAACATGATAATCATACCTGTTGATGATATTATATCTTCTGTAGGAGTAGATTCAGGTTCATCTGTAGGTGATGTTGGGAACTCTGTGATTGTCGGTTCTGAGGAAACATTTACCATTATTTTGATATCTTATACGTTCAGATAATGTCAAATGTATGGATGAAAACAACTTTATAATCATACCTGTTGATGTTATATCTTCTGTAGGAGTAGATTCAGGTTCATCTGTAGGTGATGTTGGGAAGTCTGTGTCTGATGGTTCTAGGGAACAGTGAAAATTATTGAAATATCTTATATGTTCGGATAGTTTCTCAAATGTATTAAGAATAAAAATATGATAATCTTACCTGGTGATGATGTTAATTCTTCCGTAGGGGTAGGACTAGGTTCATCTGTAGGTAATGTTGAGAAGTCTGTATTTGTTGGTTCTAGGAAAACATTGAAAATAGTTTTAACACCTTATAGATTCAGATAATTGGTAACATTCATGGATAAAAGCAATGTGATAATCATACCTGTTGATGATATTATATGTTCTGTAGGAGTAGATTCAGGTTCATCTGTAGGTAATGTTGGGAAGTCTGTGTCTGATGGTTCTAGTGGAAAGTGAAAATTATTGAAATATCTAAAATGTTCGGATAGTTTATCAAGTGTGTAGTGACATTGGGGGGATGTCACTATATGGTGACCGCCCAGAAGGGCCATGCCGTTTGATGTTCCTACATTGTGGACAGCATCGTGTGGGTGGCTGTGTATAATACCAGCGCTACTAGGGCTTGGTGAGCACTGGGATAGTACGGGCACCACACACATCGTGTGGTGGGGGCTCCCACGAGGGGGAGTGGGTGAGCGTCAGCCCAGGGGCAAGGTTGCCCCGGGCCATGGCACTCTGGTTGACACCGTTGACACGTGATCCAGATTGTCCACACAAGGGGCCCCAGATGGGTGGGCTAGTGGGTGATCACGTGTCCAGGGAGAGCTCTTGAGAAGGATCGAGAGGGAACGAGAATGCTCGAGAAGGCGGGCGGGGCCGAGGGCGGAGCGGCCCCGACCGTAGGGGGATATAAGGCGGGTCCCTGGGAGGGACCGGGGTCGCTGCATTCTACAAGCTGGAAGCTCAACACCTACAAGCGGGAAGCTCTACGTCTCATGCTGGAAGCTCTTCGTCTTACGAGGCAACCACGTGGTCGGAGACCAGAGTGAGGGTCCGACCCTTCGTAGCAGTAACCCCTCTTTATAGCCTAGTTAGTTGGGTGGTCACCACCCTAGGCTGTATCGGGTAAAGAGGCTGTTATCGCTTTGTGTTACGGTGTTACAATAAATGTGTTGCCTCTAAAAGGAACAACGTCTGCGACTCAGTTTGACTCACTACAAATGTATTAAGAATAAATATATGATAATCATACCTGATGATGATGTTAATTCTTCTGTAGGGGTAGGACTAGGTTCATCTATAGGTAATGTTGTGAAGAATGCATTTGTTGGTTCTAGGGAAACATTGAAAATAGTTGTAATACTTTATAGTTTCAGATAATTGGTCAAATTCATGGATAAAAGTAACATGATAATCATACCTGTTGATGATATTATATCTTCTGTAGGAGTAGATTCAGGTTCATCTGTAGGTGATGTTGGGAACTCTGTGATTGTCGGTTCTGAGGAAACATTTACCATTATTTTGATATCTTATACGTTCAGATAATGTCAAATGTATGGATGAAAACAACTTCATAATCATACCTGTTGATGTTACATCTTCTGTAGGAGTAGATTCAGGTTCATCTGTAGGTGATGTTGGGAAGTCTGTGTCTGATGGTTCTAGGGAAACAGTGAAAATTATTGAAATATCTTATATGTTCGGATAGTTTATCAAATGTGTAGTGAGCACTGGGATAGTGCGGGTACCACGCACAGCATGTGGTGGGGGCTCCTACGAGGGGGAGTGGGTGAGCGTCAGCCCAGGGGCAGGGTTGCCCCTGGCCATGGCACTCTGGTTGACCCCATAGACACGTGATCCGGAGAGTCCACACAAGGTGCCCCAGGTGGGGGGGCTAGTGGGTGACCACGTGTCCAGGGAGAGCTCTAGAGAAGGATTGAGAGAGAATGCTCGAAAAGGTGGGCAGGGCCGACGGTGGAGTGGACCCGACCGTAGGGGGATATAAGGCGGGTCCCTGGGAGGGACCGGGGTCGCTGCATTCTACAAGCTGGAAGCTCAACACCTACAAGCGGGAAGCTCTACGTCTCATGCTGGAAGCTCTTCGTCTTACGAGGCAACCACGTGGTCGGAGACCAGAGTGAGGGTCCGACCCTTCGTAGCAGTAACCCCTCTTTATAGCCTAGTTAGTTGGGTGGTCACCACCCTAGGCTGTATCGGGTAAAGAGGCTGTTATCGCTTTGTGTTACGGTGTTACAATAAATGTGTTGCCTCTAAAAGGAACAACGTCTGCGACTCAGTTTGACTCACTACAAATGTATTAAGAATAAATATATGATAATCATACCTGATGATGATGTTAATTCTTCTGTAGGGGTAGGACTAGGTTCATCTGTAGGTACTGTTGTGAAGTCTGTATTTGTTGGTTCTAGGGAAACATTGAAAATAGTTGTAATACTTTATAGTTTCAGATAATTGGTCAAATTCATGGATAAAAGTAATATGATAATCACACCTGTTGATGATATTATATCTTCTGTAGTAGTAGATTCAGGTTCATCTGTAGGTGATATTGGGAACTCTGTGATTGTCGGTTCAGAGGAAACATTTACTATTATTTTTATATCTTATACGTTCAGATAATGTCAAATGTATGGATGAAAACAACTTCATAATCATACCTGTTGATGTTATATCTTCTGTAGGAGTAGATTCAGGTTCATCTGTAGGTGATGTTGGGAAGTCTGTGTCTGATGGTTCTAGGGAAACAGTGAAAATTATTGAAATATCTTATATGTTCGGATAGTTTCTCAAATGTATTAAGAATAAAAATATGATAATCCTACCTGGTGATGATGTTAATTCTTCTGTAGGAGTAGGACTAGGTTCATCTGTAGGTAATGTTGAGAAGTCTGTATTTGTTGGTTCTAGGAAAACATTGAAAATAGTTTTAACACCTTATAGATTCAGATAATTGGTCAAATTCTTGGATAAAAGCAATGTGATAATCATACCTGTTGATGATATTATATGTTCGGTAGGAGTAGATTCAGGTTCATCTGTAGGTGATGTTGGGAAGTCCGTGTCTGATGGTTCTATGGACACAGTGAAAATTATTGAAATATCTAAAATGTTCGGATAGTTTATCAAGTGTGTAGTGACATTGGGGGGATGTCACTGTATGGTGACCACCCAGAAGGGCCATGCCGTTTGATGTTCCTACATTGTGGACAGCACCGTGTGGGTGGCTGTGTATAATACCAGCGCTACTAGGGCTTGGTGAGCACTGGGATAGTACGGGCACCACGCACATCGTGTGGTGGGGGCTCCCACGAGGGGGAGTGGGTGAGCGTCAGCCCAGGGGCAAGGTTGCCCCGGGCCATGGCACTCTGGTTGACACCGTTGACACGTGATCCAGATTGTCCACACAAGGGGCCCCAGGTGGGTGGGCTAGTGGGTGATCACGTGTCCAGGGAGAGCTCTTGAGAAGGATCGAGAGGGAACGAGAATGCTCGAGAAGGCGGGCGGGGCCGAGGGCGGAGCGGCCCCGACCGTAGGGGGATATAAGGCGGGTCCCTGGGAGGGACCGGGGTCGCTGCATTCTACAAGCTGGAAGCTCAACACCTACAAGCGGGAAGTTCTACGTCTCATGCTGGAAGCTCTTCGTCTTACGAGGCAACCACGTGGTCGGAGACCAGAGTGAGGGTCCGACCCTTCGTAGCAGTAACCCCTCTTTATAGCCTAGTTAGTTGGGTGGTCACCACCCTAGGCTGTATCGGGTAAAGAGGCTGTTATCGCTTTGTGTTACGGTGTTACAATAAATGTGTTGCCTCTAAAAGGAACAACGTCTGCGACTCAGTTTGACTCACTACAAATGTATTAAGAATAAAAATATGATAATCATACCTGATGAAGATGTTAATTCTTCTGTAGGGGTAGGACTAGGTTCATCTGTAGGTAATGTTGTGAAGTCTGTATTTGTTGGTTCTAGGGAAACATTGAAAATAGTTGTAATACTTTATAGTTTCAGATAATTGGTCAAATTCATGGATAAAAGTAACATGATAATCATACCTGTTGATGATATTATATCTTCTGTAGTAGTAGATTCAGGTTCATCTGTAGGTGATGTTGGGAACTCTGTGATTGTCGGTTCTGAGGAAACATTTACCATTATTATATATCTTATACGTTCAGATAATGTCAAATGTATGGATGAAAACAACTTCATAATCATACCTGGTGATGTTACATCTTCTGTAGGAGTAGATTCAGGTTCATCTGTAGGTGATGTTGGGAAGTCTGTGTCTGATGGTTCTAGGGAACAGTGAAAATTATTGAAATATCTTATATGTTCGGATAGTTTCTCAAATGTATTAAGAATATAAATATGATAATGATACCTGGTGATGATGTTAATTCTTCTGTAGGGGTAGGACTAGGTTCATCTGTAGGTAATGTTGTGAAGTCTGTGTCCGATGGTTCTAGGGAAACATTGAAAATTGTTTGAATACTTTATAGTTTCAGATAATTGGTCAAATTCATGGATAAAAGTAACATGATAATCATACCTGTTGATGATATTATATCTTCTGTAGTAGTAGATTCAGGTTCATCTGTAGGTGATGTTGGGAATTCTGTGATTGTTGGTTCTGAGGAAACATTTACCATTTTTTTTATATCTTATACGTTCAGATAATGTCAAATGTATGGATGAAAACAACTTTATAATCATACCTGGTGATGTAACATCTTCTGTAGGAGTAGATTCAGGTTCATCTGTAGGTGATGTTGGGAAGTCTGTATCTGATGCTTCTAGGGAAACAGTGAAAATTATTGAAATATCTTGTATGTTCGGATAGTTTCTCAAATGTATTTAGAATACAAATATGATAATCCTACCTGGTGAGGATGTTAATTCTTCTGTAGGAGTAGGACTAGGTTCATCTGTAGGTAATGTTGTGAAGTCTGTGTCCGATGGTTCTAGGGAAACATTGAAAATTGTTTGAATACTTTATAGTTTCAGATAATTGGTCAAATTCATGGATATAAACTACATGATAATCATACCTGGTGATATTATATCTTCCGTGGGGGTAGAACTAGGTTCATCTGTAGGTAATGTTGTGAAGTCTGTATTTGTTGGTTCTAGGGAAACATTTACCATTTTTTTTTTATATCTTATACGTTCAGATAATGTCAAATGTATGGATGAAAACAACTTTATAATCATACCTGGTGATGTTACATCTTCTGTAGGAGTAGATTCAGGTTCATCTGTAGGTGATGTTGGGAAGTCTGTATCTGATGCTTCTAGGGAAACAGTGAAAATTATTGAAATATCTTGTATGTTCGGATAGTTTCTCAAATGTATTTATAATACAAATATGATAATCCTACCTGGTGAGGATGTTAATTCTTCTGTAGGAGTAGGACTAGGTTCATCTGTAGGTAATGTTGTGAAGTCTGTGTCCGATGGTTCTAGGGAAACATTGAAAATTGTTTGAATACTTTATAGTTTCAGATAATTGGTCAAATTCATGGATATAAACTACATGATAATCATACCTGGTGATATTATATCTTCCGTGGGGGTAGAACTAGGTTCATCTGTAGGTAATGTTGTGAAGTCTGTATTTGTTGGTTCTAGGGAAACATTGAAAATAGTTTTAATACTTTATAGTTTCAGATAATTGGTCAAATTCATGGATAAAAGCAACGTGATAATCATACCTGGTGATGTTATATCTTCCATAGGCGTAGGGCTAGGTTCATCTGTAGGTAATATTGTGAAGTCTGTATTTGTTGGTTCTGGGGAAACATTTCAAAATTATTAAAATATTTTATGCGTTCAGATAGTTGATCAAATGTGTTATGAATAACATGATGCTCATACCTGGTGATAATATTAAATCGTCTGTGGGAGTCGGACCAGGTTCATCAGTAGGTAATGTTGGGACATCTGTGTCTGTTGGTTCTAGGGAAATATTGAAAATGTGTTCGGATAGTTGGTCAAATTTATTCAAAATACAATATAATCATAGCTGGTGATGTAGTTATATCTTCTGTAGGGCTAGGACCTGTTTGTAATGTTGAGAAGTCTGTGTTTGTTGGCTCTGAGGAAACATCTCTCTTATCTATATAATATCTCGTATCATCTTATCTTCTTATATAATAATACGCCTACTCGCACTGGCGAATCGAACCGTCGAACTATTTGGTTTGGCGGAGCCATCCTCAGCCGGCTGTAATAAGTCCTAACGTCAACGCTAGGAGTGTGTGTTGAGAGTGTGTGTACGCGGGTGTGTGTCTGTGTGGGGAGCGGTAGTGTAGCGGTTAGCGCTACGCTACGAACATTCGATTCCCGCACGGCCAACACCAGTGATGATAGCTGAATCGGGCATGGGCCTCCCGTAGGTCGATTCCGCCTCAAATGAGTACCTAGTGCGGTGTGTAAGCATCGCCACTAGGGAGACAGACGCGGCCGGGCGTGGTGTTGGCCACCCACCTCCTCGTGTGCCGTGCCGTCCTTCATCGGTACTCGCTAACATCACTTGCCCCAACAGTCTGTTAACGGCTCTACGGGGGACTTGTCTTTGTGTTTACTGATAAGTAGCACTCTGCTCCTCATCAGAAAACCCTCACGGAAGTTCCGCGGATTCCTGCTCGTCAAACACTATCTTCTTATACGTTGTCATGGCCTTGTCAGTGTTTAATTTTTAAAACTGGGATAAACAACCGCTAACTCACAACTTGTTTCAAGTTATTCAAACAAGCACCAGTGACTTGTCAACCTTCCCCACCCCAATTCCGCATACAGAAGTGCTTGAACTACGAATTTTCCTGTTGATTTAAGGAAATTAATACGTAGAATAAAATGAGTGCAGAAGTTCACAAATGTTTATTTCTGCAAATGCAGCCACAGGCCAACTCGATTACCTAATTGTTCCTCGTTTATTAAGTGTTAATTAGATATACAAGGTTTTAATTATTAATCTATTAATTAACATTGAATGTGTTTCAATTACTTAGTTTGTCATGTCGTTGACATCGTTCATAACTAGAAAGGGTCTCTCCGCAATGAGTCTGGGTTTTAGAGATATTCCTGTACATCTTCAGGTCATGCCTTCAAAAGGAAAGGTGTCAGTTTTGTGTCTGTTGGTTCCAGAGAGCAATGCATGATCAAGTCGCTACCTATTAACTAAATGTTAGTCCACAAAAACGAAAAAAATCGGTGGCCCAGAGAATTGGATTTCAGAGCACTGAGCCAGTTTCGCTGAGATCCTGGGTTCAAATCCAGGCGAATAATCACGATTCAACCGGGCTCTTACGCGTAGTCAGTTGATATGCTCTGCCAAATCACCAATGACTGCACAAAAAAACTGCTTAAAGTTTGAATTGTTTCTTAATTTGGCTCAATTTCCAGCTTTGAGACAATATCAATTTGACTGTCATGCGCCCCCTACCGAATACAATTGAAAAATGTCGCTTGAGGGATTTTTCAGGAAAATTTCTTTGCAAAATAACTTGCTGTGTTCATTCTCTGATACACGGGGATCTGCACTGCTTGGTGAGATTTACGAATGGATTCTGCATCTCACGAAGCGGATAGAACATTTGTAATAAATGTGACGGGGAAAAATACGAACAAAAATAAATAATACATTTAAGTTGCTTTTTTGCATCAGATTTTAGTGGTAGTGCTGTAAGCAGAATATTTTCGTATGTTTCCAGACAGGCATTTACAAGTCCATTCGTGAGATTTCATCACACCAGTTTTAGTCACATACACATGAAAAAGCAAGCACGATATGCTTGTTCACTAACTAAAGGTGATAATATTCGTCATGGAACACGTTGGCCGGCCGAGTCTTGTGTACAAACACGAACCACCTACACGTGGTAGCAGACCAGGCAGTCTTTGCCATTGCTCGTGTGGGAACATCCCGAGGTGTGTGCGCACAACCGAACCACACAGTAACGCACAATTTGGATTCAGACATTCAGTCATTGGGCCCTCCACTTGCACACGGGCAAGGGGAATCGGTAGAACGGATGGCCGGGGGGAGGGAGTTCCACACTGCGGTCATAGCAGAGGAGAATTGGCAACCTCCCAACCGAGTGAATCTTAACTTGGGGGGTTTGACGTAAAGCCATGATTGATGGAGTGGAGAGGGCATGGAGGGGAGAAGATGGATGGCAGTGGTGGGAAAGGCTAATTCCCTGGAAGGTTTTGAAGATAGTAGGGGCGATCTTCATCTTGATCTGAGACTCTCTTTGGAGCCAGTGGAGGGATCGGAGCTTTAAGGGGAGGTTGGTCTCGTTCGCGCGTCTGGGTGAGGAGTGGGCAATGTCCAATTCAATTTGCGAGCGTACAAACACACGCTCACCAATTGCCCTAGCATGCCAAATACCAAGGCAACACTCATTACAAATATGTAATTTTCAATTTTGCACACAAAAGACGTATAGAGGTGTGGGCGATGGGATTTATAAGCGTCGTCGTAGATTTGGTGTTGAGGTTGTGTAGTTCTGAAAACACGCGAAGGTCCTTGGATGGCGCTACACATCGATGCAATGTATCCCTGGCCGTTATAGCGGCAGCTGCCTTCCTAACAACGCGTGTACCCACCGGCGATGAGGTTACATATATATTCAGGAGAAACGAGTGTGGTGGGTTCTTCACTGTGGAAGAGGTGGAAGTCTGTGTGTTCGTTGGGTATATTTAAAGAATGAAATAGTGGAATGCTGAATGTCACCAAATATAAACAACTCTTGAATATTCCGCAGAATTCTCAACACTCATCCCAACCCGCGAAACCGCACTTTTTTACGCGACTGAGAACACTCATGGCCTTAAATATGGGCGTGTATGGAGTATCAGCTGTTTTGTGCCGCAGACCTTGTGTCGAAGTGCTGTCGTAATTTGTTGAATCGGGGACTTCCGTTTGTTCCGTCATCGCTTCTGTAAAATCTGTGTCAGTAGGGGTCCAGAAAAATAAAGAAATTTACGTTGAGCAGGCAACAATTAGTTCGATTACCATCGCAACCCAAACTCTGGCCCACACAGTTCAGCACCACTGTCTGTGCTCCTTCAACGGAGGAGGAGGAAGAGCGACACGACACACGAACTCTTTCTCTGTCTCTCTGCTGAAGCCCTCTCGTCGTGCTCAGCAGCAGCAGCAGCAGCAGACCTCGACGTTGGGATCGCAAGAATGGAAATAGCAATGAGTGTAATTAATCAATTACCCATGTGGAAGACGTGCCGAGTACACTTGGCGATGTGAGATTGTCTGAGTGAGCTGCAGAAGGGCCTTGAGTAAGGACTGACGGTGGGTTCGAATCGAGCACACGCAAATGTTCCGAGTGATGTTGCCGCCACACATTGAGAGTGAACGAGGCGCTGTCCATTGTTCGCTTACACAGGCGGGGCCAACAGTCGTTCTCTTAGTGTCTCAGAGTCGCATTATTGTGTAGTGTATCGTGTAGTATTAGTGTAGTGGAGTCGATCATTGGGTGGTGTGTCGTATAGGATTAGTCCAGTCGAGTCGTATTAATTAAAGTGTATCGTCTTTGTGGAGTAGAGAATAGTCTTGTTGTGTAGTGTGTTGTCCAGTACCGGATTAGTGTACAAGTGTTTATAAGTCGAGTATACACGAGGTAGGAGCACCAAACACCAAGCAACTGATGGCATCGCCGCATGGGTTACTACTCGGCACCCACTTAAGATGTTTTGTTATCTTAACAAATGCCATACGAGAGACGACGTCAGGATTGGTGTGGGGTCTGTGTGTGTTGTTTCGTCAAAACAGTTACATGTCAATATATTTAACGAGGTAATTGCTCTGTAGCAGTCCTCATTCTGCTGATGAATGTGGTGATGATTGGGTATTCCTGGGGTTACAACAGCGTGCACGCGAAGATAAGGTGGAGGGAAGCCCTGTGTCTGTGGGTTCTGTAGATTATACAGCAACATGTGGGTTTTAACCAAACATACACAAAATAATAACAATAATTATTATGCATTCACAATGCAGACCTGGTGTTGAAGTGATGTCGTCATCATTTGTTGAATCGGGAACGTCTGTTTCTCCAGTCACTGCTTCTGTAAAATCTGTCCATGCAGGTTGATAATCATCATATTAATGGATAACAGTTATATCATTTATACTCTTGGTTTTTTTCGGTAAAGTCACGTAGGTAAAAAATTAAATAAATGAAAACAACTAAATTTAGTTGTTTTCATTTATTTTATTTTCTTTACCTACGTGACTTTACCGAAAAAACAAAGAGTATGAATCCTTGCAGTCACGAAAGCTTCAAATCTATATCATTTTTATTTTTTTACTTTTATCTCTCATGTGCAGCGCTTTGAAATTACCAATTTGAAAGACGCTTTAAACAACCGGATTTTATTATTATTTAATCATATCGCAATTAAGTTTGTAAAATTTATAGTGGTGAAGACGTGCGATTACACGTGGTGAGGTCAAATGATGTGAGCGAGCAAGATCAGTGGGATTTGTTTGATGCTTTTGACCAAGCATACAGATAACACGATTATGCATTCCAAATGCTGACCTGGTGTTACAGTGACATCGTCATCATTTGTTGTATCCGAGACGCCTGCTTCTGCCGTCACTGCTTGTGTTAAATCTGTTTCTGTGGTTTCAGAAGAAAAGTCTCATTATATTAATGGATAACAGTTATATGTTAAACTGAAGATGCTGTAGACATGAACATGACACCCAGTGATGGTAAAATATCTCAGTGGGTGGCAGCAACGTAACTCGCAATGGTGCAGTGTGTGCGTGTGTGTCTGTTCTGTTGTAAACATTATTAACCCCGTGTATTGGGTACAATTTAATATTCAATGCAATACTCGGAGAGTTAAATGCGTGATGGAATAAAGAGGCCAACAAGAGTGGGTTGGATCGCTTTTTGAAAGCGGAAATAAACACTGTGATTCAATAACCCCCAAACAACAATTTTCTCGTGGATTATTGACTCGTGGTCAAAACTGACTACGGAGCGGTGGCCAAAGTCGTGAACACGTCCGAGTGGACATTCACTGTGGATATGGAGCGATACAATCAGCCACATGGACTGATGCATCATGACACTACGAGGGTGGCGATGGCTTTGGGCAGAACATCTTCCAGCAGTGGCTACATCATGGTTGATGCTAATGATCATAATGTAGCTATGAGATAAACATGTACAATATATATCTTGGGTTAAAGTGACGTTAGCAAACATTGCAGCAACTCCTACGGTTTAGATATGAGTGTGCGTCTATAAGCACAATGAGTCATTACCAGCCGGCTGTTATTTTTTATATTCATGGGACTCATTAGGGTTAAATAATGAGCAACTCTGTCAATGTACTGCTGCTAGATGGAGACCTTCCGGCGTGTGGGTCGTGGTGGTTACTCACCCGGGTCGTCTGTTGATTCCTCTGTGGAGTTCACGGCTGGCGGCGTCTCGGTAGCGTCTGCAAAGAAGAGGAGCGGCGGTCACAGACACAACAACAACAGCAGCAGCAGCAGCCGCTAAGTGACGATGATGTCACCATGGCGCTTGTGCCAGACGAGGTGCACCTTGAGGCCACGTGAAGTATCGAAGGCTCACTGGCAGGATGTCACGGAACAGATCCATGTGCTATGGGTTGACTGATCGAGATGGCCGGCAGGTGCACACCAGCCGTGCTCCCCACTGTGCTGCCGAACGCTCCTCGCACGTCGCGCCCACACGCATCAGCAGCAGCATCAGCATCAGCAGCATCAGCATCAGCAGCAGCATCAGCATCAGCAGCAGCATCAGCAGCATCAGCAGCAGCAGCATCAGCAGCAGTGCCGAGCAGACCCAGACTTTGGCACTGAGCTCCCAAACAAATTGCCGTGCGTGAGAAGGGAAGAGTGCCTACCTGTTCCCGCGAACGTGAATTCATCCGCAGACGGTGTGTATGTCTCTTCCGTGCCAGATGTTGAGCTTGCGTCTGCTGTGACAAAGAAGAGCATTGCCGTCTTACGATTGCACAATCAGCATTCGGGTTGTTGTGGCGAATACAGGTAGTCCTCTACTTACGATGGAGATGCGTTACGACGACCCCATCGTAAGTCGAAAATATCGTAAGTCGAAGATGGCCTCGCCTACCCAGGAGTCTTAAAGAATGGTGATAATTGAGCAAAACAGAGCAATTTACAGTACCGTACGGTATAAACTAGATACTGTATGTATTTATTAATTACAATACTGTATTGCACAGTAAAATGTAAAGTAAAAAAGGTAAATGCTTAGCCTACCTATATGAACTGCAATTTAATAGAAAGTTTTTCCAGGAAACAATCCTATCTGCTATAAAAACGTTTAACATGCATTGAACGTATCGTATCGTGTTAACCTTCAAATGAAATTGCTAAAGCTACGTATCATACATGCATTGAACGTATCGTCACATATAATATTGTACTGGACTCACCAAGATTATGTCCGTCGTCTGCATACTTGAACGATGTTAAGTTGTTGATGGCAATTTTCTCGTATCGCTATCGCCATCGTAAGATCGAAATATCGGAAGTCGGAGCATTGTAACTCGGGGACTACCTGTATAAGTTACAAAGTAACTAAACAGGCGACATCTGCTTCTCATATCTGTCGCTCCATTAAATAAATAGCAGTATATTTACACATCCCTTCAGCCTTATAACTTTATGGAAGTGCCTAATTTTGGCACCCTTGGTTTATAAATCAAGACAACGCTGGAGCGGGGTTTTGACATGCAGTGTCTCATCAGCAGGGTCAGGCTAGCGAGCTGTCTGCGAACGTATCTCTCTACATTCCTTCGCTTGCTTTAAACCCAAAGATTCCCGGTGATACAAATACTGCAGTAATGATCCTGATACAGTGAAATATCCATGGTCACCTGATATTGGCAAATGTTCCTTCAGAGTGAGAGAGTAACTCGCCGGTCCTTATTAGCGGGAGGAACAAGCATTCGTCCATAACTCTTAAAAGGAAAAACTAAACTATAAAATGGATGACGTTTCGGGCAATAGCTCTTCATGTGCCATGAAGAAATGTTGCCTACTATAGAGTTGTTTTCCTTTCAGAGGAATGTATTAACAAATGTGTGGAATTTATGTTATCCTTGTGCACCAAGGTCAAATGGTTAACACCAAATATAGTTTGTGTAAGTGATAAGTCTTTCCTGTTTGAGGCGAGCTGGCAAACTTAACTGTGAGCTTTAGACCGTGACCCCGAGCAGGCATTGGGAGCAGAACCTTCGTCCTCATCAGTTATTCGTATGCTCAATAAAAGTGAAGTACTCTGTAGCCCCACGCAATCAAGCGGTCATCTCACAACGCACTCTCATCGGCCACACGAGGGAAATCAGAACCACCTCGCGTGGAGCCCACGAGTGAAGTAGGACTTGGTGTTAGCTCTCGGACAATAGCCACAAAGTGCCCGGTGTGGTGCATGGTTCGGGTTAACCAACACCCAACATACTCAACATCTAACACACTCAATATATAACAGATACACCAACATCTAACACATTAACCAACATATAACATATAAACCAACATCTAACACATTAACCAACATCTAACAGATACACCAATATCTAACACATTATCCACACACGCGCCCTGTGTCTCGAGAGCATTCTGTTCCTCTTATTGGAGAGCTCGCATTTTATCATCTGAAACTATAAATATTTTCCTTATTTTCTTTACAAATTAACAAGTGACAAGATACAAGGAATATTTTCTAAATATTGTGAGTAGGACTCAAACAATATTTAAAGTACCTTATTTTGTATATATATCACGGTAATACACAAATAACATCTCACTAAAATTAATATTATATAGAAAGCCCTTGTCTTGTCAAACCATTTACAACTAGTCTCAATTGTCCGTGTATAATTACTCTTGATTGCTACTCACCGCTGCATAGCAGAATAACCCACAGCGTCACAATGAAGACAACACATCTTGTAATATTCTTGCTTGTGAAGTTCAGCTTAGACATGGTGTGGTTTTCGATCTTTGCGCGTAATTGATTTGAATGTGTTAATTTAAGGTGTTGCTCGGCTCTGAGTTAAATGCGGTCTGGAGAGAGGGGAGGTGTCGTCCCGGGGTTAGCTTTGTCGCCCCGCATGTCGTCACACCCTCACTCACGGGCCATGCAATGCCGTGCATTCTTCCTATCGACGTTACAAAATACTCAGGTATGCGTCCAGATTAGGCGATGAGTGGAGCAAGTGACAATACATAACCATTACGTCTGGCCTGCCTGACGATAAGCCGCCGTCCATTTAGAGAGCCCTGCGGAAGTGAACGTGGCATCGAGAGACGATCTGCAATCGTATCTCAAGATGCTCCTTTACAATCGTAGAGTTATCAGGATAGAGGGGTGGGGGCAGAGTGATGGGGGGGGGGGGGCTAGGGTCGCCAGATTGTCCACCATAGACCTCAATCAGTCATCTGTGCTCGCCTATGGAATATTCGCGCGCAACGCGATGGGGGTACCAGACTTCGGTACAAATCAGCTCTTATCACCCGAACACACGCGTCAATTTACGAACTATCCGGGTCAAACCTGGACAGGTGGCAACCAAAGGAGGTTGGTTAGAGCCGACAAAGCAACACTGAGGCACAGCGCGGGGCGCAACAATAATACAAATTAAAACAATTACAACAACAACAATTACAACAACTACAACAACCAAGGAGTCCCCGGTCGGTGGAACCCACCACTCACCAGGGGACTCGGGTGTGCGCTGCAAGTGGAATGATGCCAGCGCTGTATTTTAGAGGCGGGCAGCCCTTGACAATGTTCTCAATGTGCCGTGACGTCTCGATATTTTTCCAATTGCGCATGAAATGCCTGGTTCAGTAACCAAAAGTAATTACACAGGATCACTGGTTGGCGAGGTATTTTGGTCAAAGATGAATCACCTACGCATGGCAGTGGTCTACAAATCAAGTGTTTGCCATCGGGTCACGTGTTGATGTTGGACTGCCTGACATCCTCTGTGTGTGCGTTATGGGCAGAGGATTGAATGGGGGCCTTGAACAGAAGGCAGCAGCGGAGTGGACGGGGGGTAAAAGGGAGATAATACAATATGGGGTTAGGGTTAGACTGACCCCCCCGTACTCGACATCTGTGAAAAAGAGCTTCATAGGTAATCGGATTTCTCTTGCAGTCAAAATATTCGGATTCTGAGTAACTCAGAACCAGAGCCCGACATTTATCGGTGAGCACCTGAGCCTGTTATGAAAACCGCGCAGTCTCCTGAACTGGTCCTACACAGCAACATCAGTGCCACATCTCGGGACAGGTCAACTCCTGCTGAAGGAATACAGACGCCGGTCATGGCAATTGTTTGACCACATTTCATCAAGCTGGTCAGTTCGGGTTAGTGAAGATGGGTTCTGATATCATTGTCCACTGATGTTAGTTTGCCGTGGCCGGGAATCATTCAGGTTGTTGGGCTTATCGTGCAATACGCTAACCGATGCTCCTCCACTCCCTCCCTCCCTCCCACCACTCCTATACAAGGAATACTAAACTAAAAGATTGCATTGTGGCACGCCATTCAAGGCCAGTTCCCCGCGAGCTCAGGGTACAATGTGGATGCATTGCGAAAACCGGGCAAAGGTGCAGAGCTGCAAATGATTGCTCACACCACGGCCAGGCCTCCGCTCGAGCAAATTTTCGAGGGGATTTGGCCTCCTCTTCTACGGTGGGCACACGCCGTGGCCACCGTAGAAGAGGCAGCAGCAGAGAGATTTGAGAAACTATCCCCATCATTTTGACTGCCACGCCGGGAGAAGGAATCGAACCGGCGTCCTCTGGATTGCAATTCCATTGTGGTGCAGATGTCTTGTGACCCCCAATGAATTGACACCTGTTTTCCTTCGCATATTCATTTGTTTTAAATAAACATTACTTTAAATACACAGTATTACGTTTTAGATAATTTAATGGTGGTCACAAGGCATGTGGATCAGCCTGTACAATGTCCCAACCGTAATGCCACTGTGGTAGCTCTGCGCTGTGCTATTAGCGCCACCTGCAGCCTAGAGTGAGAACACTGCAACTCGGCGCACGACACGTGTGTGTGTGTGAGTGGGGGGCTAAGTGAAAGATAACGTGTTTGCAAAAAAAGGATAACAAATAGCTTGCGTGATCTCAAACTGCAGAGGCATTGTAAACACCTGCGATGCTGGCAACACCTGTGACTCTCACATCTCGATACGTGTCGCCAATGCAATGGCAAACACGTGGGGTGTAGACTGTAGAGGCTTAACAAACGAGAAAATGTTCACTGCCGAGAAGGAATATGAACACCGATTGAGCTCACAGATCCCTGTAGTACTTTCATGGGTGGGACCTTTATGGACACCCGGTACACTAAGAATGTACGCATCGAGTCAATGTGGCATGTGTAGTGTCCTCCTTCCTCCCGGCATGTGTGTGCATGTGGTGTCTGGTGCACACACTCAGACGAGGTAGTTGCAGGAGGCACCGTCCACACCAACTCCGGCCTCCTCTCTCTCGAACACGCTGCCGTACAGCCCGGCCTAGACACGACCCTAACCGCGTTGCACCGACGGTGTCGACCAAGACAGCCAACCACTGTCCGGCTGTGCAATGATCGGGCGAAGGCGGCAGCGACGAAAGCGACGAAAGCGGCGACGAGACGAGACGAGTCCACTCCCGGGAACCGGCAGCCCGGAGCTCTCTGGGCACTCCACTGCTTTTATTCCCCTCGGCGCCGCTTGGCTCTGCCCTAGCCGCGCCTCCCTTCTCGAACCCACCAGAGGGTCCCAGGGGCCTCCCTATGAGGTCTTCCATGACCCTTGCCCCAGTTCCTCTGCCCTGCCGGCAGAGGAACTGGGGCTAACTGTCCACCGCAGTTGCCGCTGCTGGACAGCAATCGGCGCTGTCACTACACACGTATGGAAATACACTTCTGCTTGTACATGCTGTGATTAATTCTCAAAGCATTGGCAACGGTCTCTGATGTGCCATCAATACCCATATTGTATTGTCAATACGATCCACCACAACAGTTTATTTTATATTAATTTTATTTGTAACTTGTGCTTAATTTAACATACATTAATTTTTTTTATATATTTTATTTCAATATATTAAAGAAATATTTGATTTGGTGTGTGTAAACATTGTGCAATGGATAAAAGTTTTAGCTTGGAAAATAATGTGCAAATAGTATTTTGTTGTTACTCAGTGTTGTTCACGTGAACATTTACATTACTCCCTTCAGCGATGGCATAGATTCCATATAGTTAATGTTTTGGGTGCAGCCTATTGCCTGTCAATAAAATATTTCTTACAAAGTTCAAAAAGTTACAGATACCCATGAGATTCCCCTGATAATTAAAAACTAAAGTAAACGTGAACGTCAGCGTTGTGGCAGTGTGGTAAACTGGAGGACGCTTCTAGATCACAATGGAAGTGCCCTAAATGATAAAAACCCAACAAAGTGACTCATTTTAAAAGAAAAATCTGAAAAATTAAAGTTTTTAGATTTGGCCGTAACAGTGACAAAATCTGGATAATAATGTCCCAGACCACTTTAACATTCAGGGTGTCAGCAAAAGCAGTACTTTTACAGATTCCCTTCAGCACTATCAAAAATGTTGCCGCAATCGGAGTTTAAACCACCAAAGCCAGGTAAACTCTCACTTCGTCATCTATGCACTCCAATACAGAAATATATGTATCTAAAATATATTATTGGCTTATAATATCAATGTTATAGATATATGCGATATAACCATGAAATAAATTTAGTTTATAGTAAAAATTAAAGTTTACATTCACTTGCATCGGTTTATAAGGAATTTTTCCAGTTTTGAAGAATGTATTTTTCTATTTAAAATATTTGTAGAACTGTATTCGCGGTGTTTATGGGACGATGGGAATGTGACGGCGTTGCTCAAGTTGGGCGGGCCCTCGGGGACCTCGCCATGCGTCGTCACGTTTCAGGGATTCTGTCACAGTCTTCATTTGGCTTGAGAGTCATTGTCATCCGCCGTCACCACGGGGAAACCGTCTCCTCATTGACTGCTCATTGAATCCTGGTCCATTGGCTTGGGGTGCACAATGGTCGGGCGCTTGGTGAAAATCTGGTCATGAAAAAATATGCACAGGGCAGAGCAATTAGTGAGATCAATTTCTGTTATTTTTGCATCTTCAATGAACAAAGCGTAGTTTTTCACGTGCAAACTTGAAACTGCTCCACATACAAACCAGATATTAGATAGCGCATTTGACAGATTAAAAGAAAAAAGAAAATCCCCAATACCGTTGTTACTTAATTGGGATTACACACAGCAGCGACATCGCCCCCGACTGCACAAACTTAGCAGTACCCTCCTGAAAAAGAGTCTTGAGGCTCAGTGAGGATTTCCTGGGTAAACAAACATAATAATAACATAACATAATATTGAAGACACAACTGTTTGCTAGTTAATGAGTTCTTGGTTTAACTGGACAAGGAAAATGTACAAACATCTTACAGGCATGACCTCGCTTAGCATTCAAGAAACGCTCATGGAATCAGCACTAACAGAAGTCATTATATAATTGCATATATTTCGCGATGCATTCCCAACGGTGTTATTTCTTTCGTATGAGCAATATATGAGGACTTAATTGAGGCATGTGCATTCTACTGTACTTGTCCTACAAGGCAGTGGTGGGGGAGCTGCTTTTAGGTGGAGCCAGAGACTATCCCAGTCTCGTCAGTTCTCACCTGACCAGACAAAATAGTTTTTTTCAATGTGATCTTGTGAATACGAATCGTTATAATCGAATCACGGGGGCTGGGGTCTGATTGCATCAGAGCGCAAGTCGCTCTCATTGGCTGAGCGTATAAGAGGGGGGGAGGGGCATATTTTCTCATTCTCACTCATTAGAGCTTTTGAGATTATTTCGTTTTATTTTTGTGAGTCAAAATGTTCTCCAGGATAAAGTGTGCTATAACGAATAGGCGTTCCACAGGGTCGAGCAAAGTGCTGTCTGCCTATACTTTTGTAATGGCAAGATGCTACTTTCAGACCACATTGCAGTGTGAGGAAACCATAAAATGATAACAAGACATAGTAGCCAAGAGGTTTGACTTAGGCTGTATGTGAAGACCAAGTGGCAACATTCATATTTTGTTTTGTGTGCTTATACCTGGACACAAATATTGCTAACGATATATCACACAGTGATGTGAAATACAACACAGTTACAATTTAATTTAGATTCATACAAAATCTAAATGCAACTGTATTACAAGACACTGCACAGCAACAATAAATATGCATTTATTTTAAGAGTGAAAGAGGCACTCGTTTATAGACAGAGAGGTTTTGAGCCCGGACTTGAACAAGGGCAGGAAGTCAACAGCAAGGACGTCTGGGGGCGAAGGGAGATCCAGACTATGGGGCAGCAGAGGAGACTTCCCACTGAGCAAAGGTTGACTGGAAGCCTTTGACAGAAAGCCTTTTATTGGACCCTGCATTTCAACATCCACATCTGCATTGAACAAGTAATTCTCCTCCAGATTATTTTGTCTGTGTGTGAATGTGCTTACCTTGGAGCTTATATCGATGTTATCGAGTTTAGTTTTCAAGCCTTTAAGAGTAATGCCCGGTACATTTCCTTGCAGAGTTGATTCGTTCATTGATGACAGCCCTAGAAAGGATTTTTCCAAATTAAACTTAAGGAGTAGTTTTAAATGACCAGTGCACAACATGATAATGACGCGAAATGTAATTTCAACACACGGAGTAGAAATCAGGAAAACATGTGAGCTACATGTGTTGTGAATTAGAGTAATACTTACAGGGTATATAGCTTCCTCTTGACGAAGATCGCAGGATGCTGTGTCTGGAATGAAGATAAAAAGCAAAATAATCACATCACTTGAAATTTCAACTGCACCTATTTTTCAAGCAAATTTAACTATTTAATGCATATCTTAGGAACGAATGCCACCGATTTCATCAGAAAATAATCTGTGTAACATGCATTCGTATTTCCATCATTAAATCTGACAGTAAAACTCTGCTCGTGGATGAGTGTATATGCCCATATACCCTGTAGACTTGATAAAGACGGTGCATATTCAGTGGAAAATGTGTGTGGGTTCTTACTTGTCATCAAAGAGTGAGCTATTCTTCTTCTTGTAGAGACAGAAGGCCAGCAGCCCCAGCAGCAGCAGCAGCAATCCTCCCAGCACTCCAAACAGCACGCCAAAGAACACTCCACGGCTCACTCCGGTCACATCATTCTCACAGAACTGCCCGTTGAAGTTTGCAGGACATCTGTCAAAGGAACACAACAACAAATCAACGGTGTTGCTTAATTTAATACGTAGGATTTCACGACCAATATATATATTAAAATACTGTACATTGCGGGAGTAACTGATAAACTAGCCAGATGTTTGGAAAAACAAAACATCCGAGTCAGATTTGGCACCGTACACAAAATAATATCTGGTACAAAAGATGTATTACCGAAGCTATCAACAGGAGGTGTGTACTGGATTCATTGCACGTTTGGCAATGCTATGTTGGGCAGTCAGGACGAATGATCAGCACGAGACTACAAGAACACCAAATAAATATTAAATACTCCCAAATACAACTATCGGCAGAGGCAGAACACGCGTGCCAACAAGGACGGTCAATTGATTTTGATAATGTTGAAGTTCTGTGCAAAACTAGTTACTACTGGCCAAGGCTAATTAGAGAATTTATCGAAATTGAGAGAAATAAAAATAATTTTAACCGTTCAGATAGCTACAGGCTTGGTGCTGCTTGGAAGCGAATCATCAAGTAATACATTGTTTAAATGCATGCCTAAACAGGTCACCATACTTCAATAGGGATTACCATTGAACAATAGTGCACACAATTGACAGGAAGTACAAGAGCAATGGATTTGCGTAATGCACATGCATAATTTACGTTGATTCCCATACAAATTACCTTATTGGCATTGGATACCGATAGTCATTTATATGCATTCATTGATCCCTCCCCCCAATTCGCGCAAGAAGCTGCTCATAAGTGTTGTCATCACATCTACCCCTCTATTTAAGGAAAAAAACAGGAGGATTTCTCTACAAATCTAGCTGTCGCCTGATGAAGCTAGTTGTAATTACTGGCAAAACATCGTCCTCAGATTGTAAATGTTGTGGCTTTGCTCACCAACAAACACGTGTGCTGTACTAGTAACGATTTGGCATGTTCTGTTTACGTGACAACCCTTACTAATTGGCTGTGTCGGGTGGTGGCGGGTTTAACGACACATTTATATATTTAAATGATCTAACCCCAAAACCTCTATTATGGATCCCTATTATCTAGCTCAATTCAATAAAGGTGCCAGAAATGCATCTGCATTACCATCTATTGTGCTCGATGTTGCTGGATACTTTGCATTATGAACCTTCAGCCCAGCATTCAACAACGTATTCACTTAAAATGTGCACAATTCCATCGCAAATTCCAATCCGAATGGACGCGCGTCTGAGAAGACGTCTACCGAGGATATGGAGCGATGAGATCGGTTGGTGTGTAGATGGATCATTGCATTGCAGCAAAGAAATGGGGAGGTCTCCATCCAGCAGTGGATTGATTATGGCTGATGATGCTGAATTCCATAACTCACGTGCACTGGACTCCAGCTGCCAGGTGCTGGCAGGTGCCACCGTTTTTGCAGTAGTTGGTGTTGTTGCACGGGGACTTGCAGATGACCCCCTGTGCGCTGTCGAAGACGACGACATAGCCATTCAATTCTGTGTCGCAGCTGTAGTAGTTGAGGAGTACGTCTTTGGGAACTGTAGCAACGTAGAGGAGGGAGGGACAGGTTAATACAAGGAGACGTGTTGGCTGCACTCATGATGAGTAGGGCTTCAGACAGAACATGATTGTAAAGGTTTTAAAAAGTAAAATTGGACAACCTAAAAATACAGAATTTCATGTTGTGGTCAATGATAAAATAACTTCACTCTCTAGTAACATACACTTCTGAAGTGATGTCACCCAATGAAACTCACCCACTAAGTCTTCCACCAGATTATCAAGGTAGATGACGTCAGTTGATCGCTTTCTTTTGTTGAAACTGTTTCTTATTGTTTGCGTGAGCGAGTTGTCGTAGAACATTATGACATCCTTGGTGGAGGTGTAGTTGTACTTGGCTGTCATCTCTGTTAACAACACCTTGTTGCCTTGGTCACTGCAGATATGAATAATACACACAATCCCTTTACAGGCGTTGTATGATACAGAGATTCACATAGCAATTGTGGTATAAACCTTTAGCATGTTACAAGCTTTAGTATTTAAATGTAGAAATAGCATCAAATGAATATGCACCTCCAGCATGTGGTTGCCACTCAAATACAAGTCAAAGTGAGTTCATGCTCAAACAAGCATTAAGGCAGTACTCAACTGCAGTTTACAGTCCTCTGCCCGTGTAGATATTTCACATTCCTATGACAGCGACGAGTATATCCATCGGATAATCACTGTTGACTTCCCCACAAAGTGGTACTAATTGTATCGACCCCGGAAGGATGATGGTCTAAGTTAACTTCTAACCAGGATTTGAACTCGCAATCTTTAGATTGTGAGCCACTTGCCCTCCCGGTGAGCCAGCTGGTGGGGTAGTGATGACACCGTGTACTGAACTACATTTATTCCTGTGGGTTCTACAACAACAACACAAGAGCCATTCTGCCAGCCACTAGTAACTCTTACAATGTGATCATGCTCAAGTATATACACAACGTCTCTTGCCAAGTAACGATACTGTTGGTAGTGCAGCACATCCCGAATTTGAGATCACAAGATTCAGACGTGAAAAAATGAGGGTCCACCATCCCATCCAATGGGAGGTCAAGAGTGGCTGTGGCGTCTTAGGGAAACACTGGTCCCCAACAGTGAGCCTTACAACTCTACTGAGCTGTGTAGATCTTTTCCAGAAGCGACCTGGCCACAAATTATAGCTCAACGAAGTGGTTTATCACGTGGAAATTCATAGCAGCCAAATACTCGAAACGCTTGTTTTGTAAATGTGGAGGAAAAAACGGAGGACCCGGACAAAAATCCACGCATCCACGGAGAGAATGTGCAGACTCCAAATATAGAGCGGGAGTCAGGATCGGGTCGAACTCAAGACCCCGCATACCAGGCGAGGAAGCCAATATCTCACCACCGTGGCGCCCATCAGGACTATAAATACATATGAGCACTGCTTAATGCTAATTTGAGTACAGGTATTCAGATTTTGTCAAATAAATTTGTGTTACTTACAGAAATCTTTTCAAGCTGATATCATAGAATAAAGAAACACTTGACAGCCTGTCTTTAACCTGTTGAGAGAGGCATCAATTGTGGTGTTAAATGCATATTTTATGCATACATGAACAATACAAACACGCAGTTTACCTCATGATGACTTAGATGACCAACACGTGAACCATTACCATAAGTGTTAAATTACATACCCTGACAACATAGCACCTTATCGAAGTCTACAGCAGTCATTGTATGGCGAGACTGATAACATAGGAATGTGTAATTTTCACCCCTTAGTTTCAACATTAAAATTAGTGGAGCCCTGAAGCTCATTTGAGCAAGGGGACACTGTGAAATAAGCTAAATACATAGAAAATTGTTTAAATTGTATATACGTATAAATATATATTAACTCAACAAATGCCTGTTTTAGGATGTAGTGCATTCCAGTCTAGCAACACATTCCAGCAGCAAACGGTCAAGTAGAAGTCACGCTGACAATAGTGAAAACAAATCTAAGATTACATTTTTAATCCGATGTTATTAATCCATACGAAAGAAGAAAAAGAAGATCGTTCGTGGACAACTCCAACTTCCCAATGCAGAACTAGTTTATCCATTGAATAAACGATCATGAAGTCCCCCGCATACGAGCCCCAACAAGTCCCCCACATACGAGCCCAAACAAGTCCCCCACGTACGAGCCCAAACAAGTCCCCCACGTACGAGCCCCAACAAGTCCCCCACATACGAGCCCCAACAAGTCCCCCACATACGAGCCCCAACAAGTCCCCCACGTACGAGCCCCAACAAGTCCCCCACATACGAGCCCCAACAAGTCCCCCACGTACGAGCCCAAACAAGTCCCCCACATACGAGCCCCAACAAATCCCCCACATACGGGCCCCAACAAGTCCCCCACATACGAGCCCCAACAAGTCCCCCACATACGAGCCCCAACAAGTCCCCCACATACGAGCCCCAACAAGTCCCCCACGTACGAGCCCAAACAAGTCCCCCACATACGAGCCCCAACAAGTCCCCCACATACGAGCATCAACAAGTCCCCTACATACGAGCATCAACAAGTCCCCCACATACGAGCCCAAACAAGTCCCCTACATACGAGCATCAACAAGTCCCCCACATACGAGCCCCAACAAGTCCCCCACATACGAGCCCAAACAAGTCCCCTACATACGAGCATCAACAAGTCCCCCACATACGAGCCCAAACAAGTCCCCCACATACGAGCCCAAACAAGTCCCCCACATACGAGCATCAACAAGTCCCCCACATACGAGCCCAAACAAGTCCCCCACATACGAGCCCCAACAAGTCCCCCACATACGAGCCCCAACAAGTCCCCCACATACGAGCCCCAACAAGTCCCCCACATACGAGCATCAACAAATCCCCCACATACGATCCCCAACAAGTCCCCCACATACGAGCCCCAACAAGTCCCCCACATACGAGCCCAAACAAGTCCCCCACGTACGAGCCCCAACAAGTCCCCCACATACGAGCCCAAACAAGTCCCCCACATACGAGCCCCAACAAGTCCCCCACGTACGAGCCCCAACAAGTCCCCCACATACGAGCTCCAACAAGTCCCCCACATACGAGCATCAACAAGTCCCCCACATACGAGCCCCAACAAGTCCCCCACATACGAGCCCCAACAAGTCCCCCACATACGAGCCCAAACAAGTCCCCCACGTACGAGCCCCAACAAGTCCCACACATACGAGCCCAAACAAGTCCCCCACATACGAGCCCAAACAAGTCCCCCACGTACGAGCCCCAACAAGTCCCCCACATACGAGCCCAAACAAGTCCCCCACATACGAGCCCCAACAAGTCCCCCACATACGAGCCCCAACAAGTCCCCCACATACGAGCCCCAACAAGTCCCCCACATACGAGCCCCAACAAGTCCCCCACATACGAGCCCAAACAAGTCCCCCACGTACGAGCATCAACAAGTCCCCCACATACGAGCCCCAACAAGTCCCCCACATACGAGCCCCAACAAGTCCCCCACATACGAGCATCAACAAGTCCCCCACATACGAGCCCCAACAAGTCCCCCACGTACGAGCCCCAACAAGTCCCCCACATACGAGCCCAAACAAGTCCCCCACATACGAGCCCAAACAAGTCCCCCACGTACGAGCCCCAACAAGTCCCCCACATACGAGCCCAAACAAGTCCCCCACATACGAGCCCCAACAAGTCCCCCACATACGAGCCCCAACAAGTCCCCCACGTACGAGCCCAAACAAGTCCCCCACGTACGAGCCCCAACAAGTCCCCCACATACGAGCCCAAACAAGTCCCCCACGTACGAGCCCCAACAAGTCCCCCACATACGAGCCCCAACAAGTCCCCCACGTACGAGCCCCAACAAGTCCCCCACGTACGAGCCCAAACAAGTCCCCCACATACGAGCCCCAACAAGTCCCCCACATACGAGCATCAACAAGTCCCCCACATACGAGCCCCAACAAGTCCCCCACATACGAGCCCAAACAAGTCCCCTACATACGAGCATCAACAAGTCCCCCACATACGAGCCCCAACAAGTCCCCCACGTACGAGCCCAAACAAGTCCCCCACATACGAGCATCAACAAGTCCCCCACATACGAGCCCCAACAAGTCCCCCACGTACGAGCCCCAACAAGTCCCCCACATACGAGCCCCAACAAGTCCCCCACATACGAGCCCCAACAAGTCCCCCACGTCCGAGAGCTCCAGAGAAGGCCGTCCTCACGTTGGTGACCCACCACTTACAGCTCCGATGTAGCTATCTCTGCGCGTCACGTATTCCGGATTGGCGCTGTCCGTTAAATAGCTGTCGTACGTCTCGCCCTGAAAGGTGAAGTTCAGCCGGTAGATTGCATTCAATCCTGCACGGAAAGAAACACAACCACTCAAGCACAGATCCACTGCTCATCCACAACACCCTCGTTACTGCTGACCGCAGCACTTGGCTCAGCGCACAGCGGTGTACAAGGCAGTGTCAGCTAAAAATCAAAGGGATGCCGCCGATACAGCTGCTCAATCAATTGCCATACACGATAAGGAAATTAATGAATTAGATGCTTAAATACCTGGCACCTCAAATCGCCTAACACACAAATCACAAAAAATACAAAACATCCCCACGCATCACCCCATGCACAATAGAGGAGTGACACGTATGTATGTTAAACTTCTTTTGCACCGTACGTAGCCAACTGTGCAAATCGGAAGTGAGGGACGAACTCACTCACACTGGGGGAGCGACTCACCCATTCATACCAAAGAGCGACTCACTCACAATGGGGAGCGACTCAACTCACATCGAGGGAGCGACTCACTCACCCACTCACATCGGGGGAGTTTAACATACATACTCACTCACTACTCACACTGGGGGAGCAACAGCCTCCAAGAGCTCAAGCATCATCCAAATCACCATAAGCATGACTACCAGGCCTAGTAGTGAAGAGAAAACGTGGCTCTGTGCTGCTGCTGCTGTCACGGTGGTGTCTGTGCCCCGTGGAGATGTAGAATGTGGACTCACCTGTGACTTTTAACTTCGCCTGAAAGATCTCCTTGCCGTTCTGGCAGTTGTCTCCCCTGTAGCTGTCTCCACAAGCGCACTGCTGCTTGCACGTGGTCGTGTTGAGGCTGCACGTGCCGTGTTTATTGCAGTAGCTCTCGGGGCAGTTCGAGTCGGGGCAAACTAGACTGCAGCTGCCATCTGTTCCAGATAAAATTACGGTTGTTATAAACACGAGGGTCACTGCATTACAGTAAACACGTATTGCCAAGTTTCTTAATGAAATGTAAATAACGCTCTATGTAATCAGGAACGCCTCACATCCACTCAATATTGTTTTATTGGTGGGTGCTGCATAGGGATATTTGGCCAATGTCTTAATGTTTTGCATGACAGAGAAGTAGTTGAGAAATTACGGTTAGCTACGCACGGTGCGAAAGAAGTCCAATCTACATACATACAACAAACACATTTCTGTGATTGAGCAAGGGTTTAGGAACATGAGGGGGGAAAAAGAGGATGGGGAGGGAGTTCCAAAGTCGAGCAATGTGAGGAAAAGACATGTTGTATCCTACAATGCTATAGGATGCAACATTTATGATAGAGTATGGATGAGAGGAAACTAACTGGTAGAATGCACATTTGACATGGGTAGGAGGTATGAATTCGTGACGCTCATGGGAACAACGATTGTGGTCGTGGCAACAAAGGGGTGACAACCGACTGAATGGCGGTGAGAGAGTGGCTGGAATTTATCAATGAGCACAGCTTCATTGGTCTGCCCAGATGATTAATGTTGGATTCCATTGAGCACAGTCAGGTAGGAACTAGGGAGTTCCATCACAAACGTGACAACAGTATTCCACCTTGGCCAGATCTGCGATTTGTACAGTAGTGGCTGACGAGAGATGAACCAGGCTTTTGAGCTTCATCGTGCTTCCGGAGCCTAATATGTACCGTACCTGTTCCACAATGTCATATACAGTGATTGTACGAGGTATAATCACGACTCCAATATGGAGAAAAGTAACACTGTCAGACGTGTTTGGATAACCCGTTACTGCAGGTAGTGACTAGCTTTTACTTCAGTTGAAAGTGACCAGGTTCTTGTCAACCCGACTCAAGGATTGGTTTGAAGTCAGTGGTGACTGACAGTGATGGCACAGCACAGTGAACAGCTGCGTCTGTTACTACCTGGTTGTGATTTTAATACATCAAACCGAATAATTCTGAGTACATTTGGTTCATTCATTTCATATCCATCGTACCAATGGAGTGCGATCCACATCAAACCATTTGTGGGGACAGGCCTGCACATGGTCAGTAACGGTGCTTAAATCATCAGCGGGTTGTCGTGTTTGATGGAATTAAAGCATCTCCGACTAGCATGGTTGGTTGTGTATGGCGCGAAAGAAGTTCAACATACATACGTACAAAGCATATGCGTATGCCCTCACTCTTATGAGCATGTGAGCATATCATGTGAGGTGTACCATTATTATTTATTCAACTCAACCAAACTCACCTGCTGGGTGAGTGAATACGGCTGGAGTCCGATGTGCCAGTGTGTGCCAGTGTGTACCGTGCGCTGGAATACACCGAAGGGCCTCACCTGACACGCCCAGCTTACAGTTGCACTTGAAACTGCCGAGTGTATTCACGCAGAGCTGGCTGCTGCTGCAGATGTTTGGCTGCTCGGCACACTCGTCGATGTCCAAGCAGGCGGGAGGGTTTCTGTAGCCGGGGAAGCAGCTGCAGTTGAAGGATCCTGGGCTGTTGGTGCAGCTTCCATGACCACCGCAAGGGGACGTGACGTTGCACTCATCAATGTCTGGCGAAATACAGAGAGAAAAGACCCGGGGTCACATTCGGTTACTTAAAGATCCAACACCACTCCTGCACATTCGTGGATATCAGAGACCTGGCCACAAGCCACGTGAACTGCTGGACTCGTAATTGAGATCAACGATCATTGATTTTAAAGTCAACCCCATAACAAGTGTTTCATGATTCGTACGTGAAGATGTCCTTCAAAATAAATTTCTGCACCTATTTATTACAGTCAGTGTCAATTTATTATGAATCTGATATATGTGCAAATCTATATCAGCGGAAAGCGAGAATAAGATAATTTATTTTGCCAAAATCTTCAGCCGATATGGTAACCCAGAGCGCGTCACAGCACATCTCATCTCATACATTCAAAAGGGCACCTCCAGTGGTAGCGGTCAATGTGGGCATAAGGTGACTGAGCACCTGGCCTGCAAACAGGCATTTGCCTGCCAGTAGGGTGCCACGTTTGCTGCGTGGAATCCAAATTGAGTCATTTGCAGGTCATTTTTTTAATTTGGCCAATTTGGCCCATGACGTTGGCACACGATGTCATACTCATTTCGAATTATGTCAGGGGAACTTTAACATCCACTGTGAAGCAGATGGTGCATGTAGCATTTTATAGTTAATAAGCACACCGCAGTATTAACCAGGGCGGCCGCGGGGCTCGAGCCGCAAACCTCTGCAACAAGCGGTGAATGCGCACCCGCTGGACACGTCACAAGGCCGACGTGATGTTGCTTACCCAGACAGGACCTCCCGTTGCCGCTGTACCCGACAGGACAAGGTCCGCACGTGAAGTTCAGCGATGGCGCGGGTAGGTCCGTGCAGGTCACCCCGGAGAAACACGGGCTCTTCCCGCAGGCGTCGTAGTCCTGGTCACAGTAGGTTCCAACGTAGCCGCTCGAGCACAGGCAGCTCGCAACCTACACCCACGGGCGCGCAGAGAGGCCACATCCATTGGGAACATGTTGATATACCACCGACGTGCAAGGGCTGGTTGGAAATGGGAGAATGTTTTTTTCCATCGTTTCAGTTGTCTGTCTGCCTCCTCTCGGAAACATGAATGTGGTTTCTCATTTTTATGTAATTGTATTTGTTTCTATTCATGAAAATATTTCACCTGGGTAATCATCACTTGGGGTCGAACATCTCATTCGCAAGGCGATCCCCGGGTGTCGATTGTCCCATACACAGCACACGCGTAAAAACGCGAGTACACACACTTATTCTAAATCTAGCACGCGTGAGAATATCAACACCCATCCTCGAGGTCCTATGGCACCTGAAACGATGCCGAGTCGTTGGAGCTGCTGAGCAGCGGCTGCGAGAAGTTGCAAGCGGCGTTCCGGCTGCAGTTGCACACGGTGAGCGAGAGCGCCACCCGCGATGAACTCCCTCCGTCCGAGGCCACCAGCCACACCAACGCCTCCCGCGTGGAGCTGGGCCGCCACCCCACCGAGCCGTTGGCTGGGGGAGAGCGACCGCACGTGGAGGGTGAGAGTGGTCAGGGCGATCGTTTAGCTGCTGTCTGTCCCTCACGCACGGCAGCGGCAGGGTTCTGATTGCAGTACGCATGCACTGGCAATTGTGCCCACGTAGGGCTTCCTTTAAATTAATATATGAACACCTTATATTTACACAATGTATAGACACTGATAGGTATATGTCGGTTTTAATTTAACGACTGCCCCAACTGCAAAGAAAACATCTATATCAACAAGTAATTTCATTAACCACGGCCATTCCATTGCCTGATGAAGGCCTTCACCTGCCATTGCCACCTCACACAGCTCTGCAATGCCACAATCCCATTCACTACTGCGCTTGCACTGATCTCATTGCTCCATCTCTGTGGTGGTCTCTTTCTCACGTCCATCACCAGTCTTATCTCTTGGCCATCGTCCCTCCTAGCCATGATGGGTCCTGCTCAACCCACTTATTTTTCTGAACATTAAATATGATGTATTTAATTTGTATTTGGCCCCTGATCTGTTTGTTCCAATTCCTGTCTCTTAGTGTCTTCCTGAGCATACACCCCTCCGCACGTATTTATGCAACTATCAGCTTTTTGTTTCATTTTCTTAGTCAGTTTTCATCTTTATGATTCATATGTCATAGCCGGTAACAGGCAATGGTGATTACACAAAAGAAGACATGCATCATGGCTGGGAAGCAGTTACCCAGAAAACAGTTCCGACTCTTCCTGCCACGAAGGTTTGTCTAACACACAGTGGATAAACGTTTTATGACAATGATATATTTACCGTAAATTGTGAAGTCTGAAGAATTCGGAGTGATCGTAAGGGTGATGGGGTCTGACTCGGGATCCACGACCGTGATCTGTAGAATCGTCGACTCATTCAACCGCGCTTGAACCTCGGTACTTCCGTTGATAGTTGGCGGCTTGTTGCCTGTTTAGTAGAGGATGGAGCGTGATGAAGAGCAGTATTTTTATGGGGAGCTAGACATGACATACAACGCATGTCTGATGTGTTAGACAATACATTTTTACTTTAGTGCAACATTTTATTGGGTTTGAACGTTTGACAGTGAGAGTGTTGTCTCAAGAATGGACTATATAAATACGTGCAGTAAAAATGTTTATCAGTACAAATGTTGTAATTACGTGCACGTTTAATGTAAATATCATGGGACAATGACGTCGCTCAGTGGTAGCGCGTTCACTGCTTGTTGCAGAGGTTCACGGTTCGATTCCAACAGGCCACCCTGGTTATTAATGCAGTGGCATAAACCATAAAAGGCAAGTTGTCTGCTGCACAGTGAATGTTTAAGATCCCCGCATGTCAATCAACCATTATGTGCCGGCGTCATGGTTCAAATTTACCAAATGACTAAAATTGGATTACAAATAGCAATCATCTCCACCCTACTGGCAGACCAACGCCGGTTTGTAGACCAGGTGGTCAGTGATCTTCTGCCCACAGGAACAGCTGCCACTTGGGGGTGCCCTTACAAAAATTGGAGATGAGATGCAAGCCACTTATGGCGTGTAAGGTGCTCTGAGACGCTGCGGTGTGAAGGGTGCTCCATCAAAAACAAATCGCTGCGATCAGATCACAAGGCCACTGATGGATTGTGCTGTTTTCATCGAAAGCTGCCCTCATGCTCACGTTGTGTTGCAGGATTCCCTGTCAGTTGCGAGTACTGCAGCCGTACCTTGGAGGCCTGGCCTGGGGAAGCAGCTGTAATTCCCTTCATTGTTGCGACAGTTTTCGGTGGCGTTGTTGCAGATGGACGTGTTCTCCGCACACTCATCGATGTCCCGGCAGGTGGGAGGGTCTCTGTAGCCGGGAAAGCAGCTGCAGTTGAAGGATCCTGGGCTGTTGGTGCAGCTTCCATGACCACCGCAAGGGGACGTGACGTTGCACTCATCAATGTCTGGCGAAATACATAGAGAAAAGACCCGGGGTCACATTCGGTTACTTAAAGATCCAACACCACTCCTGCACATTCATGGATATCAGAGGCCAGGCCACAAGGGACTTCTCTGCGGACTTACCAAGACAATTCTCCCCATCGCCAGTGTAGCCCGCAGGGCAGGGACCACATTTGTAGCCCAAAGACGGAGGGGGCAGGTCTGTGCAGTCGATGCCCGGGTAGCAGGGGTTGGTCGTACAGGCATTCAAGTTTTCGTTGCAGAACTGCCCAGTGTAGCCGGCCGAGCAGTTGCAGCCGGCGACCTGACATGTGGACATGAAAAAGAAAGCGTGGCCTGAGTAACGGGACTGTGTGCACCTCCACACACACACAGTTCATCTTCTTGGTTTTTTCGGTAAAGTCACGTAGAAGGGAAGTAATAAAATAATAAAAATAAAACATAATAAAATTAAACAATTCTCACGACGTTTCGGCCACAACGCATTGTTGTGGCCGAAATTGTTTAATTTTATTATGTTTTATTTTTATTATTTTATTACTTCCCTTCTACGTGACTTTACCGAAAAAACCAAGAAGATGAATCCCTGCAGTCACGAAAGCTTTAAATCGAAACACACACAGTTGATACACACACACTGCTTATTATATTAAGACTGATACACTGTATGCTATTTGTGTTTCTCTGTGACGGAAAATGCCAAAGTACTGTAATTGTAGAATACTGTATTCAAGCATCGACCTAAGTAGAGCAAGGGCTCTGTTAGCCGGCATCCGTGGGTTAATCAAACACGCCGGTTATAATCTGAGAGTTATACTTATGATTCACCACGTGTTTCCGAGTAAGTACAACTTTTCAAGAAATTAACTAAACTTAGATTCTAACAATGGCATAATAAATAATAAACTCTCTTACAGATGTACCCACCGGTCAGTTGTGGCGCATTCTAAGTTGATAAGTTGACTGTGGAGAAGTAGTGGGGCCTTTTAGAGTACTGTACACTATACAGTAACATAGCGTACAGTGGTACAGTACACAGTGGTACAGTCTGTACAGTTCTGTATGAACAGACAGTCGCAAGAGCCGTCATTTGGCAGCGTCGCAAAGCTCCCGTGAGCAACAGCGCATCTCTGAGAAGCGCACGGCAAGATGCCGGATGGTTGTCGGGAATTTTTACGGTTGCCTGAAGGAAGATTGATATTCTCGTCTGTGACAGATGCCGGTTAATAGAGCATTCTGGATGGTAAAGTGCCGGATAAGAGAGGTTTTGCCGTAGTTTCAACAGCGGTCATTTAAGAAACTAACAAGTCACCGCTAGTCATAACTCAATCAGACCGCGCCGACTGCTGTAAAACAGGGGAGGTTTGTTTAAAAAAGTACAAGTTCTCACTTGGAAGGTGGACTGGTTCTGTTGCTCGCTGTACATTGGCTCCGAGAACAGGCAGGTGCTGTTGGCGCTGCAGTTGCATAGCGCGAGGTTGAGTGGCATTAGCGTCGGGGTCAGGGTGCCGTCTGGGGCCCTATTGCCGTCCGAAGCCACGACAGAAGCGAACACCGCTTGCGAAGAGGTGGGCAGCCACACCACCACGCCGTCCGCTGCGGAGAGACGGCCGTGTTAACGCGATACACCGCAGCGGCTGAAACGTCTTCTCCAACCTGTAGGTTGCAATGACTGACAGCTGGGTGGAGGGACGTTCCATGAATTGACATCTGGGTGGAGAGTTGGCACGGTTGTTTGCACATTGCGCTGTAAACCAGGCGACCCAATTACCGGCAGCGGAGAGTGATATCTGGACTGGTCCAACCTGCTCTGCCCAGCATGTTGAACTATGGTCAGAGACACCCACTCCTCTCTCACGTTATGGTTCAAGATCCCTAGTACGGATGTGGTGTTGCAAGGCAAGGAGGGGGGTTGTGGTGGGATGGGGAAGAGGGAGCCTGTGCCCTGGACCTGCGCTTCGGCAGTGGATTTAGGGGGATTATAATGTATTGTTATTATTTCGCTGTTTACTTGGAAAGCCTCACTTGAGTCTCAAGACTCGGTTTCAAGAGGATCCTGGCAAGTTTTGGCAGTCTGGGGCAATGTTACTGCTGTGTGTAATCCCAATTAAGTAATATGCAGGACATTTTTTAGCTTGCGGATGTTTGGCCAAAATAAGTTAAGCTTTGTTAATGAAATCATACCATGATGGTATTTATAATTTGTCCTAGAAATGGTAAGTGCCCTCATTTATGAGGAATTTTAAGAACTATGTATATGTAAAGCTAGCCATTGTGGAACATAAATACAGAAAGCTGAAACATGATTTGGATTGAGGAATAGTTAGGGTATTATTTCAAATTATTAGGACATTAAAACATACTGCGGTTGGTACTAATCGTATTTATTTGATGCATTATATTTAATCTTCAAGGTTGGTGATATGCGTTTACTGTACGTCATTGTAATTAAAATGTTCCATTAAACATATAAGTTAAAACCAGGAGAGCGCCCACGGCAGAAGCGGTCTCTCTCTCATGGGAACTCTTGAGGCAGGATTCACACATTGGCAGTTTCCATTTAATCCGAGTTTTGGCGAAAACGTGCCGATGTGTCCATCACGAAAATTGGGGTAAATCACCACGGTGAAGTGTTTTGACAGTTTTGTCACGATCTGAATCTGATCCAATAATGTGTGAACTCTCCTGAAATATCAAGCATTTAAGGTTGTATGTCCGTGAGCGTCTCCTCAATGGAACATCCAGTAGACCATGGCTGACACTCGGGCAGCTCTGGGGTGGGACGAGCACGACCAAATGTCCATTTGGCCCACCCAAGACCACTTTCTTTAGCGGTATAATATACCGCTAAGGAAAGATGACTGCCATGGCGGCCGCCTCGTACATCCGAGAGGAGCTGGAGCCGAGACTATGGCATAACACAGGGCTACGTTCAGTCCCTTGGATACCTGTGATATTTATATCTGGAGATGTTGAGGAGATGGAGAGGGTGATGTTGTCTCCGTCTAGATCCGTGATGTTGAACTTGATTGTCTTGGCCTCCTTCAAGCGCGTCTCAAGCACAGGACTGCCGGTAATATTGGGTAGGGAGTTACCTGTTCATCATAAAAAAAAAATACAGATTAAGTAAATACTAGAAAGATGCTTGTCAATACATATGATGTACCAATGTATGAATATGGGAAAAGCAGGAGAATTTTTGTCGTTAAAAGGTCAAGTAGACGAGGGGGGGGGGAACTGGCGAAAGACATTGATATCAGATGCAGAGGAGACTGTCAATTATAGGCAGAGGAGAATATGATGTTCTACAGCCTGGACTTTAAATAAGCAACAGAGTTAGCTGTGTGCACAGCCAAAGGGAAGGTAAATCA
The DNA here is from genome assembly GCF_965212315.1 of Lampetra planeri. Taxonomy (NCBI): domain Eukaryota; kingdom Metazoa; phylum Chordata; class Hyperoartia; order Petromyzontiformes; family Petromyzontidae; genus Lampetra; species Lampetra planeri. The sequence continues at coordinate 11,841,684 of NC_136134.1, read as the reverse complement.
AGAAGAGCAGGTCATGTTTCAAGCAGTCACCCTGGTTTTTGTAACAGAACTTAAAGTGCACAAAGCTGGGATTCTTACGGACAACTGTGTTAATCTTCTCGAACGTTGAGTTGGCCTTCTTGGATTCAAGGGCGAAGAGTATGTCTCCTGTGCTCAGGGCATCGAATATGCAAGCATCACTGCCATTGCAGAGAGCTGTGATTTCCTTTGTTTTGGTTGCATTTTCTTGTAAAAGATCATCAAAGAATCTTGGCACGAAGGTGTTGTTGTTGAATATTAACCAGCTCTCACTGCCATTGTAGCTGAACAGTGAACTCTCGTTTGTTATTTTCCCTGGGGAACATGTGAGAAGATATTTAGCTCAATGAAACGGACATTGTACAACTGCGATAAGTTAGGCATGTAACACGTGCAATGTGTTAGATATGTCGGGTTTTATTTCTCATGGATTAATTTCTAAGGCACCTCAATTCTTAACCCCCCAATTCCTACCATCTCCCCCAACAAGGAGGGCAGGCAAATGTTTTCCAGAGCCCAGCACTGGAAAGCTCTGGCTAAAATTAAGCCCTTATTATATGTGCATATTTACTACCTTTACATGTCTTTTTAATTAGAGCCTTGCATATCCTCATTGAAGCATAACACTCAAATACGGTAAGAAATGTGTTATTACTGTAATAAATGATTTGTGAATTAGCATACATATTTTTTACTTACAGGATTGTCCAAATTCAAAAAATATTCTGTCATCCTTCGGAGGTTTGTCTCCATTGAATGGCAAAATGGTGCCATTTCTTGCTGTAAAGTCATCTGTCTTGTTTCCATTGAATACTCCTATAAATGTCATAAAAAACAGATACGAAAACAAATTAAGAAGCCTGAAATACGAGGACAGTACTCTCAGATGTAAATCACCAGAGGCAAAAGCAAGTGAGCACGTTTTCTTCTCCAGTCAGTAACCCTCATCACACGTTGTCAGTGGCTGGCCTACCTGCCTGTGACACGAATGTGTCACTGCGTCATGTAAGGATTCTTAATAGCTATAATAATAATTGAATACATTTGAAATGTGTGCCTTTCTTACAGTGCAAGGCTATCACAGAGGCGCAGTGTTTTACAGACAAGGGTTGTAGTAGTTTCACAGTAGGGGGTGCGATGTTGCTATGTGTGATGCCAATTGAATAATTTAAAGGTATTTTTTTTACTTTGCAAATTTGAACCATGGCACAAGCACATAATGGCCTCATTTCAAATTATGTCACGGAATATTTAACATTCACCGTAAAGCTGATATGTCGTATTTTTATAGTTAATACCCCTAAAGTAATATCCAGGGTTGCCTGTCTGGTTCAAACCCAGAACCTCTGCAAATAGTAGCAAACGCACGATCGGATCACCATCTCTGACTTATTAACATGGCTATTCCGGCCTTTGCTGCTAATGCCATTAATGGTTGCCTTGTGCAGAATTAACAATCACTGATGGCAAAATCCTGACAATGGAAGTGGAGACGTGCAATAATTTGTTACATTTCACTCAATCTTTATAGCTGTGTGTACATACATTTGATGTTATAAGCATATCGTCTGTATTGTCTGGTTGAGATGCTTTATTTTGGGAAGCCAAAGTCTGGTTACACTTTAGGAGACAATAAAGAATAAGGCTGACTTACAGAAAACCTTACCATCTGATTGGACATGACCACTCGCGATGAGGATCTTTTGGATGTGAGTGGGTTGTGACAGAGTCTGCCCGGATATCGGGTAAGTTAGCTCACCGAGCAGCCCCTGGGTGTTGTTGCGCATCTTCTCTGGCAGGGAGATGAGGAACTGCAGGGCCCCCATTATGGCCGTCACCGTCACGGACGCGCCAGACTTAAACGATACCACGGTGCTCCCGTTGTTCAACATCACCGTGGTCCCATTTATTGTGGTGGCATTTTCTGCAGGGGTTAAAAACAATTCCGGTGTTTCGATTGTACAATGGTGAGCATTTAGAGCAATACTGTTGTGGTATGAATATCATGTTAGTTTAAACATATTAAATATGGAGTGCTTGGCACAATTATGTTGACCTATTCATGATGCCCTATGTTTGATTCCCAGCCATGGCTAACATCAGTGATGAGTGATATCTGTAATGGTCCTGGGCCCTCTTTCACCAACCCGCACTAACCAGCGTGGTGAAGTGTGGCCAAACAACGGCCATTACCGACGTGGCGTGGGGAGGCATTCACCCAAAATTGGGCAGTGAATTATAATTTTATTCATTATGTACTAAGCAGCTAAAATAACTGGTAAATGGATGCCCAAGCCAGGGAGGAGGTATGAAGTGTAGGAGGCCACATTCAGAGAATCTCATCAGCTTGCAGTGGTGCACTAGGCCTGGATAAAGGTTGACCACTGTTTGAAACACAACCTTAAGAAGTTGTATATCTCGTCATTTCCATCATTGTACTTAATTGAAGAGTGGCAAACATTAGTACGTCTTGTGTGGATCGAGGCCGTTAATTCAGCTGATGCATTATGGAATTTACCTGAAACATTGAATTGATATCCTTCAATGTAAAGCAAGGTTGTGTTCTCCTGATCCAGTTTCAACTCCACCTGTTGAGTAAAAACATGGGTATGTTACAAATCTGTGACCTGCCCCATTAGTATTCCATTGCGCTGCAAGTGGTAAGCAAAGAGTTGTTTCCTTGACAATATTACATTTTAAAACACAATGTAAATTGATTGAAGCTCTAATGTTGTTTACAGGATTATAGCTATGGCTGGGGAAATCTGTAAATAAAACCCCTAGATTAGCATCGTTTCTGTAAAATGAGTGAGAAAAATCGACACCTTTATTGATGGGTTTATAGTTTTATTGGATGGCATAGCTCAATGGTAGCATGTTCACCATTTACTGCAGAGGTTTGCGGTTCGAACCAAGCAGGTCGCCCTGATAATTACTGTGTGTGTATTAACCATTAAATACGTTCAGTCTGCTTCATAATGGCCGTTGAAGATTCCCTAATGCCATTTAAATAAAAATACGTATGGTGTGCCATTTGCCAAAATCGAATCATTACCTGCAAATTCCTCATTTTGGATTGGACATCACAGCAAGCATCGCCCCCTATAGGCAGACTATTGCCTGATTGCAGGCGAGGTGCAGCTGCCACTGGGGGTGCCCTTTCAACCGTTTGATATGAAATGTGATGTAAGTCACTTATCGCAAATAACGCACTGTGAGACACTGGGATAAAGTGTGTCTCAATAACAAATCACAATCATCATTTATTGATGGGTTGGAGCATTAAGTAATTTGCAGTATTTTTAAAGGCCCGTTCCTTACCCTTGGGCATCCTGTCTGCATCACCACCAGCGCCACGAAGCTCGTAGCCATGGACGTGTGGTTTTCCCCCGCGCGCTGCGTGCGCCCCTGTACAACGAACTTGGTCACGTTTCCATCGTTAGCGATGAGCAGATCGTACTCGCCCAGGCCGTTGAACGTGTAGTCCACTCCGTCCAGTGTGGCGATGTGTGGCTCGCCAAACATCCAGCCTTTTCAAAGAAGACACAACACACAAGTGGAGGTAAAACATTAGTTTTGCTGTGATGGTGCTCGCAGTGCAGTCAATACAATCCCCTAGCGAGAAGGGTGCCTCTAATGGTAAAATCAGCCTCTGCTGAATTCTTAATTTCAGAATGGGCCCATGCTCCACAAAAAGCCATCAATCCAAAATGACATCCAAAACAGGGCACGAAATAGGAATAATTATTTAAAGGCGGTTTCATCAATATCAAAAGGTGGAGGTGCAGCCCTGCAATTGCTTTTTTCCGTCACTGGTGGTGGAAGGGCCTCCCGGAGAGGAAGCTCGAAAGAGCCCCTCTATAGGGTATTTGGCCTACTCATCCACGCTGGCCACACTTCTCGGAAGAGGTGCGAGCACCGACAATTTACACACCACAGCCAACGTGCCGATCGACTGTGGTGTATCCATTTATACTGCTGGGTGGCGAGAGGCGGGGGATTTAAGAAACTTGAACATTGTTTCAATTGCCACGCCGGGGGAGCAAAGTGATGATTATTACAACACGGCAGTATCGATATACTCGCATGAAACTGGTTTGATGTGCATAACTTGGGGTGTGTTGAAATTTTCTCTCCACTTACCAAACCAGGGGGGACTGTAATTCCAGCAGGATACCGCGGGACGCTTTGTTTGGTACAAAGAGCAGAAGTAGTTGTCTCCTGAGTTCAGGCAACAGTCCTTGTACGGCTTCACCTCGTTGGCTGCAGTGTTCAGAAGCACACAGAGAAGCATACAGCATGGTGTAAATTAACAGCATGGAGTTTTAAAATTAAAACGTCTATAACATTGAGAATAGGTTTTTCCCTTTTTTCTGGCAAACAAAACAAGTGTTAACATGTTAAAACAACCAAGCTGAAACCTTTTACGAGGAATCATGTCTGCATTAACCACAATACTTGTGGTCAATATCGTTTTTTTTGGGATAGATCGCGTAAATATTAATGTCGTTAAACCCGCTACTACCTGACACAGCCAACTAGTAAAGGTTGTCACGTAAACAGAACGTGCCAATTCGTTACTAGTACAGCACACCGGTGTGCTGGAGAGCAAATCCACAACATTTACAATCCGAGTACGACGTTTTGCTAGTGATTACAACTAGCATCATCAGGCGGACAGCCAGATTTGTGAAAAAATCGTGTTACACTAACCATGAACATGTGCCATCTCTTTCAAAGTGGATGTTAACAATTCTGTGACGTCTTTTGAAAGGAGTACAGTCATCCATTGTGTGGTGGCGATTTGGTTCAAATTTGCCAATTTTAAAATGTAACTACAAATTACTCAATGGGATTACACACAGCAACATGGGCCCCCTACTATGAAAACTTGTCAGGATCCGCCTAAAAATATTCTTGAAACTCAGTGAGGCTTTCCTGATTGCTATGCATACTGTACGTATGCATGTTGAACTTCTTTCGCACCGTACGTAGCCAACCGTGCTAATTGGAGGTGCGGGGTAAGGACAACTAACTAAATATAAACAAGCAGTTCTTCAGAAATGCTGATGATGAAAGAATGAATTAAACACAACAGGAACTTACTGTAGTAATTGTTGGCATCCGTTTGCAACCATGGAATGTAGTTCTGGAAGTAGATGTAGTAGAACCAGTACTCATTCCAGAAGAACCACCAGGGGTTGATGGGCGGGTCCCAGGGCGTTGGCAGCAAGCGTTCGTACTGCCCCGTGATGAGGGAGCCTCGCCAATCGTAGTAACAGCGCACGCCCGATCTGTCGGGGTTCCGCCACACGCTCTGTAGCGTGTACGCCGCGCCTGTGGCAGCAAAACAAACCCAAGTCAAATACGATACGCGTACGCATGTTTAGTTGAAGGCAGTTCCACAAGTTCGGCAAACTCACGGCCAACATTTGGAAAAGGTGGGGAGCATCCGCGCTTGTGGGAGCACAGCAGAGGCATACAACAATGGCTTTTGCTGCACCGCCCTCTGCTGCCCACGGCGCGAGGTGGTACAATCCGCCGCATTGCTTACCTGGGAAAGGCTTGACTTGGTATCCGTAGTACTGGATAACGTATTCGTCTATGAAGTTCATGTCCATCATTCCTTGCCAGTAGGAGCACGGGCACGGTGTCGAACCCCAGAAATGCATCGTTTCGTGATTGACCCAGTTGAGGCAGCTCTTCTTGCTGTTCACGGTTGCCAGGTTGTTGTTCTCCAGTCTATACACCCAGATGCCTTTTACACCTGGCCCACATAAAGACAACATTTTCAAGACGCAATAAACGTTAGGTTACAGACCTTTGTCAATCCACTTCTGGAAGGCTTCCCCACGCCACTTGCCAGCTGCTTGCTGAAGCGCGGGGGCGGTGGGGGCACGGACGGGTGCAGATACTCACTCGCCACTGATCACATAGCCATGGCAAGGACTCGAACTTAGGTGGCCGGGTTCACGGTGCAGTGTGCTCACCACCGAGCCAATTGTATGTTGTTATGCAATACTTGAGAACACACCAGGTCGCATGCAAAGATGCACAGATTCATTTATGATGAATAGATTCTCACTCTCACGATGCCACGTGGCCTCATCTGTGGGTAGGGTGTGCTGCGCGCTACCGAACGTAGCCGACTTCTACCTTTTAATGTTTTATACTGTTCAGTGTATTGAAGCATTCCTATTTATCGAGGGCTTAAATGTCCCAGAATCTCAAAGTGCCTTGACATCTCATACAATCATTCTGATGCTAAGCTGGATTGTTCCTCGACGTTTGGGTGACCTGATGAAAGCTGTCCCTATGCGGCAGCAGGTGACGCAACACCATCCTGCAAGTGGGCTTAGTCTGTCAGTAGGGGGCGATGTTGCGATTGGTAATTACAAACAATTATAATGAATGATCATATTGTACAAAATGTACAGTATGTACTGCAAGTAAAACATGTAAACAAACACCACTGAAGCCACATCAAATCTCACGAACCACTGCTACAGCAGATACCGTGCAGAGCAGCACTCAACTGGGACTAACTGCCGCGTGATCTGTCATCATACAAACTATTTTACATGGACGTGTACAATTATTGTCTTCGTTAAGTCGGTGAATTGTCTACTTGTTTATTTTGTTACTTATATTATCCACAACGATGCGAATGGTTATTTTGCGTGATACTGTTATGTAGGGCACGGCATACCATCTACCTTATTTTGAAGACTTGTAACAGGCATCAAACTGAGCACGTAATACATAATTTTAGAATTGTATACGTTGTATATAATTAGTTCATATAAACTATGTATAATTAGTTCATATTAACCATTCAGTTAATGCAGGTTCTAGATTCAGCATCATAGTAAAAAAAACCCTTCTTGAATTGCGACCCCGAATCATGATAATGAATGGCACACGTGAGTGGACAGACCTGTGTTTCCTGTGACGTTGTTGGGCTTGTATCGCACTTCAGCGGGCTGACTCCGAATCTCGTTATTGTAGAAGACGCCGAAAACTCCTCTGTGGTTTGAGCAGATGAAGCAGTTACAAAACAGCACACCGCGTCCTCCAATGTGATCTGTACGTTGCATTGTTTGGTTTCCTCATCACCATTGATTATTTGGCATTCACGAGGCTGTTATGGGCACCGTCTATTCTGTTTGGTGTAATTTCGCAGTGGTTAGCCGATTGCGCTATGAACCAATCAATTCGTGCCTGCGATCAATGTTAGCCACCAGTGATATCTCAACTAGGCCTTAGGCCACCTCATTCACCAAACGGACAAGCGTGGTGAAGCATGATCAAACAACCCCATCACCAAACAGCAGAGGTGTGGACTCGAGTCATGTGACTTGGACTCGAGTCAGACTCGAGTCATGAATTTGATGACTTGCGACTCGACTTGGACTTGCATAACAATGACTTTGTCCCACCTATGAGATGTGGACTCGAGTCATGTGACTTGGACTCGAGTCAGACTCGAGTCATGAATTTGATGACTTGCGACTCGACTTGGACTTGCATAACAATGACTTTGTCCCACCTCTGCCAAACAGGTGGTTGTACCCCAGACAACCTTGAAAACGAGTTGTTGCATCTTTTGAGTATTTTCCAGAGTAAAACATTGTAAATACACAGAGTATTTAAAATAAAATATAAGGCTACCAATGTGTGGTAGGCCCAACCGGGGCACATTGTAATGTGGCAGCCCTTCCCTCAACGCCATAATCCCCTAGGGCAACGTTATGGCAACGTTGTCGGAAATTGTGGCTCACTGTGTTTCCTGTGACAGAGCACGTGGTTTTGAGTTTCCCCCACCATCGCAGTAGACACGACGAATCCTTCCCATGCATGTCTCTCCACATACAAATTTAGTAGTTTCCACTTCTCGTCAGCCACAAGCTCTTCTCGGAGTATTAGTTCAACACAAGCAAACTCTGGACTGGCTTCAACCAATCAGTTTCTCAGCAGCGGTCAGGCTTGCTTAAACTAATGGTGGTGGTGAACTGCCAGATGTTTAGAAGCAAGGACCCTCCATGAAGGATTATGGGTCATGGTTTGACACAAGACGACACATTTATATGTACGCGATCTAATAAAAAAAACATTTATCATCGAGACTAGATACAATCTTCTCAGGTTTTTTCGGTAAAGTCACGTAGGTAAAACATCAAAATTAATGAAAATAAAATAAAATAAAAAACAAAAATCACGACGTTTCGGAGGCAACACAAGTCTAAAACTAGATACAATGTTGGGTTAAATGTATACAACAAAGGTTCTCCCTTAAAAAACAGTGGTGGTTTCAACGGTTTTTTTATGTGACATAAAGGACCGCCTCCCTCTACCTGCTACTAATAGCCCATATAGTTAGTGCTGAGTGCTCACGTGTGGTATCCCATGAGGGCGTTGTTTGCGTTTTTGGCCCTCCGGGATATTTGCCAGTTCATCCTCTGGAAAATGCTGATGCAGAACGAGAACACCCCATCCGTGACCAGGATGCCCTGGAACGTGTTCGTCTGTTGAGGGTGGGGCGAGCACACATTCATTCACGACGCGGCCAATGTTACGGACGTTGCTTTCAAGTGTTTACATTCTCAACAAGATGGCAGGAGAGTGTTAATGTTGCCTGTTTACCCAGGGAAGCCTTGGTCCAAGACTGTTTTAGGAGGGTCCTTCCCTGGTTTTGCAGTAGCAGGCGATGTTACTATGTGCAATCCAAAATGAGTAATTTGCTGGTATTTTTTAACTATTGGGATTTTTGTCCAATAGCAGTTATATTGTATGATGTTTTTAGAAGATATATGAGCAAACCGGGCAACCCGAAGGAAACTTATCAAGAACAGGGGAAAAACATAATTATAGATTCCACACAGAGAGGCACCTAAGTCAGGAATCAAACTCAGGCCCTTTAACGCCACCCTGCCATGTTGCAGATTTTTCCACAAATGTTCTCTATTAGAGTGCTATACATGTTAAAGCTGTATTAATTTGACTTAGCAACTGTAACAACATAATACACCGTTGCGCAAGGAGGAATCGAGCAGCAGGTGGATGCAGTGAAATAAATAGCATAAGTTATCACGGTAGACATCACTCAAGCCAGAATGCCCTTTTTGATTCGCATTTGATTTAGCTATCTCATGAATGGGAATTAATTTGCCGGTGCTGATCTAACAATAGAGGAGAATGATTTTTATTGGCTCTGAATTTTATCTTGTTGATATTTATAGATCACATTGTCACACTTTGAATCTTGGTAAATGTGGAAAGATAAACACGTTCTCCAAGGTGGGACGGGGGGGAGAACGTTGATAATTAACTGAAGCGATTCAGGTTGGCTAAACTAATGTATTTCCAAGATTCTTAAAACATATACAGTGTGTGTAGTATACGGTAGTGTACTGTTTATATCCTATTTATTGTCATTTATAGATTTGAATTTTGTTTGGCGTTAGGCAAGTGCTAATGGGGTCCCCATAGCATAAAGGTTACAGAGTTATCTCGGTATATAGAGTTCCCAGAGGCGTATGGCAGCAGCAAACATTGATGACTGCATTGTACTGATGAGTCCTAACGAGGAAGGAACTGCTCTACAGTTGTGTCTTTGTTTCACTGCTTCGTGTTCAGTTGGTGGTTCTAAAAGCCAGTAATGGCCACACATTCAGCTCTTTTGAGCTGGTGGACAGGGTAAATGTGCTTTTGCACATTTTATGGCGGTACCCCAGGGTACTAAATAATACAAAATGGCCGAGGCAATTAAATATTTAGTTTCTGGGACACATTTTTCCAGGGGTGTACTTAACTCCGCGACTGGGGTACCAATCAATCCTAAATCAGTGCTACTCCGCGTCCACGATGTCGAAACGCCAAACATCAGCATAAAAAATCCGTTATCGAAAAATTCAACTTTGAATCGTGCATTGTGTACAGCTCGTTGAGATGAGTCGATTGCCGCATCGACGACCATCAATAGACTAAAAATGACTGCATCACGGACATTGTGCGAGAGCCCGGGAACTATGGTACCCCGGGGTACCGTCGTAAGGTTCATTTAATGCACACCTTTGCATGTTAAGATTATGACTCACGTGATCTCTATTGTTGTTTTCAAACGAAGCAGGGACTCCCTCCCAAGTGACTTTCAACATCCACGAAGGCTCAAAGTTTCCCATGTTAGCGTATACCTTTTTAATGAGATTTTTGGTTTTTGTCTTAATATCCGCATCAATTCCATCATTGTATTCCTGAGAAAACAATACACAATGACAAGTGAAAAATAGAACAAATAAATTTAAATGAAATGGAAACACTATTAATTCCATTGGTAGAGGTAATGATTGCACATAATGTGGCTTGTATTGCTCAGATAATACATGCAATTCCTGTCAATTAAACAGGACGTCGATAATGTCAGGTGGTTGAGAATAGTGATGGAGTGACAGCCGATGGAGGAATTAATTCAGTTCACGTGCAAGTGACAGATGGATTATTGCATCATGAGACTGTGATAGATTTCGACGGCTTCGGGAAGCCTTAATTCAACAGTGGATTCAAGATAGCTGATGATAATGAATTGAAGGTCATGTACTGTACATGGATCTTGTTTGGACTGCTGGGATGGTGTATGTGATGCTATCGTTTATATATGTCTGCCGCACCTTGAAGTAAATGTTTCCAATTCCTGCGGAGATGTCTACGTCGTCCCAAAACGTTGCCACAATTGCATTGGCACTGCCACTTTGGAAGCCATTGGATGGCGGGTAAGGAAATGGAAACTTTGGCGCGTACTGATTGGTAGAAAACACGAACACTCCATTCTTGGTGAACTGCCGAAACAAGGGGGTCAAAAAGAGAACAACCACACCAAGGAATATTCATTTAGACTTTGCAGAAACATAGTAATAGAAATACTTAATTTTAACTATCACATTGTGGGTAAAACTTAGATTGAAGATATTCATATATTCTGATGCATTACTAGATGTGGCCTTAGTAGTCCCAGGTTTTACTATATGAAAATCACTCATAAGCTAATCAGTACCGAGGTTGTCAAGTTTCATGCATAGTGTGTGTGACTACATTTAACAAAGCATTTCTCCATGTCTTTCATTTAAAAACTGTTAAGTGACTAATATATCCATATACAGTAGGACCATTCGGACAAAACCACAGGTCAAGTTACTTGGATTTTTCTTCATTTGATGTAACTGTCCCAAACTGTCAACTTAAAATATTGCAGCTATGTGACGGTAGATTATGAAGGCACGTAAACCCACGAGGTTCGGAGAGTACACAACTGGTACAGATTGTGAAGATTAGAGTTAAAGCTTATCCATCGTAATCTTGTCCTAGACAGATTAAGCCCTAAATTGACCCTATGATGAACATTACGCGAGTTCTATGAATGAAAGACTGACTCAAGGATGGGCCAATTAAGTATCTTGTAATGTAGATTTTTGCTTTGTATGACATTTTTCGACGAGCAATACACTGTTGTAATAATCTCTGCGAATCTCTCGATACAACTGTATTCCTATAAGCTCTTGTTGCATTCTTAATAAAACAGACTTTCCTGAAACTAAAAATGCACAACCCTTTTGGTGGTGGTGATAGAATCCTTGACAGGACAAGGGGAACACTCACGTAGACGTTGTTGTAGAATGTTGGTCCCAGCGGAAAGCCGTAGAGCACGTTAAACGTCGGGGACGCGGACACAGTAAGTTTTGTGTCATTTGCATAGGAAAGCAGTTCGTTCTCCACTGTGGGCAAACGTTGTGGAAGTAAATTCAGCAACACAACAATTGGTATTTGGGCAAACATTCAGATGCTGAAAAATTACTCAATTGGGATTACACACAGCAGCAACATCGCCCCTGACCGCGAACTTGCAGGGGCTCTCCTGAAACAGTGCTGAGGCTCAGGGAGGCTCTCCTGGTTAACTTCGTGTATATTGGAGGAAAATGCCAGTATTGTTGGTAACAAACAACTCAAATTGATTCTTGCCAAAATAATTAGAATTATAGTCAGAATTGTAGTTTGTGAATTTCTAATGACGATGCAAGCACATGAGCTGCAAAAACACAGCAAGGCCATGCCAATGATTTGGTGTTGCTTTTTGCAGAATGATCAATTGTCGATATGGCCAATAGGAACTACACATACTCTAATGGAATGCATTTGTATGGACCGTTTCATACCTTGAACCACGACTTTAGTTGTGGTTGACGGCGATTTTGTCGTTGTAGTAGTTGAAGTAATAGTAGTAGGTGTTGTTGTAGTATTAGTAGTATGTGTTGTTGAAGTAATAGTAGGAGGGGGTGTTGAAGTATTAGTAGTAGGTGTTGTTGAAGTATTAGTAGTAGTTGAAGTATTAGTAGGAGGGGTTGTTGAAGTAATAGTAGTAGGTGTTGTTGAAATATTAGTAGGAGGGGTTGTTGAAGTAATAGTAGTAGGTGTTGTTGAAGTATTAGTAGTAGGTGTTGTTGAAGTATTAGTAGGAGGGGTTGTTGAAGTAATAGTAGGAGGGGTTGTTGAAGTATTAGTAGTAGGTGTTGTTGAAGTATTAGTAGGAGGGGTTGTTGAAGAATTAGTAGGAGGGGTTGTTGAAGTAATAGAAGGAGGGGTTGTTGAAGTAATAGTAGGAGGGGTTGTTGAAGAATTAGTAGGAGGAGTTGTTGTAGTATTAGTAGTAGGTGTTGTTGTAGTAATAGTAGGAGGGGTTGTTGAAGTAATAGTAGGTGTTGTTGAAGTAATAGTAGGTGGGGTTGTTGAAATATTAGTAGTAGGTGTTATTGTAGTAGTAGTAGGTGTTGTTGAATTAGTAGTGTTAGGTGTTGTTGCAGTATTGGTAATTACAACAGGTAGTGGAGTAGTAGTTGTGTTAGTCGGTGTAGTGGTAGTAGTCAGAGGGGGTGTTGTCGGACAACCACCACAAGTAGTGTTAAGGGGGGAAATTGTGGTTCTGTTTGTTTGGATCGTAATAGAAGAGCTAATTGGTTGTGTGATTGAAGAGATGTTGGAGATTGTGGTTATATCTGTTGATGTTGTTGGAGGTGGGCTTGATGCTGTGATTAGTGCTGCTGTTGATGTGGATGCTGTTGTTGATGGCGATGGAGTTGATCTGGGGGGGAATGCAGTTGTTGTTAAACCATGTGTGGTTGGAGCTGCAGTTGTTGTTAAACCATGTGTGCTTGGAGCTGCGGTAGTTGTTGGTTCAGGTATCGTTGGGGCTGGAGTTGTTGTTGGTTCAAGTATGGTAGGAGCTGCAGTTGTTGGAGCTGCAGTTGTTGTTAAACCATGTGTGGTTGGAGCTGCAGTTGTTGTTAAACCATGTGTGGTTGGAGCTGCGGTAGTTGTTGGTTCAGGTATCGTTGGGGCTGGAGTTGTTGTTGGTTCAAGTATGGTAGGAGCTGCAGTTGTTGGAGCTGCAGTTGTTGTTAAACCATGTGTGGTTGGAGCTGCAGTTGTTGTTAAACCATGTGTGGTTGGAGCTGCGGTAGTTGTTGGTTCAGGTATCGTTGGGGCTGGAGTTGTTGTTGGTTCAAGTATGGTAGGAGCTGCAGTAGTTGGAGCTGAAGTTGTTGTTAAACCATGTGTGGTTGGAGCTGCAGTTGTTGGTGCTGCTGTTGTTGGTCCAAGTGTTGTTGGAGCTGGTGTGGTTGGGAGTACAGTTATCGGTGCTGCAGTTGTTAGTCCAGGTGTTGTTGGAGCTGCAGTTGTTGTTAAACCATGTGTAGTTGGTGCTGCAGTTGTTAGTCCAGGTGTTGTTGGAGCTGCAGTTGTTGTTAAACCATGTGTGGTTGGAACTGCGGTAGTTGTTGGTTCAGGTATCGTTGGGGCTGGAGTTGTTGTTGGTTCAAGTATGGTAGGAGCTGCAGTTGTTGGAGCTGCAGTTGTTGTTAAACCATGTGTGGTTGGAGCTGCAGTTGTTGTTAAACCATGTGTGGTTGGAGCTGTGGAAGTTGTTGGTTCAGGTATCGTTGGGGCTGGAGTTGTTGTTGGTTCAAGTATGGTAGGAGCTGCAGTTGTTGGAGCTGCAGTTGTTGTTAAACCATGTGTGGTTGGAGCTGCAGTTGTTGTTAAACCATGTGTGGTTGGAGCTGCGGTAGTTGTTGGTTCAGGTATCGTTGGGGCTGGAGTTGTTGTTGGTTCAAGTATGGTAGGAGCTGCAGTTGTTGGAGCTGCAGTTGTTGTTAAACCATGTGTGGTTGGAGCTGCAGTTGTTGTTAAACCATGTGTGGTTGGAGCTGCGGTAGTTGTTGGTTCAGGTATCGTTGGGGCTGGAGTTGTTGTTGGTTCAAGTATGGTAGGAGCTGCAGTAGTTGGAGCTGAAGTTGTTGTTAAACCATGTGTGGTTGGAGCTGCAGTTGTTGGTGCTGCTGTTGTTGGTCCAAGTGTTGTTGGAGCTGGTGTGGTTGGGAGTACAGTTATCGGTGCTGCAGTTGTTAGTCCAGGTGTTGTTGGAGCTGCAGTTGTTGTTAAACCATGTGTAGTTGGTGCTGCAGTTGTTAGTCCAGGTGTTGTTGGAGCTGCAGTTGTTGTTAAACCATGTGTGGTTGAAACTGCGGTAGTTGCTGGTTCAGGTATCGTTGGGGCTGGAGTTATTGTTGGTTCAAGTATGGTAGGAGCTGCAGTTGTTGGTGCTGCAGTTGTTGGTCCAGCTGTGGATGGGAGTACAGTTATCGGTCCTGCTGTTGTTGGTCCAGGTGTAGTTGATGTTGTTGGTGTCGGTCCAGGTGTGGTTGGGGCTGCAGTTGTTGATGCTGTTGGTGTTGGTCCAGATGTAATTGGTGCTGCAGTTGTTGGTACTGTCGTTGTTGGTACAGGTGTTGTTGATGCTGCTGGTGTTGGTCCAGGTGTAGTTGGGGCGGTAGTTGTTGGTGCTGTTGGTGTTGGTCCAGGTGTGGTTGGTCCAGGTGTTGTTGATGCTGCTGGTGTTGGTCCAGGTGTAGTTGGGGCTGCAGTTGTTGTTGCTGCTGGTGTTGGTCCAGGTGTAGTTAGGGCAGTAGTTGTTGGTGCTGTTGGTGTTGGTCCAGGTGTGGTTGGGGCTGCAGTTGTTGATGCTGTTGTTGTTGGTCCAGGTGTTGTTAGGGCAGTAGTTGTTGATGCTGTTGTTGTTGGTCCAGGTGTTGTTAGGGCAGTAGTTGTTGATGCTGCTGGTGTTGGTCCAGGTGTAGTTGGGGCTGCAGTTGTTGATGCTGCAGTTGTTGATGCTGCTGGTGTTGGTCCAGGTGTAGTTGGTGCTGTAGTTGTTGGTGCTGCAGTTGTTGATGCTGCTGGTGTTGGTCCAGGTGTAGTTGGGGCTGCAGTTGTTGTTGCTGCTGGTGTTGGTCCAGGTGTAGTTAGGGCAGTAGGTGTTGATGCTTCTGGTGTTGGTCCAGGTGTAGTTAGGGCAGTAGTTGTTGGTGCTGTTGGTGTTGGTCCAGGTGTAGTTGGGGCAGTAGTTGTTGGTGCTGTTGGTGTTGGTCCAGGTGTAGTTGGGGCTGCAGTTGTTGTTGCTGCTGGTGTTGGTCCAGGTGTAGTTGGGGCAGTAGTTGTTGGTGCTGGTGGTGTTGGTCCAGGTGTGGTTGGGGCTGCAGTTGTTGATGCTGCTGGTGTTGGTCCAGGTGTAGTTAGGGCAGTAGTTGTTGGTGCTGTTGGTGTTGGTCCAGGTGTAGTTGGGGCAGTAGTTGTTGGTGCTGTTGGTGTTGGTCCAGGTGTAGTTGGGGCTGCAGTTGTTGTTGCTGCTGGTGTTGGTCCAGGTGTAGTTGGGGTGATAGTTGTTGGTGCTGTTGGTGTAGGTCCAGGTGTGGTTGGTCCTGGTGTTGTTGATGCTGCTGGTGTTGGTCCAGGTGTAGTTGGGGCGGTAGTTGTTGGTGCTGTTGGTGTTGGTCCAGGTGTGGTTGGTCCAGGTGTTGTTGATGCTGCTGGTGTTGGTCCAGGTGTAGTTGGGGCTGCAGTTGTTGTTGCTGCTGGTGTTGGTCCAGGTGTAGTTAGGGCAGTAGTTGTTGATGCTGTTGTTGTTGGTCCAGGTGTTGTTAGGGCAGTAGTTGTTGATGCTGTTGTTGTTGGTCCAGGTGTTGTTAGGGCAGTAGTTGTTGGTGCTGTTGGTGTTGGTCCAGGTGTAGTTGGGGCTGCAGTTGTTGATGCTGCTGGTGTTGGTCCAGGTGTAGTTAGGGCAGTAGTTGTTGGTGCTGTTGGTGTTGGTCCAGGTGTAGTTGGGGCTGCAGTTGTTGTTGCTGCTGGTGTTGGTCCAGGTGTAGTTGGGGCTGCAGTTGTTGTTGCTGCTGGTGTTGGTCCAGGTGTAGTTGGGGCTGCAGTTGTTGTTGCTGCTGGTGTTGGTCCAGGTGTAGTTGGGGCTGCAGTTGTTGTTGCTGCTGGTGTTGGTCCAGGTGTAGTTGGGGCTGCAGTTGTTGTTGCTGCTGTTGTTGGTCCAGGTGTAGTTGGGGCTGCAGTTGTTGTTGCTGCTGGTGTTGGTCCAGGTGTGGTTGGGGCTGCAGTTGTTGATGCTGTTGGTGTTGGTCCAGGTGTAGTTGGGGCTGCAGTTGTTGATGCTGCTGGTGTTGGTCCAGGTGTGGTTGGGGCGGTAGTTGTTGGTGCTGTTGGTGTTGGTCCAGGTGTTGTTGATGCTGCTGGTGTTGGTCCAGGTGTGGTTGGTCCAGGTGTTGTTGATGCTGCTGGTGTTGGTCCAGGTGTGGTTGGTCCAGGTGTTGTTGTTGCTGCTGGTGTTGGTCCAGGTGTAGTTGGGGCTGGAGTTGTTGTTGCTGTTGGTGTTGGTCCAGGTGTAGTTGGGGCTGCAGTTGTTGTTGCTGCTGGTGTTGGTCCAGGTGTGGTTGGGGCTGCAGTTGTTGTTGCTGCTGGTGTTGGTCCAGGTGTAGTTGGGGCTGGAGTTGTTGTTGCTGTTGGTGTTAGTCCAGGTGTAGTTGGGGCTGCAGTTGTTGTTGCTACTGGTGTTGGTCCAGGTGTAGTTGGGACTGCAGTTGTTGATGCTGCTGGTGTTGGTCCAGGTGTAGTTGGGACTACAGTTGTTGATGCTGCTGGTGTTGGTCCAGGTGTGGTTGGGGCTGCAGTTGTTGTTGCTGCTGGTGTTGGTCCAGGTGTAGTTGGGACTGCAGTTGTTGATGCTGCTGGTGTTGGTCCAGGTGTAGTTGGGACTGCAGTTGTTGATGCTGTTGGTGTTAGTCCAGGTGTAGTTGGGGCTGCAGTTGTTGATGCTGCTGGTGTTGGTCCAGGTGTAGTTGGGACTGCAGTTGTTGATGCTGCTGTTGTTGGTCCCGGTGTAGTTGGGGCTGCAGTTGTTGATGCTGCTGGTGTTGGTCCAGGTGTTGTTGATGCTGTTGGTGTTGGTCCAGGTGTAGTTGGTCCAGGTGTTGTTGAAGCTGCTGGTGTTGGTACAGGTGTAGTTGGGGCTGCAGTTGTTGATGCTGCTGGTGTTGGTCCAGGTGTTGTTGATGCTGTTGGTGTTGGTCCAGGTGTAGTTGGGGCTGCAGTTGTTGATGCTGTTGGTGTTGGTCCAGGTGTAGTTGGTC
Source organism: Lampetra planeri (assembly GCF_965212315.1). Lineage (NCBI taxonomy): Eukaryota > Metazoa > Chordata > Hyperoartia > Petromyzontiformes > Petromyzontidae > Lampetra > Lampetra planeri. The sequence continues at coordinate 11,824,150 of NC_136134.1, read as the reverse complement.
CAGGTGTTGTTGAAGCTGCTGGTGGTGGTCCAGGTGTTGTTGAAGCTGCTGGTGTTGGTCCAGGTGTAGTTGGGGCTGCAGTTGTTGATGCTGTTGGTGTTGGTCCAGGTGTTGTTGGTGCTGCAGTTGTTGGTGCTGTTGTTGTTGGTCCAGGTGTAGTTGGGGCTGCAGTTGTTGATGCTGCTGTTGTTGGTCCAGGTGTGGTTGGTCCAGGTGTTGTTGATGCTGCTGGTGTTGGTCCAGGTGTGGTTGGGGCTGCAGTTGTTGTTGCTGCTGGTGTTGGTCCAGGTGTAGTTGGGGCTGCAGTTGTTGTTGCTACTGGTGTTGGTCCAGGTGTAGTTGGGACTGCAGTTGTTGATGCTGCTGGTGTTGGTCCCGGTGTAGTTGGGGCTGCAGTTGTTGTTGCTGCTGGTGTTGGTCCAGGTGTAGTTGGGGCTGCAGTTGTTGTTGCTACTGGTGTTGGTCCAGGTGTAGTTGGGACTGCAGTTGTTGATGCTGCTGGTGTTGGTCCAGGTGTAGTTGCGACTACAGTTGTTGATGCTGCTGGTGTTGGTCCAGGTGTGGTTGGGGCTGCAGTTGTTGTTGCTGCTGGTGTTGGTCCAGGTGTAGTTGGGACTGCAGTTGTTGATGCTGCTGGTGTTGGTCCAGGTGTAGTTGGGACTGCAGTTGTTGATGCTGTTGGTGTTAGTCCAGGTGTAGTTGGGGCTGCAGTTGTTGATGCTGCTGGTGTTGGTCCAGGTGTAGTTGGGACTGCAGTTGTTGATGCTGCTGTTGTTGGTCCCGGTGTAGTTGGGGCTGCAGTTGTTGATGCTGCTGGTGTTGGTCCAGGTGTTGTTGATGCTGTTGGTGTTGGTCCAGGTGTAGTTGGTCCAGGTGTTGTTGAAGCTGCTGGTGTTGGTACAGGTGTAGTTGGGGCTGCAGTTGTTGATGCTGCTGGTGTTGGTCCAGGTGTTGTTGATGCTGTTGGTGTTGGTCCAGGTGTAGTTGGGGCTGCAGTTGTTGATGCTGTTGGTGTTGGTCCAGGTGTAGTTGGTCCAGGTGTTGTTGAAGCTGCTGGTGTTGGTCCAGGTGTTGTTGAAGCTGCTGGTGTTGGTCCAGGTGTAGTTGGGGCTGCAGTTGTTGATGCTGTTGGTGTTGGTCCAGGTGTTGTTGGTGCTGCAGTTGTTGGTGCTGTTGTTGTTGGTCCAGGTGTAGTTGGGGCTGCAGTTGTTGATGCTGCTGTTGTTGGTCCAGGTGTGGTTGGTCCAGGTGTTGTTGATGCTGCTGGTGTTGGTCCAGGTGTGGTTGGGGCTGCAGTTGTTGATGCTGTTGGTGTTGGTCCAGGTGTAGTTGGGGCTGCAGTTGTTGATGCTGTTGGTGTTGGTCCAGGTGTAGTTGGGGCTGCAGTTGTTGTTGCTGTTGGTGTTGGTCCATGTGTAGTTGGGGCTGCAGTTGTTGATGCTGTTGGTGTTGGTCCAGGTGTTGTTGATGCTGTTGGTGTTGGTCCAGGTGTAGTTGGGGCTGCAGTTGTTGATGCTGTTGGTGTTGGTCCAGGTGTAATTAGGGCTGCAGTTGTTGATGCTGCTGGCGTTGGTCCAGGTGTAGTTGGGGCTGCAGTTGTTGATGCTGCTGGTGTTGGTCCAGGTGTAGTTGATGCTGTTGGTGTTGGTCCAGGTGTAGTTGGGGCTGCAGTTGTTGATGCTGCTGGTGTTGGTCCGGGTGTAGTTGGGGCTGCAGTTGTTGATGCTGCTGGTGTTGGTGCAGGTGTAGTTGATGCTGTTGGTGTTGGTCCAGGTGTAGTTGGGGCTGCAGTTGTTGTTGCTGCTGGTGTTGGTCCAGGTGTAGTTGGGGCTGCAGTTGTTGATGCTGCTGGTGTTGGTCCAGGTGTAGTTGGGGCTGCAGTTGTTGTTGCTGCTGGTGTTGGTCCAGGTGTAGTTCGGGCTGCAGTTGTTGATGCTGCTGGTGTTGGTCCAGGTGTAGTTGGGGCTGCAGTTGTTGATGCTGCTGGTGTTGGTCCAGGTGTAGTTGGGGTTTCAGTTGTTGATGCTGCTGGTGTCGGTCCAGGTGTAGTTGGGACTGCAGTTGTTGATGCTGCTGGTGTTGGTCCAGGTGTAGTTGGGACTACAGTTGTTGATGCTGCTGGTGTTGGTCCAGGTGTGGTTGGGGCTGCAGTTGTTGTTGCTGCTGGTGTTGGTCCAGGTGTAGTTGGGGCTGCAGTTGTTGTTGCTGTTGGTGTTGGTCCAGGTGTAGTTGGGGCTGCAGTTGTTGATGCTGTTGGTGTTGGTCCAGGTGTTGTTGATGCTGTTGGTGTTGGTCCAGGTGTAGTTGGGGCTGCAGTTGTTGATGCTGTTGGTGTTGGTCCAGGTGTAGTTGGTCCAGGTGTTGTTGAAGCTGCTGGTGTTGGTCCAGGTGTTGTTGAAGCTGCTGGTGTTGGTCCAGGTGTAGTTGGGGCTGCAGTTGTTGTTGCTACTGGTGTTGGTCCAGGTGTAGTTGGGACTGCAGTTGTTGATGCTGCTGGTGTTGGTCCAGGTGTAGTTGGGACTACAGTTGTTGATGCTGCTGGTGTTGGTCCAGGTGTGGTTGGGGCTGCAGTTGTTGTTGCTGCTGGTGTTGGTCCAGGTGTAGTTGGGACTGCAGTTGTTGATGCTGCTGGTGTTGGTCCAGGTGTAGTTGGGACTGCAGTTGTTGATGCTGTTGGTGTTAGTCCAGGTGTAGTTGGGGCTGCAGTTGTTGATGCTGCTGGTGTTGGTCCAGGTGTAGTTGGGACTGCAGTTGTTGATGCTGCTGTTGTTGGTCCCGGTGTAGTTGGGGCTGCAGTTGTTGATGCTGCTGGTGTTGGTCCAGGTGTTGTTGATGCTGTTGGTGTTGGTCCAGGTGTAGTTGGTCCAGGTGTTGTTGAAGCTGCTGGTGTTGGTACAGGTGTAGTTGGGGCTGCAGTTGTTGATGCTGCTGGTGTTGGTCCAGGTGTTGTTGATGCTGTTGGTGTTGGTCCAGGTGTAGTTGGGGCTGCAGTTGTTGATGCTGTTGGTGTTGGTCCAGGTGTAGTTGGTCCAGGTGTTGTTGAAGCTGCTGGTGTTGGTCCAGGTGTTGTTGAAGCTGCTGGTGTTGGTCCAGGTGTAGTTGGGGCTGCAGTTGTTGATGCTGTTGGTGTTGGTCCAGGTGTTGTTGGTGCTGCAGTTGTTGGTGCTGTTGTTGTTGGTCCAGGTGTAGTTGGGGCTGCAGTTGTTGATGCTGCTGTTGTTGGTCCAGGTGTGGTTGGTCCAGGTGTTGTTGATGCTGCTGGTGTTGGTCCAGGTGTGGTTGGGGCTGCAGTTGTTGTTGCTGCTGGTGTTGGTCCAGGTGTAGTTGGGGCTGCAGTTGTTGTTGCTACTGGTGTTGGTCCAGGTGTAGTTGGGACTGCAGTTGTTGATGCTGCTGGTGTTGGTCCCGGTGTAGTTGGGGCTGCAGTTGTTGTTGCTGCTGGTGTTGGTCCAGGTGTAGTTGGGGCTGCAGTTGTTGTTGCTACTGGTGTTGGTCCAGGTGTAGTTGGGACTGCAGTTGTTGATGCTGCTGGTGTTGGTCCAGGTGTAGTTGGGACTACAGTTGTTGATGCTGCTGGTGTTGGTCCAGGTGTGGTTGGGGCTGCAGTTGTTGTTGCTGCTGGTGTTGGTCCAGGTGTAGTTGGGACTGCAGTTGTTGATGCTGCTGGTGTTGGTCCAGGTGTAGTTGGGACTGCAGTTGTTGATGCTGTTGGTGTTAGTCCACGTGTAGTTGGGGCTGCAGTTGTTGATGCTGCTGGTGTTGGTCCAGGTGTAGTTGGGACTGCAGTTGTTGATGCTGCTGTTGTTGGTCCCGGTGTAGTTGGGGCTGCAGTTGTTGATGCTGCTGGTGTTGGTCCAGGTGTTGTTGATGCTGTTGGTGTTGGTCCAGGTGTAGTTGGTCCAGGTGTTGTTGAAGCTGCTGGTGTTGGTACAGGTGTAGTTGGGGCTGCAGTTGTTGATGCTGCTGGTGTTGGTCCAGGTGTTGTTGATGCTGTTGGTGTTGGTCCAGGTGTAGTTGGGGCTGCAGTTGTTGATGCTGTTGGTGTTGGTCCAGGTGTAGTTGGTCCAGGTGTTGTTGAAGCTGCTGGTGTTGGTCCAGGTGTTGTTGAAGGTGCTGGTGTTGGTCCAGGTGTAGTTGGGGCTGCAGTTGTTGATGCTGTTGGTGTTGGTCCAGGTGTTGTTGGTGCTGCAGTTGTTGGTGCTGTTGTTGTTGGTCCAGGTGTAGTTGGGGCTGCAGTTGTTGATGCTGCTGTTGTTGGTCCAGGTGTGGTTGGTCCAGGTGTTGTTGATGCTGCTGGTGTTGGTCCAGGTGTGGTTGGGGCTGCAGTTGTTGATGCTGTTGGTGTTGGTCCAGGTGTAGTTGGGGCTGCAGTTGTTGATGCTGTTGGTGTTGGTCCAGGTGTAGTTGGGGCTGCAGTTGTTGTTGCTGTTGGTGTTGGTCCATGTGTAGTTGGGGCTGCAGTTGTTGATGCTGTTGGTGTTGGTCCAGGTTTTGTTGATGCTGTTGGTGTTGGTCCAGGTGTAGTTGGGGCTGCAGTTGTTGATGCTGTTGGTGTTGGTCCAGGTGTAATTAGGGCTGCAGTTGTTGATGCTGCTGGTGTTGGTCCAGGTGTAGTTGGGGCTGCAGTTGTTGATGCTGCTGGTGTTGGTCCAGGTGTAGTTGGGGCTGCAGTTGTTGATGCTGCTGGTGTTGGTCCAGGTGTAGTTGATGCTGTTGGTGTTGGTCCAGGTGTAGTTGGGGCTGCAGTTGTTGATGCTGCTGGTGTTGGTCCGGGTGTAGTTGGGGCTGCAGTTGTTGATGCTGCTGGTGTTGGTGCAGGTGTAGTTGATGCTGTTGGTGTTGGTCCAGGTGTAGTTGGGGCTGCAGTTGTTGTTGCTGCTGGTGTTGGTCCAGGTGTAGTTGGGGCTGCAGTTGTTGATGCTGCTGGTGTTGGTCCAGGTGTAGTTGGGGCTGCAGTTGTTGTTGCTGCTGGTGTTGGTCCAGGTGTAGTTCGGGCTGCAGTTGTTGATGCTGCTGGTGTTGGTCCAGGTGTAGTTGGGGCTGCAGTTGTTGATGCTGCTGGTGTTGGTCCAGGTGTAGTTGGGGTTTCAGTTGTTGATGCTGCTGGTGTCGGTCCAGGTGTAGTTGGGACTGCAGTTGTTGATGCTGCTGGTGTTGGTCCAGGTGTAGTTGGGGCTGCAGTTGTTGTTGCTGCTGGTGTTGGTCCAGGTGTGGTTGGTCCAGGTGTTGTTGATGCTGCTGGTGTTGGTCCAGGTGTGGTTGGGGCTGCAGTTGTTGATGCTGTTGGTGTTGGTCCAGGTGTAGTTGGGGCTGCAGTTGTTGATGCTGTTGGTGTTGGTCCAGGTGTAGTTGGGGCTGCAGTTGTTGTTGCTGTTGGTGTTGGTCCATGTGTAGTTGGGGCTGCAGTTGTTGATGCTGTTGGTGTTGGTCCAGGTGTTGTTGATGCTGTTGGTGTTGGTCCAGGTGTAGTTGGGGCTGCAGTTGTTGATGCTGTTGGTGTTGGTCCAGGTGTAATTAGGGCTGCAGTTGTTGATGCTGCTGGTGTTGGTCCAGGTGTAGTTGGGGCTGCAGTTGTTGATGCTGCTGGTGTTGGTCCAGGTGTAGTTGGGGCTGCAGTTGTTGATGCTGCTGGTGTTGGTCCAGGTGTAGTTGATGCTGTTGGTGTTGGTCCAGGTGTAGTTGGGGCTGCAGTTGTTGATGCTGCTGGTGTTGGTCCGGGTGTAGTTGGGGCTGCAGTTGTTGATGCTGCTTGTGTTGGTGCAGGTGTAGTTGATGCTGTTGGTGTTGGTCCAGGTGTAGTTGGGGCTGCAGTTGTTGTTGCTGCTGGTGTTGGTCCAGGTGTAGTTGGGGCTGCAGTTGTTGATGCTGCTGGTGTTGGTCCAGGTGTAGTTGGGGCTGCAGTTGTTGTTGCTGCTGGTGTTGGTCCAGGTGTAGTTCGGGCTGCAGTTGTTGATGCTGCTGGTGTTGGTCCAGGTGTAGTTGGGGCTGCAGTTGTTGATGCTGCTGGTGTTGGTCCAGGTGTAGTTGGGGTTTCAGTTGTTGATGCTGCTGGTGTCGGTCCAGGTGTAGTTGGGACTGCAGTTGTTGATGCTGCTGGTGTTGGTCCAGGTGTAGTTGGGGCTGCAGTTGTTGTTGCTGCTGGTGTTGGTCCAGGTGTAGTTGGGGCTGCAGTTGTTGTTGCTACTGGTGTTGGTCCAGGTGTAGTTGGGACTGCAGTTGTTGATGCTGCTGGTGTTGGTCCAGGTGTAGTTGGGACTACAGTTGTTGATGCTGCTGGTGTTGGTCCAGGTGTGGTTGGGGCTGCAGTTGTTGTTGCTGCTGGTGTTGGTCCAGGTGTAGTTGGGGCTGCAGTTGTTGTTGCTGTTGGTGTTGGTCCAGGTGTAGTTGGGGCTGCAGTTGTTGATGCTGTTGGTGTTGGTCCAGGTGTTGTTGATGCTGTTGGTGTTGGTCCAGGTGTAGTTGGGGCTGCAGTTGTTGATGCTGTTGGTGTTGGTCCAGGTGTAGTTGGTCCAGGTGTTGTTGAAGCTGCTGGTGTTGGTCCAGGTGTTGTTGAAGCTGCTGGTGTTGGTCCAGGTGTAGTTGGGGCTGCAGTTGTTGATGCTGCTGGTGTTGGTCCAGGTGTAGTTGGGGCTGCAGTTGTTGATGCTGTTGGTGTTGGTCCAGGTGTAATTGGGGCTGCAGTTGTTGATGCTGCTGGTGTTGGTCCAGGTGTAGTTGGGGCTGCAGTTGTTGATGCTGCTGGTGTTGGTCCAGGTGTAGTTGGGGCTGCAGTTGTTGATGCTGCTGGTGTTGGTCCAGGTGTAGTTGATGCTGTTGGTGTTGGTCCAGGTGTAGTTGGGGCTGCAGTTGTTGATGCTGCTGGTGTTGGTCCGGGTGTAGTTGGGGCTGCAGTTGTTGATGCTGCTGGTGTTGGTGCAGGTGTAGTTGATGCTGTTGGTGTTGGTCCAGGTGTAGTTGGGGCTGCAGTTGTTGTTGCTGCTGGTGTTGGTCCAGGTGTAGTTGGGGCTGCAGTTGTTGATGCTGCTGGTGTTGGTCCAGGTGTAGTTGGGGCTGCAGTTGTTGTTGCTGCTGGTGTTGGTCCAGGTGTAGTTCGGGCTGCAGTTGTTGATGCTGCTGGTGTTGGTCCAGGTGTAGTTGGGGCTGCAGTTGTTGATGCTGCTGGTGTTGGTCCAGGTGTAGTTGGGGTTTCAGTTGTTGATGCTGCTGGTGTCGGTCCAGGTGTAGTTGGGACTGCAGTTGTTGATGCTGCTGGTGTTGGTCCAGGTGTAGTTGGGGCTGCAGTTGTTGTTGCTGCTGGTGTTGGTCCAGGTGTAGTTGGGGCTGCAGTTGTTGTTGCTACTGGTGTTGGTCCAGGTGTAGTTGGGACTGCAGTTGTTGATGCTGCTGGTGTTGGTCCAGGTGTAGTTGGGACTACAGTTGTTGATGCTGCTGGTGTTGGTCCAGGTGTGGTTGGGGCTGCAGTTGTTGTTGCTGCTGGTGTTGGTCCAGGTGTAGTTGGGACTGCAGTTGTTGATGCTGCTGGTGTTGGTCCAGGTGTAGTTGGGACTGCAGTTGTTGATGCTGTTGGTGTTAGTCCAGGTGTAGTTGGGGCTGCAGTTGTTGACGCTGCTGGTGTTGGTCCAGGTGTAGTTGGGACTGCAGTTGTTGATGCTGCTGTTGTTGGTCCCGGTGTAGTTGGGGCTGCAGTTGTTGATGCTGCTGGTGTTGGTCCAGGTGTTGTTGATGCTGTTGGTGTTGGTCCAGGTGTAGTTGGTCCAGGTGTTGTTGAAGCTGCTGGTGTTGGTACAGGTGTAGTTGGGGCTGCAGTTGTTGATGCTGCTGGTGTTGGTCCAGGTGTTGTTGATGCTGTTGGTGTTGGTCCAGGTGTAGTTGGGGCTGCAGTTGTTGATGCTGTTGGTGTTGGTCCAGGTGTAGTTGGTCCAGGTGTTGTTGAAGCTGCTGGTGTTGGTCCAGGTGTTGTTGAAGCTGCTGGTGTTGGTCCAGGTGTAGTTGGGGCTGCAGTTGTTGATGCTGTTGGTGTTGGTCCAGGTGTTGTTGGTGCTGCAGTTGTTGGTGCTGTTGTTGTTGGTCCAGGTGTAGTTGGGGCTGCAGTTGTTGATGCTGCTGTTGTTGGTCCAGGTGTGGTTGGTCCAGGTGTTGTTGATGCTGCTGGTGTTGGTCCAGGTGTGGTTGGGGCTGCAGTTGTTGATGCTGTTGGTGTTGGTCCAGGTGTAGTTGGGGCTGCAGTTGTTGATGCTGTTGTTGTTGGTCCAGGTGTAGTTGGGGCTGCAGTTGTTGTTGCTGTTGGTGTTGGTCCAGGTGTAGTTGGGGCTGCAGTTGTTGATGCTGTTGGTGTTGGTCCAGGTGTTGTTGATGCTGTTGGTGTTGGTCCAGGTGTAGTTGGGGCTGCAGTTGTTGATGCTGTTGGTGTTGGTCCAGGTGTAGTTGGTCCAGGTGTTGTTGAAGCTGCTGGTGTTGGTCCAGGTGTTGTTGAAGCTGCTGGTGTTGGTCCAGGTGTAGTTGGGGCTGCAGTTGTTGATGCTGTTGGTGTTGGTCCAGGTGTTGTTGGTGCTGCAGTTGTTGGTGCTGTTGTTGTTGGTCCAGGTGTAGTTGGGGCTGCAGTTGTTGGTCCAGGTGTGGTTGGTCCAGGTGTTGTTGATGCTGCTGGTGTTGGTCCAGGTGTGGTTGGGGCTGCAGTTGTTGATGCTGTTGGTGTTGGTCCAGGTGTAGTTGGGGCTGCAGTTGTTGATGCTGTTGGTGTTGGTCCAGGTGTAGTTGGGGCTGCAGTTGTTGTTGCTGTTGGTGTTGGTCCAGGTGTAGTTGGGGCTGCAGTTGTTGATGCTGTTGGTGTTGGTCCAGGTGTAGTTGGGGCTGCAGTTGTTGATGCTGTTGGTGTTGGTCCAGGTGTGGTTGGGGCTGCAGTTGTTGATGCTCTTGGTGTTGGTCCAGGTGTAGTTGGGGCTGCAGTTGTTGATGCTGCTGGTGTTAGTCCAGGTGTGGTTGGGGCTGCAGTTGTTGATGCTGTTGGTGTTGGTCCAGGTGTGGTTGGGGCTGCAGTTGTTGATGCTGCTGGTGTTGGTCCAGGTGTAGTTGGGGCTGCAGTTGTTGATGCTGCTGGTGTTGGTCCAGGTGGAGTTGGGGCTGCAGTTGTTGATGCTGCTGGTGTTGGTCCAGGTGTAGTTGGGGCTGCAGTTGTTGATGCTGTTGGTGTTCGTCCAGGTGTAGTTGCGGCTGCAGTTGTTGATGCTGCTGGTGTTGGTCCAGGTGTAGTTGGGGCTGCAGTTGTTGATGCTGTTGGTGTTGGTCCAGATGTAGTTGCGGCTGCAGTTGTTGATGCTGCTGGTGTTGGTCCAGGTGTAGTTGGTGCTGCAGTTGTTGATGCTGCTGGTGTTGGTCCAGGTGTCGTTGGGGCTGCAGTTGTTGATGCTGCTGTTGTTGGTCCAGGTGTAGTTGGGGCTGCAGTTGTTGATGCTGTTTGTGTTGATCCAGGTGTGGTTGGGGCTGCAGTTGTTGATGCTGCTGGTGTTGGTCCAGGTGTAGTTGGGGCTGCAGTTGTTGATGCTGCTGGTGTTGGTCCAGGTGTTGTTGGGGCTGCAGTTGTTGATGCTGCTGGTGTTGGTCCAGGTGTCGTTGGGGCTGCAGTTGTTGCTGCTGCTGGTGTTGGTCCAGGTGTGGTTGCGGCTGCAGTTGTTGATGCTGTTGGTGTTGGTCCAGGTGTAGTTGGGGCTGCAGTTGTTGATGCTGTTGGTGTTGGTCCAGGTGTAGTTGGGGCTGCAGTTGTTGATGCTGCTGTTGTTGGTCCAGGTGTAGTTGGGGCTGCAGTTGTTGATGCTGTAGTTGTTGGTCCAGGTGTAGTTGGAGCTGCAGTTGTTGATGCTGCTGGTGTTGGTCCAGGTGTAGTTGCGGCTGCAGTTGTTGATACTGTTGGTGTTGGTCCAGGTGTAGTTGGGGCTGCAGTTGTTATTGCTGCTGGTGTTGGTCCAGGTGTAGTTGGGGCTGCAGTTGTTGATGCTGTAGTTGTTGGTCCAGGTCTAGTTGGAGCTGCAGTTGTTGATGCTGTAGTTGTTGGTCCAGGTGTTGTTGGGGCTGCAGTTGTTGTTGCTGCTGGTGTTGGTCCAGGCGTAGTTGGGGCTGCAGTTGTTGATGCTGTAGTTGTTGGTCCAGGTGTAGTTGGAGCTGCAGTTGTTGGTGTTGCTGTTGTTGGTCCAGGTGTGGTTGGGGCTGCTGTTGTTGGTCCAGGTGTGGTCGGAGCTGCTGTTGTTGGTCCAGGTGTGGTTGGCACTGCTGTTGTTGGTCCAGGTGTGGTTGGGGCTGCTGTTGTTGGTGCTGCTGTTGTTGGTCCAGGTGTGGTTGGGGCTGCTGTTGTTGGTCCAGTTGTGGTTGGAGCTGCTGTTGTTGGTGCTGCTGTTGTTGGTCCAGGTGTGGTTGGGGCTGCTGTTGTTGGTGCTGCTGTTGTTGGTCCAGGTGTGGTTGGAGCTGCAGTTGTTGGTGCTGCTGTTGTTGGTCCAGGTGTGGTTGGGGATGCTGTTGTTGATGCTGCTGTTGTTGGTGCTGCTGTTGTTGGTCCAGGTGTGGTTAGGGCTGCTGTTGTTGGTCCAGGTGTTGTTGGTGCTGCTGTTGTTGGTCCAGGTGTGGTTGGGGCTGGTGTGGTTGGGGCTGCTGTTGTTGGGGCTGCTGTTGTTGTTGGTCCAGGTGTGGTTGGTGCTGTTGTTGTTTTTCCAGGTGTGGTTGAGGCTGCTGTTGTTGGTCCAGGTGTGGTTGGTGCTGTTGTTGTTGGGGCTGCTGTTGTTGGTCCAGGTGTGGTTGGTGCTGCTGTTGTTGGGGCTGCAGTTGTTGGTCCAGGTGTGGTTGGTGCTGCTGTTGTTGGGGCTGCTGTTGTTGGTCCAGGTGTGGTTGGTGCTGCTGTTGTTGGTGCTGCTGTTGTTGGTCCAGGTGTGGTTGATGCTGCTGTTGTTGGTCCAGGTGTGGTTGGTCCAGGTGTTGTTGATGCTGCTGGTGTTGGTCCAGGTGTGGTTGGGGCTGCAGTTGTTGATGCTGTTGGTGTTGGTCCAGGTGTAGTTGGGGCTGCAGTTGTTGATGCTGTTGGTGTTGGTCCTTGTGTAGTTGGGGCTGCAGTTGTTGTTGCTGTTGGTGTTGGTCCAGGTGTAGTTGGGGCTGCAGTTGTTGATGCTGTTGGTGTTGGTCCAGGTGTTGTTGATGCTGTTGGTGTTGGTCCAGGTGTAGTTGGGGCTGCAGTTGTTGATGCTGTTGGTGTTGGTCCAGGTGTAGTTGGTCCAGGTGTTGTTGAAGCTGCTGGTGTTGGTCCAGGTGTTGTTGGGGCTGCAGTTGTTGATGCTGCTGGTGTTGGTCCAGGTGTTGTTGATGTTGTTGGTGTTGGTCCAGGTGTAGTTGGGGCTGCAGTTGTTGATGCTGTTGGTGTTGGTCCAGGTGTAGTTGGTCCAGGTGTTGTTGAAGCTGCTGGTGTTGGTCCAGGTATTGTTGAAGCTGCTGGTGTTGGTCCAGGTGTAGTTGGGGCTGCAGTTGTTGATGCTGTTGGTGTTGGTCCAGGTGTTGTTGGTGCTGCAGTTGTTGGTGCTGTGTTTGTTGGTCCAGGTGTAGTTGGGGCTGCAGTTGTTGATGCTGCTGTTGTTGGTCCAGGTGTGGTTGGTCCAGGTGTTGTTGATGCTGCTGGTGTTGGTCCAGGTGTGGTTGGGGCTGCAGTTGTTGATGCTGTTGGTGTTGGTCCAGGTGTAGTTGGGGCTGCAGTTGTTGATGCTGTTGGTGTTGGTCCAGGTGTAGTTGGGGCTGCAGTTGTTGTTGCTGTTGGTGTTGGTCCAGGTGTAGTTGGGGCTGCAGTTGTTGATGCTGTTGGTGTTGGTCCAGGTGTTGTTGATGCTGTTGGTGTTGGTCCAGGTGTAGTTGGGGCTGCAGTTGTTGATGCTGTTGGTGTTGGTCCAGGTGTAGTTGGTCCAGGTGTTGTTGAAGCTGCTGGTGTTGGTCCAGGTGTTGTTGAAGCTGCTGGTGTTGGTCCAGGTGTAGTTGGGGCTGCAGTTGTTGATGCTGTTGGTGTTGGTCCAGGTGTTGTTGGTGCAGCTGTTGTTGGTGCTGTTGTTGTTGGTCCAGGTGTAGTTGGGGCTGCAGTTGTTGGTCCAGGTGTGGTTGGTCCAGGTGTTGTTGATGCTGCTGGTGTTGGTCCAGGTGTGGTTGGGGCTGCAGTTGTTGATGCTGTTGGTGTTGGTCCAGGTGTAGTTGGGGCTGCAGTTGTTGATGCTGTTGGTGTTGGTCCAGGTGTAGTTGGGGCTGCAGTTGTTGTTGCTGTTGGTGTTGGTCCAGGTGTAGTTGGGGCTGCAGTTGTTGATGCTGTTGGTGTTGGTCCAGGTGTAGTTGGGGCTGCAGTTGTTGATGCTGTTGGTGTTGGTCCAGGTGTGGTTGGGGCTGCAGTTGTTGATGCTCTTGGTGTTGGTCCAGGTGTAGTTGGGGCTGCAGTTGTTGATGCTGCTGGTGTTAGTCCAGGTGTGGTTGGGGCTGCAGTTGTTGATGCTGTTGGTGTTGGTCCAGGTGTGGTTGGGGCTGCAGTTGTTGATGCTGCTGGTGTTGGTCCAGGTGTAGTTGGGGCTGCAGTTGTTGATGCTGCTGGTGTTGGTCCAGGTGGAGTTGGGGCTGCAGTTGTTGATGCTGCTGGTGTTGGTCCAGGTGTAGTTGGGGCTGCAGTTGTTGATGCTGTTGGTGTTGGTCCAGGTGTAGTTGGGGCTGCAGTTGTTGATGCTGTTGGTGTTGGTCCAGGTGTAGTTGCGGCTGCAGTTGTTGATGCTGCTGGTGTTGGTCCAGGTGTAGTTGGGGCTGCAGTTGTTGATGCTGTTGGTGTTGGTCCAGGTGTAGTTGCGGCTGCAGTTGTTGATGCTGCTGGTGTTGGTCCAGGTGTAGTTGGGGCTGCAGTTGTTGATGCTGCTGGTGTTGGTCCAGGTGTCGTTGGGGCTGCAGTTGTTGATGCTGCTGTTGTTGGTCCAGGTGTAGTTGGGGCTGCAGTTGTTGATGCTGTTTGTGTTGATCCAGGTGTGGTTGGGGCTGCAGTTGTTGATGCTGCTGGTGTTGGTCCAGGTGTAGTTGGGGCTGCAGTTGTTGATGCTGCTGGTATTGGTCCAGGTGTTGTTGGGGCTGCAGTTGTTGATGCTGCTGGTGTTGGTCCAGGTGTCGTTGGGGCTGCAGTTGTTGATGCTGCTGGTGTTGGTCCAGGTGTGGTTGCGGCTGCAGTTGTTGATGCTGCTGGTGTTGGTCCAGGTGTGGTTGGGGCTGCAGTTGTTGATGCTGTTGGTGTTGGTCCAGGTGTAGTTGGGCCTGCAGTTGTTGATGCTGTTGGTGTTGGTCCAGGTGTAGTTGGGGCTGCAGTTGTTGATGCTCCTGGTGTAGGTCCAGGTGTAGTTGGGGCTGCAGTTGTTGATGCTGTTGGTGTTGGTCCAGGTGTAGTTGGGGCTGCAGTTGTTGATGCTGCTGTTGTTGGTCTAGGTGTAGTTGGGGCTGCAGTTGTTGATGCTGTAGTTGTTGGTCCAGGTGTAGTTGGAGCTGCAGTTGTTGATGCTGCTGGTGTTGGTCCAGATGTGGTTGGGGCTGCAGTTGTTGATGCTGCTGGTGTTGGTCCTGGTGTAGTTGGGGCTGCAGTTGTTGATGCTGTAGTTGTTGGTCCAGGTGTAGTTGGAGCTGCAGTTGTTGATGCTGCTGGTGTTGGTCCAGGTGTGGTTGGGGCTGCAGTTGTTGATGCTGCTGGTGTTGGTCCAGGTGTAGTTGGGGCTGCAGTTGTTGATGCTGTAGTTGTTGGTCCAGGTGTAGTTGGGGCTCCAGTTGTTGATGCTGCTGGTGTTGGTCCAGGTGTTGTTGAAGCTGCTGGTGTTGGTCCAGGTGTTGTTGAAGCTGCTGGTGTTGGTCCAGGTGTAGTTGGGGCTGCAGTTGTTGATGATGTTGGTGTTGGTCCAGGTGTGGTTGGTGTTGCTGTTTGAACTAGAAATAACAAACAAATACATTTCAGAGAATACAAGATTAACAGAACACATCAAATACCAAACAACTCATGTAACTGTATTAGCAAGAGGTTAATTATAAGTACATCCCTACATTATTTATTTGTATCCAATATTCAAAGTAACTTCACTGCTAAATCACGATCCTCACCATCCACATCACTCCGAATGTGTGGTGTATTATCCTTTATGTGTTTGGTTTTCACGTGAATACTGTTTTGTTAACCACACAAACAAAAGTGTTCAACGACAAATTTATCCTGAAACTCTGTTTTTTCCCCCCTTTACACATGTAGTGACTTCGGACACGGACTGTTGAGGGTTTCCTTATTAACTTTAACTTGACTTAAGACCGTGGCGTCGCGAGATAGCGGCGACGTGGATACATTGATGACGAGAAGACAGTGCCGATGAGAGAAGGCAGCAATGGCGAGAAGACAGCGACGACCGCCCGAACCCCAATCAAACAGCCCCGAACCTTGCTCCTTGCTCCCTTTTTATCCCCAGCGTGGCCCTCCACTCTCCTTGGCCCCACCTTTGATCTTAAACCCTCTGGCGAGTTCCCGAACCTTCCTGGGGCTTGCCGACATACTGTCTTTACACATATATTTTAAATGGTCCACTCATTATGAAGCTTATCTCTACTTATTTTCTTGTTTGAATGTAAGCGAGGTTATAGTTCTTGCCCACTTAAATGACAGGGGCCATTTTAGTTAAGACGTTATTTTTGGCTTTTAAATGCTGTTTCCTCGTATTTCCTGAAATGTCATGAAATTAAAAAAATCCCCTCAGGACCTTCCATCAAAGGGCAAGTTTGTACCCTGAAGCCTCCCATGTTTGTCCCTCGGGCAGCTGAGGTTGTGCAAGCTTATTTGTGTGCATACTTTGCATGCATGCAGACGTGGGTAGGGTGCAGTCTGTGCTGAGTGACCCCGAGGCTATGGGCCGGTGTGACTCAGGGAGAAAACATGGCATGTAGACGAGTGGGGCAGCTATTTTTGCAGGTAGATGCGGTGATACATTTCATGCAATGATTCTCATGGTCCAACTCAGCAGACGACCTTACTTTTTTGCATTACCTCTGCATCGGTTGGGGTGTAATGAGGACCACTTTTACTCTTTCTTTAATCCTTTCTTCCCCAATTGTGTCCAGATTGTATTGTAAGCATCATTTCACGAGAAGAAGAACCCATACTCTCAGAGTAGTGCATCCCTTAATATTTGAAAAATGCCCCCTGGAAGCAGATACTACAGAGCTACATCTGAGATCCCTTCAAGTTACCTCTGTTCCACATTAGGATGGGATGCAATTCCCCACTTGTCCTTACACCGAGAGAGCATGTTCGTCGTACGACAGTCAACCCAATCTTGTTTTTTTCTCATAGCTGAATTCTACCAAATTAAGTGCAGGACCAAATTTAATGTAATGGATTTTTATTTGTGCAGTCATTAGTGACTGGGCTGAAAATATAAATTTCATTAAAATGTGAAATCTGTTTAATCACATGTGGCTGAAATCTGGATGAGAACCCAGGAACCCAGCGGTGCCCAGTCAGTGCTCTGAGTTCTGATCAACAAAGCCACATTATGAAATACATTTTCTTATCTTTTTTAAGTACAATGATACATGTCTGTAATACAGCACTTTAGAGGCAAAGGCCAATTAATCATGTAGAGTTGTGAAACTCTCAAATTCGCTGGGCTGCTATGTGGCCAGGAGAGAGCATTCCAGCAAATGGTCTGTGAACCCATCATTGCAGTGATTTGAGTTGTTTTACTCTCGATTTTCTCTAGGCACTCCAATTTCCTCCAACTTGCAAAACACTCAATTATAATGAATTTTCCAAACATCTCAATGCATGACCCTATTGAAAAACAAATTAATTGAGGCCTTCATGGATATATGTAATTTTATTTTTATTCAATGGCTAATACAGTATATCGTAACATTTTGGTTTTGTGTTCATATTTTTTTTTGGTCAGATCACCTAAACAAAATGTGTGTCATAAATCCTCCTCCATCCAACACAGCCAATTGATATAGTTTTCGCTTGAACAAACATGTACTTTATTACTGCTTCAGCACACTGGTGTGTTGCAGAGCTATCTCGCAACATTTAAATGAGTACGATAATTTTCTGCCAGTTACAACCAGCATCCTCACAAATTAGCCTTTGGCTTTCCCCTGGGCCTTAAATTGGGGGTGTGATGTCTTCAATGAGCAATGACAAAAGCTGGGGAGCATCAGCACTAGTGCTACGGACATCAACTTTGGCCCTTGTGTACTTTGTAGCCGAGTACTGTGCACTAATATGAACCAGAAGTGGTCACATTCAACTTGTTGATGTCTAACTGAACACTGCAAATCGGTATATTAATGGAACCCTCCAGTCGACCCCAACACCCTGGCTGCCCGTGCTGTCACACATCTCTCCCCCCCTACCCATCTGCCGCAACGCTGCAACCCTCTGGGAAGTCCTGCAAATCAAGGAAAACATTCGCCTTCACATTCATCAGGACCTCAATAACGTCCATCGTCATCGCTAGAAGTCACCCCAAGCCCGTTTGGACCCACGCGCTTCACCTCCAACAATGCGACTTCAACTCCGATGAAGCCTGGAGAGCTGAATGGAGTTCAAAGGATCTCACAAACAAACACCTTGTGGAAGACCCAACGCAGAAGATCGCTGAGTTTGCTCTTCCACGAAGCTCATGGTCTACCCTAAACCGCATCCGCACAAACCATGGCTGAAGCGGATACCTAATGCACATTTGGAAAATTAAAAACTCTCCAGTGTGCGACTGTGGTCATCCTAAACAGACCGTACAACATCATGGGACCGCCCTTGCCAGTATCAAAATATAAGAATATGTTTTACCCTTTCTGGCAATAAAACAGGTGTTAGGATGTTAACCCACCAAACTGAAACCTTTTGCAAGGATTCATGTCTGCATTAACCACGATATTTGTGGTGAACATGCAAACAAAAAACATTCTATGAGACTAGGCTTCAAATAAAGCTGTCTATGATGTGGACCAATCAGTTTCGAAGACAACATAAATTGTTAGTTATTGAAAAATATAAATACATACCCTCACGTGGTAAAACAGGTTAGGCATAGCTAATTAGTTGTACTAGACCAGGGGTCGGCAACCTGCGGCTCCGGAGCCGCATGCGGCTCTTTTGAACCTTGACCGCGGCTCCGAGGCGGATGCTAGCGAGGGGAGGAGGCGCACTGTGACACCTGCTCTGGCGTTGCCGCTGCTGACAGGTCGCCGCTCCGCTCCACACTGGCCGCCCGGTGACAGGCAATAACGTTGCCGTTGCTTTGTCACATGTTTGGAAGAAGTAAAAACCTTCCTGGGCAGCAAAGAGCTCACCTTTGCTGAGCTGGAACAGCCAGAGTGGCTGGAAAAATTACATTTTATGGTAGACATGACAGCACATCTAAACACGCTAAATACAACCCTTCAGGGGAAAGGAGGCACAGCCCTGCACATGCTGGAGGAGGTTTTGGCATTCGAGAGCAAGTTGACAGTGTTTGTCAAAGATTTACAGAGAGGTACACTGTCTCACTTTCCCTCTTTGAGAGAGTTCAAACAAAGTCATGATACGATAAATTTGGAATATTTCAAGTCTGCAATCACCACAATGCAAAGTTCGTTTGGGAAACGATTCTGTGAGTTCAGAGAGGAAAAAACGACATTATCCTTCCCTGTCACTCCCCTGGCGATCGATCCATCCCTATTGAATATGACTGCATTTGCAGGTGTAAGTCAACCTGATCTTGAGATGGAACTGGCCGATATAGCCGACAAAGATATATGGGTGTCCAAGTTCAAATGCTTGACCGCTACTCTTGAGGATGTTGCCCGTCAGAAGGCCATTCTGGCTCAGAATCATAAATGGAGTGATATTGAAAACCTTCCCAAACAGGACAAACTTGTATTCGAAACATGGAATGCCATCCCCAACACTTATATAAACATGAAAAAGTATGCATTTGGAGTCCTGTCGATCTTCGGCTCCACATATGTATGTGAGCAGGTCTTCTCCAACATGAACTATATTAAAAACAAACATCGATCACGCCTCACAGATGACAGCTTGCAAGCCTGTGTGAAAATGAAGGTGACGTCTTACAGCCCTGATGTGCAGACACTGTGCACTGAGGTTCAGGAGCAAAAATCCCATTAACCAGGTAATTTAGCTATTAATTTGCAAAAATATATTTTACATTGTTAAGTGAAAAAGTCCTTTTTTTATTCAGATTGACAGCTGACTGCACGATCCTGTATATAGCAATAAGGTAAGAAACAATATATGCAGTGTTATATTTGTTTTAAATGTTGCAATGGTTTTGCGGCTCCCAGTTTATTTTTTCCTTCGGAAACGGGTCCAAGTGGCTCTTTATGTCTTAAAGGTTGCAGACCCCTGTACTAGACCAAAGGTCAGCTCCAGAGCCGCATGTGGCGGCTCTTTGGCTTCCCCCTTGAGGGCAGAATTAAAACAAAAAACCCTTAAATATTAAACCCAATGTAACGTAAAAATAATGTATTAAATATGGTAGGGGGTGGGTCACTATGGAATGTCTTGGTGAAGGCAAAATGTGCAACAGTTAAACTGTATTGTTAAAGAATAACGAAGGGGGGGGGGGGGCTAAATAGATGCAGTTTATTCCATCACCAATTGTGTTTATTTAAGTCAGAATGTGTTTGTCATCTGCTGTATGCCTGCTGCTGTGTTTGTGTACGAGTAGCTCTGCATGTGTACTAGACGGTTGTTAGATTATGATTAATTATGTTAAATATGTTCGTTGAAGGTGTATATTTAGGTGACACTACTGGTTAGTCATAGTTCATTAGCTATACTATACTGTATGTATGTTAGACTTATTTGGCACCGTATGTAGTCAACCCGTGGATACTCACATTTCCAGGCCGCGGTACATTGGCATACAAACAATTAATGGTGTATACATGAATTATGTGCGTGGCCCACCAACTGTGGATGGCTACGTACGGTGTGAAGTAGTATAACATTTTCTGGAAAGGAAAGTGATTAGATTAGGCAAGTAAAGGCGCTCAAGAAACTTACACAAAATGTGAAAAAATGTAAACAGATTTACTTATTGGACCCAGATGGGTTACAACTGCGATCGAGCCAAGCCATTCTATCAAAGTGAAGAATGTGTTATCTCTGTCAAACAAAACTCAGCCATTCATTACGTGCCTTGGCCACTTGTCTGATGAAGCAAAAGAAGTGAGATTACATTTTCTAGTTTTTGGCTCGCATAATATTGTTTACATATTGATTTGTGCAAAACTATTCCGTGTGCTTTCCTCAATGTTTGCCACAGCCTCAAGATACAAACTGTTCACAAATGTACTATATTTTCATCAAACAGGAAAGAGTGAGTATTTACATACATTAATAAAATCAAATAACATTTTAGTCTATCAGCCTCTTGGACCATGTGTTTCTCTGTGGCATTTGTTTAATAAGCAAGACTCTGGAGTGGTTTTGACTTCTCTGAGGCTCATCAGTAGTGGATTACCTGTTCAGCAACTGCAACGTGATTGTCTGTTACAGCCATTTATGTACGCAGTATATACTCTGAGCCCCTTGTTTTCCACTAAATTCTCATGCAGCCATGAAGTATGGTCAAAGGATCCCCATGACTGACATGGCATGGGAAGGCCTTCATCCAGCAGTATAATAAAAACGTAAACAGTGATAATTGGTTTTTTACCCTTTTATCTGGCAACAAAACTGACACCTTTTTTACGAGGAGTCATGTTTGCATAGACCACAATACCTGCAGTCATAATGCAAGCAAAAAACATAACTCTGATAATGTATGCACTGTCCTTGAAGTTGATTGGTCCACACCCGAGACAGCTTTCCTTAAAGCCTAGTCTCACATGGGTTGGACCAGATGACGCCAAAAGGCGCACAACTCAAAGACAATGATTTGTTTGAGCCACGGATCACGGGGGGGGGGGGGGGGCGGGGGCGACCACGGTAGTTGCCCCATTCCTTTGAGGGTCACAGTCAATGGGCCTTCATTTTCAGCTAAATTTGATTCACCATGGAAGTGGAGAAAGATGGTAAACTACCATTCTTGGATATTCTGTTTGAGAGGAGACCTGACGGATCCTTGGGACATTCTGTCTACAGGAAAGCCACCCACACAGATTCCTACTTGAAACCGGATTCCCACCACCACCCATCTCAAAAGAATTCTCTCATCAAAACGCTATACCACAGAGCCCATGGCATTTCTGACCAACACCACCTGGCCGGTGAATTAAGACATGTACATCGGGCCCTCAGGATGAACGGATACTCTGACCGCACCATCCGCCAAGCTGTTTCTCCCACCATACAGAAACAGCCACATGAAACTCCGACCAAAACTATCACGTTACCATACATAGCAGGCGTGACCAAAAAGATCTCCAAAATTCTAAAGAAGCATAAGATCTAAGTCCGATTCAGTACAGTGCATAAAATCCGTGATCTGATTCCATCTGTGAAGGATGTCGTTCCTGACTTACAGTATCCTGGAGTCTACAAACTGAGTTGCAGTTGTGGTGATTGCTACATTGGAGAAACGAAACATCATGTTTCTGATCGTGTCCGCGAGCACAAGTCAGATCTGAAACACGGCAGAACTGATTCTTCGGCCGTTGCCGATCATTGCTACAACTCTGTGGGCTCTCATGAAATTGTCCTTTGCGAGACCAAGGTGCTCTGCAAACCTCCTGGCTACCATCAAAGGTTTGTACACGAAGCCATACAAATATACAAACACAGACATAATTTCAACCGTGATGATGGTTACAAACTGAGTAATCATTGGAAAGATGTGATTAACCATGCAATAAAGATTTAACTACACTTATTTGGACCATCTTATTTGACAGACAACTATTACAGGTTATTGATAGACAGCCAGTTTTGTTTTACCAGGTTCAGTTTTTTCTTTTTTCACACTTTTGTTATGTAGGCTAGGCGTAGTCACAAACCGCACCTCTCCATAACAAAGGCTCAGTCTTTTGTTATGCAGTCTATTCTTAGTCTTAAGCCTCACCTTACCATATTAATAAAGAGTGTGCCGTACTTGGCCCTTCCCCTCTTCAACCTTTATATATACGGAGTGGTAGCTCTTGTAATCTCTCATTTGCTTGATACAGCTGTCGTGGCTGTGGCGGTTCCACCTGAAGACGGAAGCTTGTGTTGCCTCCGAAACGTCGTGATTTTTATTTTATTTTACTTTTATTAATTTTCATTTTTTACCTACGTGACTTCACCGAAAAAACCTAAGAATATAAATTTGAGATACCAAATATTATGGACAAACGGTGGAGTGGCCGGGTGGGTCAGAGGTCTTGATCTCTGAGCTGGCACCACTACCATCCTGGGTTTAAATCCAGGTTTCAGCTACCTGTGATCTATGATGAACTCGGCTTTCAAGTGTACTGGGTTGTGAGGTCTCAGCCCAGTCACCAATGACTCCACACACAAAAAATCACATTACGTTTGAATCTCCACTTAATTTGACTAATTTCGGCTGGAATGGCATACATTGAACATTACTCTCATATGGTAGAGTAGGTGGGAAAGTGCATTGCATGGACAAGAGGTCTTGAAGGGAGCTCAGAGCTAGATCTATGATATCTGCTTGTTTAGACCATTTTGAAAGCAAAGTTTTTGCACTGCTCTACAAAAGATCCATAGGGATATTTGTCCCAGCTATATCCAGCTCAAACCAACTGAGCACAATGACTATATTAAGAATCGATTGAAGTGAAACCTTGACAAGCAGCTACATCATATTGTTAGATGCGGGGAAATTTGTCAATTGACAAATACATAGGATGTGAAATAGTTTAAATTGCAATCAGTTTTCACTGCACAATTAATGTGTCATACTCTAGAACGCAAGGCTGTAAGGAATACAAAATGCGTATTAATTGTATGCAGTTACTTAGTGATCTAAACATAAAGACTGGTTTATGTGATCTCTATGGAATTATAAACGCCTTGGTTTGACTCCAGGCTGTGGACTGAAATGAATTTGCATTGTCCCATTTCAGCAGCAAATACACGTACAGTGTAATTAATGCAGATTACTGCATATGACCAAGTTACCCGCCATGCGCTCAATTTCCTCAGATCTCAGAAGCTAAGCAGAGTTTAGCTTGAATAGTGCGTGGCGAGGTGACCACCTTGCATAACAAAAGTTATAGGCCACACTCTGCTCCAACATCTATACTCCCTTCAACCTGCACTGACCGGCGCGGTGACACACGATCAATTAACTCCCACAACTCGCACGGTGCGGGGAGGCCCTCATCCAGCAGTGGCTTGACAAAAATCTGTTCATGTCCACAGCCAACTGGAATTGTCTTTTTCCATTGGCTGAACGAGATAAAAAAATGTGGACCAGCAGAATTAAATGATGGTCTTACCAGACATGATGTGGTCAACTCGTATCAGCCTTAAATTATGCTACCTTACTCAATATTTGTTTTACATTTTTAACGACAGGAAATCCCACCACCTCCGCCTACTTGTACGAAGAAGATTCTAATTTAGACAGTGGGTGTATTGCTTCACACTGAAATTATTCCGAGAGACAAGCAGAGGAACACATGGACGAGGAAATAACACAAGTCAGGACACATTGTGAGAAGGAATGTTGTCCGATGGTTGAGAGCAACGACGGAGTGGCCGCCAAAGGAGGGGAGGCGCCTGAGAGAAGGGCCATTGCAGAGACTGAACATTGACATAATCTCGGTTGCAGGAGCTAGATGGGGGTTTGCATCGCAAGACCGTGAAAGATGTCGATGGCATGCTAATTTCACAAATTAGAAAATTCGCTTGTACGCATGCATTATATAAAGGTGTT
Organism: Lampetra planeri; assembly: GCF_965212315.1. NCBI lineage: Eukaryota > Metazoa > Chordata > Hyperoartia > Petromyzontiformes > Petromyzontidae > Lampetra > Lampetra planeri. The sequence continues at coordinate 11,801,261 of NC_136134.1, read as the reverse complement.
CAACATGTGATTGTACTCGGAAGTATTTAAATACCAGTGCAGAAGTCGACGAGTAAATTGTGCAGCAGATTTGCAAAAGTGTACTATCATCCTTTTGGCTCTAGTTTGTGTCCCCAAGTGTTGGACAGTTCAATTTAGCATTTATTATTTTCATTAATTTTGATGTTTTACCTACGTGACTTTACCGAAAAAACCTAAGAATATGATTCCTTGCAGTCACGAAAGCTTCAAATCTAGAATCAATTTAGCAAGTTCCTAAGAGCAACACAACTTTATACTAACTACATGGTCATTCACGTCGGATCATCTTCAATTACAAACAGACTGTTAGAGCCAAATCAGTGTTAAACATTACCAATGTATTGCCCAACCAATCATAGTGTTATAACGCAATTCAAGAGGCAAACACATGTGCCGGTCCTTGTTTGTTATAAGTGTGAAAACGTCGAAAAACTCACAATTGAACAGTAAGTTTGTTCCGTTTAAACTGCATAGGTCAAATGTATGAGTTAACATACGTTTAGAATTCTAGATTATATCCAGCAAATTTCGTATGTGTCACATTACTTAAACACAAACACTCGCGATTTCAAGATTAACATCAATTCAGAGATAACTTACCATGAACTTGCAGGATTGCGCACAGTAGTGCGATGTACACATATGCAACATGCGTAAGTATTCTTGACTCAGTCATTTTGACCGATTTAATTTAAACGTTAATCACACTTGCAATGCGAGGTCTCTGATGTTCTCCCGCTAAGCATGTCGACGGCAATGGTGTTAAGGGGGGTGCACAGCGAGGTTTTATTTACCACGCATCTCCGAGACTTCCTAAAGGCACACCCACAGGAGCTATGCGAGGCTACCCTTTCTGCGTTGCACTAATGACACAAAGTTTACCCAGACAATTCTTGACACGGCGTGGGCAGTCACCTTGGTGACACCTTCGTCACGCTGAACCGCGCAGCATTTGTCCAAGGAAAATTGACGCCGTGTCAAGGCGCGCGCCGGTGATGAGATGGCACCAATCGCCCGCTGAGGGCACGCAGCCCGCTGCCGAGATTCTGCTGCTGCCGAGGTCGTCTGCTGCTGCCGAGGTCGTCTGCTGCTGGTCTCGCCGTCGACGGCGCCAACGACGACGCGTTCGCCACTCGTGCACAACGCCACGTTTTAGTCTTCATGCACCGATACGAATGCTCCCCCTGGTTCGTTTGCGTGAGAGGTGATTGTGCGCACGCATGCCGGATGTTTATCCTAAACACAAACACAAAGCATTTGCACCTATGACAACTGTGCTGTGATACGACTTGTTTCTTTGACCATCTATTCCCATGCACGTGTGTGTATTCATTCATGGGAGTCAAAACATTTTGCAAACGGGATATGAAATGTGCGTTCAGATCCTCACATAGACTGTCTGCTGAGGGCCCCACGCAGTGACCACACCGCGTTGGTCAACGCCACCGATGTGAGCCATGACCAAGTGTCGGCCTCAGCTTGCCAGATTGGTAGCAAGTTCGCAATAAAATGTGCCACTGCTTAGCTCCATACAGAACGTCAAATAAAAAATGGTAAAAAACCAATAGCAGCTGAAGCGTCAAATAAAGACGAGTAGCCACGGGTCCTAGCAAGCCCAATTCTGAATGTCGAAGTTTTTCCGTGTTTGCTTGTATCGATCCATTGCTGCTGATATGATGCACATCCAAAAGGCCTTGTTGATGCTGATGGGATGTGAGAACACTACTTTAAAATGTTCTGCGGAGAAACAGATTTGGCAAGGAGGCGAAATGTCTGTCTATTTACATTGTTACGTATATTCTCCACAACGATGCTGACGATTATATTGTTCCATGAATTTGAAAGTTGGTAACGGTGGTCTTTTAGCATTATTGAGGATTTATTGCCACTTTAGAATGACGTACTCTAACATTAAGCACACCCTGTTTCACAGCTGAATATAGGTACATTTGCACAGATTAATATAGATACATTGCAGTTAATTACTCTTCTTCTTCGTGGCTTTTTCAAATTGAATTGAATGAACCGCTCTACCCAAGAGTGACGACACAATGGCCTGACATTTCATAATTTCAACAAACACGTATTGCGTGGCACTGTGTAAACATGTTACACAAGTGTTACAATGGCTGAGTTGTATTAGCTGTCTTATTTATATATTTTTTTTGTTGTCATCATGTTATTGGGATATTTTGTCGAACACGATTGACAGTGTGCATGCTTTTTATTTTTTTTATCTGCGGGAGAAAACCGCGGAACCTTGAGGGAGACGGAAGGAAGAGCATGAACACTCCACGCAGAGGCGCCAGTCGCGAATTGAACCCAAGGCCTCCTTGCTGTGAGGCACGAGCGTCATGAGGATGTCTTTGGGGAAAGCGGACTGTAATTCACGCTTGTGAAACGCTTGTGAAATCGACAAAAACCTAGTAACAATGCAGAACAAAGTACACAACATACACTTAAATAACATGTGTGTTGAACTTTTTTTGCACCGTACGTAGCCAACCGTGCCACTCGGAGGTGCAGGGGAAGGACAACAAACTAAACACACAAAAACCGGTTCTTTAAATTAGAGTAATTAAAACGTCAGTTTTCAGCTCACACTGCTTCAATTTGCAGTGGTGACACAGCAAGGAGCACTTGGGGCGCCTCTGCGTGGAGTGTTCATGGTCTTCCTTCCGTCTTCCTCCGGGTTCTCTGGTTTCCTTCCGCAGATGAAACCATGCACACTTGTCAATCGTGTTGGACAAAATATCCCAATACAGGACCCTGCTGAAAAGGCTCCGCAAAATCAGCGTAGCATGCCTGGGTAAATAAACAAATAACTGCAGTATGTATTTTTGTTCTTTGACCTTTCTTCAAAGGTTATACTATGAAAATAATCTCAAAATAAAATCTCAGAAACGTTTCTTACGTCGTTAACCTCCAGGCGGAATTTGTGGAAATGGGACGCAACTATGTAGCAATGGATGTGTCAATAACTCAACAATATTCACGCCCTCTTCCCCCGCCTGAAGTACGCAACCTTGGTATGCTGTTCGAGTAGAACTTGACTGAGCGCCCGCAGGTCAGAGCAGGTTTCTGCCACCTCTGAATTGCACCCACTCCTCTCCTCCCCAGACCTGGAATCACGAGTTCATGGCTTTGTCTCAACACGCATGGATTATGGGCACGCCCTCTACGCAGAGCTACCGCTGGGATTGTTGGAGAAGCTCCAGTGAGTGCAGAATGTAGCTGCCCGGATGATCCGATCTGAACTCATGACGCCCGCACTCCGCAGCGTGCACTGGCTACCGGTCCGCTTCAGCATTCTGTTCAAGGTTGCGCTCCGAACCGACAAAGCACTGCATGGCTTGGCCCCGGTCTACATGCAAACCCGCATCTCCCTCCAATCCTCAGGCACATTCTGTACACTCCGTTCCACGGGAATGGCGAGACTCTCCCAGCCCGGGACTGTTCACCCGACGCTGAGGGGACGAAGTCTTCTCGAGCACAGCCCTACAATCTGGAACTCCCCGCTGCCTGCCACCAGACATCCAAAATGCGCCGAGTGTCCTCTCAATTCCGTAATCTGTGCAAGACACAGTTACTCACACTCGCCTTCACATATCTCAATTTTAAGAAGGGAAAGAAATCAAACTCAGTTTCCTTATTTATTTTCTCAGTTTCTTTCCTTATTATGTATTTTATTCACTACTATTTTACGCTATTCGTTGCCCGTGGTTCTACTTCGTCTTGCGCGCGGTTGCAATTGACTCTGCTCAGTGGGTGGCCGCCGCTGAGGTCGTGACAGGTTCCTTTTCTCATTCACATGGCTCCATGCCCCTCCTGTACCGTTCCCGCTACGTTGTAATGTGCACCGATGCCCACTTTATTGAGGGCGATATTGGCACCTAAATAAGGATTGATTGATTGGCTGAACGTGTGTGTCTGGGGCAGGATTGATGACGGTGTTCCTGCACGAGCATCGGAGAGCCGTCCTCGCAGGGCGCGTGTCGACTGCAGCATCCGTGGGAAGTGTGGAATAACTCCGTGCGGGTGAGGCGCGGTGCATTCAGTGGCATGGGCCCTGTTGACCCTCCACTGGAAACGCTAAGCTGCAGCATAACATCGGGTTGGCCATCATGAAACACGAATATGTTACCGCCACTGAATGCACCGCGTGTCAATGAAACGCGCGTCAATAAAACGTTGTTGTTGACCTACATCTCAGGACGCGAATGCTCTTCCAATTCGAAGGCAATGAGATGGCACTGAAAAAATACTGGGAGTGAATCGAGGGCGTCCGCCCAAGGTTAAACCAGGTTTATGAACGAAGAGAGTTTCACGATAGGAGCGTGCGTGGTCTCCGGCGACTGCACAGCCTCAACAACCAACCCGTTCAGTTTACTCTCTTTCTGTTTAATCATCAAACCAAGCACTTAGTCCAGTCACACTCCGCGCAGCTGTCAATGGGAGATTAGCGAGCTGGCGTGATCTGTGCTGTTGTGGGATTTTGGAGGGATGCTTGTGATGCTGTTGATGGGTATTTGTAAGCGGTGTCGGAGGCGAGGGCAGCTCTATATCTAAAATAAATGATCCCATCATTGGTATAATGTCATGAATGAACAACAAATAGTTTTTGGCTGTGTGTTGGCACTGACTCACCTTTCACACATGTGCATTTCCACACTTACTCTTTGGTTATTTCGGTAAAGTCACGTAGGTATAAAATAAAATAAATTAAATCACGACGTTTCGATCGCAACACAAGCAACCGATACAGCAGGCGAAACCGATACAGCAGGACAACTGCTGATTTAGGAGTCAGCATGACAACTGTTGATTTAGGAGTCAGCAGTTGATTTAGGAGTCAGCAATTGATTTAGGAATCAGCAGTTGTCCTGCTGTATCGGTTCCGCCTGATGACTGTCGCTTGTGTTGCGATCGAAACGTCGTGATTTAATTTATTTTATACCTACGTGACTTTACCGAAAGAACCAAAGAGTATGGATCCCTGCAGTCACGAAAACTTCAAATCTAGATTATTTCCACACTTGCTCCAAAAGGGGAAGTATTTTTGTTTCTCTCTGAATATCTCATTATGGGGTGCAGCGGTGGTGCAGGTGGATCCCCAGCCACGACTCACATCAGTGACAAGTGAACCGGTCTGGAGCCCCCTTGTCACCATCCGGCACTGACCAGAATGGATAAGTATGGTCAAGCAGCCCCCTTGACGAACACGGTGTGCGAAGGCTTTTGTTCAGCGTTGGATTAACCTCGGGTTATACATTATTGTTATTTTAGCTTGTATGTATAGTCACCTGGTGAAAAAAATTGCGATGCATTGTGTGAAGTATGATTTTGCAGTTTGGCCCCCAGTAATATTTCGAATATCTTGTGATTATCCTGCTGATAAAGCCGTATTAGAAACAACGCTTTTCACTCTGCGTCTACGTAGGAGATGTTATCTGCAAGCCGCCATGCCAAAAGAGCAGATGTGGGCTCTTGCATCAAGATAGATAGAAATCCTCCATTCAAAGCGTGAAATCTCGTCAGAGAGCTTGAGAACGCTCTGCCTTTAAATCTTGACATTTTGTGATTACAATGCATTCTTATGTAACAAAAACACAAACAAAAGCAAAAGAAACACGTTTCAAAACCAGCGTCAACCTCGGCGAGTGACGTATTTTGGTGTGAATTCACCACTGGAGCTAAAATATCTCAATAATAATTTTCATTGCGCCTCCAAGCTAACGAAACATCTGAGAGAGCATTTTTCTTAGCACAGGGGACCACCCAGTAACAGCTGTTCCTGTGCAGTACAAGCTAACGCAGCACTGGCCTGCAAGTTGGCATTAGTCTGTCAGTAGAGGATGATGATTGCTAAGAGTAATCCCAATTAAGTCATTTGCGTTGCTCACTAAAGACCTCTGTGGTTATGTATGTATGTTGAACTTCTTTCGCACCGTACGTAGCCAACCATGTTCATCGGAGGTTCGGGGGAAGGACAACACACTAAACACAGAAAGCAGTCCTAAAGAAAGGAGTTGTCAATCTCGATTTAAAAGTGCACAGCTCCAGCGGATTCCTCATATTGGAAGAAAGAGCGTTCCAGATGGCCACAGAAGCACATCTGAAAGCACGCGATGCGGTGACCGTCTTTGTTCGATGGCCAGCAGCCAAAAGCCGCTGCGAGGATGGTGGTTTATGCTCCTTGACGAGATCAGCAAGGTATTGTGGTTCATTTGTGGCAAGCACTCTGTGTGTAATGGGTGCATCATTATAATGTTTTCGTTCGGCAACCAGAAGCCAATGCAGCTCGGTGAACACTGAACATCATCGCTTCTTGCAGTACCCATCACGACACGTACCAAATAATCTTGTACACGCTGCAGCTTGGTAATGGTTTTTTTCCAGACGTAGAGTAGTGAGTTGCAATAATCGAGCCTTGTCGAGACTATGCAACACGCCACCGCGTTGGCTATGTCACGACTACATCGTGACATAGCCAACACGCCACCGCGTTGGCTATGTCACGACTACATCGTGACATAGCCAACACGCCACCGTGTTGGCTATGTCACGACTACATCGTGGATACTACTCGCAATTGCAGTGCAACGCTATTCATTTTCACAATCTTCGCGAAAGGATATTCATCGTCATCACTTAACACCACGATGACATTCCGAGCACAGCATCTGTATCTTTGGGACACCCTGAGCAGTTCAGCCTAGAAACTTGAACATGGACGGGCAGGAATGAACAGATGTGATCGGATATCGAAACATTCGGACATGAAGATACTTCGGCTGGAGAAGCATCATCTTGGTGAAACATTCCCTTACCCATAATTATTAAGATATTGAGACCACCACCATAACAACCGCAACATTAATCACTGAGAGAACAACTAAACCCCTCAAACAATCTCCGTTAAACTTATCTCCTGCCCTGGAGCCACAAAAATGTATATTCTGTCGAAATTTACTCAAGAAATACATTTAAAAATGCAATTAATATAGCCAGCACCCCATTCCCGGGAAGCTTCTAGATTCGTTTTCCCAGAAAACCACGCAGACTCACATGAGAACAAGTGTAGCGATAGCCCAACGGAACACACTGGAGAATCGATCGTTGCATTGTCATCCATCTTGTCCTCTGTTAAGTTAACTGCTTACGTAACCTACAATTACAGAACTCGAGGTGGGGTTTCCCGCCTGCTGTGCATGAGAATGTGGGTGCGTGGGTGTCGGGGCACGCACCTCCACACGCGGACATGCACACGCGTGCTCGCTTTACTGTTTCTCGAGGCACAATTCCACAGCCAATTCCAGTAGCAGAATGGAAGCTCTCGTCATTAACTGGATTGCCAGCTTGTATGGCCTTGATTCGTAATTGAAGAGTGGGATCAGCCACGTAATGATCTGGCCAAATTTCTGTGAAAAAACTCTCCACAACCCAATTACTATTGTTTCAGCTCACGGGCAAGTGCAAGAACAATTCTCGCAACCAAATACAAATTGCATCCAATTGCTACATTTGGTTGTGAGAAATTACCGATGAGCTGGAACGATAACAATTGGCGTGTAATAGGCTTGTACACCACGTGACAGTCCAACTTGTTTGGCCATGTCAGCGGGTGCAGGGTCTTACACAGAAACTTGGCCAGAACATTTTGTGGCATAACCCAAACTCATGCCACTCCATGACATTGTCTATGACACGCGACTGGGTGGTGTTGTACGATAGTGCGACATCGCGGTGTGTGTTTTAGCAGTCACTCGCAGGAGCCTGTATTCTCTTCCCGTTTTTATTTCGTATAACATGCGACTCCTGGGAAATCACAACAAAGTAATTCCACGACATTTGCTTATGTAGTAACACATAGAATGTGGACAGACTGTCCATGGATAGACTTGCCCCCGCCATAGGAATGTGGAAGTTTGCTTCCACTGACTGTCAAGAGGCGATGGGCACCATTTGAGCCTGAACTCACGTTGAATGTTGGCGACCACAAAATGCAGTGAACGCCTTGATTACATAGTAACAGCACCAATTCTCAGAAACATTTATAAGGTGTGTAAAATTAAGCAGGATAACTACTGTTTCAATGGGTTTTACTACCGCTGGATATTTTTATGAATTCATTAGTGACATTTTTTTTTACGTGCCTTTCCTAAAAAAGGGAATGCCTCACAAGTACTCCGTTTATATATATTTTTTTACAATTTAAAATGCCTTTTTAACATAAGCTGTAATTTTTACAATCTACCGAAAATCTACTTTAGTTTTACGACTTCATGCGTTGTACGGGAATGTTTGTAACAGGTGTGTTGGCCGTAACTCAAAACATGACACCACCTGCTCAACTGAGACAGCCAGAAACGTTGACATGGATACTGTGCTGCAGAGGTGTAATCAGGGCCGGTGCTAGGCGGTTCTGGGATGTTCCTTTGCCCCTTCCAAGTTAACTTTCTTGCGCTGTATTATTCTAACTGTTATTGTGGCGCACACAACAGGTCTGCTGGGACCCTCATCCAAGAGGAGCTGGAGCCTGGTGTGATATTGCGTCGTCATCCATTACCACCGATTCTTAAGCTCACAACACGGGCATTAAAATGCACGTGTCAGGATCAGTGTATTGGATTGCCCCGGGTAGGACAGGATAGGTGAGGGCCGATTGCCGAGACAGGCATCGGAGTGGTCTCCACGAATCCCACGACCTGGCGGGACAAGAGAAGACCGAGAAGGGGAGTCCAGGGACCAAGGGGAAGAGAAGAACCAGACGGTGGCAGACTGTCATGGCAAGATCCTGCCGGTCGTATGTTGACTGTGCTGCAACTGTGGGATCTGGCAGAAAGTAGAATGTGTCCTGACATTGATCGTGCACTGGAACGTTTGACCAATTATTTCTTAAGGAGGGTTTAGCTTATGAGAATAAATCAGAGAAACCCCACTCTTATCAGATAAGCAAGTGGTTGTATGAGCCTGTTAACAAACCCAGTTCCTGTACTGCGGGTTTGGGAGTCTTGCAACTATTCTTTGGTTCTTTCGGTAAAGTCACGTATAAAGATAAAATAATAAATTAAATAATAGCATACTACGACGTTTCGATTGCAACACAAGCAATCATCATCAGGTATAAAAGAAATAGCAACACAAATCTAACCAGAAAACTATAGACAGACATATAAGCAGGCAGACATCATAAAGATACACAGAGAGAGAACACGTATCGGCACAAAGATTAAGATTGAACCACTTGAACCACTTCTACGGGGAAGTTTTAAGCTTATTTTTTCTCTCTCTCTCTGGTTTTTGTTTTCTCTCTCTGCCTGTGTCCTCTCTTTGGAATTTTCACACTTAAATTCTAACTTAGCAATCTTTGAAATACGTAATCAACCGGGCTATGCGTTAATGGTGTGTTGACCGACTCTCTGTGTTGCATTACATTACATTTCGATATTTTACTAGGTTATTTAATTTTAGTGTGTCTTTCTCCTAATTTTCAAGCTTGCGTACCGTACCACGTTGTTGTCCACTCATTGCCATGCTAATTTTTTCTCTGCCCCCTCCCTCTTACTTTCACAGCCCACACCCTATCAATTTAACATTTCCCATTATAATAACGCAACATGTTGATTCTCTCGTTTCGTTATTATATTTAACGTTTGTTATCCAGGAAAGCCTCGTGGAGTGTCTGGTGGATTTTAGGATAATATCCACCCTCTTTAGAATGTAGGTGTTGAATTTTAGGGTTTGCACATTTTTGTTGGCGTGTCACTGAACTTTATTTCTTGGATTCTTAGATTCAATATAATGACTCCTGTATTGTCAGGGTCCTATGGTAAGAAAACGTCACGTGATGCTTTGTTTTTATTTGCTGTTGCCGCCGTGTGCGTGTGTCGCTGTTACGCTGCATTGCATTCTCTGTCAATGATGCTGCGTGTTATATTTGTTGACTGCGGTCTCCCCGAGTGCTTATAGAAGTAAAGCGGTTGGATAATTATGAAACACAGTCCGTATTTGACTTAGGATGGGTCCGTTGTATCTGAAAAGAGGCTCGTAAAATCGCGGGAATTTAAATCTTCTGGCAGACCACATCCTGCTGACAAATATCACAGGGAAATATTTCCAACACTTCTAATTTTCACTTCAGTTAATACCGTGGATGTATTTACAATAAAAATGCGTGCTACCTACGCTCTAAGACGTGTTATTACATTGTGGGCGCAATATATGCAAATATTATTATTATTCAAGGTCAGATAAAGGTAAGTATGTAAGTGGTACATAGTACTGGGAATGATCAGTTTAAGTCTGGGTTACGTTCCTGGAAAATACGACTAAAACGGATTTAACGTTAACTGATTAGCTATTTCCCATAGGAATTAACTAAAATACAGGAGATACGTTCCAACACTCCAATACTCCATATGTAAAGTCTTAATAAATAATGTAATGTGGAAGAATAATCTTCTATCTTCTTCTTCTATATATAAGTCAAAAATTGTGGATTTGTGGGTTTGTGTGTGGGTTTGTGTGTGGTCGCGCGCTTGGCTCTCCAACGGTGGGGTTAACGTAAAAAAAATATCCAGATACCACGCCGTAAGCTCCGCGGTCAGCAAGCGCTATTCCTTTTTTACATCCGTCAACTTAAAATTAGTTTAATTAGCGATTCAGTGTGTTTTTAGTGCGCTTCTCTATTTTTAATGTATGACGCGTGCACGACCATACCAACTCACGCGCCTTTGATGGGGGGAACGGCCAATGCCAAGTCGCACGCCTTCGGTGGGAGTCAGGGGGACATTTTCTTTCGCGTTAAAAATGCTATAAAAATACGGTGTTAAAATGCTAAAAATACACTAAACGCTGACGTAAATTCTTCACTGTGTCATGTCCCCCACACCCCGATGCGTGCAGTTACTAATATTTACAGTCGCTAGATGCTAGCATTATGGCAGTATACCTTTTATATATTTATCACGCGCGCACGACCATACCAACTCACGAGCCTTTGGTGGGGGGGGGGGCATTTTCTTTCACGTAAAAAATGCTATAAAAATACACTAAACGCTCAGATAAATTCTTCACTGTGTGATGTCTCCCCCACCCAGATGCGTGCAGTTATTACTACTATACAGTCGCTAGATGTAGCAGGTACCACCACTGTCGCTATGCACTGCTGTATCATAGCAGGTACCACCGCCGGGACTAGGCCTCACCACGCCACTCTGTCAAGTGAGTACTTTGTGTTATAGAGTCGATAAATACTGCTATCGAGTCAGCATGTACTACTGTAGTGATAGCAGGTACCACCACAATCGCTATGTACTGCTATAATCATAGCAAGTACCACCACAGTCGGTATGCACTGCTGTAATCATAGCAAGTACCACCACAGTCGGTATGCACTGCTGTAACCATAACAGGTACCACCACAGTTGTTATTCACTGCTGTAATCATAGCAGGTACCACCACAGTCAGTATGCACTGATGTAATCATAGCAGGTACCACCACAGTCGGCATGCACTGCTGTAATCATGGCAGGTACCACCACAGTCAGTATGCACTGCTGTAATCATAGAAAGTACCACCACATGGGACTAGGCCTCACCACGCCACTCTGTCAGGTGAGTACTTTGTGCTATATAGTCGTTAAATATTGCTATAGAGTCAACATGTACTACTGTAGTGATAGCAGGTACCACCACAGTAGCTATGCACTGCTGTAACCATTGCAGGGACCACCACAGTATGCACTGCTGTAATCATAGCAGGTACCATCACAGTCAGTACGCACTGCTGTTAGATTTTTAAGAGTAGTTTTGAATTATTTTTAAGACCCGGGCAATGCCGGGTACTTCCCTCTAGTACTACTGTATATAAAAGAGGAAAGTAAGTACAAAATATATTTACACACATCAATTATGTATTATAAAACAATCAAATAAGATACGTAAGACGTACTTGTAGTTTCAAAGGTACATCAATATTTACATCGGGTATATTTGCTCACATTTATATGGGGGGGGGGGGGCGGGGGTGATGTGGTCATGTACAATGCTAAACCATTGCAAATGTTTATTGGAGGAACAACTGTAAAGCATAGCAGAGTTATTGTACCTAGGGCAGCTTTCGAAAGTGGACCGGGATACAAAAGATTAAATGAAGAGATGAACTAGAGCAAGTAAGAGTGATTTTATGAAACTGAATGTGATGATGAAAAGTAACAATGTGCCTAAAGAAAATGGCCAAAACATAATGGAATTTGAGCCAAGGAATGGTATGCATCCGAGAGGATGTCTAGCAAGGAGATGGAGCGTTGACCTGATCTATACACAGCAAATCAAATTACACCAACAGACAGTGAAACCAGTGGATTAAAGAACGAATGGCAATCAAGACATCATCGTGACTGCTGAGAAAAGTGGACTTAAATAGGACTCATGACTGAAAGAGATGATGGCTGATGGAAGAGGCAGCCAAAGGAGAGAACGTCCCCCAGAGGAATATCACCAGGGAGATGGAACGATGAGATCAGCTCACGTACAGGAGTGAGAGGGATTGTGGCATTTAACGCACGACCATGAGGAATGGCGATGGCGTTGGGAGGCCTTGATAATAATTATAAATCCACATGTATTGCAAATCATGTCGTAACGCATCAAAATAGTCGCCCGGACACGACTACTACTATAACTGCTGCTGCTCAGCAGTTATAGTAGTAGTGTGGGCAGTAGTAGTGGTGTCAGGAACATGTCAGTTCAAGGTCAAAGGCAGTGTGAACACACATGGGTGCGATGTGTACATGACCCCTCAGGCAGGTTTCTTTGTGTCTGAAAAAAATCCCCAAAACACAAACCTTGTGGTGAGGATAGAAGCCAATTGTTTCATTTCAATATTTTTATAAACGCACGCTTCCTGGTGAGCCGTGCTCACAAGATAAAGTTCTCAACGACAGCTGAACAAAGCGGCACGCACACAGAATGACGTCGGTTGCCTTTCAGTTGTCGGTTAACTTTAAACGTGGTGGAGAGAAAACCTGAGTCAAATTTGTATTTTTTTGCCCTTTTCAGCAGTGGAATTTTTCGTCACTTCTTTTTTTTTGACAATTGATGTGAAAAATTTCCATATAATTTATTGCCATAGCATCACTGATTTGACAGGGGTGTGGAAACCGGACTCACAAATTCGCCCGAAGCTAACTATTTGAAATATTTGGTTTATTTTAAACTTCTTGGTTCTTTCGGTAAAGTCACGTAGAAGGGAAATAATACAATTATATAAATATAAAATAATAAAAAATTCTCACTCTTTTTTTATTTCCCTTCTACGTGACTTTACCGAAAAAACCAAGAATATGAATCCCTGCAGTCACGAAAGCTTTAAATCAAAATTTATTTCAAACTGTTGGCTTCGGAAGGACCCCGTCACAGATTGTTTTGAGAAATCAACCCAGAACAGCCAAACCCATGGCAAAGGCCTCAACGCGAACTACACTTGTCACTTCAAACCCGTGGGACATAGGTTGCAGCGTGGATACCGTACGGAAGAAATATTTCATTTGCATGGGCAGACAGTTGCCTCGATGTCGCGGTAACATAACATGCAAATGAGCAACATGATACAAATGCCTTACTAACATCACATTGAATAGAGACGTGGACATGTGATCTCCCTGTATTTTTGCCTTAATAACCCGGGGGGAGGTGGGGGACATGGGGACCAGTGGTCTTGAATGGGGGGCTTCTATAACATTAGGGTTGAGAACTACTAGATTAGACTAATAGCAGGGCCTGGAGGTTTGTTGGTGACAGTACAACAGTTGCAGAATGTTTCAGAAAACAATAATAGCTTGATTTGGTGGTGGTGGCAACCACACTATTCAAATCTATGCCTATCTTCTGACCCAACTCCACACACAGGTGATGTACCTGCACCAATTGGCAACTCTGACCACTGCCTAATTACTGTAAAACACCCCTACATCACTCTAAAGGCTTATTTAACTAAGGTTGGAATACTGCTGTGGAATACCCGTCAAACAATCCTCGTAACCTACAGAGCATGGGCAGGCCTTCATCCAGCAGTGGATTGACAAAGGACTGTAGCTTGATTATTATTGTTGTTGCGGTTGCCTTGCTAGTACAGGTTACCTCAAGCAAGAACACTACCATCTCTGAATAGTACGCATCTGGAACAAGGTTATTGTGTACTAGTGTATTAATCATTTACTGTAGAGGTGCTGCTGCTTGGAATTTGCCTGAAGCGAGCTGGAAATAGCAAAAACAGCCTTTTCTTCTTCACTTCACAAACGTGTTCAAATGGCAGTTACAAGCGCAGAATGACGCGACCTGCAATTTTAACAAAAAACCTCACTATTTGTCATATGTTATATCTTTGTGACTCTAATTGGCAAACCTTAATACCACAAGTGTTTGAAATTTAAAGCGACTTTACTTGTTATGTGAATAACACGTCCATATCTGCTTAAGTGTTAGATAACAGGATAAAATCAAAGTTTAAAAATTTTTCTCACTGTTAAATGTCTGAGAATATTACCCCTTTACGCTCAAGTCTTGGCATCAAGTCTTAATTGAGCTCTAGGCCAGGTGCACACCTTGAGGGATCGTGCTTCTGTGCCTTTACGTGTGTGTGATATTAAGCAGCCACTTCTGGGTAGAGAACACGGCCCTTGGACAGACTCCAACTGCTCAGGAGATGGGCCCCTGAGAGGTGAAACGAGTCTTGGTAAGGTGTTGAGCTACTTCTTATCGACACGTATTGTGGGGCAGCTTTAAAGTTGTTCCAAAGAATACTGTTGCTTGTCTGGGTTGCACACCACGGCGTAGTATTGCACACCCCAGTGCCTGGTGTTCCAATTGTTCGGCATGGTAAAAAGACAAAGGTACAGACCTGTAATAGCTTGCTCACGCCACTGCTGACGGAAGGGCTTCCGCTCGAGGGGGCTCTGTAGAAACCACTTGAGATATTTTTTGGCCTACTCTTCCATGCTGGCCAGACATCTCGAGAGAGGTCGAAGCACCCTCACCTTTCCTACGGCACGTGACGTGGCGATCAACTGATGGTGGGTTAATAAAGTTTCACCGTCGTTTCGACTGCCACACTGTGGCATCAAAGTGTGCCGGCGACCTATGGATTGCAGGTCCAGCGGACTAACAATGACACCGTGGTATCATCCATCTCCTTTGGGCAGTGTTTCATCCATTATGCAAAATCCGTTGGGTTTCTGTCAGGAGGAACTGGAAACTCCGTGTTTATTGTGAGGGCAGGTCAAATTAAATAGTGAATGGGGGCATCATTGGGCAATGGACATTTTTTCTAAAGGTGTGTGCTTGATGTTCCACATGTGTTTATGAGCCACACACGACAAGCTAACCTTTTACTGTTTGCTTGGTCCACACATGGTGCATTGTGCTTGTATTTCACAGGAGACCTATGCAAGCATAGCTTCAGTTCTGTCCACAAGCTGCATTAACATTTGAGTCCTTTTGGAAGAGGAAGCTCACGTTCATGGAAGGAAGGTTATGATTGTCGATTGTCGCATGTTAAATCTTGACTTAAAGCTTGCTTGTGTTGCGATCGAAACGTCGTGATATTAATTTGTATTTATTAACTTTATTTTTATTTTTGTTATTTTATTGTTCTATCTACGTGACTTTGCCGAAAGACCCAAAGAATATTGTAGCATGTTGGGGGTAGCATTTGTTAATGCTACCCCCCTTCCCCCTCCCTTTGATGCTGCTAATCCTGCATAATGCACGGGCATAATATTAATTTGAAACCCCCCCGCCCACGTCCTACGCATTTTCCATATGCTAAATTCCTCTTGATATGCAAATTATTTTGTCAAGGCGCTCTTCTTCCCACCTCCCCCCCTCCAACCCAGCTTAAATATACGCTCCAAGCTTGGTAGTGTTTCATTCTTCACCTGAGGACGGCTGCTTGCGTTGTGGCCGAAACGTCGTGAGAATTATTTTATTATGTTTTGTTTTTATTATTTTATTACTTCCCTTCTACGTGACTTTACCGAAAGAACCAAGAAGATGAATCCCTGCAGTCACGAAAGCTTTAAATCGAAAAATAATTGGATACCTCAGGAATGATAAAAGTTGTGGTCATTATGAAGCTGCTCTACAACCCTCCTCAGCATCAGTTGGTTCACCTCTCTCCATAATGTGTTCCGGTATTTCAGCTGCTCAGTATCATAAAACATACACGTGCATCTTAAATATAAAGCAGAAAATACATCTGTTTGTTTGTGTGAACAAACTGATGCAGCAAAAAAACTCTCTGGCGTCATGAAGTTTGCACAGCTCGCTACGTCATTCCCTTCCCCAGTTGCCAAAATCGACCTTGCGTATAAGTGGGTTAAGGTTGAATTTCCTTGAGTGAAAAACATCCGATTTAGTTAAATTGATTTGTTTTGGCTTTTTTCTTTCTTGCAAGCATCAATTTTTGTCAGGGGTTTTAGTTAAATATAAGGGAATATGAAATTAATCCAAGACAAGAATCCAAGTCCCGGGTGAAGCCGGGTAGTAAAGCTAGTACTTTCATAATATCTATGGCTTTTAAAGTTCTAAAGATATTGATCTAGTTTTCCACGCTATCATACAAAATAAAGTGTCACGATATGACAATTGTCGTGATATTAGTTTCTCACAACATTATCATTTTATTTCGCATCTCCAATGTATTGTTTGTTTGCTTTTCTGTACTTCCAGTATTCATACCATTTACTAAAACATTCTACAACTGCAGTGCGCTCAACATAAGCCTGCCTGCCGAAAAAAATGTTTAATCATTAGAATCTGTAACGCTTACAATGCACATGCCGTCAGTTACAAAATATTGTTCATAAAAACGATGGTGTTATAATGGCCATGCTGTCAATTACTAGTGTTGCGAGTTCAACCGAGTCGAAGACGTACTCTTTAGGAGGCAACACATTTATTGATACCAACACAAAGGGGTAACTGCCCCTTTACCAAATAACAACCTATGGTGGTGGACCACCAGGCGAACTACACTAATCACACTGGGAGTAGCTACAACGGACAGGACCCCAGCTTGGGTCCAGGTCCACGTGTTGGTGACTCTTCTCGGATGTAGAACGTAGAACGTAGATTCTTCAAGATAACCACAGCAGCCGGTCACTCTCGGGGACCCGGCTTATATCCTCTGTGGTGTGGCTGGCTCCGCCCTTAGCCACGACCACCTTCGAGAACCCTCCAGCAGGATCTCGGCCCTGACACGAGACCACCCCTAGCCCCCACCTGGGGGCCCTGTGTAGACTTTACTGGTCACGTGTCCTTCAACAATTGTACAAATATAGAACGTGTCAAACATCGGCAAATCATTCCTCTTTACGTTGACATTAAATGACATTTCCTGAAATGTCAAGGTTGTTGCAGAGCTAAATGAAATTAAACTATTATATATATGCACACAAGTGTAATGGCGGTCAAATGCTTTTAAAATCGTGTTTAAAAGTGTTGCAATAAGCTACAATTAGACTTATTTTTAAGACTCGATTTTACGTAAACAGTTTGATAATGAACTTATAGGAGCTCTTCACTGTCTCCCATTTCAGTTCCAGATGAACTTCAAGATCGCACTCCTCATCTTCAAGATCCTTCAATGGACTTGTCCCTACTTGTCTCTCCCCAATGACTCGCTCTACTCCCCTCCACGCACTCTCCTACCTCTCACCTTTCTTTTCACTCTACTCCCCACCATACGCTCTCTCCTCATGCAATGAAGGCTCTTTGTTGAAGCCCCCAGTTAACGTGCACTCGGTGGGAGGTTGCTTATTCTCGTCTGTTGCCCCCATTGTCTGTAACTCCCTTCCACCTGCCATCTTTGCTGTCTACTCCCTGTCCCTGTTCAATTCCAGATTTGTTTCCCTCTGGCTGTGACTGACTGCCCCTCTCTAAATTAAGTATGCACATTGTTTCTGAAGAGCATATACGGTTGCATTTAGACACCATGTAAATCAAGGCCGATGATGATGCATTTTGGGTGGAACGATGCATCTGTAGCAAGTGTGAGCTCACCTGTGATTGATCACACCCTGTATAACTGTGCACTCTGCAGCATATTGGAACCTAAGAGACAATTTTGCATAGTTACGGGTAGCCAGTGAATGCAATGGCGATAAAGGATTGGACCCCGTGCCCTACCTCTCTCTTCTCGTCGAGGACGAAACATGCCCCCAATTTAGATTTGGGCGGATTTCGTGCTGTTAAGCTGAATCCTACATTAGCTTCAATAATAAATAACTTAAATTGATATTAATTGACTGTTAAGTCAACTGACAGGAACTCGGTAATGGTAATTGACTGTTGATTGAGTTATTGGGTAGTCGTGAAAATATGCATAATTAAGCCTTTGATATTCAAGTTGATTTCAAAATGTTAAATAATGAGGTGTTTTGGGTGAGATCGCGTCAATATAAATGTGTCATTAAACCCGCCGTCACCCGACACAGCCAACTAGTAAGGTTTGTCATGTAAACGGAACTTGCCAATTCGTTACTAGTGTAATGCGGGCGTAAACGGCCTCGCGGATATGACGTCACGGGGGGGAGGAGTTAGGTCACGTATGAGAGAGGGGTGAGGTCTTAAGGGAAAGATACCGGAAGAGACGGGAGAGTGTGGGAAATAGAGATAGAGTGAGGCCACGCAGGGCGGAGGTTGGAGAGTGGCGAGATCGCCACACACACAGAGTAAGACTCGGCACCGTCGGCCAGCGGTGACCGAGCACGGAGGAACGAGGAGCAGCGGTGGAGCTGCAGTGAGGGCAGCCGGAGGACTGCACAGGGAGCCTGTAGCGGAGCTGCAGAGGTGAAGAGGCTATGGGAGCGAAGGCAGCTGTGGAGCTGCCAAGCGGAGAGGCTCTGAGCGAGGGCCATGTGGGACAAGTGTAAAGAACCCAAATAAAGGACAACGGAGACAGACCCAGTGATCGAGTCCTTTATTACACTGGTGTCAGAAGTGAAACGGCATGTCAAAACAGCTCAGAAAAAAGAATATTCCTGCGCCATCATCTGCATCATCATCCGACGACGACGACCTTCCTCAGGCGGTGGACTTGCCTGCGATGGAGGAGGAGATCCGTGCGGGAACGAGTACGGGTCCGGGAGTCCAAGATGTCGCCGCGTCGGTAGACCCGTCTGCGCCAGAGGACGCGGATTGGCGATGGAGGCAGATGGCGGCGCAGCTGGAGACACTGAAAATCGTGCTCGCGCAATTGTGCGAGCTCGTCACGCCGAGGACGGCGTTGGGGAGAGCCGATGGAGGTCCGCAGGTCGCCGCCTTGCCTCCGCTGTCGGCGCCATCGGCCACGCGGCACGAAGACGCCATCTTGGGCGTGGCAGGAGAAGAACGGTGGGAAGCCGCCATCTTGCGCTCTCCGCGGCGAGAGGCCGCCATCTTGAACACGTTGCGATGCGACGCCATTTTGAATATGCCGCCTGGTGAGTCATCGGCTGAGGACGGCGCAACAAGGAGTCGCAGTCGTCATCTCACGACCGTTAAAGAATTCTCCATTGGTGGCAATTGGAGTGCTTTCGCCTGCAGATTTTTGGCGGCGGTACGCTCAGCAAGGTGGACGGACGTTGAGGAATTGGAGGTTTTACCGACTCTTCTCGATGACGAGTCGGTGAGATTCTTCCGTTCTATAAAGGCCGAGAAGAAGAAAACATTGAGAGGAGTTTTCGACGAGATGGCAGATGCATATGAGCCACCGGATGATGCTCATCGCCGGTTTGTTCAACGTCAGCGAGCACCCGAAGAGTCGCCGGTGGCATTCAGGGGTGCGGTATTGGAGTTGGCCATGGCTGCATACCCGGAGACGGAGCCTGACCTGCTTGAACCTCTCATCTTGGGTAAGATGCTCGAGCTGTCCCGGGATTTGGGGATTCCTATGCCGGTGTGTGGCCACGAAAAGCTGACATCCCGGGCGGCCGCTAAATGTCTTGATGCCCAGTTCAACCTGCGCCGTTGGAAGCAAGTCACGGCGTGGACGGGGGGGCCCATCGTCGAAGGAGGTGCCGCAGGTTGGGATCCCAAGAAGGCGGTGTACGTTCCTGACGGGGGGGGGGCCCGCAGGAGCTGACAGCCGCCTCTGCTCAGTGGTCGGCCCGCAGTAGGCCGGGGCCGCGATCTGCGCCGCCGCCACGGGAGCGTCGGGACAGGGGGCCTGCGGCGCGGCGCAACGACATCGACTGCTTCCGCTGCGGCCGTAAAGGCCATTACGCCAGGAACTGCTGGGCCCGTGTCCCGGGTCCGCCCCAGCAGGAGGCCTCGACAGCGGACGTGCCATGGAAGGATCCTCCAGGACAGGCAAGTCGGTGCGCACCAGACACCCGGCAAGGCTTGACACCTCACTCATCACCGTTGTCGTGCGATCCGGGTGTTGTTAATAACGGGGGGAGGCCATCGACTGGGCCACGTCGCTCGGTAACGCAGTGGCGTAAATTGGCACGGCGGGTCGTCGCGGCCGCTACTGGTTCGTCCACTGTACCCGGTTATATACAAGGGGTGGACGTGCGTATTTTAGTGGATTCCGGGGCGTCCGCGACCATTATATCGGATGTAATTTTCCATCTGTTGGACATCCCACCTGAGGCCGTGCGTCCGGTTTACGATTCCTGCGTCGCTGTGAACGGGGGTAGCATGGGCATTGTGGGCCAGGTGGACGCTAAAATATCTATCGGGGGAGTGTCGGCCTCGGGAATTGTGTTAATTTCGAGGTCCCTTGCGGTTCCTTGCTTGTTGGGAACTGACTTCCTGGCCAAGATGCCCATTCTAATTCGAATTAATCAAAACTGCATTGAATTACCGGGTGGGCGAAAAATTACATTTCTACCGTCGCCCTGGGGGTAACCTGCTCCGGTCGCTCAGGTGCAGGCGCTGTCCGAGGTATCTGTTGATATTCCACCTGGCTCACAGATGCTTATCCCCTTGCGATATCGGAAGCCTGTACCTGGTCGTCAAGGTGCAATTGGGGTTTTGTTGTCGCCATCCGCCACCATAACGGGCGGATCGGCGCTCGTTGGGGCGCAAACTATTGTCCGGCCAGACCAGCAGCCGTTTCTGCAGGTGCTTAATGCAAGTACCGAAAATGTGTGTGTGCCGGCTGGTACGGTTGTGGCACATGCCACTACGGCATTTACGGCACAAGATCATCTGGGCAGCCAGGTCATGGTTGGTGGTGTTTCAGGTCCTGGTGCCGCAGATAATCGCTGGATTGCCGAATTGTGTGGGGAAAATTCTTCCCTTTCCGGTGAACAACGTTGCGCGCTTTGTAAATTATTATTGAGTTATTCTGATGTGTTTAGCTCCGACGATTTGGACTTGGGACGCACCTCGTTGCTTTACCATCATATTGACACAGGGGACGCTGCCCCTATTCGGTTAAACTCGCATCGGATGAGTCCGGCGGAGCGAGATCAGGTTCGAGGGGCAGTAGATGATGACATGTTGGCTGCGGACATAATATCTCCATCTAACAGCCCATGGGGCGCGCCTGTTGTTTTGGTTAAAAAGAAGGATGGCAAATTGCGATTTTGTGTGGACTTTCGAAAATTGAATAAAGTGTCTGTGGCAGATGCGTACCCCCTGCCGCGTATGGACGACTCCCTCGATGCCTTGTCGGGGGCGAAGTTCTTTTCAACGCTAGATCTCTCTTCGGAATTCTGGCAGCTTCCCCTTGACGAGCCCTCGCGGGAGAAGACTGCTTTCCGTACGCCGCAGGGGTTATTCCAATTTAATTGTCTTCCGATGGGGTTGAATGCTGCCCCTGCCACATTTCAAAGGTTGATGGAGTTGGTGTTAACGGGGTTGGAGTGGGAGACATGTTTGATATATTTAGACGATATTATCGTATTCAGCCGCACATTTGATGAGCATTTACTGCGGTTGGAGGCTGTGTTCGCCAGGATGCGTTCTGCTAATTTGAAATTTAAGCCTAAGAAATGTCACCTACTGCAACGGTCTGTGCGCTACTTGGGGCATATCGTCAGTGCGGACGGGGTGGCCACGGATCCGGACAAGACAGCATGCGTCCTTGACTGGCCAACCCCGGCCACGGTGGGGGATGTACG
The DNA here is from genome assembly GCF_965212315.1 of Lampetra planeri. NCBI lineage: Eukaryota > Metazoa > Chordata > Hyperoartia > Petromyzontiformes > Petromyzontidae > Lampetra > Lampetra planeri. The sequence continues at coordinate 11,779,121 of NC_136134.1, read as the reverse complement.
TCGGTTTTTGGGGTTTGCCTCATATTATCGGAGGTTTGTTCCGAATTTCGCGACGATCGCGAGGCCCTTGCACCTCCTTACGGGTTAAGGACGGAAATTTGCTTGGGGACCGCCAGAAGAGGCGGCGTTTCAGGGCCTGCGCGATCGACTGGCTACGGCACCGACGTTGGATTATCCTGATTTCGATCACCCCTTCATTCTGGATACGGACGCGAGTGACACGGGCATTGGGGCCGTGTTGTCTCAGTCAAAAGGTGGTGTGGAGCGCGTGGTGGCGTACGGTAGCCGGGTTTTGTCTCCCGCAGAAACCCGCTACTGCGTCACACGCAGGGAACTTTTGGCAATTGTTTTCTTTCTCCGCCAATTTCGACCGTATCTCTACGGTCGTTCGTTTATTGTACGCACGGATTATGCGGCCTTGCAGTATGCTCTCAAGATGGACCAACCATCCGGCCAGTTGGCGCAGTGGTTGGACACGCTGCAAGAATTTTCCTTCCAAATTCACCATCAGAAGGGGGTGCGTCACGCGAATGCGGACGCGCTTTCTAGGTTGCCGCAGCGATCCCCTTGCGCGTGCGCGTCTGGGACGCATAGATGTGCGCCGATTCAGCACCCCCCTCAGCCTGTTGCGTTGGCGGTCGATGTGCCTGAAGCTCCAAAGGAGCCGGGACCGGCTGATGGGATTTTTAATCTTCCAAGGGCTGTGTGGATTCGGGAACAAATGTTGGATGATTCATTGGTCATGTTACGGAATCGGACTGCGAAGAAGAGTGGGGGACTGGGTACGGGGGATATGCCGGAAACCGCTCTCCGCGATGGTCTGCTGATGTGGAGGGAAGGGTTACAGGAACGCTGGCGTCTGGTTGTACCGGCATCCTTGCGGTACGAATTGATTAGGACTCTGCATGGGGACACGCGTTTACATCTGGGGGTGCAGAAGACCCTATTGACGTTGCAGCGAGACTACTTTTGGCACGGCATGACAACGGATGTCGTCGGTCACGTTCGCGCGTGTCCCGATTGTGCCCGGCGAAAACCACCTAAACAACCATATGTGCCGCCGATACAGTCTATTCAGGTGTCTAGAGTTAACGAATTGGTGGCGTTGGACATTTTGGGACCCTTCCCGCCATCCGCTAAGGGTAATAAATACTTGCTAGTTGGAGTGGAGTACCTCTCCCGCTGGCCGATGGCCTGGCCTTTGCCTGACCAGTCAGCGGCGTCTATCACAGACACCTTTCTATTTGGGTATGTTATGGACAAGGGGGCGCCAGAGAGGCTCCTCACAGACTAAGGCCAGAATTTTTCTTCTAAATTGTTGGGGGAGGTGTGTGCGGCTCTTGGAACTAAAAAGATACGGACATCTCCCTACCACCCAAAACGGATGGTATGGTCGAACGGCTAAATCGGACTTTGTCCGCCATGTTGTGTCACACCGTGAGTGAAAAACAATCGGATTGGGATTTGCATATCCCTGGGGTACTTTCGGCATACCGGATGACGCCGCATGCGGCTACAGGATATTCGCCGTTTTTCCTTATGTATGGTCGCGAAAACGTGCCGCCAATAGATGTGCAGTTGGGAACTGGAGTGAGGGGACCTGCTAAGCCTCTTCCTGATTACATTCAGGATACCGTTCGCCGTGTTACTGAGGCGCGGGAAGGGGCCCGCATGGCTATTGCCAAAGCCCAGGCCCGGAATGAGCGGTGTGCTCGACGCTCAAAGGGGGAGTGCCCCTGGAAGGTGGGGGACATGGCCTGGCTCCATTGCCCGCAGGTGCGGCCAGGTACCTCTCCTAAATTATACAAACCATGGCAAGGGCCGGTTCGCCTCATCGAGATTCCCAACCCACAGTCCGCGCGTGTTCGGTTTGGATCTCGGCGTTGGTTCGTTCAAACGTCGCGCTTGAAACCATATGTGGCCCCTCGAAACGATGCGTCATTTCCTGATGTTGCCTTGCCGGGGTCTGTTGCTGCCGACTCATCCTTGCCTGTGCCTGTTGACCTTGCAAGAGCGCCTGTCGTGCCTTTTACAGACAAGCCGGCCGTGACATTGCTGGAGACAGGAGACTCTGCTCGGGGTGTGCCTACCACGGCTGCGGGGACTCCGAGCCCCGCCGCCCTTCCGACCCCGCCGCAGACACGATCGCGACGCACCCCCGACGCTGGGCCTTCAGGGACACGGGACCGGGACGTTGACGGGCCTCCAATAGCGACAGGAGGACTTCATCCTGTCGCTCCTAAAACCCCGTCACGTTCCCGGTCTGCAGGAGGGCCGCCGCCCGTCCGGGATGGACCGGCGACCCGCACGCGCTCAAAGTCCCTTACAGTTCGTTGAATTTTACTGTTGTGTTTTCTTGTTGTTGTTATATTTATTGTATGCTTCGTTGTCCTTGCATGTGTGATGGTTGTGTTCGCTCGCATCACTTGTGTCGTTATTGTTCAGCCGAGGTCGGCTGGATTTTCTCTACGGGGGAGGGTGGTGTAATGCGGGCGTAAACGGCCTCGCGGATATGACGTCACGGGGGGGAGGAGTTAGGTCACGTGTGAGAGAGGGGTGAGGTCTTAAGGGAGAGATACCGGAAGAGACGGGAGAGTGTGGGAGATAGAGATAGAGTGAGGCCACGCAGGGTGGAGGTTGGAGAGTGGCGAGATCGCACACACACAGAGTAAGACTCGGCACCGTCGGCCAGCGGTGACCGAGCACGGAGGAACTAGGAGCAGCGGTGGAGCTGCAGTGAGGGCAGCCGGAGGACTGCAGAGGGAGCCTGCAGCGGAGCTGCAGAGGCGAAGAGGCTACGGGAGCGAAGGCAGCTGTGGAGCTGCCAAGCGGAGAGGCTCTGAGCGAGGGCCGTGTGGGACAAGTGTAAAGAACCCAAATAAAGGACAACGGAGACAGACCCAGTGATCGAGTCCTTTATTACACTAGTACCGCACACCGGTGTGTTGGAGAGCAAATCCACAACATTTACAATCTGAGTACGATGTTTCGGCAGTAATTACAACATCAGGCAGACAGCCAGATTTGTGGAGAAATCCTCCTGTTTTGTTCCTTAAATAGAGGGATAGATGTTATGCCATCACTTGTGAGCACTTCTAGTGTGCAGGGGGGGGCATTAATGAATGCATATACATTACAATGGGTATCTATTGCCGGATTGGGTTATTCATATGGTAATTAGCGTACATTGTGCATGCACATTATACATGTACATTGTTATTGTACTTTCTGTCGTTGGTGTGCACTAAAATAGTAGTCCCTGTTATTGTCTGCGTACAGGTAATCCCTATTGATGTATGGTGACCTGTATAGGCATGCATTTAAACAATGTATTATTTGATGATTAGCTTCCAAGCAGCACTAAGCCTGTAGCTATCCGAACGGTTACAATTATTTGTATATCTCTCAATTTCAATAGATTATCTAATTAGTCTTGGCCAGTAGTACCTTGTTTTGCACAGAACTTCAACATTATCAAAATCAATTGAGTGTCCTTGTTGGCACGCGTGTTCTGCCTTTGCCAATAGTTGTATTTGGGAGTATTTAATATTTATTTGGCGTTCTTTTATTCTCGTGCTGATCATTCGTCCTGTCTGCCCAACATAGCATTTGCCGCAAGTGAAATTAATCCGGTACACACCTTCTGTTCGTAACTTCGGTAATACATCTTTAGTACCAGATATTAGTTTCTTTATTTTATGTACCATGCCAAATCTGACTAGGATGTTTTGTTTTTCCAAAAATCTGGCTAGTTTATCAGTTAATCCCACAATGTTCTAAAATATTAACACTGGCACTCAATCCAATTAACAGAGGAATTCAGCTGCTGTGTTTGGACGTGGAAGGTATTTCTGATCGCTATTGCAGGTGTAATGTAGCACTCAGAGATGCTGTCTTCTTAAGTTATATATACATTTATTATACAAAACAGTCCACCCGACTTGATTACGTGTTATCAGATGGACGCAGATTGACTATATTACAATTGGGTGACTATGTCGCTGATACACGACGTTCACTCCATAGCTGACTGACTATATAGGAGCCGTCGATGTAGTAGCCATGGCGTAGATATATCACTTCCTTCGCTAGCTTTCCAAGACGACGAGGGTGATCCACAGCGATGACAGCGACGACGGGCTCGACTTTGATTCCCCGCGGCAGCCTCGAGCCTCTCTCCGTGCTGCCTTTTATCTCCCCTGGGCTCGGCCCCGCCCCTTTTCCCGAACGCTGTCTTATCGGAGATTCTGTAGCCTATCTAACACCTCGTGGGTTCCACCCCTCCCCCTGCGGTCACTCCTCACCCAGTTACCTCACTTGATCTTGCCTGTCCTCATCGCTGCAATCCTTATTTGCGGCCATTAGGCCCCGTACTGTCCTTACACAGGTACAAAATATTAACTTGTTTTTTAGTTGTATATATATATTTTGTAGTTTTTGCGTGGGAAATCGAATAATACGATGGCGTGGCGCCATGTGGTGAGTTATTTAATGTATTATTACGTTTGTTCATGATTTATTTATGTTGATAAATTCAACCCGAAGCAAAATATATAACGGAGTTGGAAGATTATTAGAGTGTTTTGGTGATGAAAATATAAGTTTTGTAATAGTTTATAACATTTGATATTGTGTTGCGTTGTACTGTTCAATAGAAAGGCACACAATGGCTGACTTAGAGCTTAATTTTAACATTGAGCTAATGGGGTGGGCAGCACAGGTGTTCTTGCAGAGGTCACGTTCCCGATTCGAGGATAAGAAAGAATAATAGTTTTTATATGTATTGTCAGTAAAACATAATTTATAAAATTTACATATTGTTAATATAATTTGATGTTAAAATTGTATTTATTTTTGTGTAATGACCGAAAAATTACCCCAAGCCATAATGTGAACCTTATGGCGGGACCCTAGGGTCCCATAAGCTCCCGGCGCTCACATAAACTGCGTTGCGACGTAATTTTATGTCTGTTGACGGTGAACAATACGGCAATCTATTCCTCTAGACGAGCTCTCCACGATGCGCCAATCAACGTTTCAAAGTTTTGTTTCTTCTGCGCATTTGTTCTCGCTGCACTTGGACGACATGACAACAGAATGATCCGTGCCAGGTGGGTCGCAGCATTTATGTGCGTGGTGGGACGAAGTCACCTAAAATAAATTACTTCATTAAGATTTTGACTTCCATTTATTCGGGACCTCTGGGTCCCGCCGTAAGGTTCATATGCAGCCTAAACGGCTATTTAAAAATAAACAACGGTCTCCGATTGGAGGAGAGTCCCTCACTGTGATTGGTCGGGAGCCAGACTTTAAAGGGAACGGAGAATAGTGTTTGAGCGGGCAAACAAAAGGGATCCATTAAAGGGAAAGTACAGGGATTGGCTAGAGCTAAAAACAAGGACAAGAAGGTTCAAGAAAGGGGGCTGAGGGAGATATAAGGGAAGAACACGAGGATTGGGGACGTTCGGAGGAAGATACAAACTGGAAGACAAGCACGAATCTTAGGGTCCCTTATTGTGGAAGTCTTCAAATAAAAGTGGCTCTTCATATAACTTGTCGTTGAGTCGTTATCATTGTATAAGTATGTATTCTTGTTTATGTTGTGTTAGCAGGGGCTGTCGGATGCGTTCCAGATGTTTTCGGCAGATGTTTGATGTTATTGATATATTAAAATGTTTCCTGTTAAATAATATGTATGTTAAATATGACAAGCGGTTGTTATCATTATTGAGATTTGGGCTATCTTCTGGACCGAGGAATTCAGCTGCGGTGTTGTGACGTGGAGGGTATCTCTGATCGCTATTGCAGGTACACAATTGCCCTTCTGAAGAGGACTTTGGAAATAAAGTTTTGCCGTTTCACAAACTCCTGGTGTTCAGCCGTTGTCAAGTCGCCCACTTCTCCGGAGGACAGAACACAACGCAGAGTCACTACTTGTCGTCTTTATTTAGTTCAGTTTATTTTGAAGTATCCTGTGAGTCAAGAAGCTCTTAAATCGGGATTCATCATCACCATCGGGTGGTTGTTGCCCCCCCCCACTCCCCTCGAAAGGGTTCCTGGCGGGAGCAGAGTGGACGGGGTGGATCGGGTTACACATCATTTCATAAATTAAAATCTATTATGTAAGCTCGAGATGCATGCATCAAAACACGAGTAATCGTCAACCAACCTGTTTAGATTCGTATTATATGTATTCACATGACATGTGCTGTGTACAATGGTCATCACCAATGTGTAATGCGGGCGTAAGCGACCTTCCGGATGTGACGTCACGGGGGGTGGAGTCATGTGACGTGGGGGGAAGGTTCGGGTCCTTAAGCGGGTAAACCGGAAGGGGAAGGCAGTCGGGGTGTGAGCGGAAAAGAGTGAGGCCACGCGGGCGAGTGTGGTGAGGGGGGGGCGCCGACGGCCATCGGGAGCCAACCCCGAAGATAAGAGGAAGCTGCGGAGTGGTGTGCAGCTGCAGAGGAGACAGCCAGAAGGGCTGCGTGTTAGAGGCAGCGGTGTGGCTGCCAGGAGGAGCTGCGGAGAGAGAGAGAGAGAGGGCTGCATGTGAGGGCTGCATGTTAGAGGCAGCGGTGTGGCTGCCAGGAGGAGCTGCGGAGAGAGAGAGAGACAGCACGAAGCTGTCAGAGCTGTGGAGAGAGAGGAGTTGCAGCGAGTACAGCCAAGGGGGGCTGTGGGAGAGAAACAGCAGCGGGGCTGCTGTTGGGGATCGGGCCGACATTGGAGTCAGCACGGTGGAGAAGCTACAGAGTAAAGACAGCCGTGTGGGTGTACAGCACGAACCGAATAAAGGACACTGAGCCAGACATCGTGGTCCAGTCGTTTATTACACTGGTGTCGGAAGTGCAACGGCATGTCGAAACAAGTGAGGAAGAAAGTTACTCCGGCGCCTGCATCGGCTTTTTCGTCCGACGACGACGAACTCCCTCCAACCACGGATCCTGTTGGGGTGGTGGAGGAGAGCCCGGCTGAGGCGACCACGGGAACAGGAGTGGAGGATGTTGGCGCGGTGGCGGGTCCGTCGACATCATCAGACGCGGATCAACGATGGCAAGCGATGGCGGTACAACTGGAGGCACTTAAGGACGTCCTGGCGCATCTATGCCATCTCGTCGCGCCAGGGACGATGGATGATGCAATTGGTGCTCCGCGGGCCGCCACGTTGCCTGTCCTGCCGCCGCCATTGCCCACGCGGCAGGAGGCCGCCATTTTGCGCGCTCCGTGGCGCCAAACTGCCATCTTGGCCACTCCGCGGGCCGACGCCATTTTGAATTTGCCATCACAACCACCACCATTGGAAGACGGCGGGAAGAGGAGTCGGAGTCGCCACCTTACAACGGTTAAAGAATTTTCCGTCGGTGGGGACTGGAGCGCGTTCGCCTGCCGCTTCTTGGCGGCGGTACGCACAGCAAGATGGACCGATGCGGAGGCTTTGGAGGTGTTGCCGACTCTCCTGGACGACGAATCTGTCCGATTCTTCCGTTCCATAACGACCGATAAGAAGGCAACTTTATGTGGTGTTTTTCAAGAAATGGCCGATGCTTATGAGCCACCAGATGATGCGCATCGGCGATTCGCTCAACGACAACGAGCACCAGAGGAGTCGCCCGTGGCGTTCAGGGGTGCGGTGCTGGAGCTGGCCATGGCAGCTTATCCTGAGACGCCACAGGACCTGCTCGAGCCTCTCATATTAGGGAAAATGTTGGAGCTGTCTCGGGATCTAGGGATCCCCATGCCTGTGTGTGGGCATGAGAAGCTAACTTCCCGGACGGCTGCTAAGTGTCTCGATGCGCAATTCAACCTCCGTCGCTGGAAACAAGTGACGGCGTGGACGGGGGGGCCCGTCAAAGAAGAGGATGCGCTGGGGTGGAACCCTGCGCAGGCTGTCTATGTTCCGGATGACCGGGGCCCTCAACAACTGACGGCCGCCTCCGCTCCATGGACGGGACGCGGCGGGCCGAGACCGCGCGCGGCGCTACCAGAACGGGGCCGTCAGGAGGCGAGGCCTGCGCTTCGGCGCAACGAGGCCGAATGTTTCCGCTGCGGGCGTAGGGGCCACTACGCCAGAGACTGCTGGGCCCGCTTCCCGGCTCCGCCGCAGCAGGAGGCCTCGGCACCGGTCAAGTCGGCTAAAGATCCTCCGAAACAGGCATGTCGGCACGCACCAGACACTCGGCAAGGCTTTCCACCTCACCCACCACCTGTGTTGCGCGATCCTATTGTTGTTGTTAAAGAAAGGCCATCGACGGGGCCTTGTCATTCAGTTACGCAGTGGCGCAAATTGGCACGGAGAGTTGTCGCGGCCGCTACGGGTTCGTCCACTGTACCGGGGTCCATACAAGGTGTGGACGTGCGCATTTTGGTCGACTCGGGGGCGTCTGCGACTATTATATCGGATGTCATTTTCCATCTGTTGGGCATTTCGCCGGGGGCTGTGCGTCCGGTTTATGGGTCGTGCGTCGCTGCGAACGGGGGTAGCATGGGTATCGTGGGTCAGGTGGATGCTAAGATATCTATTGGGGATGTGTCGGCCTCGGGTGTTGTGTTGATATCGAGATCTTTGGCGGTTCCTTGTTTGTTAGGCACCGATTTTTTGGCTAAGATGCCCATTTTGATCAAAATCAATGAGAATTGTATTGAACTGCCGGGGGGGCCGTCAAATCTCGTTTCTGCCGTCGCCCTGGGGGCGACCTGCTTCGGCCGTACAAGTGCAGGCGCTGTCCGTCGCATCTGTGGACATCCCACCTGGTACACAGATGCTTATACCCTTGCGGTATCGGAAGCCCCTGCCTGATCGGCTAGGAGCAGTAGGGGTCTTGTTGTCACCGTCCGCCACGATAACAACCGGGTTGGCGTTAGTGGGGGCACAGACCATCGTCCGGCCGGATCAATTACCGTTTTTACAGGTGCTTAATGCGGGGGGAGAAAACGTCCGTGTCCCGGCCGGTACGGTTGTGGCACATGCCACTACGGCGTTTGCGACCCATGATTGTCCACATAGCCGGGGAGTTGTTGCTGGGGTTTCCGAGCCAAGGAGTTCGGATGATCGTTGGGTTGCTCATTTATGTGACGAAAATTCTTCCCTGTCCATGGAGCAACGTGGTGCGCTGCGTAAATTGTTGTTGACATATTCCGATGTGTTCAGCTCCGATGATTTGGATTTGGGCCGCACTTCGTTGCTTTACCATCACATTGAGACGGGCGATGCTGCCCCTATTCGATTAAATTCGCATCGGATGAGTCCTGCGGAGCGAGAACACGTACGGGGGGCAGTGGAAGACATGTTGGCTGCGGACATTATATCGCCATCTAACAGCCCATGGGGCGCTCCAGTCGTCTTGGTTAAGAAGAAGGATGGCAAATTGCGATTTTGTGTTGATTTCCGCAAATTGAATAAGATATCGGTGGCAGATGCGTACCCCCTGCCGCGTATGGATGACTCCCTCGACGCATTGTCGGGGGCTAAGTTCTTTTCCACACTGGACCTCTCTTCGGGATTTTGGCAGCTTCCCCTTGACGAGTCCTCACGGGAGAAAACCGCATTCCGTACGCCGCAGGGGTTATTTCAATTCAACTGTCTCCCGATGGGATTGAATGCGGCCCCTGCTACATTTCAAAGATTGATGGAGCTCGTTTTGACGGGGTTGCAGTGGGAGACATGTCTTATATATTTGGACGATATCATTGTCTTCAGCCGCACATTTGATGAACATTTGACGCGGCTGGAGACAGTGTTCACGAGGATGCGTTCTGCCAAATTGAAATTCAAACCAAAGAAATGTCACCTACTGCAACGGTCCGTCCGCTATTTGGGGCACATTGTGAGTGCTGAGGGAGTGTCCACGGATCCGGAAAAGACAGCGTGTGTCCGGGATTGGCCGACTCCGGCCACCGTGGGGGATGTTCGGCGGTTTTTGGGATTTGCCTCGTATTACCGAAGATTTGTGCCGGGTTTTGCGACGATTGCGAGGCCCTTGCATCTCCTTACGGGTAAAGGACGGAAGTTTGTTTGGGGACAGCCGGAGGAGGCGGCCTTTCGGAGTCTGCGTGATCTATTGGCCACGGCCCCAACATTGGATTATCCCGATTTCGATCACCCATTCATTCTTGATACGGACGCGAGTGACACAGGTATTGGGGCGGTGTTATCACAGTCTAAAGGGGGTGTAGAGCGTGTCGTGGCGTATGGTAGCCGAGTCTTGTCTCCTGCGGAAACCCGCTACTGTGTCACTCGCAGAGAACTATTGGCGGTTGTTTTTTTCCTACGGCAATTTCGACCATACCTCTACGGTCGTTCTTTTATTGTGCGTACGGATCATGCGGCCTTGCAATATGCCCTTAAAATTGACCAGCCATCCGGACAGTTGGCACGTTGGTTGGACACGCTACAGGAATTTTCCTTCCAAATTCAACATCGGAAGGGAGTGCGCCATGCGAACGCTGACGCACTTTCCAGATTACCGCGGTGCGCCCCTTGTAAATGTGAGTCGGGGACGCATAGGTGTTCGCCGATTCCAAACCCCCCTCAGCCGCTTACGTTGGCCGTCGAGAAGTCGGACACTCCGATGGAACCGGGACCGGCTGACGGGGTTTTGAATCTGCCGAGGTCTGTCTGGATCCGGGAACAGATGATGGATGAGTCATTGGTGTCCTTGCGGAAGCGGTCTGCTAGGGACAATGGGAGTCCGAGTACGGCTATGGGGCCGCAAACCGCTCTCCGAGATGGTCTGCTTATGTGGCGGGAGGGGTTCCAGGAACGTTGGCGCCTGGTGGTACCAACGTCCTTGCGATTCGAGTTGATTAGAACCCTCCATTGTGACACTCTCTTACATTTAGGGGTGCAGAAGACCTTGTTGACGTTGCAACGTCATTATTTTTGGCACGGCATGGCGACAGATGTCGTAGGGCACGTGCGCGCGTGCCCTGCGTGTGCACGACGTAAGCCGCCGAAACATCCTTACGTGCCGCCTCTCCAGTCGATTCAGGTGTCTCGAGTCAATGAATTGGTGGCACTGGACATATTGGGACCTTTTCCACCATCGGCGAGGGGTAATAAATATTTGCTGGTAGGGGTTGAGTACCTCTCCCGTTGGCCGATGGCCTGCCCGTTGCCCGATCAGTCGGCCGCGGCCATTACCGACGGCTTTTTGTTTGGGTATATTATGGATAAGGGGGCGCCTGAGAGACTCCTCACGGACCAGGGCAGGAATTTCTCTTCTAAATTATTGGCGGAAGTGTGCGCGGGCCTTGGGACTAAGAAAGTACGGACATCCCCATACCATCCGCAGACGGATGGTATGGTTGAACGGCTGAACAGGACATTGTCTGCCATGCTTTGCCATACCGTGAGTGAACAACAATCAGATTGGGATCTGCACATCCCCGGGGTGCTTTCGGCGTACAGGATGACGCCTCATGCGGCTACAGGATATTCGCCGTTTTACCTTATGTATGGTCGGGAAAACGTGCCGCCGGTGGATGTGCAATTGGGAACTGGGGTGAAGGGACCTCGTAAACCACTTCCTGAATACATCCAGGACACGGTTCGCCGAGTCACGGAGGCGCGGGAGAATGCCCGCGTGGCTACGGCCAAAGCCCAGGCCCGGAACGAGCGATATGCGCGACGGTCTGAGGGGGAGTGCCCTTGGAAGGTTGGGGACCTAGCTTGGCTTCATTGTCCACAGGTACGTCCGGGGACCTCGCCGAAATTGCACAAACCCTGGCATGGTCCCGTACGCCTCATTGCGGTTCCCAACCCACAGTCAGCACGCGTCCAGATTGGGTCTCGTCGCTGGGTTGTGCATACGTCGCGCTTGAAACCATATGTTGCTCCCTTACATGATGCGTCATCCCCCAATGTTGCCTTGCCGGGGTCTGTTGCTGCTGACTCTCCCCTGCCTGCGTCCATTGATCTTGCTAGAGCGCCTGTCGTACCTGTTCCAGACAGGCCGGCCGTGACATTGCGGGGGACGAGGGGCCCTGCTCGGAGGACGCCTGCCAGGTCTGCGGGACCTTCGAGCCCTGCAGCCCTTCCGACCCAGCTGCGGGCACGGTCACAGGACAAGCCCAAGACTAACTCTTTAGAGACACGGGACGGCGGTGGACTTCCAGCTGCGACAGGGGGATTAACCCCTGTCATTCCTCGACTTTCATCGCGTTCCCGTTCTGCGAGTGGGCCGCCGACCGTCCGGGACGGGCCGGCGACCCGCACACGTTCCAAATCGCTTACGTTTCGTTGATTGTTGTTGTCTTGTTATTTTTTTTTCTTACAGTTGTATTTATTGCATGCTTTTTGTACGTTCGTTGATGTTAATTGCGTTGTTGTTGTTCTTGCTGTTACATTGTATGCTTAGTGTCCTTTAGGGGGGGAAGCTCGGTTCGCCGCATTACGATTTGCTATTGGTCAGCCGAGGTCGGCTGGGATTTTTCTACGGGGGAGGGTGGTGTAATGCGGGCGTAAGCGACCTTCCGGATGTGACGTCACGGGGGGTGGAGTCATGTGACGTGGGGGGAAGGTTCGGGTCCTTAAGCGGGTAAACCGGAAGGGGAAGGCAGTCGGGGTGTGAGCGGAAAAGAGTGAGGCCACGCGGGCGAGTGTGGTGAGGGGGGGGCGCCGACGGCCATCGGGAGCCAACCCCGAAGATAAGAGGAAGCTGCGGAGTGGTGTGCAGCTGCAGAGGAGACAGCCAGAAGGGCTGCGTGTTAGAGGCAGCGGTGTGGCTGCCAGGAGGAGCTGCGGAGAGAGAGAGAGAGAGGGCTGCATGTGAGGGCTGCATGTTAGAGGCAGCGGTGTGGCTGCCAGGAGGAGCTGCGGAGAGAGAGAGAGACAGCACGAAGCTGTCAGAGCTGTGGAGAGAGAGGAGTTGCAGCGAGTACAGCCAAGGGGGGCTGTGGGAGAGAAACAGCAGCGGGGCTGCTGTTGGGGATCGGGCCGACATTGGAGTCAGCACGGTGGAGAAGCTACAGAGTAAAGACAGCCGTGTGGGTGTACAGCACGAACCGAATAAAGGACACTGAGCCAGACATCGTGGTCCAGTCGTTTATTACAAATGTACAAAAAGAAATTGGACTCTTAACTCCAACCTTGACCCTGAATCACGTCACATATATTTGAAGAGTGACAGGTTGTGTGTCATTCCTCCACGGCTGTGTTTAGAATGTTGAGGGAGCACGTTCAGAGTTATGTTTTGTAACGTCAAACTGCCAAAGCAGAATTAACAATAAACAGGAGATTAGATTTACTGTATATGTTTGATGTCAGCTTTTACGTCTTGGGTGCGTCACGTCGCACTCAGACGCCTGAAAGATCTGGCAGTTGATTGTCACTCAGTCTATGGATTATTTACAAACGGGGCAGCTGTGGTGCAGTGTTCACGTAGTGAGGAAAGACGTTAGAGATAGCTGAGTGTGTGGAGGGGAGTATAGTGAGATGAGAGGTAGGAGAGAGTGAAGGGGAGTAGAGTGAGATGAGAGGTAGGAGAGTGTGAAGGAGAGTCGAGTGAGATGAGAGGTAGGAGAGTGTGGAGGGGAGTCGAGTGAGATGAGAGGTAGGAAAGTGTGAAGGGGAGTAGAGTGAGATGAGAGGTAGGAGAGTGTGGAGGGGAGTCGAGTGAGATGAGAGATAGGAGAGTGTGAAGGAGAGTCGAGTGAGATGAGAGGTAGGAGAGTGTGGAGGGGAGTAGAGTGAGATGAGAGGTAGGAAAGTGTGAAGGGGAGTAGAGTGAGATGAGAGGTAGGAGAGTGTGGAGGGGAGTCGAGTGAGATGAGAGATAGGAGAGTGTGGAGGGGAGTAGAGTGAGATGAGAGGTCGGAGAGTGTGGAGGGGAGTAGAGTGAGATGAGAGGTAGGAGAGAGTGGAGGGGAGTAAAGTGAGATGAGAGGTAGGAGAGTGTGGAGGGGAGTCGAGTGAGATGAGAGGTCGGAGAGTGTGGAGGGGAGTACAGTGAGATGAGAGGTAGGAGAGTGTGGAGGGGAGTAAAGTGAGATGAGAGGTAGGAAAGTGTGGAGTGGAGTAGAGTGAGATGAGAGGGGGAAAGGTAGAGGAGTGCGTGGGAGTAGCGAGCTGAGAATGGAGTGGTAGGAGGGTGGGTTTCAATGGGCTAATTGAAACTGACACTGTTATTGAAAATTGCTTTGTGCTAAGAGTATGCACCCAACGAATGAGCGAGGTGTGGTTTTAAGGGCTTTGGTCATGGTGACATCTTGATACGTTAAGCATTTTTATTTATTTAAAGCTTTCGTGACTGCAGGGATTCATATTCTTGGTTGTTTCGGTAAAGTCACGTAGAAGGGAAATAATAAAATAGTACAAATATAAAACAATAAAAATACTTTAAGCATTGTTTACTTGATGCAAACGCGCTTTTAATATATTTTTTACAAAACTCAAATACGTCACGTCAGTTTCAGTCTCTTGTGAAAATTTTAGTTGAAAAAAAAACCCAAGAGTAATAGTAAAGGCCGTGTGTGGCATGGAAGTTCATAAACATATTTTCAGAAAAAAAATGGTTGTCTCATGCTTTGCTCACACTCACATTTCCATCACCACAGAACAAATGTGTTAGTTTAAACACACGTAAAAGCAAGCAAACCCATCTCCCGATGACAAGAGAGGATATTGACTCAACCCATGGGTGAAGGCCTCATTGTTTTGTAGACGGCGGTGCTGGGCATGGACGAGTGCAAGTGCTTGCTCACAGCGGTGTTCCCTCTGCCACTATTCACCTGTCCATAGTAGCACGTCTTGCCTTAAGCACAGTGCCAATTACACCATAGCAACTGATTTGTGTTAAGACCACCCGGCCACCGGTGGCGGGCTGCATGTCTTATTGCTGTGCCACGTAACGGATGCAAAACACGCGTCTCTTCCACTGCAACGCCGTGAGGTGCCAGGTTTTCCACTTCAGAAGGCGAACCATGCCACTGACGTTACGTGCGATGAACGCGTCGAAACGCGTCTAGTTGAGGCGTGATGCACACACTCGCCATGCCAACACGGTTCGTCAATACTATTGTGGTCTCAAAAGGTACATTGTGTTAAACGAAACGTCGCCTATTATATACGTGTCCTTTTAAGGCCACAGTATTATTGAAGAATGTGTTGTTTATTTTGTTATTTGTGGCTGTGTACCACTTTCCACAAATGCAAAATGTAACACTGTCCAATGTGCGACTGAGGTCATCGAGAACAGACCGTCCAACGTATAACGACGCAATGTCCAATCCACAAATACGAAGGGGACATCACAGCGATTACACTTTGCTGCTCCTGACGTGGTTATCTGGCCTGACCACCTGAAGGTGAAACATTTTAGTTGTTGTTCTGCATCTACATCAGCTGCTGTACGAAAGATGAAGACAACCACTGCCAACACAGAAACACCGATATATCGTTTAATACTGGCACGTTAGTGTGGCGGCAGAAGGGAGACAAGGGCTTTAGAGTATGTGGCTGCTGCTATAAATGTCCACGTGATGATACGCCACTTCGTTGAGCTATCATTTGTGGCCAGGTCGCTTCTGAATAAAAACTCCATAGCTCAGTGGGCCTTACCTGGAAAAATAAAAATAAATCTAGTTTGGATAGTTTGGGGGCGGAGGGTACCACAAAGGTTGAGAATCAATGAGACATCAATTGCGGTAATTTTGGGCCACATGTCCAGACGATATATTTTTCCCTTGCCCAGTCTTTGATGTTATCTCCATCTGAGCGCCAGCTGTGCCCGCCGGGCTATTGTGCCTTGATCTACGAGCCCAAGCGAGCGCTGGGTCCAGGGTCCAGATCTCGCCCTCCCTGGCCACGAGGCTTGGCTCCTGTGGTGCCTGAACAGTTGGGTTCTAAATATATTGAGCGTTTAAGCCCCATCCTGTTCAAAAACAGTGACTCCTTCAAGACAGGTTTGCCAACTGTTCGGATATTAATAGCTCAGTTGATATTAATATTGTGTTGACTGCAGTGCGCCTTAAGTCCATTGTTTGATTTACGTCATGATTTAATTTTTCAGCCTCCATTATCACAACTATGGTTAATGCTCTGTTTGCAGTGTGGATTACGAGCGTGGCTTGCATAGTTACTGGAAGTGCTGTGCAGTCTGGTGGCAATTCAATGTACATGATTACACCTTAGCAATGTGACTTTTCACCCCTGCAATAAAACACGTTCACGATTCAATTCCAAAACTGAAGAGGACACAGCAAGAAGACCCTAGTTTCGATTCCGAATTGGCATCTGTCTGTGTGAAGTTTGTATGTTTTTCCCCTTTTTGCATGCGTTTTCTCTGAGTTCTCCGGTTTTCTCCCATAGCTAACATAGATATCACACAATGTAACTGCTATTAGATAAACATGCCAACGCTGAAAAAAGTACCAGAAAATTACTCAATTGTGACAGCCCATGGCAGTATTGGCTCTTCCTGCAACAACTTGATCAGAGCCAGCAAGGCTTTCCTGGATTAAAAAAAAGTAATCAGAATTCAATCTTGGTTATCTTTTTTCCTTTAAAAATTTGCTCTGTCTATACTATTTTTCTTAACTATATTTTACTGTGGCTTGCTCGCCATGGTTTGTCGCATCCCTCACAAACCATGGCAGTAGATACACATACCTGATACACAAATGAAAAATTATAAACTCTCCAGTCGTAGTGTGCGACTGTGGTCATCCAGAACAGAACGTAGTACGACGTGTAACGACGCAAGGCCCCGATCCACAAACACGAAGACATCACCGCGATAATTATAACTCCGCTGCTCCTGAGGCGGTTATCTGGCTTGACCACCTGAATGTGAAATAGTAGTTGAAGCTCTGCATCTACACCAGCAGCCATACGAAAGAAAAGTCGAATGTATACAAGTCTCTGTAGGCTTTAATAGTATTACACATATGTTCTTTGGCAGTGTGTATTTGATCTATGACTTCTTTGAGGGCAGCTGCACATTAGAAGGCCGTCAAAACATTTCCGTGCACT
This sequence comes from Lampetra planeri, assembly GCF_965212315.1. NCBI lineage: Eukaryota > Metazoa > Chordata > Hyperoartia > Petromyzontiformes > Petromyzontidae > Lampetra > Lampetra planeri. The sequence continues at coordinate 11,762,149 of NC_136134.1, read as the reverse complement.
GGGATATTCGCTGGCAGATTGACGTCACGTCGGTTACGCGGGAATTACAGCAAAGTGTTTTCAGTATTGCTCCGGTGACTGCAATGACGAAGTATGTTTTTGTAACTGTTCGTGTTGGGCGTTGATGGAGCTGCAGATTAATTATTGCTTATTCATGTTGATGTCAGCTCACGAGAGAAATCTAGATCGGCACAAGCGCGGCTGATTGATGACATCGGCCAGTGGTTTCACAACACCTGGCGTGGGCTTTTTCGACAGATTTTGCTGTCAAAGCATTCCAGAGAGGTCTCTGTCACCCCCCCGAGGTCTTGGCTCTCCTTGGTGCAGCCCCCGAGGGGAGGGGAGGGGGCAGGTGAATGTCACAGAGCTACCTGCCGAGTCTGCCTCCAGCCAAGTCAACACAACGTTTGAGGAGCTACTTCAGTTAAGGGATAGATGGCAGAAAGAGATGTTTAACTTTTTTTTTATTTATCAGGGAATAGTTGTTTATTGGGCTTTCTCCCACCTTCATGAGAAGAGATAAAGACTGGGGTTGTTGAATGATAACCGCTAAATCGGTAACCGTTTTGAGCATTGGTTACCGGTTATAAACCTCATGAACCAAATGTGGTGTACCCATTTATAGGGGGGGGGGGGGGGGGTTGGACGTTCTTTATCGTCAGACATTCCTCCAGGACTGGTGTGGAGAATATGAAACCGATTTAATTTTTTGTTATGCAGTTACTGGTATTGCAAATGAATCTGATTTGAACAGCCCTGAGTGAAGATGGCCACAGTTACGGGCTGCAGTGTGGATACTTTTCAGCTGCTTGGAGTGTACATGTGGAGTAAATTGTTTCAAAGTATTTCATCGTGAAATAACTTCCAGTCATTCCTCGAAAAAACTCCTTCTCACTGCGCAACGCGACTTCCAGGAATGGAGATACGCCCATCCCACACATTGCTCTCTAAACGTGTACTTGAAAGTTTTCCTCGGGCAGTTCCGAGCCCCGCAGTGAGCCGTCGCAGGTGATTGTCGTGATTACACGCGGAGGGCTGGCTGGCCGTGGAGAGACAAAGAAGGGTTTAGATTCATCTTAAAATAATAAAAATAAAACATAATAAAAATAAAACAATAAAATAATATTATTTTATTGTTTCCATTCTACGTGACTTTACCGAAAGAACCAAGAAGATTAATCCCTGCAGTCACGAAAGCTTTAAATCGAAATTTAGGGTTTAGATTATTTCCGTAAAGGCCATCTGGCCTATGGGATGTAAACAAATATACTATTATTTATTTTATGTGGATGAATTGTCTGCTTATTTATTGTTACTGAATCTCTCTATAACGACAATAATTATTGTGATATATCCACTGCTAGATTAAAGCCTCCCCAGCCGTTGCCATCTCTCATGGTCTCGCAATGTATTTAAGTACAGTACGTTGAAATTATTTCGCACCGTACGTAGCCAACCGTGCTAATCGGAGGTGCGGGGAAGGACAACAAATTAAACACAAAAAGCAGTTCCAAAGAAATGAATTTTCAATCTACGCGAGCTGCCTTCACCGCTCCGTCTTCACGGTGGACGTTCTCTCCGTCGTCTTCCTTTGAGTGCCACTCCTGCGATCGTTCCCATCACCGGCCCTCCCGTATAGGGGACGCATCCTGACAAACCCAACCACTTATTGTGTGCAGTTTGAACGAGGTCTCTAATTTGCGCGTTCTCTAATCAATGTGTTGATATTTCCATCTCCGAGTGTAATTTCAACTTTGTGCACTTTTCAATGTCCGTGTTTCTGATCCACAGCAGATTATACCCGCCGATTATAACCGCTCCTATATATGCTCGCTGATTTTAATCTCGGTATAAGGGGCCATCCATTTAGAACGTACGCATGGAGGGGGGAGGGGGGGGGTTGATCCATATGCATACGCTTGCCCTAGGGGGGGTCTACTGACAATGTCCGTACGTGTAGTGGGCTCCACGGAGGCACACACTTGGAGGCAACACGTTTATTACACGGCCCCAACAGGGCTACTACTTAAACGTGCACAGACCCCAACAGGGTAACTACATAACCGGGTCAGTCAGTAACATTCTGACTGGTCCACGATGCCGAGCGAAGTCCGAAGATCGAAGAGACGCAGCACCGAGGGTTGATCCCAGAGAACAGCCGCGATCGCTCTCGGGACTTCCCCTTTTTGCTCCCGAGAGGCGTGGCCTCGCTCCACCCTCGACCACGCCCCCTTCTGGATCTTACCAGAAGGCTCTCGTCCAAGCACCACGTGTCCCTCGAGCCCCCTTTAGGCCACTTTGCTACCCTGCTCCAGTCACGTGCCCTCTCGGGTTCACTCATACTGCCATGTCTTTACTTGCCCTCTCTCAGACCATCAACAGAACTATGCCCCCTCAAGCGTACGTACGCAAGTGGGGGGGGGGGGGGAAGTATGCGTGCGTACAGGGAGGGGGGAGGGGTCAAGTTTTGAGCGATTTTTGCGTACGTACTAAATGGATGGTCCCTAAAATGGATGGTCCCTAAAGTTACGTTTTTCAAAAGTATTGTGACCCGTTCTCGACCACCACGGGGGACGCTGCACCTCTGAACCCCCCAGGGGTGGAAGGGGATCTGTGTAGAGCCTGGGCAGCAGAAGCAGCAGCCTCTCCTCATAGTCCATTGTGCTGCCGCTGGTGGCAATGAATCGTGCTCTTTGAAGAGCCGAACCTTTGTGGCGGTGTGGTGGAAGGCAGCCAATTCCTCCAGTCGTAGCTTGTACCATGACATCCAATGGCAGAGTGCACCACCTTGTAGGGCAGCAGTGAACGAACTTGTCCGTACGAGACCATTCTGTCTGCTTATTTAATTCCATATGCTCTATTTATGTCGTGTTGCCAAAAAAACCATGACTGTGTGGGCCAAGAGGATATGTAAAGAACGACTTATTATCTGCGTAATTATTGTATCGTCAAAACTGAACGCTTTCGTCAATATACACGTTGGCTTTAAAATAAGAACTGCATAATAGGAAATGTTTGGGGCATGAATTGATTTACATACCATGAAGGGTCATTACACAAACGTCGCCCCTATCATATTGGTTTTCTTTTAAGGTCAAATTGTTATTGACGAATATGTTGAGTTTTGTGAGTTGTGCTTGTGCTAATTTTAACCCGAGTTCTTAAAAGCTGGTCAGCAAGACTGGCGACAGTGAGCGATTGCTGTAAATGTTTGATGGCAGCACGAACATTCACAAGTCACCTACCTGAATGTCCCCAGAATAGCACGGCATTGTTGCACAACATTACACAACGTTACACGACTTCACGCAATGGGACACGGCAGCTTGTGCAACAAACACATCGCCCTCAACCGATCAAGAAAGTGGTTTAGTTTCCTAGCCGATTTTCGTTTACATGAAATGTGTTTTCTTTATTTTATCACATTATTTTATATATATTATATTTGAGCAGTTTTTGATTTCCTCTGCAACACTTTTTTCTTGTTTTTGCTCTGGTTTTTATTTGCTTCATCGTTGTACTTGTTTTTATGTTGTATTTGTTTTTCTGCTATTGCCTTTGAAATGTTGGTAACCCAGGTTACTCTTGTACATGAGACTTTATCAATGTTAAACCAAATTAACCTTAAATTGTATTTAAGCCAGGGCACGGTGGCTATGCTTTGCTTGCTTTGGAGGCAGGGGGTTAGCAGCTGGCAGAGTGAAACTCCCCAACGTGCTGGGTCGCTTTGTGGCCTCGAGATGGCAGTACAGCAAGTGTGTTGTTGAACCCATCTGTACGCACCTTTCAGGATTACGCTCCCATACGCGTGCTGGATTTTCTCCGGTCCCTCTAGGATTTCACTTACATGAAGACAGACTTTGCTTAAAGTGGAATTTGTAAACTATGCCACGGTGCAGTACCCTCCTAATGAAAGGGCCTTGAGAATCCGTGAAACTGTCCCCTAGATATACGACACTGGAGTTCTTTACATTGTATACAATAAAACAGCACCACGTTTAATGTCAAATAATTTATTTCTGCTTGTACTGTAGGGGATTTTAACCATTCTTTTAAAACAATGAAGAAATATGAATAAGTCAATTATACTGTTCAACAATGCCTCAACATGTAAACTCAAATGTTTCTCAAACGTTCATCCTGTTTTATTTGGCTACATTCCTCTTCATTTCTCACTTTAGATAACTGTGGGGTAAGTGTGTAATTTTAATAATGTGATTTATTTGAATATTGGTTACATTTTTATTAAACTGTCTTTGTTCGATGTTCTGTCATTATGAAAGTTATTTGAATTGTTCCTCTCCATAATAAAATAACATTTCAATAAAACAACATTTTCTGTATAAACATTCCAGTTCCTCATAAAACGATGGTCACTCTATTGCCAATTTAGTTTCAGTGGGATTTGTTTCAGTCTAATACACAGTAACTGTACGAATGTTCACATATATAGTCTGAGGTCCAAACATGTAAACCTTACAAGAACAAAACTTCCCTTCCAGAAAACAGATATATATGTTTTTACTCAATGCACATGTTTTTAAAAACAAGACACATTATTTAATATTTCTTCAGCTCGAAGTTTCACTATACATCCCATGTGCCTTGCAGAAATACATGCATTAATTAGGGTATTATAAGCATGTGTTGTGTGTGAACACGCGCCAAGTGGCTCATCAGCCACGGCAGGGGCTCAGCACGTGTCTACACTCCTCTAGAATCACATTCACATGCGATGTGAATCACACAGCAGTGGCTGCCACGAGGCTCCAGATTGAGGTGGCAATGTTGTTATCACAATTGAGTGATTTGTAAGTAATTTTTCAGCAACGGTATGTTTGGTTAATACCAGTTGCATTGTACGTTTTTAGAAACCCATGCAGGCAAAGGGTGAGAATATACAAATCCCATATGCAGACCGGCGCATATGTCGTAATGCGAACCGAGGCCCTTCTTGCTGTGAGGCGCAAGTGTTACCACTGCGCCATCCTGCCGCCATACACGTGGAGCAGTGGAGGTGGAGTCTTTCGATAATTAGAACACAAAGGCATTGTGAAATAATTGCAGTTCCTTAATTCATATCTAAGCACGTTTCTGGATCTCCATGCGAGTTCAAGTGTATCTGTAAGATAATCTGGGTCTGTGTGTAAGTCTATGTGCGTCTGTGTGAGAATCAGGGTCCCATGTGAGTGGAGTGGAAGTGAGATATCAAGACTTAATGGCATCATCACCCCGGCGACCGAACATCGATCAATGATCTCCTGGTCTCCAGAGCAAAAACTTAACTGTGTGAGTGGTTCAATTTGTGAGTCTATTGGTATCTGTGTGAGATGGAACTGATAATGAAACCAATGCATTTGAGTGTCTCGGTGATTCACCACCTGCGTGCATCATCACCTGAGAAGTGAAAACTCCGTCGGACTTTGTGTCTACCTTAGCCTGGAGCCTCGACGTGCCTCTTGCGATGTAGCCGCGTTAGTTACACATTCCAAACATATGTATACCTGGTTCAATATGTAAAATTCATATTGTACATCAACTCATGTCATGGTCATGATTCGAAAATGTTAATCTAAGCACTGTAACATGGACCTCTACAAAGTGGTTTTGTTTACTTAAGATTAAGAATTGCACGGAATTCACCACCGATACCGTGGGTCCACGAACCACGGGACTTGAGTAGGCACTTCAGTTGCCCCCCACCCCCCCCCAAAGAAGCCCCTCCCCGTTTCCACGTTTATATTCAACTTGAAGTTGGCTGGCAATTTAGGCTGGAGCCCGCAATCTCTGGGCCGGTTTTTCTTCATGGGCAGGCCTGGGATTCCCTACATTCGAATTTTTTGGACGGAATCAAAGTTCGACGCCATGTGGAAACGGGTTACAATGCTACAGGCCATTTAGTTTTCTGCGTGTAAATGCAACACCACAACTTGTGAGTGAATCATGGCATGTGATCGTCATGTTACAGTTCTCGGTTATCCCACGTAACGCACCATGACCCGCATACACCGTGGTGGACGTGCTTTTCCTGTGGGGCAGCCCACATGTCGGCGTCTTGTTGGCCTTACACAGATCGCTACTCGTACTGGCTCATCGCCGGGTTGTCAAATGCTGTCGCTCTTGGCAGACGCACCTGAATGGGAGATAGGGGTTTGATGTAAATCCACAGAAGCGGCGCGATTTATATTGTCGTGAGACTCCATGCACGGTGAGCAGACTGGTGTGGGCTTGGTGACAGTGTGAGAGTGAGCGAAGGCCAAAGTGCTTACACACAGTCACGACTTCATCGTAAGCCATTGTCTCTCCGCTGCTGGATGCTGCAGGATGAAGGCATCCCTTACGGTCCTGTGATTTTACAGTTCATCTCAGTCCTGCACATCTACCTATCCTGACGCCGGCACACAATGGCCTACTCTTGCGAAGGACGTCAGGGGATCTTTACCGTCCTCTGCGAGTGAAGCAGACTGCACGTGGTACTATTTTGGTTATTACACCGACAGTGTTAATCAGGCGGCCGCTGAGTGCAAGCACGCCACGTTCTCACCTCCTTGTGAGGGTCGGGCTTGCTGTTTTCACGATAGGACAGCGTCTTGATTCCTGCAGCGTCGCTCAAAATCGTGCTCTCCGGCATTGTGGTTATCCCTGTCCGTGAACACACGTGCAGTCAAACACATCAACACGAGATCGTAATGCGTAATACTGATTTTCATAGCGCGCTGCTTCCCTTTACACTGAGACGTCTCATCTCAATACATTTGAAAGGGCACCCTGCCGAGGCGGTAGGATCCCGCCCAGTGTGCCGAAGAGGGTGGCAAGAACACTCGCGAGATGAGCATCACCTCTTCACACCAGGTTCTCTGGCCTGCAAGCGGACGTGAGTCTGCCAGTAGGGGGCGATGATTGCTACTACGTGTAATCCCAATGGAGTAATTTGTTGGTCATTTTGCGGTTTAGGCAAATTTGGACCGTGACGCCGGTACCCGATGGTCTACTCATTTAGAATGTCAGGAGATGTTTTATGTCCACTATGAAGCAGACGGTGCGTATTTATGGATAATAAAAAGTCGCAGTAGTAACCAGAGTGGCCTGTCGGATTCGAATTTCGAGCCTCTGCAGCAAGTGGCGAACATGATATCCCTGGGCCGTGTCACCGAAACTTACACAAGGAAGACGCGGTGTGATGTGATTTCCAATGTCTATGATCGTAGCCAACAGGGCAGTGCAGCAAGAACTACGGTTGTGATCTTGTACCTATCTCTCTGCCTTCACCAACCCACACTGCACTATACCTGCACAACCCACACGGTATTGGGGAGGCCCTTATCCACAAGCTGATTGTCAAAGTTATAGGTTTAAAATGTCTGTATTTGTGTCATTTGCTATGAATGTGTCACTTGAAAAACGAGATGTCCAATCTCAGGAGATTACCCAGGTGAAATGTTGTAAAAAGAATGCACAAAAGTAAAGAAAAACGGCCTGGACACTTACATAAGTATTTCAGGGTCGTGTGACAAGCCAAATACATAGACGCATGTGACACACATTTTGAGTGTAAGATTCTGACAAGTGAGAATTGTTGATGTAATAAAATAGCGCAACTTACAGGGGATGTACGAGCCTTTCCTTGAGAAACTTGGGAACCGCGAGCGATTCGTCCCAAGGCTGTTGAGGAACAAAGACTATTTAAAAAAATATTTTACTTTGCGTTCCAGTTACAATCCGTCCCTAAATACATAGCGCATGATATTAGCACGTATGAGGTTGAACATGTTTTGCACTAATTTTGAGTACTCGGCATTTTTGTCATATACCAATTCGTATGTTCACCTGCAGACAGGTGTATACAATGTGATGTGTTGGGCCAGATAAATATTTGGCATTACAATAAAAACATGCCATTAATATAACGATGCGTTAATCACCGAGTGATACGGATCGTGGCTTCGCAGGGCCATGACAGATAGCGACAGCCCGGGCAGGCCTGCGTGCAGCAATGGATAGACAGTGGCCGATGTCGATGCTGATGAAGACGAGGATAACGATGACGACGAATAATCTGCGGCGTGTTGTCTACGGATCACGCTTCACTTGTGCGGCCCTCCCAGCTGCTGTGGGTTTGCGTGGCCCCCGTTGGCGGCTTTGAAGAGGGCCTTGTAACGGTCCAACTCACCTGCCCGTGTCACTGAAGCGGTCCCAGGCCTTCTTGCGGCGGTACAGCATGTAGCCAAGCAGGCCTGCGAGCAGCAGCAGTAGCAGGATGCCACCCAGTGTGCCAAAGAGGATGGCGAAGAACACTCGCGAGATGAGCGTCACCTCTTCGCACCGGCTTCCCGTCGTCTGGTAAATGCCTTTGTTGTTACACCTGTGGGGTCGCCAGGTATTAGTTCATGAGTTATTTTTAAACGCAGTTGCTGGGCACAGGGCTCAAATGCCGAAACGGTAAAGCGACCAGCAACAAACAGCACTGTAAGACGTGTACTACGTAAGAGTGTAACACGCTGTTTGTATGAAGAAAGATTATTATAGGAATTTGAGCAACAAGACGATGAGATGGAATTACAAAGTGGAGCAGTGCGAGGGAAGACGCATAAAGCTCAGTGTTGTGACCTGCAATATCGTGGGTGGGTATGTGATTGAATGCTTTATTGAGTGGGTGGGAAGATGAGCGAGTATGTTATAACCTGCAGTGTTGCGACTGATCACAGTATGGAAAAGATGAAACAGTCTGGCAGACCCGAGACCTCCACATGGTTGGAGGAATCAGTGAGTGAAGCTCACGGGAACAGTAACTATGTTAGTAGCGATATCGATAGAAGAGTGATAATGAGGTGACTGACCACCGGTGAGCGAGTTACTAGTTTAAAGCAATGAATGCTGGATCATCAATTTGTCAGTTGCGTAAAGATGGAGACATGCTGTTCAGTCTCAGTGAATTACGGAAACAGTAGTTTTGGCAAGCACCTCTGAATGCCAATATGGCCGATGCAAGGAGTGCTGTAACCAGTGCCAATCCCAGACACTTCCCACCCCACCCAACCCACCACACAATGCTCATGTCGAGACACAAAGCAGCAGCTGCCCACTTTAGTCTAACAAGTCAAGCCCAAGCCAAAGGGAGATATCAATCGCCACTGCTGATTTACAAAGTATAAACCGCTACGCCGCCACCCCCCACACTTTAGACACGCACGCAATCGTCCCGCGAAGGGTTCCATGGACCGTCTGCGAGCGACTGCCGCCGTGGCTGACGTGATGCACAAAGCGCGTGGCGGGGGGGGGGCAGCACCACGGACAGAGGTGTGCGAGCGATGCCGTTGCTTGTCGGCACGCTGGCCGCTGAGTGGTGCGAGCGACTCGGAGCTGCAGGGGCGGTTACTCACACACACACGGTGCCCGTCTGGAGGTGCTGGCATTCTCCGTTTTTGTTGCAGTGGTTCTCGTTGGCACACGGGGACAGGCAGACAGGGCCGCTGGTCTCCGGCAGGCTGAGCGTGTAGCCCGTGAATGTGGTGTTACAGTTGTACACCTGGTCCAGTTGGTTTTGCGGAACTGGAATGCATCAATGCCGTGGTGATTACAGTTGCCATTAGTGATGCACTCATCTCAACAGCAAAGTAGTTTGAGATCACGCTGCCTACGATTAAATGTTACCAATTGGCAGATATTTGTCAAACTGGCAGATATAGGGCTGCCTACACAATGTCAGTCACTGAGTTGCTTGACTATACTTCACCACACCGGTCAGTGCTTATTGGCTACTTCATAATTTATTGGATAGAGGTTATTCAATGCCAAATCTAAGTTTAGTCCGTTCAGATGCATGAAAAAAGATTTCTATTCAAGAACGATTACTTAATTACGAGCTCATTGCCGCAGGTCACCTGCTAGAAAACTTACACACAGCCACACATCTCAAAAGTGGCGTATCTCACCGACTGTCTGCTGAATGTCTTCCAGAAGAATGTTCCCCAAGTATCGCATAAACCCAAACTTGGACCTGATGAGGGCCAGCTGGGTCCCATTGTAGATGGCATGGATGCTGCTGTCGAGTGGGTAGTCAAAGTTGGCCATGCAGTTCGATTTAATTGTGGAGTTCCCGGTAGAGCTGATGAATATAAAGGACAGAAATGAATACCAGTTAACTTAACGCGTTTCATAATTGACGTTTGGGTTAGGTTATGTCACGATCGAGCCAAAGTTAGGCTACGTTATGATCTAGCCAAAGTTACCCTGTGAACCCTCCACCACCCGCCATCGCCAACACAAATTAAAGGGTCACCTGGTGCACAAGTGTTTAACGCGCCGCCATTTTCTGTTCTATTAGCTCATCAGTACGTTGAAGTTGAAAATGTAATTAACGCCATACATTGGTCATTACATGGTCTAACCAAAAAAAATATATGCATCACAAACACCAGTGTTAAAAGAGAACATATATTATGACTGCTCCACAACCACGATGCTATTGTGTGTCCATTGTTATTATTACCTGAAGTTTTCAAGAGATACTGCGTTGAACCCGGATATTATTTTCAGTTTGTTAATGACCTGTGAATCATGCAAAAATACGCAGAGTAGTGTTACAACCCAATGCTGCACGATTTCCAGCTTTTGTAACATTTCCACGTTTTATTTGCCGTTTGTTGGGGAAATTGACAGAAACTGTAAAAGAAAATACGCTTTCGAAAATTCGTGTTGCTCATGAACAGGGCTCGTAGTCAAAACGGACGGTGATGTGGCCCACTGTATCGCGTTCGCTGCTCGCTGCAGAGGTTCACGGTTTGAATTCAGAGGCTGCCCTGATTATTACTGCGGTGTATACTAACTATAACAATACCACGCACCATCTGCCGCACCCACAGTGGACGTTAAAGATCCCTGTGTCGTCATTCGTTAGCGGAGGCAATTGTGTGCTGGCGTCAGGGTCCAAATTTGCCAAATAAAAAAAATGACCCCCAAATCACTCAATTATATGCATGTTGAACTTCTTTCACACTGTACATAGGCAACCCATGCTAATCGGAGGTGCGGGACTGTACACAGCAATCATCGCCCCTTACTGGCAGACTCATGTCCCAAGTCACTCTTACAAGTACTAATTTATACTGGTCTCTTGAATTCTTAACTGGTTTAGTAATATAACTTGAACTTAAGCCAATCAGAGAGTGGTCTGTACAGCAGCGGACTGGCACTGATCAGTATAGCAATGCACTGTCCTCTGAAATAGGGGCAATGCCCGACCAAGTGGGCAGTGCCCACAGATATGTGGGAGAAAAGTGGCTCTGCGCATCGCTATAAATTCCTCTATTCGCTTATTGAAGATCAGGTTGGGGTCAGGCAAGAAATTCGTATTGGTTAAAATCCTGCCAGCTACATCTGGTGTTACATTTTTCTTTTACCTTAAAAACATATATATGTAACTGAATAAAATAAAGCAATTCTCCACTTGGGAACTGAAACCAGAAGCAAGATTCTCAGAAAGGGAACTTAAACCCCTTACATTATCAGTGTAAATATATATTGATCCATCAATTATTATTCATTCTCTGAGCTCACAAAATGTTAGTCGAGTGACACACATACAAATTTATGTTTTTTCCTTTTGTATATGTTGTATGTCATGTGTTCCCATGGACCGCTACACCTCCGATTAGCACGGCTGGCTATGTACACTGCCAAAGAAGTTCAACATACAGACACTAGTGATTGCTACATTTACCACAATGTGTAAGAGAAAGAATACTTTTTTGAATTTAATCGTAACCCTGAATTTTAGAAATTATCTATCAAATCGTCGAGGTGTCGAAGGTGTGAATCATTACTCCCCAATGTAGGGACAGTCTGGATAGGATTTGTCTGCTGAGCAATCAGATATGAGAAAGCTAGGACCAGATCTGTTTGGTTGGGAATCGGATTGATTGTACCTAATGTATTCAGGCCATATCAGTGCACCTTGATAAAATGTGATTTATATTTCTCATGTTTAAACTGGTCGGTTATTGTTACAAACAATACACATATTGGTTTAAGCAAGTTGTATAGTTATTAAATTGCTTCACGAGCCAGCCTCAGCGGTTAACCACCACCTTGAAGCAAACATCAGTGGCGGCAATGCCAACTTACCGCATTCGTCAGCTCAGCTTTGACAGCTTCTGTAATGCTACTGTATTTCTTGGAAATGAACCATAGTTTCAGAGCGTATTTCACCTTTGCAGCTCCTAGATGGGGTGCACAGAGTAACAATGTGAGATGACAACTGCCCATGTGCGTGTCAGTATTACAATGCTTGATATTTCTTTATTTGAATGCACAATTTTCACACTGGAGATTTCTCGTATGAATAAGAACTCAATGCTTTTGGCCACAATGCACAATGTCCGCACAAATATGACTCATAAAATGTGGACCGGAAACTCGGTGGTAGAGCAGCTGTCCGTGACCCATTTGTGACGCGATCGAGAGCGTGCACAGCACACGGGATGATCACTCTCCTTTGTTGCATGCTGCTCTCTTCTGTCCAACGAGTGTTTCACCAGGCACAAAAAGCGGCACCAACCTGGCTTGCGAGAGACTGGGACGGTGAGGGTCCCGAACTGACACTTGTCGCCTTGGGTGACCGGCGTGCACGAGCACTTTGCCGCGCTGCAGCCTCCATCCGCGCCGTCGACGTAGCACGCTCCGCCGTTAACGCACGGGTCACTGGGGCACGGCACGCTCCTGCACACCGGCTTGCATGACTGCCCGACGGCTGGGAGGAAGAGGAAAGGGGGGTCATGTGGGCAAGCAAACGGTAGAGGGCGGTGAAGAGAAAGAATCGTCCCCGTGTGAGCTGCGGCAAGGCTTGTTTTGACGGTCAAGGAGCCTCGCTGCCAATGCCCCCTTGGCCCTGGGTTCGGCCTCCCGTTGACATTTAAAAGATCACGCACACGCGTGTTTGTGTTTGCAAGGAGCAAGTGCGCCCCTTGAGCAAGTTAACTTCCTCCTATGTAGTGTGACCACAAGCTCATTAATCATGTTGCCTCCTTTGTTGAGTCTAAGCAGGCACTTGTAACATAAGAGCTTGCATGGTACAGATAAAGGACTGTTTGCATAAACTAACATTGAAAGCTGTTAGTTGGTAGAGGAAGTGCAGTGCGGTAGCTTTACATTTGAATTAAACAACACTCAGTGGTGGAAATGTGTCAGTATCCATATACATTTTAGTTTAGTGGCCACATCTGAGTCAGAATTAAGGTAATTTTATCAGGGGAAACACCGGTCTGCTGCAGCTGCCAAGTTGTAAACAGAGCGGCTGCAGGAACCCGTTGTGACTCTCCTCTCTGACACTCATTGCACTTTTCTGCCAGGCTAACCTGTGTAGTTTTCATTGCAGAAGCAGGTGAAGCTGCCGAAGGTGTTCTGGCACTGCGCGTTGGGCCAGCACGCGGTCTTGTTCTTGCACTCGTCAATGTCCACGCAGGCGTTGCCACTTGTGACCATGCCCGGCCTGCATGAGCAGCTCTGTACTCCGGGGACGTAGAGGCAGACTTCCATGCGCTCGCAGACGATCCCGTTGCCTGGGTGGGGGAAGAGGGAGGAGGACACGTGCTTGGCTTGCTTAGAGGTTTCAGGTGTAGAGAACTCAAAAGACAAGGAGAAGTCTGTCTGGCAAGAGTGAACTTGGTCGGCAAAAGATTACAAAGGCAAAAGCGTAAAAATAAGTACAAAAACGAAGTGAATAGAAATCAGAGCAACCACAACCAAAGAGAAAGTATGTATCATAATGGAGTGCCCTGGCAGCATTACGCTTGAGAGATATTGAAATATTGAACACAACTTCAAGACCATTTGGAACAGATTAATAACCCATCTCTATGAAACGTAGTATTCTGTTTAAATTTATTGCAGTCATCGTCACTTGAACCCATATCGCCGCTCGCATTGAATCGTTGCGGGTAGGGAGGGGCGGAAGTGAATGGCCACACACGTCCACACACGTAACCTCCAGCATCTACCGCGCTCTATCCAAAGACGCGCGTCACATACGCCGGAGTGGCCGTCACCTGTGAATCCCTCGTTACAGCTGCACGTGTAGCTTCCGTCCGTGTTGGCGCAGGTGGCGTCCGCAGAACAGGCGTTGGCCTGCGAGCACTCGTCAATGTCCAAGCAGCTGCTGTTGTCCGGTTTCATTTGGTACCCAGACTTACACCTGCAGTGACACGTGGAGAGAGCATCAGTGCTTATTTGTTCAATGTGCATTTATGAATTAGGCTACTTGGTTTAGCAGTAGAGCGAGTGGATCGCAATCCAAAGGTTGTAAATTTCACATCCTGGTTGGGTGTTGCCCATCATCTTTCTGGGGTCAATAAAATAGGTACCACTTTTTGTGGAAGTCAACAATGGTAATTTTATTGATGACCTCACAACCGTCATAGAGATGCGGAATTTCCACCACTGGCTCAGGGCTGTAAACAGGAGATGAGCACCGGCTCAATGTTCATTTGAACAGAAACTCGCGACCACTTGTTATAAAACAGGTCTATATTTACATTCTCATGTCTTCGCCGTACGTTCTGAAGAGCCATCGCCAGACATACCAGTCCGTTTTTCTGTATAGTTAAGAATGAACGAATTTTGAGCTCACAATGCTTGCATCAAATCGCGCGTGTAACAATCTTAGTTTTTACATGCACGTCGTTTGTAATGTGTTTAAGTGACCTCTACAACCACTCCTAGTAGGAGGGCAATCGAGAATCGCAGGCCGAATGCGACAAGGAGTCGTAATGCTACGTGCGACGCGACGTTCATGTGACCGCATGCGCACCCTGAGCAGCTGCGGCTCCAGCTCCTCTCGGATTGGGGGGTGGGGGGCAGTTGGACTGTAATGTTGGGGGGCCACCGTGACAGTCATACACGCCATTGAGAAGAGTGAACATGAGTGGACCAACGTGACATCTGATCGTGCAGGGCCCACGGCAGCAAGCCGCTAGTGCCGGCCCGGACACAGTGGAAAAGCCGCCTGCACTCGTGCCACCGACAAGGTGACGGCGATTGTGCCGGAGATACTCACACGCACACAGCTCCCGTGCGGAGGTGCTGGCAATTGTGCCGGAGATACTCACACGCACACAGCTCCCGTGCGGAGGTGCTGGCATTCTCCGATGTTATTGCAGTAGCTCTGATTGGCACACGGGGACAGGCACACGGGGCCGGTCTCTGGCAGGGTCAATATGTACCCCACGAACGTTGTGTCACAGTTGTACACCTGGTCCAGTTGGTTTTGTGGAACTGAAAAACAGATGCCGTAGTGGTTACGGATGAGTTAGAAATGCACCTGGTCTCACTGCAACATCAAAGCATACATGGGAAGTCAATATATTTTCAGAAAGACATGCTTAAATCAAGTTTTCTTGGAGGAAGCTGGGCAACTTATGAGTCAAAAAGCACTTCAATAAAGAATGTGTAACCTTTGTTAAAGACATTACCTGTTTCATTTAGATTTATTCAATCATGTATAGACACTCATGAATGGAGTTGGTCAAACATCCAAATATTGGGCCACAGAGCTTCGGCAATAGATGGCGCCAGATACGGTTTGCTTCTCCTCTTGTCTGTGGCTTCCCACGCCTCTGCATTACAAAGTCAACTTACAGCATTTGAGATGCAGTTCGTATGAATGGCGCGATATGAAGTCAAAATGAAATCGTTTTAAATAGGACCCTACATTAACATCAGTAATAATATTTGGTCTCAAGGGGGATGCGATCGACCATCGCACCGCCCCCCCACCGCCCCCTGCCCCCCCTTGGATCCGCCACTGTAGGCAGCGGGATAACAAGAACCCCTTGAGCCTGGACTTGAACAGCACGGAAAGATGTGAGGTGAGCCAGGTGAGAAATCAGATGCAGAGGAAATGTATCCGCATTCGTGGAAAAAAACTTGCAAGTTGAATTCCCAATGCCTTTCCCAACTCTATCGAGGAATGGCTTTCATGCATGTTGCAATTATGTCCTCAAAATGGGCAGTCAAGCACAAATCTTGCGGTGATCTTTAGACCAGGGGTGGACATGCGGCGGTGTAACCCGGAACGCTGTGGTCATGGATGTGAGATCTACACCAGACTCGGTCGTTCCGGAAGGAACCAGCGGAAAGGGCAGTAGCTTGGCGGGTAGTCTATGGTGTTTCTATCTATTTAATTCACAAGTGTCCGTCCATCACACTCTGGGTGTCCCAAACTATTTGTGGGGGGGGGGGGGGGGGATAAAAACAAATATACAATTGTGTAAAAGGTGTATGAACATACTTAACAAATATATACGTAACGTTGCTGTATTATTTTAAATTAATGCCGCTGCTGACACAGGCGAATTTATGTTAATTGATTAGTCAATACTCGTATCCCCCCCCCACCCCCTTGTGTTCAGGCTCAGTTGGTACGGTCCCGATGTGTTTTAGAAACTGGCTGCTCATTGCCGCAGGTCACCTGCTGGAAAACTTACACAGCCATACATCTCAAAAGTGCCACATCTCACCGAGTATCTGCTGAATGTCTTCCAGAAGAATGTCCCCCAAGTATCGTGTCAGCCCAAACTTGGACCTGATGAGGGCCAGCTGGGTCCCGTTGAAGATGGAATGGATGCTGCTGTCGAGTGGGTAGTCAAAGTAGGCCGTGCAGTTTGATTTAACTGTGAAGTTCTTGGTAGAGCTGATGAACGTAAAGGACAGAAAAACGCCAGTGTTAGAAGAGAGCTGATGTTATCACAGTACCACAGGCGCTATGTTGATGTACCTGCATTGTTATCGTGGCATGATATTATTACCTGAAGTTTTCAAGAATTACTGAGTTGAACCCAGATATTATGTTCAGTTTGTTGATGACCTGTGAATACAAGAAGATAACATTCAATGCCACATGATGTACAGATTCAGTGAACTTATTAAGAAGTTGATGGTGAAGTATGACCAAACAACCCCTTTCGACCAAATGGGCACGGGGAAGCCTTTATCCAGCAAGATCTTATCAAAGACCCGTACATTATTCACAAACTTTACAGTTAATTTAAAACATTTCCCCTGTGCTTCACGTACCAGCCACAGGGGTTAACCCCCACCTTGTAGCAAACAGCAGTGGCGGCAATCCCAACTTACCGCATTTGTCATGTCAGCTTTGACAGCGTCTGTGATGTTGATGTATTGCTGGGAAATGAACCATAGTTTCAGCATGTATTTCACCTTCACAGCTCCTAGACGGGGGGCACACAGAATAACAATGTGAGGTGACAGCCCCCCCACCCCACCCCGTGCTTGTCAGTATTACAATGGGAAGAGAAGTGTCTTTTATACTTTTTATATATTCGAATGTTAAAATGTATGAAAACGAATATGCATCCATGTCAGGGGATTTTCCAGGTGAAATATAGAAATGAATATTCCTCATGAAAACAAAGAGCCCTCTGGGAGTACCTATTTCAGCAGCATTGATTCAACACAGGCTATACTCTTGATACATTTTAAGACACACTTTCTCATCAGCAGAATCTGTCTTGCTTGAATTACTGCTTTATGACTGCCAGATATTATAGGCAAGGGCCATCTTCTCTCCATGATGTGGGGGCCTAGTTTGACGCCAGATTATACAACACACAACTCAATAATCATGGCACCAACCTGGCTTGCGAGAGACTGGGACGGTGAGGGTCCCGAACTGACACTTGTCGCCTTGGGTGACCGGCGTGCACGAGCACTTTGAGGCGCTGCAGCCTCCATCCGCGCCGTCGACGTAGCACGCTCCGCCGTTAACGCACGGGTCACTGGGGCACGGCACGCTCCTGCACACCGGCTTGCATGACTGCCCGACGGCTGGGAGGGAAGAGGAGAGGGGGGTCATGTGGGCAAGCGAACGCCAGAGGGCGGTGAAGAGAGAGAGAAGCGTCCCGTGTGAGCTGCGGCCAGGCTTGTTTTTCCGGTTACGAAGCCTCGCTGCCAATGCCCCCCAGGCCGCCCCGGGTTCGGCCCTCCCGTTGACATTTAAGAGATCACGCACACGCGTGTTTGTGTGTTTTTGCTGACTCCTGCAAATTAGGCTATTCTGGGCTCTTGATTTCTTATTTGATTAAACAAAATAATATCAACTATGTGCAAGGAGTAAACGTGCCCATTGAGACTGCTGAACAGCACTGTGACCACGAGCTCTGAACTGCACCATCATCTTCTCAATAGGCCGTCTTTTATTAAACCGTCCATTATAAAAAAGATTGGACAGGCGCAAGTGACTTAAGATATTCAATGACTCATACAGCAAGGTTTGATAAATTGACATGAGAATGTCAATACGCACAGTGATTGCTGTAACCTCATTCGTTAGTTGTGCAATATTTCTGACTGAACCTGGACTCGTTCTCTGTCATATTGATGTTTTTGTCTTTTGTTTTTGTTGTTGCTGTGTTAACGTACCAAAAAGATCCCTTTAAAAATAGCCAAGAAACTGACAAAACGCATTTATCCGTGTAACAAATCAAATCAACTCAAACTTAAAACTGAGTAACATTCTGCGGAATTGCAAAACCACGTTAAATCAGTGGAGACATTAGTGACGCAGCGGCGACCTGACTTAATTCCCAGCCTGAACTAACATCAGATCCATAGTTAGCAATATCTGAACCAGTTCTTATCACCCCCTTCACAAACATGCACTGACCAGCATGGTGAAGTATAGTCAAACGACTCCCGTGACTGACACGGTATGGGAAAGTCTTTAATCCGGCAAAGAATTAAAAACAAGATGAGAATTATCTTGAATAAATCTGTTCCGTAAAAATAATATAGTAACCCCCCCCCAACCCCCCAAGTATATAATGGTAGGTAAATGCAAATAAGGTTTTTATTTCTCCTCTCCTCTCGTGGTTTGGAATTCCCATTCCCCAGCCATCCCTTCTGGAAGCTCAAGACTCAAGAAAGCGTCTTGAGTCGGGAATTAATTGAGAGGAAGTGTTTTAAGTTTTAAGTTGTCAAGACAGCGTCTTGAGACACGGTTGAATTGTTAGCCTCTAGATATCCACTTTGTAATAGTTGTGCAATGAGTGATGAAAGCTATCGGGAGAAACACCGTGTGCTCGCCTGCTGCAGCTGCCTCGTTTTAAACAGAGTGGCCGCCGGGACCCATTGTGACCATCTTTTCTGACACTCATTACACTTTTCCGCCAGGCTAACCTGTGTAGTTCTCATTGCAGATGCAGGCGAAGCTGCTGAAGGTGTTCTGGCAATGCGAGTTGGGCCAGCATGAGCTTTGGTTCTGGCACTCGTCGAAGTCCAGACAAAAATTGCCATTGCTGACCATGCCCGGTCTGCAGGAGCAGTTCTGCAGCCCGGTGAGATTGAGGCAGGCCTCGATGCGCTCGCAGTACGTCCCGTTGCCTGGGGGGAGGGGTAGGAAGAGAAGACGTGTTCTCTGTTGTTAGAGGTCCCACATCGGAGATCTCGTAAAGCTATCCATGGGACGATTCATCTTTTACAACTGAGTTTTCACATTAAAGATTCACACGTAACATTGTTCACGTAAAAAAAATCGACGTGCAAATGGAGAGGAGTACGGAAAACAAGAAACAACACAGGCAAGATTGTATTCATAAGCATATACAGTGTGGAGTAGTGGCACACAGTGGTTTGCACATTGTGCTAAGAAACCGGCCACCTGGTGATAGAAATTACAATTTTAATTTTACCAGGTAAGGCTCACTGAGCTATTAGCTCTTTTTCAGAAGCGACCTGGCCACAAATGATAGCTCAACAAAGTGGCTTATGATGGGGAGATTTATAGCAGCCAATACTCAAAACGCATGTTTCTAAATGTGGAGAGAAAACTCGGAGGACCCGGAGAAAAATCGAAGCGACCACGGGGAGAATATGCAAACTCCAAATATACAAGCGTCAGGGTCGGGATCGAATCCCGGCAAGGGAGATTACATCTCGCCACCACGGCATCAATACTGCTCCAGGCCCTCGATCCTTCACCAACCCACATTTAAAAGAGTGGTGAAGTGTGGTCAAACAACCACGGTGACTGACATGGCACGGCTAGAGCTTCATCTACCAGTGGATTAACAAAGAACTGTAAATTGTCGAATTGTCTGCATGAAGTGCAACTTTGGCAATGATCAGCGATTCCGTCGGCCGTGCTAAAGCCACAGACCCTCGTCGCACCTGTGAATCCCTCGTTACAGGTGCACGTGTAGCTTCCGTCCGTGTTGGCGCAGGTGGCGTCTGCAGAACAATCATTGACCTGCGAGCACTCGTCAATGTCCGCGCAGCTGCTGTTCGCCAGCTTCATTTGGTACCCAGATTTACATCTGCAGTGACACGTGAAGGGAACGATAACGGTAACAGAGTCAGTGATTTTGTTTTTTATAGAGCTCCGTAAACTTACGTCTAATCTAAATGGCCGCTCAGTGCAGAGGGCAATGCCATTGACAGCGCAAACATGTATTCACCGATACATCAACGCAAAACATACCGCGAGGCATGTTCTGAAGAAACGCGACCTTCACGAGGAAAAAGCGAAAAACAAAAGCGGCGAAATGCGATTTCCTTAGATGCATGTGTGGCACATTAGAAATGATCACTCTTTTAATTATATCCTTGTGCAGCAAGGGAGTAAAGTGTGGTTCTGTGAAAGTCCTGATGTGCTGTGCAGTGCATCAATGCATGTGTGTACAGCACCATGTGATGACTGAGTTGGGCCTGTAGGTGGCTGGCAGGGTTAATGAATAACCGCACGTGTAAACCAGCCACATGGTTAATGGCGACTCTGAAGACATGCTGTTGTAACACGTGCTGTTGCATTTTACAGAGTTACGGTGCTGTTCTTCACAAGATTGCTATTAGCCACAATAAATGTGCTTGCCCTCGATTTGGAGCACCTGCCCACGTCCTTCATTTCGAGTGTGCAACACATGGTAGAAAAGACGAGGTGATTGGGCGAGGAACAATCAGTCGAGGGAGGACGCTGCAGAAGGACGGTTGTTGCTCGTGTTCACTTACAGGCAGGCCGGGCCATCCTTGAGATTGACGCACTCCATGTTGGTACCGTTTCCACAGTAACTGGCGTTGGCACATTGGGAGTGGCACTGCACGCCCCCATCGCTGCCCCATGAAACAGTGTAGCCACTATAATTCGTGTTGCACTTGTAATAGGTTAAAAACTCTTCTGCCGTGATACCTGTGAGAGCGAATAAAAACGAAGTGTTCGATCGCATCTCACTGTTGTACATCCATTTGCGCCACGTGAATGCAAATTATTCCCATTGAACACGGCTGCCCGATTTTAAATGTTGCAAAACAGTGGAGCACACTGATATTTTACCCAGAAAAAAACAGAGGATGCACATATTTGTTTTAATGTTTGACAAACCAAAAACAGAGCACTTTAAAAACCTAATAATCTCATGGGTAGCTTTGCCTCTGAATGAAGGTTAAACATTCTGCTAAACATTAACGCTAGAGTACATGAAAGCTAAATAGGTACAATGCAATAATATACAGATTCAAAGTAGCAAACGGCATGCGCTTATCCGTTATATGTTTTTATATCAGGGCCCGTGGCATGCGTGGGGATATTGTAAATGGTGGAGCGGCTTAGCAGCGCCGGGGCTGATAAGCCAAATGATACTGGTAGGAACGAAGTGGACCAGCCACCAATAGATTATTTCGTCCGTCCGTCCGACCGTCCGTCCGTCCGTCTGTGTAGCAACATCGCCCCCTACTGCAAACACTTGGCATGACCCTACAAACATCTTTAAACTCAGTGACGCTTTCCTGGCTAAACAAGTGTAACATTCCCTCATAATTCCCTCAGATAGCTTTTAATTAAAACATTTAAATTAATTAGGCTTTCCTGGCTAAACACGTGTAATATTCCCTTATAATTCCCTGAGATAGCTTTTAATTAAAACTTTGAAATTAAAAAATAATATCGTCCGTCCGTCCGATGTCCGATTACGTGTAGCAACATCGCTCCCTACTGAAAACACTTGCCATGACCCTACAAAAACCTTTAGACTCAGTGAGGCTTTCCTGGCTAAGCAAGTGTAACATTCCCTTATACTTCCCTGAGATAGCTTTTAATTAAAACTTTTAAATTAAAATTTAACTCACAGCGCCATAAAGCCTACAGCTAGGCCTAAAGCCTCGAACTACGCCTATCACTCTCCCTTCGTATCGTACCCCCGCGTGTGTGCAAGGGAGTTAATGTTTAACAATGTTACATTCCCTGATGCTTTTAAATAGAAACATTTAAATTTAAAGCTTTTACTTAAATAATAAAAACATTTAATTTTAAAATTAACTCACGGCAGCCTAAAGCCTACAGCTAGGCCTAAAACCTAGAACTAGGCCTCAACCTCTCCCTTCGTATCGTACCCCCGCGTGTGTGAAAGGGAGTTAATGTTTTACAATGTTACATTCCCTGATGTTTTTAAATAGAAACATTTACATTTAAAGCTTTTACATAAATAATTAAAACATTTAAATTACAAATTAACTCACAGCGGCCTAACGCTGACAGCTAGGCCTAAAGCCTAGAACTAGGCCTCACTCTCCCTTCGTATCGTCCGATTCGGTGTAGCAACATCGCCCCCTACTGCAAACACTTGGCAGGACCCTACAAAAACCTTTAGACTCAGTGGGGCTTTCCTGGCTAAACAAGTGTAATAATACATTATGCTTATATTCTTTGGTTATTCGTTCCTACCAGCCCACCCCGCAGGGTCCTGTTTAATTGTCCGGTCAAAGCTAAATTTTTATTGAAATGTTGCCCTCTTTTGCATACACTATACATCATAAACTTTCAAATGTCTTCTCAGTCATTCAAATTAGTTGGGCGAACTAGGTGGCGTTCCCTGGAAAATCACGTGGACAGGCTAGCCACTTATTTTGCAGATTGCGGGATGATTCACAGCCACCTTTGTCCCATTTTGTGCCAGCAAAGTGCATGGTAAAACAAAACTCCTTACAGGGAATAAAGATTTATCTCTCAATATGACATTGCCTACTGATGTGATGTGATGGCAACGTCCAAAAGCGTATGTTTATTTTGTTTAACCAGGTGATAACTTAATAGACCAAAATATCCTCATTTGTAAAAGTGACTTAGGTCACCCCAATGATAAAAACAAAGTACAACAATGAACCAAATAGAAATCGGAGCAAACAACCGTGTTAGAGGAAAATTATATTTGATACACTACTTTCTACAGAAGCTCTGCAAAGACATTGACTTGGCATGATGTTGAGAATGGCGTCATTGGCTGCAGGATGAAGTAATTGAGGATGTTTAGGATTAACGCTGCGAACCGAGCTCACTTACCTGTGCCGTTCTCGTATATGTCTGTTTGATTCGGGAAAGCAATTTGCAAGTCGCTGCTGTTTTGTACTTTGATTGATTCGGTGATGGCAGAAAATATTGATGGGATGAGATCTTTTGAGTAGAAGTCGAGAATGGTGCGGTTTGGCGTGTAATTGTAGCGTGCCTCGCTCGTCACGGTGATGCTGCCTTTGCTGTTTATGGCACACAGGCAAAAGGAACAAAAAAACCCCGTAGTAAGTGAAAGACATGGTTATCTTAAAGTGCAATAATGGGAAACCCGTGTGTCATCACAAAAATGTAACTCAAATGTTCACGTGATTCTAAAATAACAAATACTATAAATTGCCGACAAATTAGGGACAACAGCATTTTATTAAACAGTAGAGAATATATCATGGGACCTCCTTTGCCAGTACCAAAATATGAGAATAGGTTTTGTTGCCAGATAAAAGGGGAAAACCTATTCTCAGTAGAGAATATTTAACGATATAACTCAACACAAAATACACCTTCCCATATCTTAGTTTTCACATCCTATCGACCACACGGCCTTCTAGGAATTAATCTTTTCCATCAGCATTGGTTTCACACAAGTTTTATCATAACGAGTCTTCATCAGCCTAACGTTACCCACAATCACAAAATGGTGTGGTGGGGTGGGGCTTGGTAATAAATAGGGTGGGCATTCATGAACAGCTAAGTATACAGTGCTATCTCCAATCCGATATAGAATTTTGCATACCGGTCAATTTAAATTTCCACCCACCCCAGTCCACCAACCTTGAATTAGTGTGCCGACTATAGCCTACCATACAGTAGTTTACTTAATCTAGGAAAGCCTCACCGAGTCTCAACACTCTTTTTATAGGAGGGTCTCGGATCGTAGTCAGAGACTGGAGTACTCTGAGAAAACCCATGCGTATGAGAGAAGAAACACATGAAAGTCTTGTAAGTTTCACAAACCTATGTGATGCACCAACCCTTACCTCTAAATATATTACAAACAATACCATGCTCATCTCTGTTGATTAAAATGCATTTATCAGAAGTTATGGAAATGACGTACCTCATTTTGCGGATTGACATATCAAAGAAATCGCTGAGCAAAAAAAGCAATAACCTAAGCATCTGTAAAGTAAAAATAAAACATCAATTAGAAATGTCATCTGTGATATAGAAATATATATAATTTAACATCATGTAAATATTATTTACAGCCAATGCTGGATGGAGGCCTCTCCACACTGTGACGCTCATGTAGCTTGAACCATACTCCATCACGCTATCAGGTGGGGCTGAAGTATGGTAAAAACAATTCCTATGTCATGGGGGTCCTTCATCCAGCACTAGATTGACATAGGACCAAATAATATTATTAATACGGGATATGTTATCTCATGAGATTGCACTTACACATAAAGCGTGCAAAAATTGTGTTGCAGAAATTGTGCGTACCCGTCTCATGAACTCGTCTTCAAATAGATTTATGCTTTCCTGGTCTTTCATACAATCCTCGTAGTTCCTGTTGGTGACTCTGACCACGATGACGATGACCTTCGTGTGCGGCACTGCAGACGGCACAAAGCATCAACGGCCACAGTGAAGCGAATTCACCAAACTCACAGAAACCTTCGCTAGGCCTGTATTTACTATTTTTATTTTACCAGGAAAAGCTCACTAAGCCATTTGCTCTTCTTCATAAGCGACCTGGCCACAAATGAAAGCTCAACAAAGCGGCCTATCATGCCGATATTTGTAGTATCCGAACACTGTACTCTCAACGCATGTTGATTCTAAATTTCGAGGGGAAAACCCAAAGACTCGGAGGAAAATTCACACGACCACGGGGAGAACGTGCCAACTCCAGCTATACAGCAGGCGTCAGGGTCGGGATCGAACCCACGACCTCCTGTATACCAGGCAATGAAGATAACATCTCGCCACCACGGCGTTCCATGATGCTAAGCAGATGGTTCTCCTTAGCATCATCCAACCTGGGCCTATTTCCATCAATACACAAGTGGGCCGAATCCGGGGATCACTACACGACTGCTGCTGGTGTAGTTCACGACCGCCAGTGCACTCCGAGCAGTAGTCCACTACACCAGGAGTAGCAGCTGCACACCATAGTGCCACCACCACGACACTGCCAGGTGTAACCTTCTAAAAGAGCACCTGGCAGTTGGACTCTCTAGCTGGTGCTCATTAGGGTTGATGCGGATTCTTAGGGGCCGTCCATAAATTACGTCACGCACCTGGGGGGGGGGGGGGGTGTCAGACATTCGTGACGATGTGTGACGAGGGGGGGAGGTTAAGAAATGTGACTTCACATCAAAATGCGCAACTTTAAATAAATATAGACAACACGTTCTACTTAATTAAATATTCTTTTTAATAAATGTTTTCTCCTACAACATCAGAGTGCAGCGCCACATTAAATACGCACTACAATGACAATAGTTTATAGCGATTTGAAGCATATTTAAATTTTTAGGGGGGGGGGGGGGCAGAGCTTTGTGACGTCATATTTGAGGGGGGGTCTGACTTTTTGTGACGCCGTGTGACGAAGGGGGGGGGGGGGTTCAGAAATTGTCCAAAATCGCGTGACGTCATTTATGGACGGCCCCTTATTGGCTGGAGAGAATGTTCGTGTTTTGGCGGTGTGAGATTACCACACAGCTTATAAATGTGTTTTTTCTTCACATTGTGGCGAATGGTAGCACCTCTCATTGTTACAGGACCTATGCTTTATTTACTTTGTATTTATTCTGCTTGTTTACTCAGGAAAGCCTCATGGAGTCTCAAGACTACTCTTCAGCAGGAGCCTGACAAGTGGTTTTTTTTCAAGTTAGTAATTTTTCAAATTTGGAACATTTGGATCATTGCCTAGTTTGCTTCATCACGAAATGTTTAAGACGGCGCATATGTTTCGCCATGTTTAATACGCCCACAATATGAACTAGGGTGGCATGTCAGATTTGTGAACGTTGAACCTGCGACTAGTGGTGAACGCGCTCCTCGTGGACGTCATTGCATCCTACCGTCAAATGGGACGGCCGGCACGAACGTCTTTCCCCTTGAACAGTCATCGCCGGTGTAGGCGTCTTGGCAGATGCAGCTGGATCTACAGTCGTCATTCGTCTGACAGGATCCATCGTTGTCGCACTTTCTCTTGCCGCAATCTGTAACCACACAACGGAGTAGCAGTATCGTTTCACATCCGTGACATTACCACATTTACGGGTAAACGCGCGGCCTTGCAATCGTTCGCTCACGCCACCGCTGGCAGAAGGGCCTCCACTGCAGTGAACTCGGGAGGGTATTTGGTCTACTCTTCCACATTGACCAGACGTCTTGAAGAGGTGGGCATATCCACACTTTACCCCACCGCACGCGACCTGCTTGTGCTGCTGGGTGGACAGCAGCATTGGGGTGGATTTGGGAGACTCTCCCCCTTGTTGTTAATACTGCTGCGTTGTGTGCTCTCCATTACTGCACGGCAGCTACACCAACGTACACAGCAATATTAATAATAATTCCCTTTATTTAACCTGAATCAGGTTGGTTCAGTAATGGAACGCTTGAACCAGTTCCTTGATGACGAGGGTTTGGCGTGTGGCAGGAATCCAGTGTGGCTGGAGGAACCCGACGCAGACGGGGGATTAACGTCCAAATCTCCTAGCCCCCTTGCAGCCCAACAGGTTTAGCATTTTTCAAATCTCTGCGTGATCCACCAATCCTTGCTTCCGAAGTGCTAGATTACAGGTGTGCGACACCATGCACTACTGGCACAGAGAAGCTGGTTGGGATGTAAACACAGTGCCATTCACGTACACAATTTGTACTGCGTGTTTGTGTGCCTCGTAGTATACTGTATGTATACCGCAATAGGGTACATTAATCAGAAACATGGGGTGGCTACAGTCTATACTCTATACCAATAAACTACCACTGCATCTAAATTCCACTTCATCAGTAGTCATGAGCTTTGATTAAAACAATTATATATCCATGTTCATAATAAAGTAAATTAAATATATATATATAAAACATCTTACCATCCGTTTTGCACTTGCAGTTAAACGATCCCTCTGTGTTTATGCATGTTTTGCCTGAAGGGCAAATGTTCGATTTGGTGTCACACTCATTCACATCTCTGCATACTTTTCCATCTCCCACGAAGCCGCTCTTGCAGATGCAGTCATAAGAACCGATAGTATTTTTGCATTTGGCATTTGGGGTGCAGTTGTTGACTGTTGCACACTCATCCACATCGGAGCACTTCTTGCCATCTCCCTGAAATCCGCTTTTGCAGAGGCAGCTGTAGGAGCCAAATGAATTTTGGCAGCTTGCATTAACGCTACAGTCGTTGGCTATTCGACACTCGTCCACATCCGTGCAGACACCATCGTTCGCCGTGAAGCCAACCTTGCACGTGCATGTGTAGCTGCCAATGGTGTTTCGGCACTCTTTATTGCCAAGGCATAACCCTCCCGCCTGACATTCATCGATATCCACGCAAGTTCCTGTGACATCTGCAATACACATCAGTATGTTTAGTAAATTAAGGGTATGATGATTATTACAGAGCTGAAAACGACCATTCTCCCAGCTAACAGCTACCATTCCTCGCATGGGAGCACTGTGGGAACACGGATGTCTCGACTGGACATGTGCGAAAAAGACCTTCATAGCTCATCGGCACTGCTGTGGCAAGATGTTAACTCCCTCGCCTGGTATCCATGAAGGTCGTGGGTTCGATCCCGACGCTGACGCCTGTGTATTTGGAGTTTGCATGTTCTCCCCGTGGTTGTGCTGATTTTTCTCTGGGTGCTACGGTTTTTCCCTCCACATTTATAAATATGCGCTTAGAGTGTTTGGGCTGCTATAAATTTCCACATGATGAGCCACTTTGTTGAGCTATCATTTGTGGCCAGGTCGCTTTTGAAAAAAAGCTATAGAAGCTCCGTGAGCCTTACCTAGTAAAATAAAATAGTTCAGTTTTAGTTGTATTCTTTCCTCCAGTCTAAATACAGGCGCGGTTCATCCACGAGGGGCGTTGGGGCGCCGCCTCACCAAGCAGCTGGAGATGAGAAATTATTTTTCTCATAAAAAGACTTTTCTATAAATTGTTTTGTTGTGTTTACTTTTTAAAAATATAATCATTCTTTCAACGCGAATATCCTCCTGAAGATAACATTTTAATTTGTTCATATTATAAACCGCTGCAACACAGTCTGATTTGTGCCTCGGGGAGGTCTCGGGGGGGCTGCGAAGGCGTCCGAGTGAGAGATATCCCTTCATTCATTGAGATCAGCTTCGCATTTTAGCCACGCTGTTTGAGACCCATTCAGGGCGGTGAAAAAGGCGCCCATGGCTGTAATGACGATGTCACAACGCTAGGGTGCACTGTGCAAATATAGCAGGTCACGGTCTACACGCTCAAGCAGGGAGTGTTTAAGGGGCCGTCCATAAATGACGTCACGCGATTTTTGACGATTTTTGACCCTCCCCCCCCCATCGTCACACGGCGTCACAAAAAGTCAGACCCCTCCTCAAATGACGCCACAAAGCTCTGCCCCCCCCCCCCCCCAAATAAAAAAATGCTTCAAATCGCATGAAACTATTGTCATTGTCGAGCGTATTTAATGTGCAGCTGCACTCTGATGTTGTAGGAGAAAATATTTATTAAAAAGTATATTTAATTAAGTAGAACGTGTTGTCTATATTTATTTAAAGTTGCGCATTTTGATGTGACGTCACATTTCTCAAACCCCCCCCCTCGTCACAAATGTCTGACCCCCCCCCCCTCCTAGGTGCATGACGTCATTTATGGCCGGCCCGTAAGGGGTTGTGCAGCGTTGACTTGAGCGTCATGAGGACAGCATTTGAGTTTATTTGTTTTGTTTCGTATTGTTTATAAATGCCTACCGTTGGTAGATAAGACAGTTATATCACTTTCATGGGAAAGACAATAACATGACGAGGTTTTATTTAATTAAAATACCATATTTTCAGAGGTCACTCACAACAGCTCCACCTAGTGTAAATGTCACGAGCCGCACTAAAGAGTTGAGAAGCAATGCACAACGCCGAGTGCCTTGCCTGCTAACATCTTGAGATGTGTACGCATTATAAATCCCCACCGCATTGTAAGTTACAAAAAAATCCAGGATAAAGTAATGTATTAAAAAAACGGTATACATTGTGAACTTACTCTTAAAGCCGCTGTTACAGATGCAATTATACCCGCCGATCACATATTGGCAATAGCTGTTGCTGGGGCAATTGTGGGTGTTGCTCTTGCAGTAGTCGACGATCACACACTTGAGGCCGACAACTCCATAACCCGGCAAGCAGAGGCACGTGAAAGAGCCCTCGTTGTTGATGCACTGGTGTCCCTTGCCGCATGCCTCGCCACCCGCCATGCTGCATTCATCGATGTCTGTGCAGCCGCCGCTGGAAGTTTCTGCAGCAGGACAAGAGGGCTGTGACTGCGGCTGATGAACATTGAAACAATTGGTGCACCTTCCGCGAGCTCACGGCTCAAAGGGCACCATCTCTGGGCAAGTCTGTAAGAAGGCGTAGGTGGGCACTGCCATGCAAAACACTGCTTCAATGAAAAATACACTAGTTACGCCAAACAGAATTGGTTAAGGGGCCCAACGGGGCATGGCAATTTGTGCATTATTGTTCATGGGTCTACCAGAGCAATGTGTCTGAAAATTGGTACCGGAAGAGTGAGTGAAAAGATCGGGATGGGGTGGGGTGGGAAGGAAGGAGGATCAATTGGCTCACGCAAAAAGAGGCCCCAGGAGGGTAGGAGGGATCTGGGAATGTTGGAATAATGTGGTTCCACGTCTGCCCCGATCCTCGAGGAACCCCTGGGCGGACATGGTTAAGGATTGCTCCGCAACTAGTGTTCAGTGGTGCTGCAGTATTGTGCACTATAAAAATGTAAGTATCACATTCCCTTGCCCACAACCTATCAGAATCTTTATCAGAATCCAATGAGCCATGAAGCTCTTTTTCACAGATCTCCAGTCGGAGCAGGTCAGTAAGTTACAACAACAAACAATACGTAAAAACGATAGCGCAAAATAGATAAAAAGGTAAACAAGTTACTAAAAAAAAGTATATAACCTAAGATGATGGTTTCAAAATAAAGTGATGGAGAGGTTGTTATATATTTCCACTTACTGTTATATCCAGAAGTGCATCGGCACTCATATGATCCCACGGAATTCGAGCAGTTGGAATTTATGGGGCAGGAATTAGTTTTGGACAGACACTCATCCACGTCTGAACAGTTCTTGCCATTTCCCTGAAAGCCGGTCTTGCAAGAACAGCTGTAGGAACCGACTGAATTTGTGCAGTTGGCATTCTGGCTGCAGTTGTTGTATCTTGAACACTCGTCGATATCTGAACAGTTCTTGCCATCTCCCTGAAAGCCGCTTTTGCAGAGGCAGCTGTAGGAACCGATTGAATTTGTACAGGTGGAAAACATGCTGCAGGTGTTTGCTGTTGTACACTCGTCTATATCTGAGCATTCCCTGCCATCTCCTTCAAAGCCACTCTGGCATGCACAGCTGTAGGAACCGCGTGAATTCGTGCAGATTGCAACCATGCTGCATTTCCCTTCTTGTAAACACTCATTTATATCTGAGCATTTCTTGCCATCTCCTTCAAAGCCAGTCTTGCAAGTACAGCTGTAGGAACCAACTGAATTTGTGCAGGTAGCATCCAGGCTGCATGTTCCTTCTTGTGAACACTCGTTTATATCTGAGCATTCTTTGCCATCTCCTTTAAAGCCAGTTTTGCAAGTACAGCTGTAGGAACCAACTGAATTTGTGCAGGTGGCATACACACTGCATGTTCCTTCTTTTAAACACTCGTCTATATCTGAACATTCTTTGCCATCTCCTTTAAAGCCAGTCTTGCAAGTACAGCTGTAGGAACCAACTGAATTTGTGCAGGTGGCATACACACTGCATGTTCCTTCTTGTGAACACTCGTTTATATCTGAGCAATCTTTGCCATCTCCTTCAAAGCCAGTCTTGCAAGTACAGCTGTAGGAACCAACTGAATTTGTGCAAGTGGCATCCACGTTGCATGTTCCTTCTTGTAAACACTCGTCTATATCTGAACATTCGGTGACACTGGGAAGAACTGAGTACCTGGAAACACAGAAAGTAGGGTTAGTCACATATGGTACATTTCATTTCAGTAACATTTTGTCATGCTGTTTTAGGCCAGGGGTTGGCAATCTTTCAAATAATAAGTGCCATTTCTTTTGTTTTTGACCAAAATAGTTCGAGAGCCACATCACACGCATAGCTCCTTGTACACAAACACCAAAGCAGGTTTTCAGCAGATGACAACAACACACATTCTGACTTAAATAGACAATATAGGTGATGGAATAAACTATCTATTTAGTTTTTCTTCCATTAGTTATTCTTTAACAATACAGTTTGACTGTACATTTTGTTGTCACCAAGACATGACATAGTGACCCATTCCCTGGCATACTTAATAAGTGATCTTACGTTAAATTACGTTAAATATATTTTTGTAAGCGTCTGCTCACAGGAGGGCAGCAAAGAGCCGCATGTGGCTCTGGAGCCGCAGGTTACAGAGCCCCGGCTGTGTCTGTCCGTGAAACATGTCCGGCTTTGGTCTGTGAATAAAGTGGCAACTCTATCTGAAACTCCTCGTGTTGCTTCCATTTTATGCTCGGCAGCAGCTTTTAAGGTGAGTTTGAAGCCACGTCTGTAGATATTATCAGCAGGGTGTTGCTAAAAATTTAGCCGTTTTATCGCTCTCATTGCCAAACATATTTCTGTCGTGTCGTAGCAAGTCGTGCCACTGGCATTGCGCAAATGCTTACCCCGTATCGCAGACGCAGCTTTGAGAGCCGTTCAAGTAAAGTTGGCAATTCCCGTGATCTCCGCAATTAAGATTGCATTCTAGAAACGGAAATGCAAAGAACTGTGGTCAAACAGTGTTACTCAATGTGAAAACGGTAAAAAAACACATTAACACCATGTGCACACAGAATTTGTTTTTTTTTGCTTTTGAGCCATGCGGCCAGGATTGAGCAAAATGTAGCCCACTTTTCACACAAGGCAACTGGAGAGCACAGACTAAGTGTTTCACACATAACGTTAAATCTAACAATGTCAAATTTAAGTGCACGAGTCCCTGAAAATGTACACGTGCACAAATGGTCACATCGTTGGTGAGCGAGAAACGCACGACAAACCATATTCAGTGTCGGAAAACGGCCGCAATTTTATTTTAGTGACTTAAATTTGCAAGCCATGTCAAGCAACTGCTAAATGAAGGTCTCCACAATTCGTTTCCATCTGGCACAAATAAGTAAACTGGCTCTATCTCTGCATCGGACGTACATTTGGTTGCATTCCCTCCTTGGCTGCCACACCACCGTTAGTCTCGACCACCGGCCATCATCAAACCCACTTCCCTTTCTTAAGTCAATATGATGTCTCCAACGTGTGCTTCCTATGTGTTACTCTATCTCCTGCTTCTGCTGTGTGTGACTGCACAAACAGCAGACAGGCACAACTCTCACCATGCCTTGCATGCATATATTGTGAATACCACATTGCATCCACAACACTGTCAGCCTTATTCAGACCACTAACTCAAGAAATGAATGTGATCCATGTTTATGAGAGATGTGCCTTCCTGCTGTTTGTGTGTGTACGTTGAACTTCATTCGCACTGTGCATAGCCAACCGTGCTGGGTTTAGTCAACATAACTCTTTCCACCCTGAATGTCTTCTCGTGTTGTGATGCAATTTCCATCATTTACAGGAGAAACTGTTGCATTTGAAACTCAAGATCCCTGAAAACAAAGCGTCTGCACACAGCTGATGCCAAGCGGTAGCTAAACGGGGGCGTTCTTGAGGCGTAGTTTCAGAAAATAACACCACAGTGAGGGCCACACCGTTGCTCACTCACTGCCTTGGGGTCATCGTCACAGCCGAGAAAGCAATATTTAAAAGAAAAATCACTGTCAGCGTTGAAGGTGAGACGGAAAGTGCAGTGTTAGCACCACGTGATGTGCTCTCAGTATTTATAATTTGTAGTTATACGTCTTTGAAATAGCTGAAAGTGCTTAGAAATTTCACTCAAAGGTGAAGGCCTCCTCACACCATGTCAGTCGAGGGGAGTTTGACCTTACATCACCGCACTCGTTGGTACGGGTTGGTGTACAGGGGAGGGGGTGGTGGGGTCGGATATCACTTTGCCACTGATGTAAGTCGTGCACGAGAATTGACCTCAGCCCTTCAGCCCAGAGTGCAGTGCTCTAACCACAAAGCCACCACTCGATCCCTCTTCCGCTTTGTATAACCAAAGATAAGTTCATAAGAGGTTTTTGGGTTAGATCGCGTAAATATATAAATGTGTCGTTAAAACCCGCCACCACCTAACACAGCCAACTAGTAAGGGTTGTCACATAAACAGAACGTGCCAATTCGTCACTAGTACAGCCCACCGGTTACAAACTGAGTACGACGTTTCGCCAGTAAATACAACTAGCTTCATCAGGCAACAGCCAGATTTGTGGAGACGCCCATCTGTTTTGTTCTTTATATAGAGGCGTAGTAGATGTGGTGACCACCCTTCTGCGCTCTAGCGCCACGTGGGGGGGGGATTACTGAGGCAACGTACATTATGCATGTGCATTATGCGAGCCCTTTGAACTCGTCCTTCCTCTCTGTTGTGTTTATTAAAATAGCCCTACCAACGGTAATCCTATTGAAGTACGCTGCCCTTTGTAGGCATGCATTTAAATAATGTAATATTTGATGATTCGCTTCCACGCAGCACTAAGGCGGTAGCTATCTGAACGGATAAAGATATTTAAATTGATTTAAATTTCGATAGATTCTCTAATTAGTCTTGGCCAGTAGTAGCTAGTTTTGCACAAAACTTCAACATTATCAAAATCAATTGAGTGTACTGGTAATTGTTATTATGGTGACATTAATTCCACCATGTTTACAGCGTGGAAGAGTAGACAACAAACCCTCAAGAGTTCCCTCTGGGGCAGGCCATTCCACCAGCAATGGCGTGAAACAAGTCATTGCAGGGCCACACCTTTACATTATAACTGTGAAATGAGGACACATGTATCATGCTGTTGTGCTAGAAGTTTAACGTGCGCGTACATCATATCTCCTAAAAATAATTCCAATCTATGCCTCAAGTTTCCTGGCTGGCTGCTGGCTGGGCTCCCCTCCACTGTGCGCCATTGCCACAGAAGCGAGCTGGGTACCTGGCTGAACGGGATTTTCCGCATAATAAACACTGACTGTGAGACGGTACAAGTATGGAAGACTTAGTAAAGAGCCAGACCGAAGACTCGAAGAGGTTGAAGTAACAAACACAAAAGACTGACACGGTTCATTTACAATTGTCCTAACGTTTCAACCTGTGCTCCTAATACTACAATTATTTCACTAGAATATTGTTTAAAATCCTAGAGAATAAACAACAATCTTACAATACATATTATCTTGGCATTGTATTATTAAATAAAAAAAGCTGATTACTTGTAGTGCTCCGAATAAAGGATTGTGAGAAGAATATGAAAATGAAAATTGGTCCGATGAGTGTGTGTGAACAAAGAGGCTGAGTATCAGGTGTGGGTGATGTCCGCTGCGTTTCAGTGGAATCACGTGGCTGGAGATTGTAAGGAAACTCGTGGCTGGTGTCTTCTAAGTGGCGAGGTGTTAGCTGAGTCTGGTGAGGTCAGATGTCAGGTGAATGACTGGCATTGGTGTCAGGTGAGTGGTGAGTATCTGAGACAGTGGTTTTAAATCGATAGCGTGCTAATTATCGTTCGAGAAACCTAAGGTTTTGTATGTGATACGTAACTTTTGATAATCCATAACACTGGTCAACAAAAAAAAAATTCTGCCCTGGACTTTTGCAGCTGTTTTAGACTAATTTCAGGGTGCTGATTCCAAATCTGATCTCAGATTTGCTCTATCACATCATTTTTATGCTATCGGCATACCCCATTTTCATTGATTTTACCCAAAATTAACTCTGTAACTTATGATTGCAAGTTGTTGCGAGTCAGTGACTGCTTTAGTGTTAAAATATGGTGCTGTATTTTTAGGATAGTGTGTTTATAATATAATTTTATGTAGATATCCACATTTATTTAATATTTTTCTTCTGCAGTTTTTATTGAAAATGCAATATTTGATATCTCAAAAACCTGATGTGATAGACAAAAAACGATGCCAGATTTGGAATCAGCACCCCAAAATTACCTTGAACCCGTTGGAATACCTTATGCCAGAAAAAGTGTGTTGACCAGTGTAATTGATCTTAAGTCAAACTATGCTGCCTGCTTTGTTAAGTTCTGCCACAGTACTGTCATTTAAATACTGTATTTATGACCACACTGTTCCTGTGGCTCAGCATGGAAAGCCTTACCTTCAGGAGATCGAATTGGTGTGGTATAGCTGTCGTGGTGTCTACTGCCCGTGTGGACGATGTTCTACCTATTATATACGTCGATTTAGACGTTGGCGTAACTGCAGATGATGACGTCGAAGGCAACTTTAATGGCGATTGGGTCGTTGTTGGTAATACGGATGTTGTCAAAACTGCAATTGAGGATCTTGCTGCAGTTGTTGCACCAACATTTGTTGATGCAGATGCTACAGTTGGTGGTGTTCTTGGAGTTTGACTAGCAGTTATTGTAGGTGATAGAGTTGTCGAGGTTGCAGATGAGCCTGAACTTTCAGTTGTAATAGTTGCGCTTGATTTGGTTGCAGGTGTTAAACTCGTGGTTGCTGCAGGTGTTACATTTGTTGCAGTTGTGCTTTCAGGTGGAACTACAGAAGATGCATGAGCTACAGTTGTCATAGAGGCTACAGATGTTTGTCCTACAGTTTTTGCTTCTGCACTTGTGGGTGGATTCATAGTTGTTGT
Source organism: Lampetra planeri (assembly GCF_965212315.1). Taxonomy (NCBI): domain Eukaryota; kingdom Metazoa; phylum Chordata; class Hyperoartia; order Petromyzontiformes; family Petromyzontidae; genus Lampetra; species Lampetra planeri. Next base: position 11,725,830 of record NC_136134.1, on the reverse strand, counting down.
TAACACTGCAATGAAGGATGTTGCTGCAGTTGCACAAGTATTTGTTGATGCAGATGCTACAGTTGGTGGTGTTCTTGAAGTTTGATTAGCAGTTGTTGGAGGTGATAGAGTTGTCGAGGTTGCAGATGGGCCTGAACTTTCAATTACTATAGTTGCACTTGATGTGCGTGCAGTGTTTGAACCAGTGGTTGCTGTAGGTGTTACATTTATTGCAGTTGTGGTTTCACTGGGAACTCCAGAATTTGCCTGAGCTGCAGTTGTCATAGAGGCTACAGGTGTTTGTGCTACGGTTTTTGTTTCTGCACTTGTTACATTTACAGTTGTTGTCAACACTGTAATCAAGGATGTTCTTGAAGTTGTTGCACCAATATTTGTAGATGCAGATGCTACAGTTGGTGGTTTTTTGGAACTTTGACCGGAAGTTGTAGATGATAGCGTTGTAGAGGTTTCAAATGGGCTTGAAGCACCAGTTATAATAGCTGCAGTTTAATTGGGTGCGGTGTTTGAACCAGTGGTTGTAGGTGACATATTTATTGCAGTTGTGAGTTTAACTGGAACTCCAGATAATGCTGGAGCCGCAGTTGTCATAGAGGCTACAGTTGGTTGCCCTATTTTGTTTCTGCACTTGTGAGTGGAATTACAGTTGTTGTTAAGACTGTTATCAAGGATGCTCTTGCAGTTGTTGCACCAACATTTGTTGATGCAGATGTTACAGTTGGTGGTATTCCGGAACTTTGACTGGAATTTGTAGATGGTAGTTGTTGTAGAGGGTGCAGATGGGGTTGAAGATCCAGTTACAATAGCTGCAGTTGATGTGTGTGCAGTGTTTGAACCAGCGGTTGCTGTAGGTGTTAAATTTATTGCAGTTTTGGTTTCACTGGGAAATCCAGAAGATGCCTGAGCTGCAGTTGTCATAGAGGCTACAGGTGTTTGTGATACGGTTTTTGTTTCTGAACTTGTCGTTACATTTACAGTTGTTGTCAATACTGTAATCAAGGATGGTCTTGAAGTTGTTGCACCAATATTTGTAGATGCAGATGCTACAGTTGGTAGTATTCTGGAACTTTGACCGGAAGTTGTAGATGATAGCGTTGCGAATGGTCTTGAAGCTCCAGTTACAATAGCTGCAGTTGATTTGGGTGTGGTGTTTGAACCAGTGGTTGTAGGTGACATTTATTGCAGTTGTGAGTTTAACTGGAACTCCAGATGATCCTGGAGCCGCAGTTGTCATAGAGGCTACAGTTGGTTGTCCTGTTTTTGTTTCTGCACTTTTGAGTGTAATTACAGTTGTTGTCAACACTGTAATCAAGGATGTTGCTGCAGTTGTTCGTTGATGCAGATGCTACAGTTGGTGGTGTTCTTGAAGTTTGATTAGCAGTTATTGTAGGTGATAGAGTTGTCGAGGTTGCAGATGAGCCCTAACTTTCAATTACTATAGTTGCACTTAATTTGGTTACAGGTGTTGAACTAGTGGTTGCTGTAGGTTTTATATTAATTGCAGTTGTGGTTTCACCTGGAACCCCCGAAGATGCCTGAGCTGCAGTTGTCATAGAGGCTATAGCTGTTTATGCTACAGTTTTTGTTTCTGCACTTGTGGGTGGATTTACAGTTGTCAACACTGTAATCAAGGATGTTGCTGCAGTTGTTGCACCAACATTTGTTGATGCAGAAGCTACAGTTGCAGGTGTTTTGGAACTTTGACCGGCAGTTGCAGAAGATAGAGTTGTAGAGGTTGCAGATGGGCCTGAAGCTCCAGTTACAATAGCTGCAGTTGATTGGGGTGCAGTGTTTGAACCAGTGGTTGCTGTAGGTGTTATATGTATTGTAGTTGTGGCTTTACCTGGAACTCCAGATGACCCTAACGCTGAAGATGTCAAAGAGGTTACAGATGGTTGCCCGACTGTTTTTGTTTCTGCACTTGTGGGTGGATATACAGTTTTTGTTGACACTGTTATTATAAAAATTTTAATGCAGCTGGTAGTAGAGGAACCTTTCTGAAAGCCAGCCTGCTCCTGTGGTTGATAATTGTGTTTCCAATGATTTTTGTGAATAATATCTATACTTGTGTAATAAAAGACTCCTTCACACGATGTCACTCTCCTTGGTCCTTTATTGATGTTCTTCTCCTCCGCACCCCGCTGGCCTCCTCCTCGGCCCAGCGTCGTCTCTCCTCGCGCCCCGCGCACTCTGCAGCCACCCCACTGCTCCGTGTGCTCCCGCAGACTCTGCAGCCACTCTGCTGCCCGTGCACTCCGCACGCTCCGCTAGCCCTCCGCCAGCCCCGTGCAAATCGCACGGTCCCGCTAGCCACTCTGCTAGCCCCATGCAACCTCGCATGCCCTGTGTGCCCCGCACACTCCGCTCTCTCTCCGCACACCGCTAGCTGGCGGTGTGCCAGCCCTATCAGCCACGTGGCTGATGGCACGGCGGCCACCCAACGTGGTCTCGCCTCTTCACTCCATCGACTGCCCCCATCTCTTCCGGGCTCCCTCCTATAACTTCTCTCCCACGTGACCCTGACTCCTCCCTCTCACATGACCCTGACTCCGCCCCCACTCACCCCGACGACCAGGCTCCGCCTCCCCTATACTCCGGCCCGTGTGAGTGGTGCAGAGGCAGCGCCCACCCTGTCCTTGCTCGCATTACACTTGTGAGAAGTACTTGTGAGAAGTGCCATTTACTCAAATACAATCTTCTTGGAAAAATCAGTTGGAAGAATATAATGCACACGTACAAAAAATGTATACCATTCGAGAACATAATAAAAACAAATCTACATGTCCTTAATATTTTTTTGAATACAATATCTGCATTTATTAAATTAAATGATTGTACCTAGGGGGGAACAAGAATTAGATCTGGACATCGCTTTTATGTTATGGTATTGTATTTTGTTACGTTATTCCCCTTTTTCCCTCTCTTCCCTTTATTTCCCTTCTAGGCCTCGGCAAGGTAAGGTAATTTATCCTTTTTACCGGGTAAAAGGGTAAAGGTAAAAGGTAAAGGTGTCGACATGCCAAGGGGTAAGGTAAAGGGTAGGGTAAAGGTAGCTCAGAAGAATTACCCGGTAGGGTAAAGGTAGCGCAAAGTATTACCCGGTAAATACGGTACCTTGTTTACCGCTAAAAGCTCAATGGCACAGTCCATGGCCTCCACTTAACAAGTAATATTAAAAAAAACTTCAAAAAAACACGCTTTTATGAAATGTACTAGTAATGGCAGAACTCCACGACTCCAGGAAGTGGCCCCGAAAGCTTGCCATAACGTTAGGGACCGTGGCCAATTACAGCCAACGTCAGTTGACCATGGACAATTAGACCCAAGCTGAAACATAACATACAAAAAAGAATGTTTAAAAATATTAAAAAAAAAATTTTATGATGGAATATAGTATTGTCATCAGTATGACATAAGTGTAATGTGAGGATATATCCGGGTCGTTGACAAATCACAACTCGTCACGATGATTGGCTCTGCCGGTCCTGGTCCATAGCCAATGGGGGGAAGCCTAGAGTCGTGGCCCTGACGTAATGGAAAGGTGACCGCTGTAAGTAGAGGATTGGTTCTGCTGGCTTTAGCCACAGCCAATGGGGAGATGAGTCAGGGGCGTGGTCCGGGGAGCCTACGGTGGAGTCTGGAAGATTCCATAGAGGCTAACCAGGATTGGTGGAAACGTACCACATGACCCGGGTATTAAATAGGGGTGGAGACGAACAACATGGGGTCTGAACTGGAACGAACGAAGGGAAGAGGCCACGCAAGAGCGGGGGTCCAGGCTGCCACGTGGCTGCGCGCGTCTCTATCTTTCTATCCCTCTCACGCTGCCTGTCAGCAGCGTGAAGGAGTGTTGTAATGAAAGACGAATAAAGACCGGATTCCAGAAGTCGCTTCAACGACCTTTATTACATAAGTATACCAAGTTTTCAGTCGATACCACATTGGGAAGTGGGTTAAAATTGAGTTACAATATTTGAGGATACAACAACGACAACAGACAGAGTGAGTTAAAAGAAAGCGTGTAAAATTGGAATCATTGAGAGTATTCTATATGAATAAAGCGCTCTACCTAGCATTTACCTGTTATAAACCTGTTTCATGTGTAGTACCCCAGTAATTACCCTGTAATCGGGTAATGTGTATGGGGTAAGGGTAAAAGGTAGGGTAAAGGTAGGCTCGTTGTTTTTACCTTTTACTTTACCTTGCCGAAGCCTATTCCCTTCCCCGTTAATCTGCTGCTTCCCATCGTTGTCATCACTGTGGTAGGGTGATGAACCCACGTGTCCTTAACTCACCTCCATTTGGAGTTTTGTTCTGATTTCGTTATAACACGTGCAAACTGTTACGATTATTTTTTGGGTTTCTGAAGTTAATAAAACATGTAAATAAAAAAAATAATTAACTGTAAGAGGTTATAAGCTACACATGATAGATTCTATCCTATAAGTTATAATTAGGATGCTACTGTAAAGAAAGTGCGTACAAAAGTAAACAACACCAGAGGTATCTCACTACTGGTGTTGTTCGAATAAGCTGGGTTTATTTCTTCTACTTACTGGAAACCCAATAAAAAATGAACCAATTAAAACGAGCTACATCTTAAACAATCTTGGTGAGTGGCCTTGTTAATAGACAAATGATATGGCGACACGCAACCTATAAGACGATTTACAACACATTGACTAAGCTGCTTGACAACAACTCCGACTACCACCTGCTGTGGAAGCTGCCTCTGGAGCCGAGAAAGCAAACAGAAAAGGTAGACCTCTTATGTCCAACAATTCGTAATGCACTTGATGCTCTCAGAGTGGCAGTAATTGCATGGAAGGGTTTTGATTCTTCGTCCTTTTAAATTTGTAGTGAGTCCAACTAAGTCGCAGACGTTCCTTTTAAAGGCAACACATTTATTGTAACACTATAACACAAAAGGGTAACTGCCTCTTTACCAGATACAGCTTAGGGTGGGGACCCCCCAGCTAACTACCCTATACAGAGGAGTTACTGCTACGAAGGGTCGGACCCTCACTCGGGTCTCCGACCACATGGTTGCCTCGTAGGATGAAGAGCTTCAGCTTGAGACGTAGAGCTTCCCGCTTCTAGATGTTGAGCTTCCATCTTGTAGAATGCAGCGACCCCGGTCCCTCCCAGGGATCCACCTTTTATCCCCCTACGGTCGGGGCTGCTCCGCCCTCGGCCCCGCCCGCCTTCTCGAGCATTCTCGTTCCCTCTTGATCCTTCTCAAGAACTCTCCCCAGACACGTGATGACCCACTAGCCCCCCAACCTGGAGCCCCCTGTGTGGACACTCTGGATCAGGTGCCTACGGGGTCAACCAGAGTGCCATTGCCCGGGGCAACCCTGCCCCTGGGCTGATGCTCACCCACTCCTCCTCGTGGGAGCCCCCACCACATGCTGTGCGTGGTGCCCGCAATATCCCAGTGCTTACCAAGCCCCGCTAGGGCCGGTATTACAGCCACCCACACGGTGCTGTCCACGATGTAGGAACATCGAACGGCACGGCTCTTCCGGGCCGGCACCATACAGTGACATCCCCGATGTCACTACATCACCCCCCCCCCCTTCGTAGCATCCAGCCATCCCAGTTGTCAACTCTCCCTTTAAACGAACAATACGTGAAATTCAACGAGAAAAAAATAAACACTGTGCCTCAACAATAACAAGAACAGAAATAAATACCCCAAACCACCTGTACAAAAATTACACTATATATAAGTGTACAAACTAACAGGGAGAAGGGTGGCAACCAACGAACCAATAATAACCACACCATCTCAACAACAATATAAAAGAACCGTGTAACCCACGGGATCCCCCATTACCATCACACTTCCCACCTTCATCGTGTAACGACGGACGCGAGTGCAATGGCGGCAAGGATCAACCAATAACCGCCGTGACTCAGCGAGCACGACAGGCAACCAACAGCGTGGGAGCTGTGAAAGGGAATCATGAAAACAACACCGTCGCACTTCCCACCTTCACTGTGTAACAACACTCATGAGATTCAATGGCGGCCAGGTTCAGCTAATGACCGCCACGACTCAGCGAGTGTGACAAGCAAGCGACAGCGTGGAAGCGTGTGCCAGAGGATCACGAAAACGAGTCTTAGAGTGAGTCCTTGATGCTGGGCCCTCTCAGGGGAGGTGGGCTCGCTCACCCTGGAGGACCCATAGGGAATGTGCTAATGTCCTGCCGAACCCGGCTCCTCATGAAGAGCAGTGGGCCGGGCCGACGGATCCACCGCTCTCAAAGCCCATGAAACCGGCATGCGTGGCCTGGGGCCGAACAGAATCACCTCATCCGGGAGCAACCGAAGCGGTCACCCACCCTGGGTCGCCGGATGCACTCGACACTCGACCCCAGCGATATGGAGATGAGATGAATTCTCGTGGGGCGATAACCAGTTCAAGGCAAGAGGAGCGGACAACACAGCAATTAACCACATCCTGGGATTGTCGCGTGCAAGGCTCAGCACCTGCATTCCTGACAACGCCCCCTTCCGGACGTGCCGGAGCTGCATGAGCTAATTCTGTACCCTCCTGAATGACCGTGGTGTCCAACCCAGCATTTAGAACCTAAACACAAGGTTCCTGGTCATCGGACACCAACGTCTGAGCTATAGCTCCGTACCACGCAGTACCCAAATCGAGCGGCTCCCTCAAATGGACGTGAACAGGCATTCGCGCGCCGGGCGGGATTTCCCCCGTTCGGTGCGCGGACACCTGGACCGTAGCATTAGCTGCACACAACCGGGTAGGGGAAGGCAAAAATGCCACATGGCGTCCGGATGGCAATTCCAAACAGCCGCGGTCAATGCAGATTTCGAATGGCATCCTACCAAGGAAATAGGTTCCGAGTAAACATGGAGCAGTCAGGGACGTGGAGACAAAAATGTGTTCCGACAAGCTAACATCAGCAATGCGTACCTCGGCCATGATCCGACCGATGATACCCAATGAGTTGCCATCAGCAGCGACACACGGCGCATCGACAAAGTCGAGAACCCGACACTTAGGGGGCAGAATGTAAAAAATGAGGACCGAAATGATAGATGCCGATGCACCTGTGTCGATTAGCATCCTTAATCCCACACCCTCGATAGACCCAAGCACCGTAGATGAACCCTCGGTCGTAGCCACCACTCGATGGGCCAGCTCCGATCACTGACCTGGTCGGAGCTGACACACCTCATGATTACGCGTAGGACTTTCCCGTACTGACACACGATCGGGCCACAAACCAAATTGCCTAGATGGGTGAAGTGAGGCCAGGGATCGAGTGTGGAGTGCATTGCGACTTTCCTCAGGGTGTAGAGAAGAGCAGGAGGGCGGTGATGCCGGAAGGCGCCGACGTGGGACGCGGCAGCCCGAAGCCACGTGACCTGACAGGCCGCACTGATAGCAAGTAACACGGCTGCCTCTGGAACGAGAAGACGACCTCGACCGCCCCTGCTTGTCCGTTCGCCGCGTGCCACCATCACCCCGGTCGCCACCACTCCGAGTCGACGCGCCTTCCGTAAGGGACCCTGCTCCATGCGGTGGCCCCGGCTCCGTGCGGGACACGGCACAAGTCCCCAGCGCCCTGTACTGATGCAAAAGTTGCTGGGCTCGGACGCACTTGGCGAATTTTTGGTACGTGTCTGCCGAAGGCTTGTAGATGGACGGCAACTGGTCGAAGGCTTGCGTAAGGGTGGATCTCTCCAGCAGCAGGATTACTAGAAACACTGCAAGGGCGCCTTTGTCAAGGGAGGCAGGTACCGCCCACAGCGCCTCCTTCTCCGATCACCCTGCCAAGCCGGCGTTCACGAGGATCCGCCACTTGAAAGCCACCCAGTCGCCCTTGGTAGCCATGAAGCCTTCAACAAAGGGAAGCCGACATTGGAGAGCCAGGCTGTCCCTCGGCGCCAACAGCGCGTCTTCAATTTTGGCGGCTGATCGCGCGGATTGCGTCACCAAGATTGCCTGCCTGTTGTGGAATGGCGACAGAATCGCCAACCACGAGCGATATTGCCGCTCCTTCCATCGCCGGCGAGACTGCGAGGCTAAACTCCGCAAGGAGCGAAGTCGCCGTGTAGAGGAGCTCCGCGAGATGCTCGTGCGCCTCCCGGAGGGTCGCCACCGCCAACGGCGAAGCATCGAGCGCTTGGATAGCGCCCGGCTCAGTTGAAAGTGTCTCCCCCGCATCCTCCGGAGCTGTAAGCTGCACGAAGTCCTCGTCCTTGTCGTCCGATGTCCAGATACATGGTCTGTGACATGTAGACATAGTCTTCAGCTAGTTGAATAACTCGTGTGTTGCCCACTTCCGACACCAGTTGTAGTGAATTTAACTGAGTCACAGATGTTGTTCCTTTTAGAGGCAACACATTTATTGTAACGCCGTAATACAAAGGGGTAACTGCCCCTTTACCAGATACAGCTTAGGGTAGGGACCCCCCAGCTAACTACCCTATACAGAGGAGTTACTGCTGCGAAGGGTCGGACCCTCACTCGGGTCTCCGACCACGTGGTTGCCTCATAGGATGAAGAGCTTCAGCTTGAGACGTAGAGCTTCCCGCTTCTAGATGTTGAGCTTCCAGCTTGTAGAATGCAGCGACCCCGGTCCCTCCCAGGGACCTGCCTTATATCCATTTACGGCACCCCCCGACCTGGGGCCACTTGTGTGCACACTCCGGATCACGTGTCTAAGGGGTCAACCAGAGTTCCATGGCCCGGGACAACCCTGCCCCTGGGCTCACGCTCACCCACTCCCCCTCGTGGTAGCCCCCACCACACGCTGTGCGTGGTGCCCGCACTATCCCAGTGCTCACCAAGGTCCGTTAGGGCTGGTATTACACACAGCCACCCACACGGTGCTGTCCACAATGGAGGAACATCGAACGGCACAGCCCTTCCGGGCCGGCACCATACAGTGACATCCTCGATGTCACTACAAATTTATCAACATAGCAGTTCTCTCTGCCTCCTCTGTTTATCATCAGTATGTTTCGGCTGCCAGCAGTCAACTTAAACACAATACAATATATATTGAATACAGAACTCTAAATCAGCTGCATATTGAGCATTTAAAAAAATATTTTATTGTGTATGACATTTAACTTTAATGTATCATATGTCTATTAAGTTGTGATCCTAGGGGCCGACGATGAGTCTTTCTGTCAAGTCGACTTCTCAACTACACTATGAAGTTTATGGTTTAAAAAAATATATATGTAAAATTAGCACACTTTGTAAAGAATAATGGGCATTTGAACGATTCTCACTGAGACAGGTTTTAGGGTTTGTAAGACCAAGATTTGTACAATAGATCAGTAACATTGTAGTTATAATGTGAGGTTGTAGTCATTGCTTACCTGATAAGTTAGCATTAAAGATTGTAACTATTTATCAAAATTACGGTTGCACGTGTCAAAATTGGTGAGTAAATTACTAAAATAAATATCTGTTCAGGAATTTCATCTAATCATATGTTTTAAAGTGGTAACGTATTGAAACAGTAAAGCAATGCACGATGAAAACACAGTCAGCCACCATCATACTTTACATTCCAAAGTTACAAAAATTCTAACCTTCAAAAGTAGGTGCTGGTATCATAGTGGTTCCAATCCCGAGTGTCGATGCGGATGTAGGGACGATTGTAGATATTGTTGACTTGCCATTTGTTGATGCTGGCAGAGCTGCCGTTAATGGTACCTTGATAGTGGTTGATGCAGCAGTACTTGATTGAGCGGAATATGATGGTACTGTAGTTTGTGGTGCTACAGTTGCGGTGGGTGAGGTTGCTGTGCCAGGAACTGCAGATGTAGTTGGCAGCACCGACGCATTTGGAACTGTTGTGGTAGATGCTGAATTTGGTGGTTCTGAATTTGTAGATGCTTCAGTTGTTAATGCAGAATTTGTGGGAGTAACAGTTACGAGTGCAACACTCGTGGTTTCAACTACTGTTGGTAAAGGACCTGAAGTTGTGCTTGGAGCAGATGGGTTAGATGAAGCAGTTGTTGTTGCTATGAATGCTGTTGATGCGGTAGCTAGAGTAGAAGATACGAGTACAGATGAAGTTGTCGTTACAGTTGGTGGTGTTCCTGTTGACACAGAAGAGGTCGAAGCTTTTGTTTGTTTTTCGGTTGTCGAACCTGCAGTTGAGGTGGGACCAAATGTTGCACCGGATAATGGTGTTACAGCGGTGGTTGCTAATTGAGTTGTTGCAGTTTCTGTTGTCCTCATTGCTGCTGATGTTGTTGCTCCTGTTGCAGGTGAAGTAACTGTACTTTGAGTTGAAGCCATGGTTGGGCCTGTAGTTGCTGCAGTTGTAGAAGCCGTGAATGCTGCAGTGGTGGTTTGTGGTGTATTTCCAGCTTGAGATATAGTCGTTGCTGGAGATGCAGCTGTTGTGTGAGAAGTAGTTGTAACTGGAACTGTGCTTGATGTTATTTCTAGAGGTGTTATCTGAGATGCTGTTGTTGCTCCAGTGGCAGTTGTAGAGATTTTCGCTGCAGTGGTAGCTGGAGATAAATTAGGGCTTCGTGACGTGGTTGATTCTGTAGGTGATAGAGCCCCATTTGTCAGGGAAGTAGCAGATGGTGCTGTAGTTTTAGATGTGCCTGAAGCTGTTGTAGCAGTTACTGCTGCAGTTCTTGATGGAGCAGTACCTGATAGGGAAGAAGACGACGGTGCTGTGGTTGTCCGTGTTAAAGTTGCAGTTGGTACAACAACTGTTGCCGATACAGAAGTTGTAGTTGGTGATGTTGCTGTGCCAGGAACTGCAGATGTAGTAGGCAGCACCGACGCATTTGGAACTGGTGTGGTAGATGCTGAATTTGGTGGTTCTGAATTTGTAGATGCTTCAGTTGTTAATGCAGAATTTGTGGGAGTAACAGTTACGAGTGCAACACTCGTGGTTTCAGCTACTGTTGGTAAAGGACCTGAAGTTGTGCTTGGAGCAGATGGGTTAGATGAAGCAGTTGTTGTTGCTGCTATGAATGCTGTTGATGCGGTAGCTAGAGTAGAAGGTACGAGTACAGATGAAGTTGTCGTTACAGTTGGTGGTGTTCCTGTTGACACAGAAGAGGTCGAAGCTTTTGTTTGTTTTTCGGTTGTCAAACCTGCAGTTGAGGTGGGACCAAATGTTGCACCGGATAATGGTGTTACAGCTGTGGTTGCTAATTGAGTTGTTGCAGTTTCTGTTGTCCTCATTGCTGCTGATGTTGTTGCTCCTGTTGCAGGTGAAGTAACTGTACTTTGAGTTGAAGCCATGGTTGGGCCTGTAGTTGCTGCAGTTGTAGAAGCCGTGAATGCTGCAGTGGTGGTTTGTGGTGTATTTCCAGCTTGAGATGTAGTCGTTGCTGGAGATGCAGCTGTTGTGTGAGAAGTAGTTGTAACTGGAACTGTGCTTGATGTTATTTCTAGAGGTGTTATCTGAGATGCTGTTGTTGCTCCAGTGGCAGTTGTCGTAGAGATTTTCGCTGCAGTGGTAGCTGGAGATAAATTAGGGCTTCGTGACGTGGTCGATTCTGTAGTTGATAGAGCCCCAGTTGTCAGGAAAGTAGCAGATGGTGCTGTAGTTTTAGATGTGCCTGAAGCTGTTGTAGTAGTTACTGATGCAGTTGTTGATGGAGCAGTACCTGATAGGGAAGAAGACGACGGTGCTGTGGTTGTCCTTGTTAAAGTTGCAGTTGGTACAACAACTGTTGCCGATACAGAAGTTGTAGTTGGTGAGGTTGCTGTGCCAGGAACTGCAGATGAGGTGGGCAGCACCGATGCATTTGGAACTGTTGTGGTAGATGCTGAATTTGGTGGTTCTGAATTTGTAGATGCTTCAATTGTTGATGCATAATTTGTGGGAGTAACAGTCTCGAGTGCAACACTCGTGGTTTCAGCTACTGTTGGTAAAGGACCTGAAGTTGTACTTGGAGCAGATGGGTTAGATGAAGCAGTTGTTGTTGCTATGAATGCTGTTGATGCGGTAGCTAGAGTAGAAGATACGAGGACAGATGAAGTTGTGGTTACAGTTGGTGGTGTTCCTGTTGACACAGAAGAGGTCGTAGCTTTTGTTTGTTTTTCGGTTGTCAACCCTGCAGTTGAGGTGGGACCAAATGTTGCACCGGATAATGGTGTTACAGCTGTGGTTGCTAATTGAGTTGTGGCAGTTTCTGTTGTCCTCATGGCTGCTGATGTTGTTGCTCCTGTTGCAGGTGAAGTAACTGTACTTTGAGTTGAAGCCATGGTTGGGCCTGTAGTTGCTGCATTTGTAGAAGCAGTGAATGTTGCAGTGGTGGTTTGTTGTGTAGATCCAGCTTGAGATGTAGTCGTTGCTGGAGATGCAGCTGTTGTGTGAGAAGTAGTTGTAACAGGAACTGTGCTTGATGTTATTTCTAGAGGCGTTATCTGAGATGCTGTTGTTGCTCCAGTGGCAGTTGTCGTAGAGATTTTCGCTGCAGTGGTAGCTGGAGATAAAGTAGGGCTTCGTGACGTGATTGATTCTGTAGGCGATAGAGCCCCAGTTGTCAGGGAAGCAGCAGGTGGTGCTGTAGTTTTAGATGTGCCTGAAGCTGTTGTAGCAGTTACTGCTGCAGTTGTTGATGGAGCAGTACCTGATAGGGAAGAAGACAACGGTGCTGTGGTTGTCCTTGTTAAAGTTGCAGTTGATTTAACACCCGTTTCTGAAACAGAAGTTGAAGTTGGTGATGTTGCTGTGCCAGGAACTGCAGATGTAGTGGGCAGCACCGATGCATTTGGAACTGTTGTGGTAGATGCTGAATTTGGTGGTTCTGAATTTGTAGATGCTTCAATTGTTGATGCAGAATTTGTGGGAGAAACAGTTACGAGTGCAACACTCGTGGTTTCAGCTACTGTTGGTAAAGGACCTGAAGTTGTGCTTGGAGCAGATGGGTTAGATGAAGCAGTTGTTGTTGCTGCTATGAATGCTGTTGATGCGGTAGCTAGAGTAGAAGGTACGAGTACAGATGAAGTTGTCGTTACAGTTGGTGGTGTTCCTGTTGACACAGAAGAGGTCGTAGCTTTTGTTTGTTTTTCGGTTGTCAAACCTGCAGTTGAGGTGGGACCAAATGTTGCACCGGATAATAGTGTTACAGCTGTGGTTGCTAATTGAGTTGTGGCAGTTTCTGTTGTCCTAATGGCTGCTGATGTTGTAGCTCCTGTTGCAGGTGAAGTAACTGTACTTTGAGTTGAAGCCATGGTTGAGCCTGTAGTTGCTGCATTTGTAGAAGCAGTGAATGCTGCAGTGGTGGTTTGTGGTGTAGATCCAGCTTGAGATGTAGTCGTTGCTGGAGATGCAGATGTTGTGTGAGAAGTAGTTGTAACAGGAACTGTGCTTGATGTTATTTCTAGAGGCGTTATCTGAGATGCTGTTGTTGCTCCAGTGGCAGTTGTCGTAGAGATGTTCGCTGCAGTGGTAGCTGGAGATAAATTAGGGCTTCGTGACGTGGTTGATTCTGTAGGCGATAGAGCCCCAGTTGTCAGGGAAGTAGCAGGTGGTGCTGTAGTTTTAGATGTGCCTGAAGCTGTTGTAGCAGTTACTGCTGCAGTTGTTGATGGAGCAGTACCTGATAGGGAATAAGACGACGGTGCTGTGGTTGTCCTTGTTAAAGTTGCAGTTGATTTAACACCCGTTTCTGAAACAGAAGTTGAAGTTGGTGATGTTGCTGTGCCAGGAACTGCAGATGTAGTGGGCAGCACCGATGCATTTGGAACTGTTGTGGTAGATGCTGAATTTGGTGGTTCTGTATTTGTAGATGCTTCAATTGTTGATGCAGAATTTGTGGGAGTTACGAGTGCAACACTCGTGGTTTCAGCTACTGTTGGTAAAGGACCTGAAGTTGTGCTTGGAGCAGATGGGTTAGATGAAGCAGTTGTTGTTGCTGCTATGAATGCTGTTGATGCGGTAGCTAGAGTAGAAGGTACGAGTACAGATGAAGTTGTCGTTACAGTTGGTGGTGTTCCTGTTGACACAGAAGAGGTCGTAGCTTTTGTTTGTTTTTCGGTTGTCAAACCTGCAGTTGAGGTGGGAACAAATGTTGCACCGGATAATGGTGTTACAGCTGTGGTTGCTATTTGAGTTGTGGCAGTTTCTGTTGTCCTCATGGCTGCTGATGTTGTAGCTCCTGTTGCAGGTGAAGTAACTGTACTTTGAGTTGAAGCCATGGTTGGGCCTGTAGTTGCTGCATTTGTAGAAGCAGTGAATGTTGCAGTGGTGGTTTGTTGTGTAGATCCAGCTTGAGATGTAGTCGTTGCTGGAGATGCAGCTGTTGTGTGAGAAGTAGTTGTAACAGGAACTGTGCTTGATGTTATTTCTAGAGGCGTTATCTGAGATGCTGTTGTTGCTCCAGTGGCAGTTGTCGTAGAGATTTTCGCTGCAGTGGTAGCTGGAGATAAAGTAGGGCTTCGTGACGTGATTGATTCTGTAGGCGATAGAGCCCCAGTTGTCAGGGAAGCAGCAGGTGGTGCTGTAGTTTTAGATGTGCCTGAAGCTGTTGTAGCAGTTACTGCTGCAGTTGTTGATGGAGCAGTACCTGATAGGGAAGAAGACAACGGTGCTGTGGTTGTCCTTGTTAAAGTTGCAGTTGATTTAACACCCGTTTCTGAAACAGAAATTGAAGTTGGTGATGTTGCTGTGCCAGGAACTGCAGATGTAGTGGGCAGCACCGATGCATTTGGAACTGTTGTGGTAGATGCTGAATTTGGTGGTTCTGAATTTGTAGATGCTTCAATTGTTGATGCAAAATTTGTGGGAGAAACAGTTACGAGTGCAACACTCGTGGTTTCAGCTACTGTTGGTAAAGGACCTGAAGTTGTGCTTGGAGCAGATGGGTTAGATGAAGCAGTTGTTGTTGCTGCTATGAATGCTGTTGATGCGGTAGCTAGAGTAGAAGGTACGAGTACAGATGAAGTTGTCGTTACAGTTGGTGGTGTTCCTGTTGACACAGAAGAGGTCGTAGCTTTTGTTTGTTTTTCGGTTGTCAAACCTGCAGTTGAGGTGGGACCAAATGTTGCACCGGATAATAGTGTTACAGCTGTGGTTGCTAATTGAGTTGTGGCAGTTTCTGTTGTCCTCATGGCTGCTGATGTTGTAGCTCCTGTTGCAGGTGAAGTAACTGTACTTTGAGTTGAAGCCATGGTTGGGCCTGTAGTTGCTGCATTTGTAGAAGCAGTGAATGCTGCAGTGGTGGTTTGTGGTGTAGATCCAGCTTGAGATGTAGTCGTTGCTGGAGATGCAGATGTTGTGTGAGAAGTTGTTGTAACAGGAACTGTGCTTGATGTTATTTCTAGAGGCGTTATCTGAGATGCTGTTGTTGCTCCAGTGGCAGTTGTCGTAGAGATGTTCGCTGCAGTGGTAGCTGGAGATAAATTAGGGCTTCGTGACGTGGTTGATTCTGTAGGCGATAGAGCCCCAGTTGTCAGGGAAGTAGCAGGTGGTGCTGTAGTTTTAGATGTGCCTGAAGCTGTTGTAGCAGTTACTGCTGCAGTTGTTGATGGAGCAGTACCTGATAGGGAATAAGACGACGGTGCTGTGGTTGTCCTTGTTAAAGTTGCAGTTGATTTAACACCCGTTTCTGAAACAGAAGTTGAAGTTGGTGATGTTGCTGTGCCAGGAACTGCAGATGTAGTGGGCAGCACCGATGCATTTGGAACTGTTGTGGTAGATGCTGAATTTGGTGGTTCTGTATTTGTAGATGCTTCAATTGTTGATGCAGAATTTGTGGGAGTTACGAGTGCAACACTCGTGGTTTCAGCTACTGTTGGTAAAGGACCTGAAGTTGTGCTTGGAGCAGATGGGTTAGATGAAGCAGTTGTTGTTGCTGCTATGAATGCTGTTGATGCGGTAGCTAGAGTAGAAGGTACGAGTACAGATGAAGTTGTCGTTACAGTTGGTGGTGTTCCTGTTGACACAGAAGAGGTCGTAGCTTTTGTTTGTTTTTCGGTTGTCAAACCTGCAGTTGAGGTGGGAACAAATGTTGCACCGGATAATGGTGTTACAGCTGTGGTTGCTATTTGAGTTGTGGCAGTTTCTGTTGTCCTCATGGCTGCTGATGTTGTAGCTCCTGTTGCAGGTGAAGTAACTGTACTTTGAGTTGAAGCCATGGTTGGGCCTGTAGTTGCTGCATTTGTAGAAGCAGTGAATGTTGCAGTGGTGGTTTGTTGTGTAGATCCAGCTTGAGATGTAGTCGTTGCTGGAGATGCAGCTGTTGTGTGAGAAGTAGTTGTAACAGGAACTGTGCTTGATGTTATTTCTAGAGGCGTTATCTGAGATGCTGTTGTTGCTCCAGTGGCAGTTGTCGTAGAGATTTTCGCTGCAGTGGTAGCTGGAGATAAAGTAGGGCTTCGTGACAAGATTGATTCTGTAGGCGATAGAGCCCCAGTTGTCAGGGAAGCAGCAGGTGGTGCTGTAGTTTTAGATGTGCCTGAAGCTGTTGTAGCAGTTACTGCTGCAGTTGTTGATGGAGCAGTACCTGATAGGGAAGAAGACAACGGTGCTGTGGTTGTCCTTGTTAAAGTTGCAGTTGATTTAACACCCGTTTCTGAAACAGAAGTTGAAGTTGGTGATGTTGCTGTGCCAGGAACTGCAGATGTAGTGGGCAGCACCGATGCATTTGGAACTGTTGTGGTAGATGCTGAATTTGGTGGTTCTGAATTTGTAGATGCTTCAATTGTTGATGCAAAATTTGTGGGAGAAACAGTTACGAGTGCAACACTCGTGGTTTCAGCTACTGTTGGTAAAGGACCTGAAGTTGTGCTTGGAGCAGATGGGTTAGATGAAGCAGTTGTTGTTGCTGCTATGAATGCTGTTGATGCGGTAGCTAGAGTAGAAGGTACGAGTACAGATGAAGTTGTCGTTACAGTTGGTGGTGTTCCGGTTGACACAGAAGAGGTCGTAGCTTTTGTTTGTTTTTCGGTTGTCAAACCTGCAGTTGAGGTGGGACCAAATGTTGCACCGGATAATGGTGTTACAGCTGTGGTTGCTAATTGAGTTGTGGCAGTTTCTGTTGTCCTCATGGCTGCTGATGTTGTAGCTCCTGTTGCAGGTGAAGTAACTGTACTTTGAGTTGAAGCCATGGTTGGGCCTGTAGTTGCTGCATTTGTAGAAGCAGTGAATGCTGCAGTGGTGGTTTGTGGTGTAGATCCAGCTTGAGATGTAGTCGTTGCTGGAGATGCAGATGTTGTGTGAGAAGTAGTTGTAACAGGAACTGTGCTTGATGTTATTTCTAGAGGCGTTATCTGAGATGCTGTTGTTGCTCCAGTGGCAGTTGTCGTAGAGATGTTCGCTGCAGTGGTAGCTGGAGATAAATTAGGGCTTCGTGACGTGGTTGATTCTGTAGGCGATAGAGCCCCAGTTGTCAGGGAAGTAGCAGGTGGTGCTGTAGTTTTAGATGTGCCTGAAGCTGTTGTAGCAGTTACTGCTGCAGTTGTTGATGGAGCAGTACCTGATAGGGAATAAAACGACGGTGCTGTGGTTGTCCTTGTTAAAGTTGCAGTTGATTTAACACCCGTTTCTGAAACAGAAGTTGAAGTTGGTGATGTTGCTGTGCCAGGAACTGCAGATGTAGTGGGCAGCACCGATGCATTTGGAACTGTTGTGGTAGATGCTGAATTTGGTGGTTCTGTATTTGTAGATGCTTCAATTGTTGATGCAGAATTTGTGGGAGTTACGAGTGCAACACTCGTGGTTTCAGCTACTGTTGGTAAAGGACCTGAAGTTGTGCTTGGAGCAGATGGGTTAGATGAAGCAGTTGTTGTTGCTGCTATGAATGCTGTTGATGCGGTAGCTAGAGTAGAAGGTACGAGTACAGATGAAGTTGTCGTTACAGTTGGTGGTGTTCCTGTTGACACAGAAGAGGTCGTAGCTTTTGTTTGTTTTTCGGTTGTCAAACCTGCAGTTGAGGTGGGAACAAATGTTGCACCGGATAATGGTGTTACAGCTGTGGTTGCTATTTGAGTTGTGGCAGTTTCTGTTGTCCTCATGGCTGCTGATGTTGTAGCTCCTGTTGCAGGTGAAGTAACTGTACTTTGAGTTGAAGCCATGGTTGGGCCTGTAGTTGCTGCATTTGTAGAAGCAGTGAATGTTGCAGTGGTGGTTTGTTGTGTAGATCCAGCTTGAGATGTAGTCGTTGCTGGAGATGCAGCTGTTGTGTGAGAAGTAGTTGTAACAGGAACTGTGCTTGATGTTATTTCTAGAGGCGTTATCTGAGATGCTGTTGTTGCTCCAGTGGCAGTTGTCGTAGAGATTTTCGCTGCAGTGGTAGCTGGAGATAAAGTAGGGCTTCGTGACAAGATTGATTCTGTAGGCGATAGAGCCCCAGTTGTCAGGGAAGCAGCAGGTGGTGCTGTAGTTTTAGATGTGCCTGAAGCTGTTGTAGCAGTTACTGCTGCAGTTGTTGATGGAGCAGTACCTGATAGGGAAGAAGACAACGGTGCTGTGGTTGTCCTTGTTAAAGTTGCAGTTGATTTAACACCCGTTTCTGAAACAGAAGTTGAAGTTGGTGATGTTGCTGTGCCAGGAACTGCAGATGTAGTGGGCAGCACCGATGCATTTGGAACTGTTGTGGTAGATGCTGAATTTGGTGGTTCTGAATTTGTAGATGCTTCAATTGTTGATGCAGAATTTGTGGGAGAAACAGTTACGAGTGCAACACTCGTGGTTTCAGCTACTGTTGGTAAAGGACCTGAAGTTGTGCTTGGAGCAGATGGGTTAGATGAAGCAGTTGTTGTTGCTGCTATGAATGCTGTTGATGCGGTAGCTAGAGTAGAAGGTACGAGTACAGATGAAGTTGTCGTTACAGTTGGTGGTGTTCCGGTTGACACAGAAGAGGTCGTAGCTTTTGTTTGTTTTTCGGTTGTCAAACCTGCAGTTGAGGTGGGACCAAATGTTGCACCGGATAATGGTGTTACAGCTGTGGTTGCTAATTGAGTTGTGGCAGTTTCTGTTGTCCTCATGGCTGCTGATGTTGTAGCTCCTGTTGCAGGTGAAGTAACTGTACTTTGAGTTGAAGCCATGGTTGGGCCTGTAGTTGCTGCATTTGTAGAAGCAGTGAATGCTGCAGTGGTGGTTTGTGGTGTAGATCCAGCTTGAGATGTAGTCGTTGCTGGAGATGCAGATGTTGTGTGAGAAGTAGTTGTAACAGGAACTGTGCTTGATGTTATTTCTAGAGGCGTTATCTGAGATGCTGTTGTTGCTCCAGTGGCAGTTGTCGTAGAGATGTTCGCTGCAGTGGTAGCTGGAGATAAATTAGGGCTTCGTGACGTGGTTGATTCTGTAGGCGATAGAGCCCCAGTTGTCAGGGAAGTAGCAGGTGGTGCTGTAGTTTTAGATGTGCCTGAAGCTGTTGTAGCAGTTACTGCTGCAGTTGTTGATGGAGCAGTACCTGATAGGGAATAAGACGACGGTGCTGTGGTTGTCCTTGTTAAAGTTGCAGTTGATTTAACACCCGTTTCTGAAACAGAAGTTGAAGTTGGTGATGTTGCTGTGCCAGGAACTGCAGATGTAGTGGGCAGCACCGATGCATTTGGAACTGTTGTGGTAGATGCTGAATTTGGTGGTTCTGTATTTGTAGATGCTTCAATTGTTGATGCAGAATTTGTGGGAGTTACGAGTGCAACACTCGTGGTTTCAGCTACTGTTGGTAAAGGACCTGAAGTTGTGCTTGGAGCAGATGGGTTAGATGAAGCAGTTGTTGTTGCTGCTATGAATGCTGTTGATGCGGTAGCTAGAGTAGAAGGTACGAGTACAGATGAAGTTGTCGTTACAGTTGGTGGTGTTCCTGTTGACACAGAAGAGGTCGTAGCTTTTGTTTGTTTTTCGGTTGTCAAACCTGCAGTTGAGGTGGGAACAAATGTTGCACCGGATAATGGTGTTACAGCTGTGGTTGCTATTTGAGTTGTGGCAGTTTCTGTTGTCCTCATGGCTGCTGATGTTGTAGCTCCTGTTGCAGGTGAAGTAACTGTACTTTGAGTTGAAGCCATGGTTGGGCCTGTAGTTGCTGCATTTGTAGAAGCAGTGAATGTTGCAGTGGTGGTTTGTTGTGTAGATCCAGCTTGAGATGTAGTCGTTGCTGGAGATGCAGCTGTTGTGTGAGAAGTAGTTGTAACAGGAACTGTGCTTGATGTTATTTCTAGAGGCGTTATCTGAGATGCTGTTGTTGCTCCAGTGGCAGTTGTCGTAGAGATTTTCGCTGCAGTGGTAGCTGGAGATAAAGTAGGGCTTCGTGACGTGATTGATTCTGTAGGCGATAGAGCCCCAGTTGTCAGGGAAGCAGCAGGTGGTGGTGTAGTTTTAGATGTGCCTGAAGCTGTTGTAGCAGTTACTGCTGCAGTTGTTGATGGAGCAGTACCTGATAGGGAAGAAGACAACGGTGCTGTGGTTGTCCTTGTTAAAGTTGCAGTTGATTTAACACCCGTTTCTGAAACAGAAGTTGAAGTTGGTGATGTTGCTGTGCCAGGAACTGCAGATGTAGTGGGCAGCACCGATGCATTTGGAACTGTTGTGGTAGATGCTGAATTTGGTGGTTCTGAATTTGTAGATGCTTCAATTGTTGATGCAGAATTTGTGGGAGAAACAGTTACGAGTGCAACACTCGTGGTTTCAGCTACTGTTGGTAAAGGACCTGAAGTTGTGCTTGGAGCAGATGGGTTAGATGAAGCAGTTGTTGTTGCTGCTATGAATGCTGTTGATGCGGTAGCTAGAGTAGAAGGTACGAGTACAGATGAAGTTGTCGTTACAGTTGGTGGTGTTCCTGTTGACACAGAAGAGGTCGTAGCTTTTGTTTGTTTTTCGGTTGTCAAACCTGCAGTTGAGGTGGGACCAAATGTTGCACCGGATAATAGTGTTACAGCTGTGGTTGCTAATTGAGTTGTGGCAGTTTCTGTTGTCCTAATGGCTGCTGATGTTGTAGCTCCTGTTGCAGGTGAAGTAACTGTACTTTGAGTTGAAGCCATGGTTGAGCCTGTAGTTGCTGCATTTGTAGAAGCAGTGAATGCTGCAGTGGTGGTTTGTGGTGTAGATCCAGCTTGAGATGTAGTCGTTGCTGGAGATGCAGATGTTGTGTGAGAAGTAGTTGTAACAGGAACTGTGCTTGATGTTATTTCTAGAGGCGTTATCTGAGATGCTGTTGTTGCTCCAGTGGCAGTTGTCGTAGAGATGTTCGCTGCAGTGGTAGCTGGAGATAAATTAGGGCTTCGTGACGTGGTTGATTCTGTAGGCGATAGAGCCCCAGTTGTCAGGGAAGTAGCAGGTGGTGCTGTAGTTTTAGATGTGCCTGAAGCTGTTGTAGCAGTTACTGCTGCAGTTGTTGATGGAGCAGTACCTGATAGGGAATAAGACGACGGTGCTGTGGTTGTCCTTGTTAAAGTTGCAGTTGATTTAACACCCGTTTCTGAAACAGAAGTTGAAGTTGGTGATGTTGCTGTGCCAGGAACTGCAGATGTAGTGGGCAGCACCGATGCATTTGGAACTGTTGTGGTAGATGCTGAATTTGGTGGTTCTGTATTTGTAGATGCTTCAATTGTTGATGCAGAATTTGTGGGAGTTACGAGTGCAACACTCGTGGTTTCAGCTACTGTTGGTAAAGGACCTGAAGTTGTGCTTGGAGCAGATGGGTTAGATGAAGCAGTTGTTGTTGCTGCTATGAATGCTGTTGATGCGGTAGCTAGAGTAGAAGGTACGAGTACAGATGAAGTTGTCGTTACAGTTGGTGGTGTTCCTGTTGACACAGAAGAGGTCGTAGCTTTTGTTTGTTTTTCGGTTGTCAAACCTGCAGTTGAGGTGGGAACAAATGTTGCACCGGATAATGGTGTTACAGCTGTGGTTGCTATTTGAGTTGTGGCAGTTTCTGTTGTCCTCATGGCTGCTGATGTTGTAGCTCCTGTTGCAGGTGAAGTAACTGTACTTTGAGTTGAAGCCATGGTTGGGCCTGTAGTTGCTGCATTTGTAGAAGCAGTGAATGTTGCAGTGGTGGTTTGTTGTGTAGATCCAGCTTGAGATGTAGTCGTTGCTGGAGATGCAGCTGTTGTGTGAGAAGTAGTTGTAACAGGAACTGTGCTTGATGTTATTTCTAGAGGCGTTATCTGAGATGCTGTTGTTGCTCCAGTGGCAGTTGTCGTAGAGATTTTCGCTGCAGTGGTAGCTGGAGATAAAGTAGGGCTTCGTGACGTGATTGATTCTGTAGGCGATAGAGCCCCAGTTGTCAGGGAAGCAGCAGGTGGTGGTGTAGTTTTAGATGTGCCTGAAGCTGTTGTAGCAGTTACTGCTGCAGTTGTTGATGGAGCAGTACCTGATAGGGAAGAAGACAACGGTGCTGTGGTTGTCCTTGTTAAAGTTGCAGTTGATTTAACACCCGTTTCTGAAACAGAAGTTGAAGTTGGTGATGTTGCTGTGCCAGGAACTGCAGATGTAGTGGGCAGCACCGATGCATTTGGAACTGTTGTGGTAGATGCTGAATTTGGTGGTTCTGAATTTGTAGATGCTTCAATTGTTGATGCAAAATTTGTGGGAGAAACAGTTACGAGTGCAACACTCGTGGTTTCAGCTACTGTTGGTAAAGGACCTGAAGTTGTGCTTGGAGCAGATGGGTTAGATGAAGCAGTTGTTGTTGCTGCTATGAATGCTGTTGATGCGGTAGCTAGAGTAGAAGGTACGAGTACAGATGAAGTTGTCGTTACAGTTGGTGGTGTTTCTGTTGACACACAAGAGGTCGTAGCTTTTGTTTGTTTTTCGGTTGTCAAACCTGCAGTTGAGGTGGGACCAAATGTTGCACCGGATAATAGTGTTACAGCTGTGGTTGCTAATTGAGTTGTGGCAGTTTCTGTTGTCCTCATGGCTGCTGATGTTGTAGCTCCTGTTGCAGGTGAAGTAACTGTACTTTGAGTTGAAGCCATGGTTGGGCCTGTAGTTGCTGCATTTGTAGAAGCAGTGAATGCTGCAGTGGTGGTTTGTGGTGTAGATCCAGCTTGAGATGTAGTCGTTGCTGGAGATGCAGATGTTGTGTGAGAAGTAGTTGTAACAGGAACTGTGCTTGATGTTATTTCTAGAGGCGTTATCTGAGATGCTGTTGTTGCTCCAGTGGCAGTTGTCGTAGAGATGTTCGCTGCAGTGGTAGCTGGAGATATATTAGGGCTTCGTGACGTGGTTGATTCTGTAGGCGATAGAGCCCCAGTTGTCAGGGAAGTAGCAGGTGGTGCTGTAGTTTTAGATGTGCCTGAAGCTGTTGTAGCAGTTACTTCTGCAGTTGTTGATGGAGCAGTACCTGATAGGGAATAAGACGACGGTGCTGTGGTTGTCCTTGTTAAAGTTGCAGTTGATTTAACACCCGTTTCTGAAACAGAAGTTGAAGTTGGTGATGTTGCTGTGCCAGGAACTGCAGATGTAGTGGGCAGCACCGATGCATTTGGAACTGTTGTGGTAGATGCTGAATTTGGTGGTTCTGTATTTGTAGATGCTTCAATTGTTGATGCAGAATTTGTGGGAGTTACGAGTGCAACACTCGTGGTTTCAGCTACTGTTGGTAAAGGACCTGAAGTTGTGCTTGGAGCAGATGGGTTAGATGAAGCAGTTGTTGTTGCTGCTATGAATGCTGTTGATGCGGTAGCTAGAGTAGAAGGTACGAGTACAGATGAAGTTGTCGTTACAGTTGGTGGTGTTCCTGTTGACACAGAAGAGGTCGTAGCTTTTGTTTGTTTTTCGGTTGTCAAACCTGCAGTTGAGGTGGGAACAAATGTTGCACCGGATAATGGTGTTACAGCTGTGGTTGCTATTTGAGTTGTGGCAGTTTCTGTTGTCCTCATGGCTGCTGATGTTGTAGCTCCTGTTGCAGGTGAAGTAACTGTACTTTGAGTTGAAGCCATGGTTGGGCCTGTAGTTGCTGCATTTGTAGAAGCAGTGAATGCTGCAGTGGTGGTTTGTGGTGTAGATCCAGTTTGAGATGTAGTCGTTACTGGAGATGCAGCTGTTGTGTGAGAAGTAGTTGTAACAGGAACTGTGCTTGATGTTATTTCTAGAGGCGTTATCTGAGATGCTGTTGTTGCTCCAGTGGCAGTTGTCGTAGAGATTTTCGCTGCAGTGGTAGCTGGAGATAAAATAGGGCTTCGTGACGTGGTTGAGTCTGTAGGTGTTAGAGCCCCAGTTGTCAGGGAAGTAGCAGGTGTTGCTGTAGTTTTAGATGTGCCTGAAGCTGTTGTAGCAGTTACTGCTGCTGTTGTTGATGGAGCAGTACCTGATAGGGAAGAAGACGACGGTGCTGTGCTTGTCCTTGTTAAAGTTGCAGTTGATATAACACCCGTTGCTGATACGGAAGTTGTAGTTGGTGATGTTGCTGTGCCAGGAACTGCAGATGTAGTGGACAGCACCGATGCATTTGGAACTGTTGTGGTAGATGCTGCATTTGGTGGTTCTGAATTTGTCGATGCTTCAATTGTTGATGCAGAATTTGTTGGAGTAACAGTTACGAGTGCAACACTCGTGGTTTCAGCTACTGTTGGTAAAGGACGTGAAGTTGTGCTTGGAGCAGATGGGTTAGATGAAGCAGTTGTTGTTGCTGCTATGAATGCTGTTGATGCGGTAGCTAGAGTAGAAGGTACGAGTACAGATGAAGTTGTCGTTACAGTTGGTGGTGTTCCGGTTGACACAGAAGAGGTCGTAGCTTTTGTTTGTTTTTCGGTTGTCAAACCTGCAGTTGAGGTGGGACCAAATGTTGCACCGGATAATGGTGTTACAGCTGTGGTTGCTAATTGAGTTGTGGCAGTTTCTGTTGTCCTCATGGCTGCTGATGTTGTAGCTCCTGTTGCAGGTGAAGTAACTGTACTTTGAGTTGAAGCCATGGTTGGGCCTGTAGTTGCTGCATTTGTAGAAGCAGTGAATGCGGCAGTGGTGGTTTGTGGTGTAGATCCAGCTTGAGATGTAGTCGTTGCTGGAGATGCAGATGTTGTGTGAGAAGTAGTTGTAACAGGAACTGTGCTTGATGTTATTTCTAGAGGCGTTATCTGAGATGTTGTTGTTGCTCCAGTGGCAGTTGTCGTAGAGATTTTCGCTGCAGTGGTAGCTGGAGATAAATTAGGGCTTCGTGACGTGGTTGATTCTGTAGGCGATAGAGCCCCAGTTGTCAGGGAAGTAGCAGGTGGTGCTGTAGTTTTAGATGTGCCTGAAGCTGTTGTAGCAGTTACTGCTGCTGTTGTTGATGGAGCAGTACCTGATAGGGAATAAGACGACGGTGCTGTGCTTGTCCCTGTTAAAGTTGCAGTTGATATAACACCCGTTGCTGATACGGAAGTTGTAGTTGGTGATGTTGCTGTGCCAGGAACTGCAGATGTAGTGGACAGCACCGATGCATTTGGAACTGTTGTGGTAGATGCTGAATTTGGTGGTTCTGAATTTGTAGATGCTTCAATTGTTGATGCAGATTTTGTGGGAGTAACAGTTACGAGTGCAACACTCGTGGTTTCAGCTACTGTTGATAAAGGACCTGAAGTTGTGCTTGGAGCAGATGGGTTAGATGAAGCAGTTGTTGTTGCTATGAATGCTGTTGATGCAGTAGCTAGAGTAGAAGGTACGAGTACAGATGAAGTTGTCGTTACAGTTGGTGGTGTTCCTGTTGACACAGAAGAGGTCGTAGCTTTTGTTTGTTTTTCGGTTGTCAAACCTGCAGTTGAGGTGGGAACAAATGTTGCACCGGATAATGGTGTTACAGCTGTGGTTGCTATTTGAGTTGTGGCAGTTTCTGTTGTCCTCATGGCTGCTGATGTTGTAGCTCCTGTTGCAGGTGAAGTAACTGTACTTTGAGTTGAAGCCATGGTTGGGCCTGTAGTTGCTGCATTTGTAGAAGCAGTGAATGCTGCAGTGGTGGTTTGTGGTGTATATCCAGTTTGAGATGTAGTCGTTACTGGAGATGCAGCTGTTGTGTGAGAAGTAGTTGTAACAGGAACTGTGCTTGATGTTATTTCTAGAGGCGTTATCTGAGATGCTGTTGTTGCTCCAGTGGCAGTTGTCGTAGAGATTTTCGCTGCAGTGGTAGCTGGAGATAAAATAGGGCTTCGTGACGTGGTTGATTCTGTAGGTGTTAGAGCCCCAGTTGTCAGGGAAGTAGCAGGTGTTGCTGTAGTTTTAGATGTGCCTGAAGCTGTTGTAGCAGTTACTGCTGCAGTTGTTGATGGAGCAGTACCTGATAGGGAAGAAGACGACGGTACTGTGCTTGTCCTTGTTAAAGTTGCAGTTGATATAACACCCGTTGCTGATACGGAAGTTGTAGTTGGTGATGTTGCTGTGCCAGGAACTGCAGATGTAGTGGACAGCACCGATGCATTTGGAACTGTTGTGGTAGATGCTGAATTTGGTGGTTCTGAATTTGTAGATGCTTCAATTGTTGATGCAGATTTTGTGGGAGTAACAGTTACGAGTGCAACACTCGTGGTTTCAGCTACTGTTGATAAAGGACCTGAAGTTGTGCTTGGAGCAGATGGGTTAGATGAAGCAGTTGTTGTTGCTATGAATGCTGTTGATGCAGTAGCTAGAGTAGAAGGTACGAGTACAGATGAAGTTGTCGTTACAGTTGGTGGTGTTCCTGTTGACACAGAAGAGGTCGTAGCTTTTGTTTGTTTTTCGGTTGTCAAACCTGCAGTTGAGGTGGGAACAAATGTTGCACCGGATAATGGTGTTACAGCTGTGGTTGCTATTTGAGTTGTGGCAGTTTTTGTTGTCCTCATGGCTGCTGATGTTGTAGCTCCTGTTGCAGGTGAAGTAACTGTACTTTGAGTTGAAGCCATGGTTGGGCCTGTAGTTGCTGCATTTGTAGAAGCAGTGAATGCTGCAGTGGTGGTTTGTGGTGTAGATCCAGTTTGAGATGTAGTCGTTACTGGAGATGCAGCTGTTGTGTGAGAAGTAGTTGTAACAGGAACTGTGCTTGATGTTATTTCTAGAGGCGTTATCTGAGATGCTGTTGTTGCTCCAGTGGCAGTTGTCGTAGAGATTTTCGCTGCAGTGGTAGCTGGAGATAAAATAGGGCTTCGTGACGTGGTTGATTCTGTAGGTGTTAGAGCCCCAGTTGTCAGGGAAGTAGCAGGTGTTGCTGTAGTTTTAGATGTGCCTGAAGCTGTTGTAGCAGTTACTGCTGCAGTTGTTGATGGAGCAGTACCTGATAGGGAAGAAGACGACGGTACTGTGCTTGTCCTTGTTAAAGTTGCAGTTGATATAACACCCGTTGCTGATACGGAAGTTGTAGTTGGTGATGTTGCTGTGCCAGGAACTGCAGATGTAGTGGACAGCACCGATGCATTTGGAACTGTTGTGGTAGATGCTGAATTTGGTGGTTCTGAATTTGTAGATGCTTCAATTGTTGATGCAGATTTTGTGGGAGTAACAGTTACGAGTGCAACACTCGTGGTTTCAGCTACTGTTGATAAAGGACCTGAAGTTGTGCTTGGAGCAGATGGGTTAGATGAAGCAGTTGTTGTTGCTATGAATGCTGTTGATGCGGTAGCTAGAGTAGAAGGTACGAGTACAGATGAAGTTGTCGTTACAGTTGGTGGTGTTCCTGTTGACACAGAAGAGGTCGTAGCTTTTGTTTGTTTTTCGGTTGTCAAACCTGCAGTTGAGGTGGGACCAAATGTTGCACCGGATAATAGTGTTACAGCTGTGGTTGCTAATTGAGTTGTGGCAGTTTCTGTTGTCCTCATGGCTGCTGATGTTGTAGCTCCTGTTGCAGGTGAAGTAACTGTACTTTGAGTTGAAGCCGTGGTTGGGCCTGTAGTTGCTGCATTTGTAGAAGCAGTGAATGCTGCAGTGGTGGTTTGTGGTGTAGATCCAGTTTGAGATGTAGTCGTCACTGGAGATGCAGCTGTTGTGTGAGAAGTAGTTGTAACAGGAACTGTGCTTGATGTTATTTCTAGAGGCGGTATTTGAGATGCTGTTGTTGCTGCAGTGGCAGTTGTCGTAGAGATTTTCGCTGCAGTGGTAGCTGGAGATAAAGTAGGGCTTCGTGACGTGGTTGATTCTGTAGGTGTTAGAGCCCCAGTTGTCAGGGAAGTAGCAGGTGTTGCTGTAGTTTTAGATGTGCCTGAAGCTGTTGTAGCAGTTACTGCTGCAGTTGTTGATGGAGCAGTACCTGATAGGGAAGAAGACGACGGTGCTGTGCTTGTCCTTGTTAAAGTTGCAGTTGATATAACACCCGTTGCTGATACGGAAGTTGTAGTTGGTGATGTTGCTGTGCCAGGAACTGCAGATGTAGTGGGCAGCACCGATGCATTTGGAACTGTTGTAGTAGATGCTGAATTTGGTGGTTCTGAATGTGTAGTTGCTGCAGTTGTTGATCCAGAATTTGGAGTAGGTTGTGAAGTTACAGTGGGATTCACAGTTACAAATGCAGCACTCGTGGTTTCAGCTCTTGTTGGTAATCGACTTGAAGTTATGCTTGCAGCAGATTCACTTGTTGTTGGTTCTCCAGTTGCTGGGAATTCAGTTGTTATTGGTTTTGTAGTTGTTGGAGATTCAGTTGTTGGCGATTCAGTGGGTGGTTTTGGTTCTGTAGTCGTTGCGTATTCAGTTGTTGCTTCTCCCATTGTTGTTGGGAATTCACTTGTAATTGGTTCTGTAGTTGTTGGGGATTCAGTTATTGTTGGGGATTCAGTTGTTGTCGATTCTTCAGTTGTTGGCGAATCATTTGGTGGATTTGCAGTTGTTGGTGGGGATTCACTTATTGTTGGTTCTGCAGTTGTTGTAGAAGATTCAGTTGTTGTTGGTTCTGCATTTGTTATCAGGAATTTAGTTGTTGCTTCCACAGTTGTTGATGATTCAGTTGTTGGCTCTGCAGTTGTTGGGGATTCACTAGTTGTTGGTTTTGTGGTTGTTGTCGGGAATTCAGTTGTTGGGGAATCATTTGTTGTTATTTCTGCAGTTGTAGTTAATTCCGTTGTTGGTTCTGCAGTTGTTTTAGAAGATTCAGTTATTGGTTTTGCAGTTGTTGGTGATTCACTTGTTATTTGGAATTCAGTTGCTGGTTCTGAAGTTGTTGGGGATTCAGTTGTTGTCGATTCTTCAGTTGTTGGCGAATCATTTGGTGGATTTGCAGTTGTTGGTGGGGATTCACTTATTGTTGGTTCTGCAGTTGTTGTAGAAGATTCAGTTGTTGTTGGTTCTGCATTTGTTATCAGGAATTTAGTTGTTGCTTCCACAGTTGTTGATGATTCAGTTGTTGGCTCTGCAGTTGTTGGGGATTCACTAGTTGTTGGTTTTGTGGTTGTTGTCGGGAATTCAGTTGTTGGGGAATCATTTGTTGTTATTTCTGCAGTTGTAGTTAATTCCGTTGTTGGTTCTGCAGTTGTTTTAGAAGATTCAGTTATTGGTTTTGCAGTTGTTGGTGATTCACTTGTTATTTGGAATTCAGTTGCTGGTTCTGAAGTTGTTGGGGATTCAGTTGTTGTTTGTTCCATAGTCGGCAATTCCCTAGTTGTTGGAGATTCACTTGTTACGTCTACAATTGTTGTTGGGGATTCAGTTTTTGTAGTTGGTTCTGCAGTTGTTGTCGGGGATTCACTTGTTGGCTGTGCAGTTGATGGGGATTCGCCTGTTGTTAGTTCTGTAGTTGTTGACAATATAGTTGTTGGAGAGTCAGTTGTAGTTAGTTCTGTCGTTGTTGTAGGGAATTCAGTTGTTGGTTCTGCAGTTGTCAGTGATTCAGTTGTTGCTTCCACAGTTGTTGAGGATTCACTTGTTGCTTCTGAAGTTGTTAGGATTTCAGTTGTTGTTTGCTCTGTAGTCGTCGATTCAGTTGTTGTTGGTTCTGCCGTTGTTGTTAGGGATGCAGTTGTTTCTGAAGTTGTTGAGGATTCAGTTGTTGCTTCTGAAGTTGTTAGGATTTCAGTTGCTGTTTGCTCTGTAGTTGGGGATTCAGTCGTTGTCGGGGATTCAGTTGTTGTTTGCTCTGTAGTTGGGTATTCAGTTGTTGCTTCCAAAGTTGTTAGGATATCAGTTGTTTGCTCTGTAGTCGGGGATTCAGTTGTTGTTGGTTCTGCAGTTGTGGATTCAGTTGTTTTTGGTGATTCACTTGTTGTTTCTGCAGTTGTACTTGATTCAGTTGTTGCTTCTGAAGTTGTTACAATTTCAGTTGTTGTTTGCTCTGTAGTTGGGGATTCAGTTGTTGTCGGGGATTCAGTTGTTGGTTCTGCAGTCGTTGTTGGGTCTGCGGTTGTTGTTATGGATGCAGTTGTTGTTTCTACAGTTGTTGGTGATTCAGTGGTTGCTTCCACAGTTGTTGAGGATTCACTTGTTGTCTGTGCAGTTGTTGGGGATTCAGTTGTTGCTTCTGAAGTTGTTAGGATTTCGGTTGTTGTTTGCTCTGTAGTCGGAGATTCAGTTGTTGTTGGGGATTCAGTTGTTGTTGCTTCTGAAGTTGTTGGGGATTCAGTTGTTGTTTGCTCTGTAGTCAGGGATTCAGTTGTTGGTTCCACAGTTGTTGAGGATTCACTTGTTGTTGGTTCTGCAGTTGTTGCTAGGGATGCAGTTGTTTCTGCAGTTGTTGGGGATTCAGTTGTTGCTTCCAAAGTTGTTGGTGATTCAATTATTGCTTCTGCAGTTGTTGGTGATTCATTTGTTGCTTCTGCAGTTGTGGGTGATTCAGTTGTTGCTTCCAAAGTTGTTGGGGATTCAGTTGTTGCTTCAGCAGTTGTTGGTGATTCAGTTGTTGCTTCTGCAGTTGTTGGGGATTCAGTTGTTGCTTCCAAAGTTGTTGGGGATTCAGTTGTTGCTTCAGCAGTTGTTGGTGATTCGGTTGTTGCTTCTGTAGTTTTTGGTGATTCAGTTGTTGCTTCTGCAGTTGTTGGTGATTCAGTTGTTGCTTCCAAAGTTGTTGGGGATTCAGTTGTTGCTTCAGCAGTTGTTGGTGATTCAGTTGTTGCTTCTGCAGTTGTTGGTGATTCAGTTGTTGCTTCTGCAGTTGTTGGTGATTCAGTTGTTGCTTCTGCAGTTGTTGGTGATTCAGATGTTGCTTCTGCAGGTGTTGGGGATTCAGTTGTTGCTTCCAAAGTTGTTGGTGATTCAGTTGTTGCTTCAGCAGTTGTTGGTGATTCAGTTGTTGCTTCTGCAGTTGTTGGTGATTCAGTTGTTGCTTCTGCAGTTGTTGGGAATTTAGTTGTTGCTTCTGCAGTTGTTGGTGATTCAGTTGTTGCTTCCAAAGTTGTTGGGGATTCAGTTGTTGCTTCTGCAGTTGTTGGGGATTCAGTTGTTGCTTCCAAAGTTGTTGGGGATTCAGTTGTTGCTTCAGCAGTTGTTGGTGATTCGGTTGTTGCTTCTGTAGTTTTTGGTGATTCAGTTGTTGCTTCTGCAGTTGTTGGTGATTCAGTTGTTGCTTCCAAAGTTGTTGGGGATTCAGTTGTTGCTTCAGCAGTTGTTGGTGATTCAGTTGTTGCTTCTGCAGTTGTTGGTGATTCAGTTGTTGCTTCTGCAGTTGTTGGTGATTCAGTTGTTGCTTCTGCAGTTGTTGGTGATTCAGATGTTGCTTCTGCAGTTGTTGGTGATTCAGTTGTTGCTTCCAAAGTTGTTGGGGATTCAGATGTTGCTTCTGCAGTTGTTGGGGATTCAGTTGTTGCTTCAGCAGTTGTTGGTGATTCAGTTGTTGCTTCTGCAGTTGTTGGTGATTCAGTTGTTGCTTCTGCAGTTGTTGGTGATTCAGTTGTTGCTTCTGCAGTTGTTGGTGATTCAGATGTTGCTTCTGCAGTTGTTGGGGATTCAGTTGTTGCTTCCAAAGTTGTTGGTGATTCAGTTGTTGCTTCAGCAGTTGTTGGTGATTCAGTTGTTGCTTCTGCAGTTGTTGGTGATTCAGTTGTTGCTTCTGCAGTTGTTGGGAATTTAGTTGTTGCTTCTGCAGTTGTTTGTGATTCAGTTGTTGCTTCCAAAGTTGTTGGTGATTCAGGTGTTGCTTCAGCAGTTGTTGGTGATTCAGTTGTTGCTTCTGCAGTTGTTGGTGATTCAGTTGTTGCTTCCA
The DNA here is from genome assembly GCF_965212315.1 of Lampetra planeri. Lineage (NCBI taxonomy): Eukaryota > Metazoa > Chordata > Hyperoartia > Petromyzontiformes > Petromyzontidae > Lampetra > Lampetra planeri. Next base: position 11,693,847 of record NC_136134.1, on the reverse strand, counting down.
AAGTTGTTGGGGATTCAGATGTTATTTGCTCAGTAGTCGGGGATTCGGTTGTTGTTGGTTCTGCAGTTGTTGTTGGGAATTCAGTTGATTGTTCTGCAGTCATTGTTGGTTTTGCGGTTGTTGTTGGTGATTCACTTGTTGGTTCTGCAGTTGTCAGGAATTCAGTTGTTGTTGGGGATTCACCTGTTGTTAGTTCTGCAGTTGTTGGCAATATAGTTGTTGGATAGTCAGTTGTAGTTAGTTCTGTCGTTGTTGTAGGGTATTCAGTTGTTGGTTCTGCAGTCATTGTTTGGGATTCACTTGTTGTTGGTTCTGAAGTTGTTAGGATTTCAGTTGTTGTTTGCTCTGTAGTCGGGGATTCAGTTGTTGTTGGGGATTCAGTTGTTGGTTCTGCAGTCGTTGTCGGGGATTCAGTTGTTGTTTGGTCTGTAGTTGGGTATTCAGTTGTTGCTTCCAAAGTTGCTAGGATATCAGTTGTTTGCTCTGTAGTCGGGGATTCAGTTGTTGTTGGGTATTTAGTTGTTGCTTCCGAAGTTGTTGGGGATTCAGTTGTTGTTTGCTCTGTAGTCGGGGATTCAGTTGTTGGTTCCACAGTTGTTGAGGATTCACTTGTTGTTGGTTCTGCAGTTGTTGCTAGGGATGCAGTTGTTTTTGCAGTTGTTGGGGATTCAGTTGTTGCTTCCAAAGTTGTTGAGGATTCAGTTGTTGCTTCAGCAGTTGTTGGGGATTCAATTGTTGCTTCTGCAGTTGTTGGTGATTCAGTTGTTGCTTCTGCAGTTGTTGGGGAATCAGTTGTTGCTTCAGCAGTTGTTGGTGATTCAGTTGTTGCTTCTGCAGTTGTTGGCGATTCAGTTGTTGCTTCTGCAGTTGTTGGTGATTCAGTTGTTGCTTCTGCAGTTGTTGGTGATTCAGTTGTTGCTTCCAAAGTTGTTGGGGATTCAGTTGTTGCTTCTGCAGTTGTTGGTGATTCAGTTGTTGCTTCTGCAGTTGTTGGTGATTCAGTTGTGGCTTCAGCAGTTGTTGGTGATTCAGTTGTTGCTTCTGCAGTTGTTGGTGATTCAGTTGTTGCTTCTGCAGTTGTTGGTGATTCAGTTGTTGCTTCAGCAGTTGCTGGTGATTCAGTTGTTACTTCTGCAGTTGTTGGTGATTCAGCTGTTGTTTTTGCAGTTGTTGGTGATTCAGTTGTTGCTTCAGCAGTTGTTGGGGATTCAGTTGTTGCTTCTGCAGTTGTTGGGGATTCAGTTGTTGCTTCTGCAGTTGTTGGTGATTCAGTTGTTGCTTCTGCAGTTGTTGGTGATTCAGATGTTGCTTCTGCAGTTGTTGGTGATTCAGTTGTTGCTTCCAAAGTTGTTGGGGATTCAGATGTTGCTTCTGCAGTTGTTGGGGATTCAGTTGTTGCTTCAGCAGTTGTTGGTGATTCAGTTGTTGCTACAGCAGTTGTTGGTGATTCAGTTGTTGCTTCCAAAGTTGTTGGTGATTCAGTTGTTGCTTCTGCAGTTGTTGGTGATTCAGATGTTGCTTCTGCAGTTGTTGGGGATTCAGTTGTTGCTTCCAAAGTTGTTGGTGATTCAGTTGTTGCTTCAGCAGTTGTTGGTGATTCAGTTGTTGCTTCTGCAGTTGTTGGTGATTCAGTTGTTGCTTCTGCAGTTGTTGGGAATTTAGTTGTTGCTTCTGCAGTTGTTTGTGATTCAGTTGTTGCTTCCAAAGTTGTTGGTGATTCAGGTGTTGCTTCAGCAGTTGTTGGTGATTCAGTTGTTGCTTCTGCAGTTGTTGGTGATTCAGTTGTTGCTTCCAAAGTTGTTGGGGATTCAGTTGTTATTTGCTCAGTAGTCGGGGATTCGGTTGTTGTTGGTTCTGCAGTTGTTGTTGGGAATTCAGTTGATTGTTCTGCAGTCATTGTTGGTTTTGCGGTTGTTGTTGGTGATTCACTTGTTGGTTCTGCAGTTGTCAGGAATTCAGTTGTTGTTGGGGATTCACCTGTTGTTAGTTCTGCAGTTGTTGGCAATATAGTTGTTGGATAGTCAGTTGTAGTTAGTTCTGTCGTTGTTGTAGGGTATTCAGTTGTTGGTTCTGCAGTCATTGTTTGGGATTCACTTGTTGTTGGTTCTGAAGTTGTTAGGATTTCAGTTGTTGTTTGCTCTGTAGTCGGGGATTCAGTTGTTGTTGGGGATTCAGTTGTTGGTTCTGCAGTCGTTGTCGGGGATTCAGTTGTTGTTTGGTCTGTAGTTGGGTATTCAGTTGTTGCTTCCAAAGTTGCTAGGATATCAGTTGTTTGCTCTGTAGTCGGGGATTCAGTTGTTGTTGGGTATTTAGTTGTTGCTTCCGAAGTTGTTGGGGATTCAGTTGTTGTTTGCTCTGTAGTCGGGGATTCAGTTGTTGGTTCCACAGTTGTTGAGGATTCACTTGTTGTTGGTTCTGCAGTTGTTGCTAGGGATGCAGTTGTTTTTGCAGTTGTTGGGGATTCAGTTGTTGCTTCCAAAGTTGTTGAGGATTCAGTTGTTGCTTCAGCAGTTGTTGGGGATTCAATTGTTGCTTCTGCAGTTGTTGGTGATTCAGTTGTTGCTTCTGCAGTTGTTGGGGAATCAGTTGTTGCTTCAGCAGTTGTTGGTGATTCAGTTGTAGCTTCTGCAGTTGTTGGCGATTCAGTTGTTGCTTCTGCAGTTGTTGGTGATTCAGTTGTTGCTTCTGCAGTTGTTGGTGATTCAGTTGTTGCTTCCAAAGTTGTTGGGGATTCAGTTGTTGCTTCTGCAGTTGTTGGTGATTCAGTTGTTGCTTCTGCAGTTGTTGGTGATTCAGTTGTGGCTTCAGCAGTTGTTGGTGATTCAGTTGTTGCTTCTGCAGTTGCTGGTGATTCAGTTGTTGCTTCAGCAGTTGCTGGTGATTCAGTTGTTGTTTTTGCAGTTGTTGGTGATTCAGTTGTTGCTTCAGCAGTTGTTGGGGATTCAGTTGTTGCTTCTGCAGTTGTTGGGGATTCAGTTGTTGCTTCAGCAGTTGTTGGTGATTCCGTTGTTGCTTCTGCAGTTGTTGGGGATTCAGTTGTTGCTTCTGCAGTTGTTGGGGATTCAGTTGTTGCTTCTGCAGTTGTTGGTGATTCAGTTGTTGCTTCCAAAGTTGTTGGGGATGCAGTTGTTGCTTCCAAAGTTGTTGGTGATTCAGTTGTTGCATCTGCAGTTGTTGGGGATTCAGTTGTTGCTTTTAAAGTTGTTGGGGATTCAGTTGTTGCTTTAGCAGTTGTTGGTGATCCAGTTGTTGCTTCCAAAGTTGTTGAGGGTTCAGTTGTTGCTTCTGCAGTTGTTGGTGATTCAGTTGTTGCTTCTGAAGTTGTTGGGGATTCAGTTGTTGCTTCAGCAGTTGTTGGGGATTCAGTTGTTGCTTCTGCAGTTTTTGGTGATTCAGTTGTTGCTTCTGCAGTTGTTGGTGATTCAGTTGTTGCTTCTGCAGTTGTTGGTGATTCAGTTGTTGCTTCTGCAGTTGTTGGGGATTCAGTTGTTGCCTCTGCAGTTGTTGTTGATTCAGTTGTTGCTTCTGCAGTTGTTGGTGATTCAGTTGTTGCTTCCAAAGTTGTTGGGGATTCAGTTGTTGCTTCAGCAGTTGTTGGTGATTCAGTTGTTGCTTCTACAGTTGTTGGGGATTCAATTGTTGCTTCTGCAGTTGTTGGTGATTCAGTTGTTGCTTCTGCAGTTGTTGGTGATTCAGTTGTTGATTCTGCAGTTGTTGGGGATTCAGTTGTTGCTTCTACAGTTGTTTGTGATTCAATTGTTGCTTCTGCAGTTGTTGGGGATTCAGTTGTTGCTTCTGCAGTTGTTGGTGATTCAGTTGTTGATTCTGCAGTTGTTGGTGATTCAGTTGTTGCTTCTGCAGTTGTTGGTGATTCAGTTGTTGATTCTGCAGTTGTTGGGGATTCAGTTGTTGCTTCTGCAATTGTTGGTGATTCAGTTGTTGCGTCTGCAGTTGTTGGGGATTCAGTTGTTGCTTCTGTAGTTGTTGGTGATTCAGTTGTTGGGGATTCAGTTGTTGTTTCTGCAGTTGTTGGGGATTCAGTTGTTGCTTCTGCAGTTGTTGGTGATTCAGTTGTTGCTTCTGCAGTTGTTGGTGATTCAGTTGTTGCTTCCAAAGTTGTTGGGGATTCAGTTTTTGCTTCCAAAGTTGTTGATGATTCAGTTGTTGCTTCAGTAGTTGTTGGTGATTCAGTTGTTGCTTCTGCAGTTGTTGGGGATTCAGTTGTTGCTTCCAAAGTTGTTGGGGATTCAGTTGTTGCTTCAGCAGTTGTTGGTGATTCAGTTGTTGCTTCCAAAGTTGTTGGGAATGCAGTTGTTGCTTCAGCAGTTGTTGGTGATTCAGTTGTTGCTTCTGCAGTTGTTGGTGATTCAGTTGTTGCTTCTGCAGTTGTTGATGATTCAGTTGTTGCTTCTGCAGTTGTTGGTGATTCAGTTGTTGCTTCTGCAGTTGTTGGTGATTCAGTTGTTGCTTCTGCAGTTGTTGGGGATTCAGTTGTTGCTTCAGCAGTTGTTGGTGATTCAGTTGTTGCTTCTGCAGTTGTTGGTGATTCAGTTGTTGCTTCTGCAGTTGTTGGTGATTCAGTTGTTGCTTCTGCAGTTGTTGGTGATTCAGTTGCTGCTTCTGCAGTTGTTGGGGATTCAGTTGTTGCTTCAGCAGTTGTTTGTGATTCAGTTGTTGCTTCTGCAGTTGTTGGGGATTCAGTTGTTGCTTCTGCAGTTGTTGGTGATTCAGTTGTTGCTTCTGCAGTTGTTGGTGATTCAGTTGTTGCTTCCAAAGTTGTTGGGGATTCAGTTGTTACTTCCAAAGTTGTTGGTGATTCAGTTGTTGCTTCTGCAGTTGTTGGGGATTTAGTTGTTGCTTCCAAAGTTGTTGGGGACTCAGTTGTTGCTTCAGCAGTTGTTGGTGATTCAGTTGTTGCTTCCAAAGTTGTTGGTGATTCAGTTGTTGCTTCCAAAGTTGTTGGGGATTCAGTTGTTGCTTCAGCAGTTGTTGGTGATTCAGTTGTTGCTTCCAAAGTTGTTGGGGATTCAGTTGTTGCTTCTGCAGTTGTTGGTGATTCAGTTGTTGCTTCTGCAGTTGTTGGTGATTCAGTTGCTGCTTCTGCAGTTGTTGGGGATTCAGTTGTTGCTTCTGCAGTTGTTGGTGATTCAGTTGTTGCTTCTGCAGTTGTTGGGGATTCAGTTGTTGCTTCCAAAGTTGTTGGTGATTCAGTTGTTGCTTCTGCAGTTGTTGGGGATTCAGTTGTTGCTTCCAAAGTTGTTGGTGATTCAGTTGTTGCTACAGCAGTTGTTGGTGATTCAGTTGTTGCTTCCAAAGTTGTTGGTGATTCAGTTGTTGCTTCAGCAGTTGTTGGTGATTCAGTTGTTGCTTCTGCAGTTGTTGGTGATTCAGTTGTTGCTTCTGCAGTTGTTTGGGATTCATTTGTTGCTTCCAAAGTTGTTGGGGATTCATTTGTTGCGTCTGCAGTTGTTGGTGATTCAGTTGTTGCTTCCAAAGTTGTTGGGAATTCAGTTGTTGCTTCTGCAGTTGTTGGGGATTCAGTTGTTGCTTCAGCAGTTGTTGTTGATTCAGTTGTTGCTTCTGCAGTTGATGGTGATTCAGTTGCTGCTTCTGCAGTTGTTGGTGATTCAGTTGTTGCTTCTGCAGTTGTTGGTGATTCAGTTGTTGCTTCTGCAGTTGTTGGGGATTCAGTTGTTGCTTCTGCAGTTGTTGGGGATTCAGTTGTTGCTTCTGCAGTTGTTGGGGATTCAGTTGTTGCTTCTGCAGTTGTTGGGGATTCAGTTGTTGCTTCTGCAGTTGTTGGTGATTCAGTTGTTGCTTCCAAAGTTGTTGGGGATTCAGTTGTTGCTTCCAAAGTTGTTGGGGATTCAGTTGTTGCTTCCAAAGTTGTTGGTGATTCAGTTGTTGCTTCAGCAGTTGTTGGTGATTCAGTTGTTGCTTCTGCAGTGGTTGGGGATTCAGTTGTTGCTTCCAAAGTTGTTGGGGATTCAGTTGTTGCTTCAGCAGTTGTTGGTGATTCAGTTGTTGCTTCCAAAGTTGTTGGGAATGCAGTTGTTGCTTCAGCAGTTGTTGGTGATTCAGTTGTTGCTTCTGCAGTTGTTGGTGATTCAGTTGTTGCTTCTGCAGTTGTTGGTGATTCAGTTGTTGCTTCTGCAGTTGTTGGTGATTCAGTTGTTGCTTCTGCAGTTGTTGGGGATTCAGTTGTTGCTTCAGCAGTTGCTGGTGATTCAGTTGTTGCTTCTGCAGTTGTTGGGGATTCAGTTGTTGCTTCTGCAGTTGTTGGTGATTCAGTTGTTGCTTCTGCAGTTGTTGGTGATTCAGTTGTTGCTTCCAAAGTTGTTGGGGATTCAGTTGTTACTTCCAAAGTTGTTGGTGATTCAGTTGTTGCTTCTGCAGTTGTTGGGGATTTAGTTGTTGCTTCCAAAGTTGTTGGGGATTCAGTTGTTGCTTCTGCATTTGTTGGGGATTCAGTTGTTGCTTCCAAAGTTGTTGGGGATTCAGTTGTTGCTTCAGCAGTTGTTGGTGATTCAGTTGTTGCTTCCAAAGTTGTTGGGAATGCAGTTGTTGCTTCAGCAGTTGTTGGTGATTCAGTTGTTGCTTCTGCAGTTGTTGGTGATTCAGTTGTTGCTTCTGCAGTTGTTGGTGATTCAGTTGCTGCTTCTGCAGTTGTTGGTGATTCAGTTGTTGCTTCAGCAGTTGTTGTTGATTCAGTTGTTGCTTCTGCAGTTGTTGGGGATTCAGTTATTGCTTCTGCAGTTGTTGGTGATTCAGTTGTTGCTTCTGCAGTTGTTGGTGATTCAGTTGTTGCTTCTGCAGTTGTTGGTGATTCAGTTGTTGCTTCAGCAGTTGTTGTTGATTCAGTTGTTGCTTCTGCAGTTGTTGGGGATTCAGTTGTTGCTTCTGCAGTTGTTGGTGATTCAGTTGTTGCTTCTGCAGTTGTTGGTGATTCAGTTGTTGCTTCTGCAGTTGTTGGGGATTCAGTTGTTGCTTCCAAAATTGTTGGTGATTCAGTTGTTGCTACAGCAGTTGTTGGTGATTCAGTTGTTGCTTCCAAAGTTGTTGGTGATTCAGTTGTTGCTTCTGCAGTTGTTGGTGATTCAGTTGTTGCTTCTGCAGTTGTTGGGGATTCAGTTGTTGCTTCTGCAGTTGTTGGTGATTCAGTTGTTGCTTCTGCAGTTGTTGGTGATTCAGTTGTTGCTTCTGCAGTTGTTGGGGATTCAGTTGTTGCTTCCAAAGTTGTTGGTGATTCAGTTGTTGCTACAGCAGTTGTTGGTGATTCAGTTGTTGCTTCCAAAGTTGTTGGTGATTCAGTTGTTGCTTCTGCATTTGTTGGTGATTCAGTTGTTGCTTCTGCAGTTGTTGGTGATTCAGTTGTTGCTTCTGCAGTTGTTGGGGATTCAGTTGTTGCTTCTGCAGTTGTTGGGGATTCAGTTGTTGCTTCTGCAGTTGTTGGGGATTCAGTTGTTGCTTCTGCAGTTGTTGGTGATTCAGTTGTTGCTTCCAAAGTTGTTGGGGATGCAGTTGTTGCTTCCAAAGTTGTTGGTGATTCAGTTGTTGCTTCAGCAGTTGTTGGTGATTCAGTTGTTGCTTCTGCAGTGGTTGGTGATTCAGTTGTTGCTTCCAAAGTTGTTGGGGATTCAGTTGTTGCTTCCCAAGTTGTTGGTGATTCAGTTGTTGCTTCAGCAGTTGTTGGTGATTCAGTTGTTGCTTCCAAAGTTGTTGGAGATTCAGTTGTTGCTTCCAAAGTTGTTGGTGATTCAGTTGTTGCTTCCAAAGTTGTTGGGGATTCAGTTGTTGCTTCTGCATTTGTTGGGGATTCAGTTGTTGCTTCCAAAGTTGTTGGGGATTCAGTTGTTGCTTCAGCAGTTGTTGGTGATTCAGTTGTTGCTTCCAAAGTTGTTGGGAATGCAGTTGTTGCTTCAGCAGTTGTTGGTGATTCAGTTGTTGCTTCTGCAGTTGTTGGTGATTCAGTTGTTGCTTCTGCAGTTGTTGGTGATTCAGTTGTTGCTTCTGCAGTTGTTGGTGATTCAGTTGTTGCTTCAGCAGTTGTTGTTGATTCAGTTGTTGCTTCTGCAGTTGTTGGGGATTCAGTTATTGCTTCTGCAGTTGTTGGTGATTCAGTTGTTGCTTCTGCAGTTGTTGGTGATTCAGTTGTTGCTTCTGCAGTTGTTGGTGATTCAGTTGTTGCTTCAGCAGTTGTTGTTGATTCAGTTGTTGCTTCTGCAGTTGTTGGTGATTCAGTTGTTCCTTCTGCAGTTGTTGGTGATTCAGTTGTTGCTTCTGCAGTTGTTGGTGATTCAGTTGTTGCTTCTGCAGTTGTTGGGGATTCAGTTGTTGCTTCTGCAGTTGTTGGTGATTCAGTTGTTGCTTCTGCAGTTGTTGGTGATTCAGTTGTTGCTTCTGCAGTTGTTGGGGATTCAGTTGTTGCTTCCAAAATTGTTGGTGATTCAGTTGTTGCTACAGCAGTTGTTGGTGATTCAGTTGTTGCTTCCAAAGTTGTTGGTGATTCAGTTGTTGCTTCTGCAGTTGTTGGTGATTCAGTTGTTGCTTCTGCAGTTGTTGGGGATTCAGTTGTTGCTTCTGCAGTTGTTGGTGATTCAGTTGTTGCTTCTGCAGTTGTTGGTGATTCAGTTGTTGCTTCTGCAGTTGTTGGGGATTCAGTTGTTGCTTCCAAAGTTGTTGGTGATTCAGTTGTTGCTACAGCAGTTGTTGGTGATTCAGTTGTTGCTTCCAAAGTTGTTGGTGATTCAGTTGTTGCTTCTGCATTTGTTGGTGATTCAGTTGTCGCTTCTGCAGTTGTTGGGGATTCAGTTGTTGCTTCTGCAGTTGTTGGGGATTCAGTTGTTGCTTCTGCAGTTGTTGGGGATTCAGTTGTTGCTTCCAAAGTTGTTGGTGATTCAGTTGTTGCTACAGCAGTTGTTGGTGATTCAGTTGTTGCTTCTGCAGTTGTTGGTGATTCAGTTGTCGCTTCTGCAGTTGTTGGGGATTCAGTTGTTGCTTCTGCAGTTGTTGGGGATTCAGTTGTTGCTTCTGCAGTTGTTGGGGATTCAGTTGTTGCTTCTGCAGTTGTTGGTGATTCAGTTGTTGCTTCTGCAGTTGTTGGTGATTCAGTTGTTGCTTCCAAAGTTGTTGGGGATTCAGTTGTTGCTTCCAAAGTTGTTGGTGATTCAGTTGTTGCTTCAGCAGTTGTTGGTGATTCAGTTGTTGCTTCTGCAGTGGTTGGTGATTCAGTTGTTGCTTCCAAAGTTGTTGGGGATTCAGTTGTTGCTTCCAAAGTTGTAGGTGATTCAGTTGTTGCTTCAGCAGTTGTTCGTGATTCAGTTGTTGCTTCTGCAGTTGTTGGTGATTCAGTTGTTGCTTCCAAAGTTGTTGGGGATTCAGTTGTTGCTTCCAAAGTTGTTGGTGATTCAGTTGTTGCTTCCAAAGTTGTTGGGGATTCAGTTGTTGCTTCAGCAGTTGTTGGTGATTCAGTTGTTGCTTCCAAAGTTGTTGGGAATGCAGTTGTTGCTTCAGCAGTTGTTGGTGATTCAGTTGTTGCTTCTGCAGTTGTTGGTGATTCAGTTGTTGCTTCTGCAGTTGTTGGGGATTCAGTTGTTGCTTCTGCAGTTGTTGGGGATTCAGTTGTTGCTTCTGCAGTTGTTGGTGATTCAGTTGTTGCTTCTGCAGTTGTTGGTGATTCAGTTGTTGCTTCTGCAGTTGTTGGTGATTCAGTTGTTGCTTCCAAAGTTGTTGGGGATTCAGTTGTTACTTCCAAAGATGTTGGTGATTCAGTTGTTGCTTCCAAAGTTGTTGGGAATGCAGTTGTTGCTTCAGCAGTTGTTGGTGATTCAGTTGTTGCTTCTGCAGTTGTTGGTGATTCAGTTGTTGCTTCTGCAGTTGTTGGTGATTCAGTTGTTGCTTCTGCAGTTGTTGGTGATTCAGTTGTTGCTTCTGCAGTTGTTGGGGATTCAGTTGTTGCTTCAGCAGTTGCTGGTGATTCAGTTGTTGCTTCTGCAGTTGTTGGGGATTCAGTTGTTGCTTCTGCAGTGGTTGGGGATTCAGTTGTTGCTTCCAAAGTTGTTGGGGATTCAGTTGTTACTTCCAAAGATGTTGGTGATTCAGTTGTTGCTTCTGCAGTTGTTGGGGATTTAGTTGTTGCTTCCAAAGTTGTTGGGGATTCAGTTGTTGCTTCAGCAGTTGTTGGTGATTCAGTTGTTGCTTCCAAAGTTGTTGGGGATTCAGTTGTTGCTTCTGCAGTTGTAGGTGATTCAGTTGTTGCTTCTGCAGTTGTTGGAGATTCAGTTGTTTCTTCAGCAGTTGTTGTTGATTCAGTTGTTGCTTCTGCAGTTGTTGGTGATTCAGTTGTTGCTTCTGCAGTTGTTGGTGATTCAGTTGTTGCTTCTGCAGTTGTTGGTGATTCAGTTGTTGCTTCTGCAGTTGTTGGTGATTCAGTTGTTGCTTCTGCAGTTGTTGGGGATTCAGTTGTTGCTTCTGCAGTTGTTGGGGATTCAGTTGTTGCTTCTGCAGTTGTTGGGGATTCAGTTGTTACTTCCAAAGATGTTGTTGATTCAGTTGTTGCTTCTGCAGTTGTTGGGGATTTAGTTGTTGCTTCCAAAGTTGTTGGGGATTCAGTTGTTGCTTCAGCAGTTGTTGGTGATTCAGTTGTTGCTTCCAAAGTTGTTCGGGATTCAGTTGTTGCTTCTGCAGTTGTAGGTGATTCAGTTGTTGCTTCTGCAGTTGTTGGGGATTCAGTTGTATCTTCAGCAGTTGTTGTTGATTCAGTTGTTGCTTCTGCAGTTGTTGGTGATTCAGTTGTTGCTTCTGCAGTTGTTGGTGATTCAGTTGTTGCTTCTGCAGTTGTTGGTGATTCAGTTGTTGCTTCTGCAGTTGTTGGGGATTCAGTTGTTGCTTCTGCAGTTGTTGGGGATTCAGTTGTTGCTTCTGCAGTTGTTGGGGATTCAGTTGTTGCTTCTGCAGTTGTTGGTGATTCAGTTGTTGCTTCTGCAGTTGTTGGTGATTCAGTTGTTGCTTCCAAAGTTGTTGGGGATTCAGTTGTTGCTTCCAAAGTTGTTGGTGATTCAGTTGTTGCTTCAGCAGTTGTTGGTGATTCATTTGTTGCTTCTGCAGTGGTTGGGGATTCAGTTGTTGCTTCCAAAGTTGTTGGGAATTCAGTTGTTGCTTCAGCAGTTGTTGGTGATTCAGTTGTTGCTTCAGCAGTTGTTGGGAATGCAGTTGTTGCTTCAGCAGTTGTTGGTGATTCAGTTGTTGCTTCTGCAGTTGTTGGTGATTCAGTTGTTGCTTCTGCAGTTGTTGGTGATTCAGTTGTTGCTTCTGCAGTTGTTGGTGATTCAGTTGTTGCTTCTGCAGTTGTTGGTGATTCAGTTGTTGCTTCTGCAGTTGTTGGGGATTCAGTTGTTGCTTCAGCAGTTGCTGGTGATTCAGTTGTTGCTTCTGCAGTTGTTGGGGATTCAGTTGTTGCTTCTGCAGTTGTTGGTGATTCAGTTGTTGCTTCTGCAGTTGTTGGTGATTCAGTTGTTGCTTCCAAAGTTGTTGGTGATTCAGTTGTTGCTTCTGCAGTTGTTGGTGATTCAGTTGTTGCTTCTGCAGTTGTTGGGGATTCAGTTGTTGCTTCTGCAGTTGTTGGTGATTCAGTTGTGGCTTCTGCAGTTGTTGGTGATTCAGTTGTTGCTTCTGCAGTTGTTGGGGATTCAGTTGTTGCTTCCAAAGTTGTTGGTGATTCAGTCGTTGCTACAGCAGTTGTTGGTGATTCAGTTGTTGCTTCCAAAGTTGTTGGTGATTCAGTTGTTGCTTCTGCATTTGTTGGTGATTCAGTTGTTGCTTCTGCAGTTGTTGGTGATTCAGTTGTCGCTTCTGCAGTTGTTGGTGATTCAGTTGTTGCTTCCAAAGTTGTTGGGAATGCAGTTGTTGCTTCAGCAGTTGTTGGTGATTCAGTTGTTGCTTCTGCAGTTGTTGGTGATTCAGTTGTTGCTTCTGCAGTTGTTGGTGATTCAGTTGTTGCTTCTGCAGTTGTTGGTGATTCAGTTGTTGCTTCTGCAGTTGTTGGTGATTCAGTTGTTGCTTCTGCAGTTGTTGGGGATTCAGTTGTTGCTTCAGCAGTTGCTGGTGATTCAGTTGTTGCTTCTGCAGTTGTTGGGGATTCAGTTGTTGCTTCTGCAGTGGTTGGGGATTCAGTTGTTGCTTCCAAAGTTGTTGGGGATTCAGTTGTTACTTCCAAAGATGTTGGTGATTCAGTTGTTGCTCCTGCAGTTGTTGGGGATTTAGTTGTTGCTTCCAAAGTTGTTGGGGATTCAGTTGTTGCTTCAGCAGTTGTTGGTGATTCAGTTGTTGCTTCCAAAGTTGTTGGGGATTCAGTTGTTGCTTTTGCAGTTGTAGGTGATTCAGTTGTTGCTTCTGCAGTTGTTGGGGATTCAGTTGTTTCTTCAGCAATTGTTGTTGATTCAGTTGTTGCTTCTGCAGTTGTTGGTGATTCAGTTGTTGCTTCTGCAGTTGTTGGTGATTCAGTTGTTGCTTCTGCAGTTGTTGGTGATTCAGTTGTTGCTTCTGAAGTTGTTGGTGATTCAGTTGTTGCTTCTGCAGTTGTTGGGGATTCAGTTGTTGCTTCTGCAGTTGTTGGGGATTCAGTTGTTGCGTCTGCAGTTGTTGGGGATTCAGTTGTTGCTTCTGCAGTTGTTGGTGATTCAGTTGTTGCTTCTGCAGTTGTTGGTGATTCAGTTGTTGCTTCCAAAGTTGTTGGGGATTCAGTTGTTGCTTCCAAAGTTGTTGGTGATTCAGTTGTTGCTTCAGCAGTTGTTGGTGATTCATTTGTTGCTTCTGCAGTGGTTGGGGATTCAGTTGTTGCTTCCAAAGTTGTTGGGAATTCAGTTGTTGCTTCAGCAGTTGTTGGTGATTCAGTTGTTGCTTCAGCAGTTGTTGGGAATGCAGTTGTTGCTTCAGCAGTTGTTGGTGATTCAGTTGTTGCTTCTGCAGTTGTTGGTGATTCAGTTGTTGCTTCTGCAGTTGTTGGTGATTCAGTTGTTGCTTCTGCAGTTGTTGGTGATTCAGTTGTTGCTTCTGCAGTTGTTGGTGATTCAGTTGTTGCTTCTGCAGTTGTTGGTGATTCAGTTGTTGCTTCTGCAGTTGTTGGTGATTCAGTTGTTGCTTCTGCAGTTGTTGGTGATTCAGTTGTTGCTTCTGCAGTTGTTGGTGATTCAGTTGTTGCTTTTGCAGTTGTTGGGGATTCAGTTGTTGCTTCTGCAGTTGTTGGGGATTCAGTTGTTGCTTCAGCAGTTGCTGGTGATTCAGTTGTTGCTTCTGCAGTTGTTGGGGATTCAGTTCTTGCTTCTGCAGTTGTTGGTGATTCAGTTGTTGCTTCTGCATTTGTTGGTGATTCAGTTGTTGCTTCCAAAGTTGTTGGGGATTCAGTTGTTACTTCCAAAGTTGTTGGTGATTCAGTTGTTGCTTCTGCAGTTGTTGGGGATTTAGTTGTTGCTTCCAAAGTTGTTGGGGATTCAGTTGTTGCTTCAGCAGTTGTTGGTGATTCAGTTGTTGTTTCCAAAGTTGTTGGGGATTCAGTTGTTGCTTCTGCAGTTGTAGGTGATTCAGTTGTTGCTTCTGCAGTTGTTGGGGATTCAGTTGTTGCTTCAGCAGTTGTTGTTGATTCAGTTGTTGCTTCTGCAGTTGTTGATGATTCAGTTGTTGCTTCTGCAGTTGTTGGTGATTCAGTTGTTGCTTCTGCAGTTGTTGGTGATTCAGTTGTTGCTTCTGCAGTTGTTGGGGATTCAGTTGTTGCTTCTGCAGTTGTTGGTGATTCGGTTGTTGCTTCTGCAGTTGTTGGCGATTCAGTTGTTGCTTCTGCAGTTGTTGGTGATTCAGTTGTTGCTTCTGCAGTTGCTGGGGATTCAGTTGTTGCTTCACCAGTCGTTGGTGATTCAGTTGTTGCTTCTGCAGTTGTTGGTGATTCAGTTGTTGCTTCTGCAGTTGTTGGGGATTCAGTTGTTGCTTCTACAGTTGTTGGGGATTCAGTTGTTGCTTCTGCAGTTGTTGGGGATTCAGTTGTTGCTTCTGCAGTTGTTGGTGATTCAGTTGTTGCTTCTGCAGTTGTTGGTGATTCAGTTGTTGCTTCCAAACTTGTTGGGGATTCAGTTGTTGCTTCCAAAGTTGTTGGTGATTCAGTTGTTGCTTCAGCAGTTGTTGGTGATTCAGTTGTTGCTTCTGCAGTTGTTGGGGATTCAGTTGTTGCTTCCAAAGTTGTTGGGGATTCAGTTGTTGCTTCAGCAGTTGTTGGTGATTCAGTTGTTGCTTCCAAAGTTGTTGGGGATTCAGTTGTTGCTTCAGCAGTTGTTGGTGATTCAGTTGTTGCTTCTGCAGTTGTTGGGGATTCAGTTGTTGCTTCAGCAGTTGTTGGTGATTCAGTTGTTGCTTCTGCAGTTGTTGGGGATTCAGTTGTTGCTTGAGCAGTTGTTGGTGATTCAGTTGTTTCTTCTGCAGTTGTTGGTGATTCAGTTGTTGCTTCTGCAGTTGTTGGTGATTCAGTTGTTGCTTCTGCAGTTGTTGGGGATTCAGTTGTTGCTTGAGCAGTTGTTGGTGATTCAGTTGTTGCTTCTGCAGTTGTTGGTGATTCAGTTGTTGCTTCAGCAGTTGTTGGTGATTCAGTTGTTACTTCCAAAGTTGTTGGTGATTCAGTTGTTGCTTCAGCAGTTGTTGTTGATTCAGTTGTTGCTTCTGCAGTTGTTGGTGATTCAGTTGTTGCTTCTGCAGTTGTTGGTGATTCAGTTGTTGCTTCTGCAGTTGTTGGTGATTCAGTTGTTGCTTCTGCAGTTGTTGGGGATTCAGTTGTTGCTTCTGCAGTTGTTGGTGATTCAGTTGTTGCTTCTGCAGTTGTTGGTGATTCAGTTGTTGCTTCTGCAGTTGTTGGGGATTCAGTTGTTGCTTCCAAAGTTGTTGGTGATTCAGTTGTTGCTTCTGCAGTTGTTGGTGATTCAGTTGTTGCTTCCAAAGTTGTTGGTGATTCAGTTGTTGCTTCTGCAGTTGTTGGTGATTCAATTGTTGCTTCAGCAGTTGTTGGTGATTCAGTTGTTGCTTCTGCAGTTGTTGGGGATTCAGTTGTTGCTTCCAAAATTGTTGGGGATTTAGTTGTTGCTTCAGCAGTTGTTGGTGATTCAGTTGTTGCTTCCAAAGTTGTTGGGGATTCAGTTGTTGCTTCTGCAGTTGTTGGGGATTCAGTTGTTGCTTCAGCAGTTGTTGTTGATTCAGTTGTTGCTTCTGCAGTTTTTGGTGATTCAGTTGTTGCTTCTGTAGTTGTTGGTGATTCAGTTGTTGCTTCTGCAGTTTTTGGTGATTCAGTTGTTGCTTCTGCAGTTGTTGGTGATTCAGTTGTTGCTTCTGCAGTTGTTGGTGATTCAGTTGTTGCTTCTGCAGTTGTTGGGGATTCAGTTGTTGCTTCTGCAGTTGTTGGTGATTCAGTTGTTGCTTCTGCAGTTGTTGGTGATTCAGTTGTTGCTTCTGCAGTTGTTGGGGATTCAGTTGTTGCTTCCAAAGTTGTTGGTGATTCAGTTGTTGCTACAGCAGTTGTTGGTGATTCAGTTGTTGCTTCCAAAGTTGTTGGTGATTCAGTTGTTGCTTCTGCAGTTGTTGGTGATTCAATTGTTGCTTCAACAGTTGTTGGTGATTCAGTTGTTGCTTCTGCAGTTGTTGGGGATTCAGTTGTTGCTTCCAAAGTTGTTGGGGATTCAGTTGTTGCTTCAGCAGTTGTTGGTGATTCAGTTGTTGCTTCCAAAGTTGTTGGGGATTCAGTTGTTGCTTCTGCAGTTGTTGGGGATTCAGTTGTTGCTTCAGCAGTTGTTGTTGATTCAGTTGTTGCTTCTGCAGTTTTTGGTGATTCAGTTGTTGCTTCTGTAGTTGTTGGTGATTCAGTTGTTGCTTCTGCAGTTGTTGGTGATTCAGTTGTTGCTTCTGCAGTTGTTGGTGATTCAGTTGTTGCTTCTGCAGTTGTTGGGGATTCAGTTGTTGCTTCTGCAGTTGTTGGGGATTCAGTTGTTGCTTCTGCAGTTGTTGGGGATTCAGTTGTTGCTTCTGCAGTTGTTGGTGATTCAGTTGTTGCTTCTGCAGTTGTTGGTGATTCAGTTGTTGCTTCCAAAGTTGTTGGGGATTCAGTTGTTGCTTCCAAAGTTGTTGGTGATTCAGTTGTTGCTTCAGCAGTTGTTGGTGATTCAGTTGTTGCTTCTGCAGTTGTTGGGGATTCAGTTGTTGCTTCCAAAGTTGTTGGGTATTCAGTTGTTGCTTCAGCAGTTGTTGGTGATTCAGTTGTTGCTTTCAAAGTTGTTGGGAATGCAGTTGTTGCTTCAGCAGTTGTTGGTGATTCAGTTGCTTCTGCAGTTGTTGATGATTCAGTTGTTGCTTCAGCAGTTGTTGGTGATTCAGTTCTTGCTTCTGCAGTTGTTGGTGATTCAGATGTTGCTTCTTCAGTTGTTGGTGATTCAGTTGTTGCTTCTGCAGTTGTTGGGGATTCAGTTGTTGCTTCAGCAGTTGTTGGTGATTCAGTTGTTGCTTCTGCAGTTGTTGGGGATTCAGTTGTTGCTTCTGCAGTTGTTGGTGATTCAGTTGTTGCTTCTGCAGTTGTTGGTGATTCAGTTGTTGCTTCCAAAGTTGTTGGGGATTCAGTTGTTATTTCCAAAGTTGTTGGTGATTCAATTGTTGCTTCTGCAGTTGTTGGTGATTCAGTTGTTGCTCCTGCAGGTGTTGGTGATTCAGTTGTTGCTTCTGCAGTTGTTGGTGATTCAGTTGTTGCTTCCAAAGTTGTTGGGAATTTAGTTGTTGCTTCTGCAGTTGTTGGGGATTCAGTTGTTGCTTCCAAAGTTGTTGAGGATTCAGTTGTTGCTTCAGCAGTTGTTGGTGATTCAGTTGTTGCTTCTGCAGTTGTTGGGGATTCAGTTGTTGCTTCTGCAGTTGTTGGTGATTCAGTTGTTGCTTCTGCAGTTGTTGGGGATTCAGTTGTTGCTTCTGCAGTTGTTGGTGATTCAGTTGTTGCTTCGAAAGTTGTTGGGGATTCAGTTGTTGCTTCTTCAGTTGTTGGGGATTCAGTTGTTGCTTCCAAAGTTGTTGGGGATTCAGTTGTTGCTTCCAAAGTTGTTGAGGATTCAGTTGTTCCTTCTGAAGTTGTTGAGGATTCAGTTGTTGTTGGTTCTGCAGTTGTTTCTAGGGATGCAGTTGTTTCTGCAGTTGTTGGGGATTCAGTTGTTCCTTCCAAAGTTGTTGGTGATTCAGTTGTTGCTTCTGCAGTTGTTGGTGATTCAGTTGTTGCTTCCAAAGTTGTTGGGAATTCAGTTGTTGCTTCTGCAGTTGTTGGGGATTCAGTTGTTGCTTCTGCAGTTGTTGGTGATTCAGTTGTTGCTTCCAAAGTTGTTGGGGATTCAGTTGTTGCTTCTGCAGTTGTTGGGGATTCAGTTGTTGCTTCCAAAGTTGTTGAGGATTCAGTTGTTGTTGGTACTGCAGTTGTTGCTAGGGATGCAGTTGTTTCTGCAGTTGTTGGGGATTCAGTTGTTGCTCCAAAAGTTGTTGGGGATTCAGTTGCTGCTTCAGCAGTTGTTGGTGATTCAGCTGTTGCTTCTGTAGTTGTTGGTGATTCAATTGTTGCTTCTGCAGTTGTTGGTGATTCAGTTGTTGCTCCTGCAGGTGTTGGTGATTCAGTTGTTGCTTCTGCAGTTGTTGGTGATTCAGTTGTTGCTTCCAAAGTTGTTGGGAATTCAGTTGTTGCTTCTGCAGTTGTTGGGGATTCAGTTGTTGCTTCCAAAGTTGTTGAGGATTCAGTTGTTGCTTCAGCAGTTGTTGGTGATTCAGTTGTTGCTTCTGCAGTTGTTGGGGATTCAGTTGTTGCTTCTGCAGTTGTTGGTGATTCAGTTGTTGCTTCCAAAGTTGTTGGGGATTCAGTTGTTGCTTCTGCAGTTGTTGGGGATTCAGTTGTTGCTTCCAAAGTTGTTGGGGATTCAGTTGTTGCTTCCAAAGTTGTTGAGGATTCAGTTGTTCCTTCTGAAGTTGTTGAGGATTCAGTTGTTGTTGGTTCTGCAGTTGTTTCTAGGGATGCAGTTGTTTCTGCAGTTGTTGGGGATTCAGTTGTTGCTTCCAAAGTTGTTGGTGATTCAGTTGTTGCTTCTGCAGTTGTTCGGAATTCAGTTGTTGCTTCTGAAGTTGTTAGGACTTCGGTTGTTGTTTGCTCTGTAGTCAGAGATTCAGTTGTTGTTAGGGATGCAGTTGTTTCTGCAGTTGTTGGTGATTCACTTGTTGCTTCTACAGTTGTTGAGTATTCACTTGTTGTCTGTGCAGTTGTTGGGGATTCACCTGTTGTTGCTTCTGAAGTTGTTTGGGATTCAGTTATTGTTTGCTCTGTAGTCAGGGATTCAGTTGTTGTTGGGGATTCAGTTGTTGCTTCTGAAGTTGTTGGGGATTCAGTTTTTGTTTGCTCTGTAGTCAGGGATTCAGTTGTTGGTTCCACAGTTGTTGAGGATTCACTTGTTGTTGGTTCTGCCGTTGTTGCTAGGGATGCAGTTGTTTCTGCAGTTGTTGGGGATTCAGTTGTTGTTTCTGCAGTTGTTGGGGATTCAGTTGTTGCTTCCAAAGTTATTGGGGATTCAGTTGTTTGTTCTGCAGTTGTTGTTGGGGATTCAGTTGTTTGTTCTGCAGTCGTTGTTGGTTCTGCGGTTGTTGTTGGTGATTCACTTGTTGGTTCTGCAGTTGTTGTAGGAGATTCAGTTGTAGGGGATTCAGTTGTTGGTTCTCCAGTTGTTGTCGGGGATTCTGTTGTTTGTTCTGAAGTTGCTGTGGATTCAGTTATTTGGGATTCACTTGCAGTTGTTTCTGAAGTTATTGTTAGAGCTTCAGTTTTTGTTGTATCTACTGTTGTCCAATAATCAGTTGTTGTTAGGTATTCAGTGGTTGACACTTCACTTGTTGACATATCTGTTGCTGTTGATAAAGCATAAATACAAATGTTAATTTTGCATGTTAACCTGTAATTCAGCTTTCTTTCTCAATCTACATCTCCATTAATCATCACGAGCTAAGATCTATGTATTGCTGGATAGATACCTCCTAATGTTTTTACCATTTTTAAAGATATTGCAAAGCCACATAATTCCATCTCCACGCCATTAAATATCGATGTCCCTGGTGTTTCCTCTCCCTTAACTACCATTCCTTTACTATTCTCGTCCATTACTCATCATTTTTTCTCGTGATTTCACCTGCCCAAGATCACTTGCTTTTCTGGATAGCTTATATTTTGTATTGAATATAATGCAGCCTACCTTTCACCATTCGTTCAATGTTATTTGTTACTGTCCATGCTTCTGATTCTTGCCATAGCATTAGGTGAAAACTAAATTTTTGAGTACGTTGGTATGTTGCTTTTAATTATAAAAACGAATTGTTTCAAAATTACTCTAACCTGCTCTCACTCACCTTTTTGATCTGTCTTCAATAACTTCCCTAGATGTACATCCTCTTTTTGTACTCCACATCACAGCAATCATCACCCCTGATTTGAAGACGAATAGCTGTTTGCAGGCCAGATGCTGAGTGAGTCACTTTCAAAAGTGTTAAGATAACATGTGATATAGTGTTCTGATCCACCCTGGCACATGGGGCACTACATCATAATAAATCATTCTCATATAATTCATATCGCTTGTGTCCTTCTGACTATTATTATCTTTTGTTCAGTGAACTTGTTGTACGTGACTTTTGTTTTGGTCATATTTATCTTTATCTTAACTCTTCAGCTTTCCATGTTATATGTACACTTTCACAAACATTCTGATTCATAATTAGTTTATGAATCAGAATGGCCTCTTCATGACATAGAGATAGAGAAGCCAGAGAGATATATTGGATGAGAGTTGGAGACTTTACTTTACATCATGCACAGTCAAGTTTATTAAACAAATGCTGCTGAAATTACAAGGAAATTATTGGAAACAGCACCCCATTTGTAGAGATAAATGGATATCATTAAACCATCTCTTATCATCAGTGCATGTGTAATATGAGGATGCACCCGGAGGTAACTGGGCGATGGTGATAGACTCTGCCGGCCTCAGCCCACAGCCAATGGGACGTCGAGCCAAGGGCGTAGCCCTGGGGCTGTATAGCAACATCGAGAAGGTTCCATGGGAAAGGCTTATGATTGGCTATGTGGCATCACGTGAGCCAGGTGATATAAGGGGTGGAGAGAGACAGTTCGGGGTCAGTGCGAAGAGCTTGAAGGAGAGACTACATCTTGTGCCTCTGGCACGCCAGCGGCCACGTGGCAGGCCGGAGGCTGTCTCCCGAACGCCATTAGCCAGCGGTGTGAGGGGGCGAGGAAAGCGAGCAATCGCCACGCTCTGAAGGGAGTAACGGGAGTAACGGGAAAAGGAACCCAGTGTGAGAGAGAGCTGTGAACCGGGAAAAAAACGAATAAAGATGTAATAATCCTTCTTGAGACGGCTTCGGAATCAGTCCATTTTATTTCCACTCCACAATACACTTTACTCACTCACTCTCCGTTGCTGGCAGACAACGGAGAGAGGACAGACTTCACACTAAGTCCCCACCGTGCACGTGGCAGCCCGAGCCCCCGTCCGCGCGTGACCCTGCTCTTGTCAGTTTCCAGTCTGCTCTCGATCGTTCCCTCTCACTCTCTCTTAATCCCTTCGTCACGTGGTCCCCCCAGCCAATTGTTCATGGACAGCTTCGACCATTCTCGATGGTTCCCTGTCAATCCCGGGACCACGCCTCTCATCCGGCTCCCCATTAGCTGGGGCCCCGAATGGCTAGGCCAATCACTCCTGATGACATGCCGTGATCACGCCTGGGCCATGCTCCCTATCTCAACCCTTATTGGCTACAAGCAGGACCGGCAAGCCAATCTCCACGTGAACCCTCTATGGCTGTTATTACAAAGACAAGACAAGAGAATACGATATCGTCCGGAGTGGGTTTATTACACATGTATACCGTCAGTGACTGCACCTCCCCTTTTCCCCACCTCTCCGCAATAGGAATAAGGCTGACTGCTCGAGCCACTATAATTTGTGGATTGGGGAAATTCTTCTTCTCTTAAAGACCCAGACTTGGGTGTACATTCCATGAGCAGAGTAACATTACACTCATAAAAACAACAACCCTTCCTCATATAAAAATCTAATATAGATATATAATCTAAGAATAGGCTTTCCCCTTTTTGTTTTGTTGCCAGAAAAAATGGGAAAACTTATTCTTATAGATATAAAATATTATATATAAACATAATATTCTTACAATATCATATTTTTATATTACGTATTCAGAGCTACCAAAGCCAGTAGCGTCCTGCTCAAATGAGCATCGAGGCATTAGTGCTCATCTCTCATTTACAGTTCTGAGAAAGTGGTGGAAATTCCTTATTCCATGGCAGAGCCCAGAAGAACAATGCGGACAATCACAACAACAACAACGCCACAATCCATACAACGTGTGCAACACAATCCCTGTGATCGTCACGACAAGCAACGGACATTTCGAACATGCGGTCGCTCAACACAACTCAAAAACACAATTTCACAGGCGATCCGTCACCGAAATGTCCAGTTATTGACGTCGGTCCTTCCCCCGGGCAGATTTGTGGCCATCACTGGCCAAAAGGGCTTGCAATCAAGCCCAGGGGGGGCTTAGAGGTCTTTGGGGCCCCCAACGCCAGGGATTTGTAACTGCGGGTGGTACAACACATTTCCCTCGGCGTCCGATTACTCCGGCCAACCGCCCCGGCCCAACCGACACCCCAGACCGCACAACACTGGGGATAAATAATTCAAGTCGAGGATGAACATACGGCTCTAAGCGCGAGTTGTGGACAACTCAGCAGCGACATCTTACTCGCTCATGCCCACACCGCGGCCGTCGAATTTCAACGACATCCACCGGCCATTTACCTGGCCAGTGCAATTTCGGTCGAATGCAGTGGCAGGAATGGTTCCCAATCTCCCTTTAACAATGTTAGCACCCCAAGCGGTGTGAGCCCATGGCCCTTCCACTCTAGACGGGCCAAG
Organism: Lampetra planeri; assembly: GCF_965212315.1. Classification (NCBI taxonomy): domain Eukaryota; kingdom Metazoa; phylum Chordata; class Hyperoartia; order Petromyzontiformes; family Petromyzontidae; genus Lampetra; species Lampetra planeri. The sequence goes on along the minus strand of NC_136134.1, from coordinate 11,671,810 downwards.
GAAGACCCCCGCCTCCGGCCCGCCAGGTCAAATTGTCCACAACAACGCAACCGGACCCCATCCCCCGAGCAATGTGAGCCCCAGCCCCATGCTCCAGACGTTCCAAGGAGGGTCTCAACCTCCGGGCCGTCAGGTCAAACCATCTGCTACAACACGACGGGACCACTACTCTTGTGTCAGGCGGGATCTCTAGAGATTCCCTGAATGCAACCTGAACCAAAACCTCTGCTCGCCAATGCGGGGAATTCACATAACATTCGTGGCCCCGATGCCATCTGACCATAACCCTGGTCATCAACAAATCATGGGGGCATCCTGCTCAGGATCCATGCCCAAGAAATAGGCTACAGCCAGCGTCTCAAATCCAACACTGGCGTCAAATCTCAACCTCTCCTCATCTGACATAGGCTATAATACCCCAACTTTCCCATTCGCCGCTACACACGCAATCACCACAAATGAACCACAACGATTCCTCAATTTATAGGGCTTCATAACAAAATACAACTCCAGAATCACAAGTTGCCAAGGCACCCATCCCTTAAAACACAAAACTCCACACCTTACACACAATCCGACTATTCCCGATGAATCAGCAGCCGCTACTACTACTCAGCCCGCCAGCTTTCGCCACTGCGTGCCTGAGTTTGGTCTCTACGACATCCGATGACCCTGATGCGTGAGGTGGTTTTTAGCGGTTGGGTATCTGTTGCATCACGACTCGCCTGGGCCAGGCCATGGCTGTCGATGAGGCGGTGGATGCAAGGGGCTCCACGATGTCCCCATGACTCTTGTCATCCCTGCGCGAAGTTTCGAAGCTGGCCACAGCGGAGCAGGCGGGCCTGGGCACCCGTGGCGAAGGTGCTGAATTGGACCGGGATCGCCACTTTCGGTGTCATCCCGGCATCCCTCCGCGATCCGCTGCCATCACCTCCCCCATAGACTCCGTTTCTTCCTCCGACGGCTCCAAGGCAATCTTTGATGGTTGGCCAGTCCACTCGTCCCCAATTGCAGACTTTCCGATCCATGCAGCCACCCAAGTCCATTTCCGCAAGGTTTCGTACACTTGCAAGCACCACGCAGGGCCGATGGTGGGTCATATACTGCAGACATCTCCTTGTAGGTATCCTGAAGCATAGCCCTCTTCTCCTCAGGGATGGCCCAGAAGGCTGCGAGGCCATCATCGTCAATAGCCGTAGGTAAAGCTATCAACGCCTCCTCCTCCGTCCCCCGACGGACCGTAAGCTGCTACAAACCGGCGGGTGAAGGCACTCCAATTCCCCCCGCCCCCCGCCGCCGTAAATTCACTAATCAAAGGCAATCTTCGTGGTTGCTCGGCGGCCCCTCACCTCGCCGCCCGAGTTGACACCGCCACTGCTGCTTCACGCTTCCCCTCACGCGATTCTGTCAATGCTTGTCCCATCAATCACCATTAGCAAACACTTAGGTCCCACACTACCCAAACATGACCCTGTCTGTTCCCGTTATGTTAATTAGTAACCATGGTCCCGTGGAGCCGTACTGTCCCTACATCACCCCGTACTGTCCTTACATATGTATAATTATTATATAATTGTTAAACCATTATGCGTTATGCCCGTTTGCCTCTTTAAGATAATTAATAGTAATTTCTCTCAAAACGTTAATTACAGCACATTTCTCTATCATATTTGCTTGTTTCATATGCAAACGTGTTTTTAGAATAATGTATGTTATTCTTAATGCTTAAATAAACATATTACATATTTAATATGCCGTATAGATTCAAAGCTTTCGTGACTGCATGAATTACTCTTTGGTTCTTTGGGTAAAGTCACGTGACTTTACCGAAAGAACCAAATAGTATTTTTCGATTTAAAGCTTTCGTGACTGCAGGGATTCATCTTCTTGGTTCTTTCAGTAAAGTCACGTAGAATGGAAATAATAAAATAATAAAAATAAAACATCATAAAATAATTCTCACGACGTTTCGGCCACAATGCAAGCATCCGTCCTCAGGTGAAGAACAGGTCTGTCGAGAAGACAGAGTCTGAATGACACACTCCAGGCTTGGAGCGACTATTTAAGCTGGGATGGAGGGGGGAAGGGCGCCTTGACAAAATAATTTGCATATCAAGAGGAATTTAGCATATTTCTGGGAAATGCAGATATGCGATATGCAATTCCTCGACCACATCAATTCCATACACCCAGCCATCAGATTCACCATGGAAGTCGAAAAAGATGGCAAGCTACCCTTTTTGGATGTCCTAATTAAAAGGAGACCTGATGGTTAAATGAGCCACTCTGTCTACAGCAAAGCCACCCATACGGATGCTTACCTAAAACCGGATTTCCACCACCATCCATCCCAGAAGAATTCCCTCATCAAGACTCTATACCATAGAGCCCAATGCATCTCCGACCAGGAACACATTGCCAGTGAACTCAAACACGTACGCCAAGCTCTTAAGGCTAATGGTTACTCCGACTACACAATCCGCAAAGCCATCACTCCAACCATCAAGAAGGATCCTGTTGAGGAGCCTTTCAAAACCATCACCTTACCCTACATTTCTGGGGTCACAAAAAAGATCTCCAAAATCCTGATAAAACGCAAGATCCAGGTCCGATTCAACACAGTACATAAAATCCGTGATCTGGTCCCGTCTGTAAAAGATGTTGTTCCAGACATACAGTACCCTGGCGTCTGCAAACTAAGTTGCCTCTGTGGTAGCAGTTACATTGGAGAAACCAAACGACATGTCTCGGACCGCATCCGTGAACATAAAACAGACTTTAAACACGGTAGGACAAACACCTCAGCCGTGGCATATCACTGTTATAATTCAGTGGGCTCACATGATATTGACTTCTCCAAGACAGAGGTTCTCTGCAAGCCATCTGGCTACCATGAGAGATTCGTTCATGAGGCGATCCACATATACAAACACAGAGACAATTTCAACCGAGAAGATGGATTCTGGCTCAGCAATCATTGGAAGGACGTAATAAACCATTTCGAATCTTAACTGATTGTGTTCACGTTTACGGTGACTTTCAGACCGCGTTCCACTCACTGGCATTGATTATATATCTTGTATTCTCCGCAGGGAATGGATTCTTTGCTCCGCTGCAAGTCTCCTACCACTACTCTCCCATTGACATATTTCGTTGCTTCATCTTAGTATCTTTCACGCGACGGTCAATGGTACAGTGTATAGCGGATTGTATAATAATAAATAGTTGAAAATTGTAATGTTTAATACAATGTACAAAGTAATATATAGTATCGTAATTGTATAGTGAATATACAGCAGTGTGATATACATTAGGGTGGGTAGAATAATACATAGTGTAATATTACAATGTATAAGGTATAGGGTGGTTTATAGCAATACAGTATGTAATTTAATGTTGGGTTTGTCTATGGCAGTATATAGTACGGTGTAGACTCGTGCAATGTAAGAGAATAAAGTTTAGCTGGAAGCATATTATATTTTTTGCGACGTAGAATTGTAATGTATTACTTACTGTTAGTAGCTCAGCTTATTAGAGAGTATATTTAGTATGCTGATGATACTATGTAGTTTATACTTAAGTTGTTTACGTGGTGGTTTAGTTACTGCAGCTACATACTATTAACATACCTTCCCTTTATTAATGTTACCCTTATCCCCTCCATTTGATGCTGCTAATCCTGCATGCACGGGCATAATGAATTTAAACCCCCTGCCAAATCTCCTACGCATTTCACAAGTAGTACTAATCGCATATCTGCATTTCCAATAAATATGCTAAATTCCTCTTGATATGCAAATTCTTTTGTCAAGGCGCCCTTCCCCCCTCCATCCCAGCTTAAATAGTCGCTCCAAGCCTGGAGTGTGTCATTCAGACTCTGTCTTCTCGACAGACCTGTTCTTCACCTGAGGACGGCCGCTTGCGTTATGGCCGAAACTTCGTGAGAATTATTTTATGATGTTTTTTTTTTAATAAATTGTATTATTTTATTATTTCCATTCTACGTGACTTTACCGAAAGAACCAAGAAGATGAACCAAATAGTAATTCTGTATAGACTTTAACAGCTTTAAATGCTCTATTTATTTACGCAATAATAATGTTAATACAGCATTTTTACCTATCATATCTACTTTTGATTCTAGTCATACTTACAAACGAGTGTTGAGAATAACCTACACTTTATAACTGTTACTATGATTGTTGACATTAGTAACTTAAATCCGTAATATGTAATTATTAAAGATTTACCTCAGAATGCTACAAAGTTGTGTTCAATTCTTGATCACATAACTCTATCCGTACAAGTTGTAGCCTTATCCCACTGCTCACTACCTCGTACAGTACATTGAATCTACCCAGTTACTTTATTTCACGTACCTGTACACAAGAAGTAACACTTTTATTTAAAGCCCGCCTCTCACTGCTTAGCAACATCACTGCTGTCAATCTGATGTTGGTTTCCCACCAAAATCCGGGATGAGAGGGCAGGGCCCGAGTGGTACCCTGCTTGGATCAGCGTTGAGCTTTGATCAGCCAACTTGGCTGGGAATGTCTTTAATAGCATCCTGAACATTATTCTAATAGAGGGGGGGGGGGGGGTGCGTCTCTAACTGACACCACGTCCCACACCTAGAACTCTAAATATCTGAAGACTCTAATGTAAATTCCTGGGCCCCCAAATCTGGGGGCTGTAAAAGCTGAAATTCAGCAACAATGTTGTATGAGTCCGGTACTAGACAATGGAGGGGAAGGAAGACCTAACATAGACTTGAAACAAAGTGGCTGCCATTTGGGCTCGTCAAACTTTTCGGGGTAGCTAGTGGAATTGCACGACTAGAAGGGCTAGAAGCGAACATTAGACAATAATATACAGAACTCTTATCTGTAAGCCGATTACCCAAGACCCTTTTATTATCGCCACCGTCCATGGATTTTCCCATGGGTGGTGCGGAACGGCTTCAAATGACTCGCGAATGTTTTTTTTGTGGTGAAGAGGGGAGTCACACTGCAAATCACTCCAATTGTTGTGGCTTGTCTGCAAAACTCTTGTATTTAAAGTAGAAAAAAAGTCATAGAGAAAGAGAGACACTGAGCACGGTGTGATCAAAGACCATGCCGCGGGCTGGACGTGCATAGCTCCCAAACGCAAGGCAGCATGCGCAGAGAGACACTCGCAGAGACACGGAGACAAGAGATACACTCAGGGACATGAAGCCATATGCACACACACAAAGGCAGAGATCCCCGAATAGCCTTAAAAAATGTTTTTATGAAGGCCAGCACGGCACACGAGGGAGTGGGTGGCCAGCATCACTCCCGGCCGCCTTTGTCTCCCGAGTGGTGATCTTTACACACCACACCAGATACTCGTTTTTGGCTAAGTCGACCTAGGTGAATCTCAGTACCGGTTGAGATCATTGTCACTGGTGTTGGTCGTGAATAGAAATCGAACTCGGGTCACAGGGTTAGAAGTGCAGTGCGCTGACCTCTACACGACCGCACAGGGAAGTATAGACATCGAGAGACAAACACTCAACGTTGAACTAGGAATGAAAGCAGCACAGCAATATTCCCAAAGAAGAACGCGTGCAATGAGTGTGCACTGCTGCGATAAAGATATATGAACGCGATTTCAGAAGATGGTCTCATGCAGGAGTGTAGGAGTCTAGTACAAGAATGGATATTTCTGCTCTGCCCTCTGCTGCCCACCACGTAGCCCCACAGTGGCCTCTAACAATCTGTGATGATGACACCCCGCAATTTCTTGCTAAGGATGTAAATTCAACGTGCTCCGCTGAAGATAAGTGTGAGGCAAGTGCAAACTGACAATGAAGGAAACGGCAAATCAAAAGTGGAACGCTGACAACGCAAGATGCATTTTCTCGTGTCTGCGCCTGCCAGTTGAGCTGCTCTACCTTCGAGGTCTGGCATTCTGACCGCACAAATTCTCTAAGATGATATTCTGTGCGAATGCTCCTGCGCCACTGGATGATCTCTCCGTTCCTTCTCCTGAGTCGACGTCTCTGTCGAACCATTCACAACCGGTGCTGGCACTCTGTCCTCAGTCTCGCCCACCGACCGTTCGATTGATGTTTAACACTCTACCAAACGCACTGCATGCATTCCTTCTGGACGTGTCTGTATAAATACAAACTGCGCATTAGAATAAGTGGAAAGGCCCATGGGGGCCTCCTGTAGCCCATCAGAGAGCAAGGTGTTTAAATATTCACGCGAGGCTCCCATGGGAAGAATCCATGTATTTCCACTGCTGCATTAGTCACTCCTCGCAATTGGCTATAGCCAGGCCCTAATGTATTTTTCAGTTACGAATGCGTTGGTTTCCTCCACTCGGCTCTCCTCGGTGGGGAGTCGCATGCGCCCCGAACTGGATCTGATCGATGTGGTGAAATAAAGATGCACATGGCAGCAGCTTGGAGTGCTTTATGAAATGGCAGCCTAGGGAGGGATCATGCCGGAGAGTATGTCCGCTGTGCGGGCGGACCGATGGAATCAACTCGTGCGCAGTCACCACGCGGATTGTTGCCTGTAACCGATGCCGTCTAATGTTAAGTTGATGTATTGAATAACAATTCTTAACGGTTATTCATGACCATCAGCAATTGGTATTCATGGAATGCAGCCTCGTCAACACTGGCATGGCAAGCGATTCCATAAGCTTGGTTCAAGTGACACATCACCAATCGTTGCCAAATTACAAAAGGAATTTACTCGGCATTGCCCAACCCAATATCATTCGTCATCATATGTTGATCACGTGGTGAGTTGTATAATTTGTGTTTCACGGTTTTAATTCTTACTCCAGGGTTTCTGACATTAGCAATCATCAGTTAGCGGAGATGGACACGATGCAATTCGTAATGTGGAGCGGCCAGGAGATACATTTAATATATGTATTAAAACCACATCGTGACCAAACGTATAGCATAGTGCAAATCGTATTGGGTAAGCAGACGTCTTCAATCTCGACACACAACAACATCCGAGATAACAACTACGACACAACAATACAACAACTACAACACAACCGGCCGTGCGACTTGGCAGTGGAGGGAGCGGTTCTCAAAGGGAAGGTGGCGAGTTCACATCCTGGTTGGGGGTTGACTCAGCCTATCATCCCCCTGAGGTCCCTACAATGCGTTTGTGAGGAAGTCAATAGAGATTGTCCGATGTAAATCTTCACCCCGCCATACGAATGTGGAATTTCCACCAGAAGCTCTGCACTGTTAACACGAGATGAGCCCCACTCAATGCTCAATTGAATCGGAGATCACAAAATCACTCCTGACTTTGACTCTTACACAAGTCCTGGAGAAGAACCCAAAGCATAAACTCACAAACGTATTAAAAAATAAAAAGGATGGAAAATGGAACGGAGAATAAGTGAGCAGGTCAGCGATTTTACAGCTACATGACTGATTGCGCGTTAAAGCAGCGATTGCAGCAAAAGTTCCTGAACAGTATCAACACTAGAGGGGGGGGGGGGGGTTGCTTTAATTGTATTAATTACATAGGCCCTCCTCCCCAATTTACAATCGTAAAACTGTTAAAACTACGTTTTATTTGACCAGGTAAGGCCCACAGAGCTACGTAGCTCTTTTTCAGAAGCGACCTTGGCCACAAATGATTGCCCAACGAAGTGGCTTGTCGCCTTCATGTGTGAATGTAAATCAGCCAAATACTCTCAGCGCGTGACGATTTTAAATGTGGAGGGGAAAAATGGAGGGCCCTGAGAAAAATCCACGCGACCACGAGGAGAGAGACACGCAAACTCCAAACATACAGCAGACGTCAGGGTCGGGATCGAACCCACGAACTCCTGTATACCAGACGTGGGAGTTAACATCTCCTAGCCACCGCGGAATCCTAGCCCCAGTATGTAAACAACTCAACACCGTTGTCAATAACGTTGCGGCCTTCAAAGGAATAGTAAACAACAGGCAACATTTCAGCCGATTGCTTTTCTTTACAGCACGCATAGAAGTCGGAGACAGAGTTGACGATAAGAGTTGGAGACTTACATGTATTTGAGTGTCTCTATTTATTTGAGTGTCTCTTTAGTTCTTGTTATAAAAATCTACAGGGAAGGCAAATGTCGTATGCCAACAAATGTGTGTTCCAATAGGGGTGACACCATATATGAGCCCAAAAATCCATTATTTATTTTCTCAGCTGCACTTTCTGCCAATAATACAGGAGGTGTTAAGATGTTGAAACACCCGATAGACATCTATTACAAGGCATCAGGTCTGCATTAACCACACAAACGTGTGGTAAAACATGCAATCAAATGTAATTTGGTTATTTGCGCATTGTCCAGAGACAGATAGATACTCCGTTTTAATTGGACGTAGCCTTCCATCACGTGACTTTGAAGAACGCAGCTTATGATTATCGTACTTTTTCCTAAGACGCGGTCGCCAGAAATGCCATGCCTGGGTGGGGTAGTGCTACATGCATGTGGGGTAGTGCTACATACATGTGGGGTGGGGTTGTGCTACATGCATGTGGGGTAGTGCTACATGCATGTGGGGTGGGGTAGTGCTACATGCATGTGGGGTGGGGTAGTGCTACATACATGTGGGGTGGGGTAGTGCTACATACATGTGGGGTAGTGCCACATGCATGTGGGGTGGGGTAGTTCTACATACATGTGGGGTGGGGTAGTGCTACATGCATGTGGGGTAGTGCTACATACATGTGGGGTGGGGTAGTGCTACATACATGTGGGGTAGTGCTACATGCATGTGGGGTAGTGCTACATGCGTGTGGGGTAGTGCTACATGCATGTGGGGTAGTGCTACATGCATGTGGGGTAGTGCTATATACATGTGGGGTGGGGTTGTGCTACATGCATGTGGGGTAGTGCTACATGCATGTGGGGTGGGGTAGTGCTACATGCATGTGGGGTGGGGTAGTGCTACATACATGTGGGGTGGGGTAGTGCTACATACATGTGGGGTAGTGCTACATGCATGTGGGGTGGGGTAGTGCTACATACATGTGGGGTGGGGTAGTGCTACATGCATGTGGGGTAGTGCTACATACATGTGGGGTGGGGTAGTGCTACATACATGTGCGGTAGTGCTACATGCATGTGGGGTAGTGCTACATGCGTGTGGGGTAGTGCTACATGCATGTGGGGTAGTGCTACAGGCATGTGGGGTGGGGTAGTGCTACATACATGTGGGGTAGTGCTACATACATGTGGGGTAGTGCTACATACATGTGGGGTGGGGTAGTGCTACATGCATGTGGGGTAGTGCTACATGTGGGGTGGGGTAGTGCTACATGTATGTGGGGTGGGGTAGTGCTACATACATGTGGGGTAGTGCTACATGCATGTGAGGTGGGGTAGTGCTACATGCATGTGGGGTAGTGCTACATGTGGGGTGGGGTAGTGCTACATGTATGTGGGGTGGGGTAGTGCTACATACATGTGGGGTAGTGCTACATGCATGTGAGGTGGGGTAGTGCTACATGCATGTGGCGCAGAGCTACATGCATGCACTTTATTTTGTTCACTTTTATGATAATTTTTGTTTGTTTACTCAAGATAACCTCGCCAAGTCTTAGGGCTCTTTTCAGGAGACTCCTGCCAAGTTTGTCGCAGTGGGGAGGAGATGCGGCTGCTGCTGCGGCTGTGTGTGAAGCCAACCGAGTAGACTGCAGGTGAATCTTCAGCATTGGGAAGTGTGGCGAGTAGCAGTTACATTGTGCGTAGGTTTTTATTTAATTTGTCGAACTGTAACAATGCAGCATTTAACACTGCAGCTGAAATAATGATAATAATGTATTTAGCATATAGCGTCGTTGATGCTCACAAAGCTCAACAAGACAACACAATACAACAATAAAAATGTTGCCCCTCGCAAGACACATAGAACACCCAAAGCAAGATCAATGCAGCAAAGGGGATCGCTGATTAAATAACTCGGTGATGGACAGGCAGCGGGCGGCATGCCATTCCATCAGTGAAAGGGAATCATCCCCGTCCCCTGTCCTGCAGTCAAGTGCCCTGTCAAAGAACCACATCAGACCAGTGGTGGTTCAGGACTCTGGGTTGAGGATCTACAAAATCCGCCTCGAGTTTTGAAGTCGCTGGCGATGATGAATGCAGGTGGATTAATTGAGAAACTAATACACTGGCAGCAGCTTGCTACAGAGACACATAGATTCACACAGAGAGGGCCACAGTCTTGCATGGATACCCACATACTCGCATAGAGACCCCCATGAAGACCCACAAATTAACTTACAGACTCACAGATTCGCACAGACTCAAAAAGAGACCCACAGACTTGCGTAGAGATCCACAATCTCGCCTAGAGACACAGTCTCGTCTGGAGAGGCCCTTTACACAGAGCTACCACTGGTATTGGTGCAGAGGCTCTAGTTAGTGCAGAATTCAGCTACCTGGATGATCCGGCGGATGATCCGATCTGAACTCATGACGCCCGCACTCCGCAGCGTGCACTGGCTACCGGTCCGCTTGAGCATCCTGTTCAAGGTTGCGCTCCGAACCGACAAAGCACTGCATGGCTTGGCCCCGGTCTACATGCAAACCCGCATTTCCATCCAATCCTCAGGCACATTCTGTACACTCCGTTCCACGGGAATGGCGAGACTCTCCCAGCCCGGGACTGTTCACCCGACGCTGAGGGGACGAAGTCTTCTCGAGCACAGCCCTACAATCTGGAACTCCCCGCTGCCTGCCACCGGACATCCAAAATGCGCCGAGTGTCCTCTCAATTCCGTAATCTGTGCAAGACACAGTTACTCACACTCGCCTTCACATATCTCAATTTTAAGAAGGGAAATAAATCAAACTCAGTTTCCTTATTTATTTTATTGACTACTTTTGTTATGCTCTTTGTTGCACGCGGTTAACTTTATTTTGACTCTGCTAAGTGGGTGGTAGCCGCTGAGGCCGTGATGGGTTTCTTTTATCATTCCTGTGCCTCCATGCCCCCCCCCCCCCCCCGTAGCATTCCCGCTCCGTTGTAATGTGTACTGATGCCCGCTTTATTGAGGGCGATATCGCACGCAAATAAAGATCGATTGATCGATTGAAGAGATCCACGATGTCACATGGAGACCAATAGACGAACATAGAGCCCTACAGACTCGGGTAGATACCCAGAGACCCGCAGTGAGACCCATTGAGAAGCTGAAATGATCACAGGTCGCTTTTGTGATCAAATGATCAATTGGTCCATCCTGCTTGAGTCATCACCTGGGACTGGAAAATCCACGGAGGAATCCCGTTCCTCATGATCCTGGAGCCGAGAGCCGCTGCTATAGTCTACCAAACCTGCGTATCGATGTTGGTATGAAAGCAGACTTTCATGAAGCTATAAAGAAACTGTTATAGTCAACAATACTGCGGACTATATTAATCAAATCGATGCATCAGCATTTTTGTAACCATAGCGTGCAAAACAAGCTCAACATTTCAAAATAAAAACGTGAACGCAAGGAACAATATATTCTCATCTACGAGTAATCACATTGGGCGTGCAACGTGAGAAAAAAGCGGTCTTACATATCAATGGGGCTGTGCAGAGACACAGGAGAACGGCGCGCAGCAGCGAAGATGTCGGAGTCTCCATTGTGGATTCGTCTCAGCAGCCCCCTGTCTTCTCACGTAGTCGTTGGTCTCTCTGCCTCTGTCTGGTCTCCCTTGCCGACACGAAATAAGCCCACATACCGCGGCGGGTGCACTCTTGTGCCCGCGGCTCTCCAAACTCGAAAGCTCACACTGGTCAAGGGAATATCTGTCACACCCTTCGAATAAAGGACCGTTCACGTCACCTACTGAATATGCCGATCACTCGAACTGGTCTCAAGGACATTCTTTCAGTTGTCTTGCAGATACAGGTCCTGCCATGGGAATGGTGAATTTCCACCGCGAGAGACAAGGATATTCCCAAGTTCGACTGCCACGGTAGTTGACGGTGGTTTGAGTAACTAAGACGAGCGCTGCGACCACGCCGCGACTTCCATTGTGCATTGTGATCATCACAATACCCACCCACCTGATTAAGCACTGTATCCTGCTGCATACAATTGTTATTAGTCTTCTCGCTTTGTTTCCGTAGTTTTTTTACCACTCCGAAATAAAAGCTGACAAGCTGGCGAGTTAATGTTGCCTGTTCCATCTGCCCGATCTGTCTGCCTTCGGATAATGGTGTGTTTACGCACTAGGTTGTGATTGTATAGCAATGATAGTCCCAATGTGCTTATATAATGACCATTTATATATAAAAAAAACTTGTGCTGGTAGATGTATATAAATATAATTAATATTACAATTACAGCTCTTTGTCAATAGAATGCTGGATGAAGCCCTCCCCATGCCGTGTAGGTCAAGGGGGTTGATTTACCATACTTCACCGCGCTGGTCAGCGTGGGCTGGTGAAAGGGAGGCCCTGGACCAGTTCAGATGTCACTCACCACGGCTGCTAGCCATGCCCAGGAACCGAACTCAGGTTGCCGGTTCATAGTGCAGTGTCGACATCGCTACGCTGCCGCTCCTGCGTAATTGTCAAATATCAAATCTTCCAACCGATGTCACACGTTGGTCAAAGCTTCTGAAACGAGTCACATGACCTCTGATTGTTGGTTGGTTATGTACGATGCGAAGGAAGTTCAACATCCATGCATCACAATGTGGTCATGGAATTGTGTCCAAATTGCTCTTCCAACGTTGAAAAGGGAACTTTAATCAAACGTTGGTACGACGCTCTCGTCACGAGGAGTTGTTGGCGGCCTATCATCACGACAGTTGACGTGTGATGTGTCGCAGAGTATCTATGTAGTGGCTGTGTAGACAGTCAGTTCTTACGCTCGTGTCAAATGCTGCACGCACAAACGAGACCGACAATATACCTTGTGAACGAAAAGCTGATAAAAATAATCAGGCCTTGAATTGAAAAAAAAAACACTCAACACATTCGTCAACAGCGCTGCGTGGTCTTAAAAGAAAACGATCAAGTAGGTGACGCTTTAGGCAATTGCTCTTTTTTCATAGGAAATGAAGGGCCATTGCCTGAAACGTCACCAATTATTGTTTTTCTTTTTATCTTTAAAGGCCACGGTATTATTAACGAACGTGTCAAGGTGTTTACTGTGCACACTGCCAACGCCGCAGCAAGCAGCAGCAACAGCATCACGGGATAATGAGGCCCTGAGTGGAATCTTGGCTGGCGGCATCATTGGCGGTGGCGCACGCGTCTCGTGCTGGGGTTGGCTCTCTCGACTCGCAGAGCGGGTTCACGGCTCTCAGGTTGGGGCGAAGCGACCCACACCCCGCCACTCCCCTCCTCCGCAAACCAACAATGAAGCGGGGGCGAAATTAATGGTGACGAAAATAACAACACGGAATACATTTTTAAAGTGTGCTGCTTTATTTACAGTCAGATGTATTTTGGCAGACGTACTCATCTTCTCACATCGCACATACTTTATAAAGCTTAAACCAGTTACCTCCCAAGTACAAAAACATTTCAAAATCTCGCTAAAATATAAAAAACATTATTCAACCAATCTCCAGCGTTCATCACAACCCTCCGACAGATTGATCAAACCAACAGATGTATTTGCTCTCAATCCACACTGCTCCAACAAAACGCACATCTCTCCACGCTGGACTTCAACCATGAAGCTACAACCACTTTTCTCACGTGAGGATGGTCGCGGGGCGAGGCGGTGGTGGCGATGGTGGTTCGGAATTGATTTAGGAACTGTGTTTCGTGCTTTTAAATATATATAAAAAAAATAGATTTTATACTTTTTATACAATTATTTTGTGCCGTGTTCTGTTTATGCGTTCCATGTAACAGCACCGTGGATGGCCGATTTATGCCAGCGAGGTGCTACAGATCAATGTAAAATGAACATTCACTTGACTTGGAATCGTGTTAGAGTCCAAACGCAATTACCTGCTATACTCCCACGCCAGGAATGCAGTTGTGCATTAAACAGTTACATTAAAGAAAACGTTTAAAACATCAGAGCTGCAAAGTTATTCAGTGTATGATGAGCACCATGTAATAGTGGCTGTCCTACGGATATACTGTCCCCCGTCATAGGAATGTGGAATTTCCACGACTGGCTCAGGATCGCCAAAGGAAATGAGCGTGGCTCGATGCCGATAGGAGCAGGGGGCAATCGCTGCGATTGAGCGAACAGCGGTTGCCGTTTGGTGTCCACGTTTCAGCGAGCAACGAGGAGTGATTTATCCACGGGGAAGTGGCGAGCGTTGCGAGCCGAAGGGGGAAGGCCCACGTGCTCGCCGCTGGCTCGAGACGTCCCACGGCCGGGTTCGACGTCACCGCTCGACGCCGTTTCGCTCAGAATGGAGAGGGCTGCACCGGCAGACTCGGCGCTCCAAGTACTCGACCCGTCCGCTCCACCATCCCTCCAGAGATGTTGTAAACGCTCGTCACGAGAATTAATCAGACGACATTGCGCTCTGATGGGTCAGGGTCGTGTACATCTTCAGCTAAAATAATATCACCATCAGAATATGTATTTATGCTGGAGGAATCCGATGATCTTTGAAGCTCTTTTCATAGATGTCCAGGAGGTTCACAGATGTCCAGTTAGACCGTCCAGTAGGACATCTGCGAACCTAATGATGATGATTAAACCAAAGGCCAGTAAAAAAAGATCTCGAATTGCGTGACTTGCAGAGTTTTTTTCACGAGAGCAACTCAGCGGTTTCCGACACAAACGCGGAGGATTTGTAGGAGGTTCGCTTCAAAGGAGGTGGCCATCCCCATCAGCTTCAGGATTGTCCCTCAAGAGGTTGCGATCGTGTGGACCACCGTGGGAATCAAATCTGTAAATGATGAGAAACACAATCGTAACAGACAAATAGTGCAGGCCGAAAAATCTCGAGTCTCGCAACAACAACACGACGACGACGACGTGAGCGACGCGCACTCGGCCTTTGTGCATTCAGCATTCGAGAAGTTACTTGGCCCCATCGTGCCAATGTGTGGCAGTGTGGGCACTCCACACACACGGCTCCCAGAGTCTGCAGCTGTGAGCATTGGTGACTGTACTGCGCTGATGAATCCTAATAAAGACGGGCCCAATCTACCGTTGTATATCTCTCTTTCATTTCTGCTGCTGCTGCAAGTCGATCACATTTGCGCAGACATATATATTGTTATAGTCACCTCTGGAAAGAGGACCACAATGCACTGCTTCAGGGACTGTTGATGGCCTTTGTGCAGTATGCACAAAGGCGCCGTGTATTTTGTACGGACGATTCTGTGTCGTAGTTATGCAAACCAGTGAACAGGGCATATACATTTCAAACATTCGAGGAAATATATTTTTTAGAGATACATTGGAGCACTAGATTCTTGTTACACGTATTCTTGGTTCTTTCGGTAAAGTCACGTATTCACCTGTAATCATATACTCTTGCCGAGACACAGGGGAGGGATCTAGCCAGGGGCAATTGATGCTTTTAACCAATCCTGGGCACACAAAGACAGAAATCCCCCAGATAGCCTTACAGACTGTTGGGGCAAGTGCTATTAGCGAGCACCTATGAAGGCCGGCACGGTGGCACACGATGTGGTGGGTGGCAAAACTGATTTGTCTCCCCAGTGGAGGCCCATGACCGGTTCAGATAATCGCCACTGATGTTGGCCATGAGCGTGAATCGAATTCCAGTTGCCGGGTTCGTAGCGCAGCGCGCTAACCGCTCCACTACCGCTCCCCACATCCACCCACACACACACACTGGCCCGCAAGGTGAAGTATGGTTAAAAACAACCCCTTGGTCCACCACGACGGATTAGCTGCTTGATAGCGACCAAATACATTTCCCCGTGCGCGTCACGACACACCGACGGCCAGAAAATCATTCTTGCTTTCGGGAACCGGGCGCCGATTGAGCTGTCGCTGAAGATGTTGTCCCACCGCCGCCGTTCGCGAGGGACACGAACGGCGGCCGGAGCTGGGAGCGCGCGGCCATCGCTCGCGGGTTCACATCGAGCAGCGCGGGGGCTTGGGGCGGGACGCGGCGCCCGCGTCCCTCCGTGCGGTGCTCAGAGGCCATTTGGCAGTCACCAACGCCGGACGGTGGCTTGACCGTCTCATTGGAGGCGGCAGCGAGGCCAGGCCAGCCTTGTGGAGCAGTGGCGGGCAACCCGAGCGAGTCGGTGGGCCATGCGAGCGGTCCTCCTTCACCTCCGTGGGCCGCAAGCTCTTCACGGCGCCTGTGCACTCATCACGAGCTCACGCGTCACCCCCAGAGACACTGCGACCAGGCCGCCGCCGCCACCACAGGGGGCTCCACGGGACGCATGGCTGCGCTGCTGTCTGGTGACCTCCACAAAAGGCCGTGCGGCTGATGGGATGTGTAAAATATTCCCGTTATATTTTATCCGGAGGGATAGATATGGCGAGGAGGCTCGTTGTCCACTTATTACTTTGGGCCTCATTTAAAGGAGGGCAGACAGACTCAGGGGCGGCACGACATTCAATGTGAAACAAACGTTCATAACTAGTAAACGCTGGAGAGAGTAACTGCGCAATCCGCTGTGTGCGCGCGAGGAAAGTCTGCGACGCCCATTACTCGATTGTACTCTTTTGCCCCATTTCTGAACTTTGAAACGTATTTTTCGCAACACGTTTCACCTGCTTAGAAACATTGAGAAGGGGGTAGGGGCATCCCACCCATTCCTCTCCAGCCACTCCCCTTCCCTCCTTTCCCGCTGACGTGATGTTGAGGCAGGCGATGGAATCCCTTCGTCACGTCTGGCGCGGTTTCAGCGGCGGCCGCAGGAATCCGTCCACAGCGCGGACATTTCATCACCCGGGGGCGGGCGACTGACGTTGCGTGTCGCTTGCCTCTCACCTGCGTGCGTCACGCCAGGCCCGATTGAGTAACAAACACATTGCCGTCCAAAAATAAACTCAAAATTGGCTCCCAGCGTTGGTACTTTTCTCCACTCAGAGCCCCTGGTGGGATTTCCACATTGCTGTGGTGGGTGCCAGTCCAACCATACAACAACCACGCGTACATCAGTTTCCATTGGCAAAGAGCCTCCTGTATTTGTCTTCTCAACGATTCAACGCGTATCGTCAACAGCACCGTGCGCCGAAGAGAAAACGCATACCACAGGTGGCGTCTTCTCCTTGGACAGCGACCGTTCTTCCCAGCAGCCAGAGGGACAACTCATAGGCACAGAGGGACAACTCATAGGCACAGAGGGACAACTCATAGGCACAGAGAGACAACTCATAGGCACAGAGAGACAACTCATAGGCACAGAGGGACAACTCATAGGCACAGAGGGACAACTCATAGGCACAGAGTGGACAAGTGATGGGAACTGCACGATACGCCGTGGGGCTTAAAGAGGGAAACTTGATTTTCAGAATGTTTTCCAATTGTACGGTCTTAATTTTGGTGAGGTATTCAGTCACGGTGCCCTCCGCACGTCATCGCCGGCATCCCACGCCGACTTGTGATGCGACAATCCGTCCCGCTCCAGCACACGAGCCGAACTCATCGCTCCGTCTCCACGGCGGACGTTCTTGTGGGCGTGTTCTCTCCTCTATCCGCTACTACGTCTTTAATTATTGACCATCAATGACCGACCGTTCTGGCGACGTGTCCTACACAAGCCCATTGGTTCTTATCAGTCGACACTTGAATGCACACACGTACATGGACAGCCGTTCTGTCAACCCACTCCTGGATGAGGGTCTCCCCGTGCCGTGCGGATCGTGGGGGGTCGTTAATGGACGGAACTGCAAAACACGGCAAGACTCAAACAACAGAAGACGGCCAACACTAATTAAACAGGGAAAATGAGACGGGCGGTACAAATGAGACAAACGTAGAATAAGTTCGAGAATCAAATCATGACAGCGAATCGTGACCATTAAAATTGGTGCACAACTCAATTACACGACCGCATTGAATGCAAGGGTCACAATCTCATTACTCCTTCAAAGGGGCATTTCAATACACGTGGGGCAAGACAATAATCGAAGGCGGCTTATTGGTGTGCTTATTCGTATTCATGAGAGAGTTTTCATGGTAACTGAGTGTCTGCTGAAAACAAGCCACCGAGAAAAATGTGTGGGTTTGCTTAAATCGCAAGTTTGTGGAATGTGAATTTCTACAAATGTCAAGAGTGAGAGACTCACAATTTACGGCTAAAAGTTGCTAAATATTTGCCTGTGGCTGTTGAACTTTAGCGGCTATCACGAGCCAGCTGCTCGCCGAGAGGACGGCTCAGATTGAAAGGCACAATTATCACAAACAGTAGAAAACTGTCACCTGCAACCAGAGCATCTTACGGCTGCAGAAAATCGCGTGGGATGTACTTCACTAACTACTTACGCGCGCGCGCGTCCCAAAATAATTTCTCGAGATTTTAGCGTAAAACGTGGCCATAAAGCAACAACGATTTAACCAAATGCACGGGAAATGACGAGTCAATTACTGTCATTGCAATCGCGGCCTCTCAACGTGTACAGCAGAACGCCTCTTACTGACATCGTCGCCTATTTAGCCGCGGCTCCTATAATCCACGACGACCGCCACTCGTATGGGCCGTCTCATTTGGTCCATTAGCCTGAGGGGTTACCCAGCTCCTTGTGCCATTCAGAAGAGTCCGTCCGTGCCATCCATCCGTCCACATGTCCGTACAGACGTCCATCCGTACGTAGGCCCATCTGTCCATCCATCCTTCCCTTCGATCATTCATTCGTCCGTGTGTCCGTCCGTCACGCTCCACACCTCCCAACACTGTACCTCGAAGGAAACAAATTAAGAGACGCTAACAATGTTTCGCTTGCCGAGGAGTTTCCCGGAAACATGATCACCTTCATGAATTTCCAACGTTTTGATCACGCGTTATCGAAAATAAAATAAAAATTCGGAACATCCGAAAGCCCCGCCATTTGTACATGACGATGTCGTCTCAACGCTTCAATGTTCGAACCGGATGGAGTGGTTAATGACTGCTTGTCAATAAGCAACTTGGATTTCACATTTCTGTGCAACAGCTCAGATTCACTGTGCGTTGTGCGGCGTGCGACGAGCAGCAGCTTGCATGGTCGAAGAAGAGTTGGGCCCCTTCTGACCCCACAATGCCAGCTCGTGATCCGTGCGGTGTTTGATGTGACCATCGCCAAGGAAACAGGGTCGGACATTCATTGAGCAGTGGACAGCACTCACCCGGACCTGTCTCGACACGCGGTCGCCTGCACGTCGTCGCATTCTCTAGAGCCAGAGGACTACGGGATGGCATCGTCGACATCCTGAACACCAAAGGACAAGGGAAGATCAAAGGTTATCAAGGAGTATTCTACCTCCAACAGAGTCTACCTGCAAGTCCTATAAACTACAGTCTCTTCTCCTCAGTAGTTGTTGCGTTCCTGAAGAATACCGTGTTATGGAAAAATCGCGTTATAATAAACAAAAGACAATATAGGTTAATGCACAGTCTACGATAACACACGAAATCCGTACGCAGGCTGCACGAAGACTGAGGCGCGTGTGAAGCATCCAGCAGCATCCCAATGCCTCGTGTGATGATGCTACACCGAGGCAGCCGTACAACCGCTGTTTCCAACTCCACGCGACGTAGTTGCGTTCACTCTATCGCGTTATATCCAATTCGTATCCACGTTATAATAAAATGTGTTCCCCAATACATGCAACGCGTTATATCCAATTCGCGTTATGAAAACACGCGTTATAGAACAGACTGTACTTCCGAGCGTACATATATATACACACTAAAAATGTATAGACATTGCAGGGGGTTCATAACAAATCTGTATCGTTTCGTATTTCACTTCAACTATACCCTGCGGAAAATGCGCGGGGAATGTTCCTGTGGTGTTTATTCTGTGATGAAGAAGGGCCATTGCCTAAAACGTCGCCTCTTATAGGAATGTGTCCTCTTGGGACCAGTGTTTTTGAGGAATGCGTTAAGGTTTTGTTACTCGGAATGAAATGCGTGAACTCTGCAGTCAGTGCGTAAACAGGAATCGATGTTTGGATGCAAGATTTTGGCGAAAGCGTCGGTTTTAACCGACTAGTCGTTAGAGGCAGTGGGGAAAACGTGCCCGTACACCACGCCTGTGCTTCTCGCAAGGGACTTCCTCTCTCTACGCTCGCTGCGGTGTCTCCGCAGAGGGGAACCGGCATTGGTCGTGGGCAGCAGCTGCTGCTGCACGACACGCAGGTTGTCTGCTGACGCCTCGACACTCACAGTCCCGCCGCTGGTGACACGTCCAAGAAAAGCCACAAGGATCGTTGTGAGTGGAAGAGAATTGCAAATGAGCCAGACGCTTTTAGCAGCCAGTTGCCCAATGGGACTTTTTGCGGTGAGTGATGGGGGGTGGTTGGGTGGGTGGCTTGTCAGCTACGCAACCGCTTGGCAAAGGTTGAATTCTGCACTTGTGGCTGCAGGCTTGCACCTTGCAATGCAACAGAAAACGAATTCGAACAAATTCTTTAAATTACAAAGTTGAATGTTTTATATTTATTACTGTTAGGCTTGTTTAGCCAGCAAAGTCTCACCGAGGCTCACGAGTCTTTTCCAGGAGGCTCTTTCCAAATGTTCGCTGTTGGAGGCGATGACTGCTCTTTGTGTGATCCCAACTGGGCCAATTGTGGGTCATTTTTTTTATTTCGGAATTTTTTTAAACGTCACGAATTTAAATCACAAGATTTCCAGACGCAATCTTTAAAACCGAAAGATAAAATTAACCTGTGATTTGGGCGAGGAGGTGTTAAGTTGAGGACAATACAGCAAATGTGAAACAGAATCAACTTCTGGCTTGTACGTCCACTTACAAATAAAGAATCGTTGTAGTCCACGCACTACGTCCTATACACTTTTACATCAGTAGGTTTAAACTGGACCGGGTTCACCCTTCTGGGCCTCATCAGCAGAGCTCGTGTTTAAGTGCCGCATTGTAGCGACGCTGGTGCAGAACCTGTACGGTAATCATGATTACTACCCTAGAATAATTCGCTTTTATATTCCGTCAGAAAGATTCGTAATGTGCATCTGCGCCAGAAGCATTCCTTTACACAGAAACTAAATGTCAACCAGTTAAGCCTGAGGCTTTTTGGTTAAGAGAACCAAAGCCTTTTCAAGCGTCCGTTTCCAAAATATCATTCTCTGACAAGTTTGTGTTTTAAAGATCATCCAATCAGCGGTATCGTGGGTTGATCTTTGACAACAATGAAGAGAATAACTCTTGTCAAAAATACTTAAAAGTTTTCCGGGAATGGCTGAGTCCGCGTTGCGAAATATTCCAACGCGGTTCTAAAATAGGAAGTCGGCGAACACGGCAATCCACGCGACGCTGCAGTTGCTCCAGCGAGCTCGACAAACCGTGAGCGAACTTAAACCGTTCAACATCACCTGGCCTTTCTCACATCAGCAGTCCACCAACATGAACACTCTCATCCATTCACATCAACAGTCTGTGTTATGGATTACCACTCTTCAAATCGTGGCTATTCAGCATCCATTCCCTGCTGGGGAATCTGCCTGCGGAGTTGGCCAAACATCCCAACAATATAGGACCACAGAGCGTGGGCGATTGTTGGCGCCAGTTCTGGCTGCCTTCCCTCCCCGCTTGTCTGTGGTCTCCCGCGGCTTGCTGGGGACAAAAACCGCGCGCGGAGTCAAAACTGAGACGTGGGTCTGAGCTGAAAATTGCACGAGCCACGCTGCAAAACAACAATGCACCATGACATCCTTTCGTCAATCCACTGCTGCATGGAGGCCTCCCCAATATCGTGCAACTCCTGAGGGATACATGACTATACTTCACCACGTTGGTTGGTGCGGGGTTGCACTACGATCCCCGTATCCCGAGTTCGATTCCTACTCGTGGCCAACACCAGTGACGAATGTCTCAACCGCTCCTGAGTCTCCCCTAGGTCGACTCAGCGTCAAATGAGAACCAGGTGTGGTGTGTAAAACATTAGCACTGGGGAAACAAAGTCGGCCTGGCGTGGTGCTGGCCAACCACCCTCTTGTGTGCCGTGCCGGCCATCATAGGTGCTACTCGCTAACAGCGCTTGCCCCAACAGCATGTCAAGGCTACACGGGGTATCGTTGTCTACGTGTCATGTAGGTTGGGGCTCACAGACATTACTTGCACTGCTGCGTGAAGAGTTTTTTTTTTAAACCAAGTAGGGATGATTGCGATGATGGTCATAACACACCGATTACACGGCAGCTCAACTTGTTAAATTTACGTTTATTCAGTAACTATTCGCAGCGCCTTTCTCTGGTGTAAACAGCCACTTTTCAAATGATTAAATATGAGTACTTGAATGTCATGCAAAGAAAAAGGTTACATTCTTTGAAAATTGTTTCACGTTTTTGTTTAAAGGCTCTCTGGCCAACTTGACAGATATTAATGTGTTCAGTTATTTGTTTCATTCCCTGATGTTCAGTGCAAGTTCAAGAGCGATGTTGCGAGAGTGACCACCCCACTGCCCTCTGACCCCGGCCGCCTGACTGGGACTGCCGGCCACGGCTGACGTCAGCAACCACCGCCTGGGCTCCGCGCTCACCAACACGACGTGGGCAGCGACAGTGTCGTGTCGTCAAACAACCCCGATGACTGACAATGCGTGGGGAGGTCTTCATCCAGGTCTTCCTTGGGTTTTCCACCTCCACCACAACCACTAGAACCAACAAAAACTGCAACAACCACCACAACCAAAAACTACAACAACCACCAAAACGCTTCGCTTTCTACCCGCATGGCTCCACTTTATTCCCTCCTCCCGTCGACGTTTCTTTCCCACCAAGCTCTGACAGCAATAAGTTCACTCAACTCCTGAACCGCGTTGCTCCACTCTCATCTGTCACTATTTTGATTGGTGCTGTTTGTTGCTGGTCGCTTGACGATTTGGAGTTTAAATCAAACCAAGGAAGTGGTGTTTGGAGACATGCCTCTGTTTGTGGAGGACAGGAAAACACCTTGCCTCATTATTCTCTATTACTATTTGTCTTGGGACACATCGTTCCGATTCATTCGTGCGCACCTCAGGGGCAGTTATGCATGACTCAGTATCGTCATCACCACCGGCACCATCATCATCATCACCATCATCATCACGTCATAAATCACAAGCGTCCTGGGCGTTACCGTTGGGGAGTCCGACGAGCAGAGGATCAGGCCCAGTGGGGAACGGCCCCGCAAGTGGCACAACCTCACAGCCTGCACGTGGCAAGTGGCACAACCTCACAGCCTGCACGTGGCAAGTGCCACAACCTCACAGCCTGCACGCGGCAAGAGCCACAACCTCACAGGCTGCACGTGGCAAGAGCCACAACCTCACAGCCTGCACGTGGCAAGTGCCACAACCTCACAGCCTGCACGTGGCAAGTGGTACAACCTCACAGCCTGCACGTGGCAAGTGCCACAACCTCACACCCTGCACGCGGCAAGTGCCACAACCTCCCACCCTGCACGTGGCAAGTGGCACAACCTCACACCCTGCACGCGGCAAGTGGCTTCCAGGTGGTGCAGTGGATCCGTGCGGCAGGTTGTGTGGAGCTGCGAATATCCCCCCACCACTCCCACCACGTCGTGAGTGTGCGGGTTCTCCAGCTTGCTTCTGTGCCCCCCCTCCCCACAGGCCAAATGGTCATTCGTGGAATTGGTCAAATATCCCAATGTGGGACCCCCCCCGCCCCCTTGACGGAGGTTTGAGACTCTAAGGACGCTTTCCTGGATAAGTAAAGGGCATTGAAGTTGAGGCGACATTGGGAAGCAATTGAAGAGGCATCTCGACCATCACTACTCGGTGGCGCCCCTTTAGCTCTCTGCCAACCTCCGGTTAGCACGGTTGGCGACGTACGGCGTAAAACAAGTTCAACATCCATATAAAGACACATATACCCCTATAGCCTGAATAGACTGTTGGGGCAAGTGCTGTTAGCGAGCACCTATGAAGGCTGGCATGGTACACGAGGGGGTGGATGGCCAGTACCACGCCCGACCGCCTTTGTCTCCCCAGTGGTGATGTTTACACACCGCACCAGGTACTAATTTGAGGCTGAGTCGACCTAATGGAGGAGGTCCAGGACCGGTTCAGATAATCGTCACCGGCGTTGGCCTTGAGCGGGAATCGAACTCGGGTCTTCGGGTTCGTAGGGCAGCGTAGCGCTGACCGCTACACTACCGCTACCCAGACACGCACGCACCCCACGTCACTCGCTCTCCATTGATTGCTGTCGATCCTCGATGCGGATTCAAGCCAAACGACCGCCTCGTGTCCATGGCCCGTGGGAGCCGTGCTGACGTCTTCGCCAGGTCAGGTCGGAGTGGCCTGGCCACACTCATCCTGGTCAGTCCCCAAGGCTGGGCCACAGAGGCCTTCGTCAGGGCACGAGCATGTCGGCAGCCTGTGGCCACGTGTGGCGCCTCGCCCGTCACCCCACTGGTGTCCACTTCTCCCCACGACTACTGCGGCTGACTTACTGACTCTATTGTACGTGGGTTGTGTAGGTCTATATGTGTAGGTATAGATGTGTAGGTCTCTATGTGTAAATATAGATGTGTAGGTCTCTATGTGTAGGTGTAGATGTGTAGGTATAGATGTGTAGGTGTCGATGTGTAGGTATATAGATGTGTAGGTCTCTATGTGTAGGTATAGATGTGTATATACGTACACATTTTATTTGGCGGGAGGGGGGTCGACAATTGTTGTAAACCTGTTGGATCAACTTTTTACCCACACATCTGGGAGGGGGGTTCACTTTCTATAACTTTTTGATTCAGGCCTTCTGAAAGGTAATTTAGTTGCCGGACAAACGGCACGCCGGGCTTTTATAGTAGAAGCTGGATTGGTGGCTCTTGAAGCAGAGCAGGCCATAGGTCAACGGGCTCTCCTCGGGAAATCAAATTCTAAATCTGATCGGAGATGTGGGTCGACAGAAAGAATGCGGCGCAACATTACACACTCATCGCTCACTCGTAAATGCCACCACGATCTCGCAAGCACAGCAGGGTTGAACCTGGCGGTGTGCAGCTGTATGGGTGACCACCACCGCCGGGGCTTGCCAGGTGTTGTAGTCACGGGGCTGCGAGGGGCGGCCGGGAGACGGCAGTGCCGAGGGTCTCCCCCTCGTGTGCTCGGTTGTCTCCGCATTGCTCTCACGCGGAGCCACGCTCCCATTTGTGGAATTGACCGAATCCGGGACCCTGCTGAAAAGAGTATGGAGGCTCGGTGAGGATCATTCCGGTTGATTGGAGCGACCCTGTACCTGTCACGGGAACCCACGGCAGTCACTGCGGGGCCTGCCACTCCACTGTCGTGTCCGTCTATCCGCCCGAGGACACGACTCCTTTTCTCTCTCTCTCATTAAAACTACAAACGGCTTCCCGACACAAATGCCCAGATCTGTGTGGCTCTTGAGCAAAGCTGGCAACCGAATACTTAAATAAATAACTAAAACTCGTAACATCACACCGCGTAGCAGATGAATCCTGCTGCTCCACTAACAAAGGGTTCACAAGATACGCACACTGACATTATTAAGCAAAGTGTTATTGTGCTGACCGGGTCTATACTTTCAAACCACAAATGTGACACCGCGAACGATACGCAACCGCGCAAAAGTGAAGATCGAGGTTGCTGAGAGCAGGGGTCCCCAACCCCCGGACCATGGACCGATACGTATCGGGCCGCGGCCCGATACGTATCGGTCCGTGGCCTGTTAGGAACCGGGCTGCACAGCAGCAGGAGGTGAGCGGTGAGTCCACGCGTGGAACCCGCCCCCATTATTTTATTATTTACCACTTCCATCCGCGCCACTTTCCCGCACCGCGCACTCGTCTCAGTCACGGTGTTGGTAGCCCACAAGCTGTAACCCCCAGTAGCCAACATGAGTAAAACACAAACGTCGCTGGAGAGCTTCTCTGAAAAGGGGGAAAGACCCAATGATGACCCCCCCTCCGGTCCATTAAAAAATTGTCTTCCAATAAACCGGTCCCTGATGCCAAAAAGGTTGGGGCCCGCTGGTTTAGAGCACCCGCCCTCGACTTCCTGCGACGTGAAACAGTTGAGTTTGTTTTATGTTTACACCTGCGATGAAGTTAGTAGCGAGGAAGCGGAGCTTGGACACTGCCCTGCCCCCATCCAGGGGTCACCCTCGGGTCCCCTTCTCCTTTTAACCGTCAAGGATCCCGGGCGCGCGTCTCTATCGGCGCTACGTTCCGGCTGGACCGGTTCCGTCTCCTGTAATTGCCTCCACTTTTCGCGACTCGCACGCTGCCTTCCAGAGCCCCCTGGGTGCCGGAGATGGCGGGAGTTGTCCGGGGTTGTGTCTGGGTGGGGATGGATGGGGGGGGGCTCCTTCCTGCCTGGCGCGATCCTCACGATGCCTCCAAACATTCCAATTTACACATCGCCCCTTTGCGTTGTTTCCCGATAAGGTGGTGGAGCGGCCACACCTCCCGAGATGAGGCGGTGCGTACGTGAGGGACGTGAGGGGCGCGGGTGTTGGCTGCGAGGGGACGGGAGGGCTGCCACCTTACAGAGCAAAACAACAAACAAACAGCGCGAACAGCCCGCGGGGGCACCTTGAATGCTAAAACCACGTAGATTTAAATCGTTAGAAATAATCAACAACCTCAAACACGTAACCACATTCATCCTCGAAGGCCTCACCGAGTCTCAGGATTCTGTTTCAGGAGAGTCCTGCAACATTCAGATGTTGGGCCACCTGTTTTATAAGGAGACGGGGCATCATGGGGAGAGACGGGACCGTGTAAGAAGATGGGGCACGTTTGGTGGGAAAAAGGAGACCTGGAGAGAAAAACAAACACAGCTAGAGGAAGTAACGCGCCAGACGCAGAGGAATCATGGCATCTCTGTCGTGAGAAATCTGTGACAGTCAATGAAACTAAGCAGAAACACATTCGACAACCCTATTCTCTACGATGCATCACTGACTTTTGCGTTGGGCCACGTAGTAGCGATCTGGCCAAATTGTGTCGTTAAGACCCTCCACCACCCGATGCAGCCAAACAAGTTAAATTGTGGGATTTTACCAACACAGATTTGGCCAGATCGTGAAACGGCCTACCCCTAACTCCACCCCAAACCTGTGAAACCCAAGTTCGAACCCGCAATCTCGGCGCTGCTCGTTCAGCGATTCCAACTACTAAGCCACCCAGTCATGGCATGATCATCATCACCAGCCAGAATCTATCCACTGATGCTGGATTAAGGCCTTTCGCCATCTTTCATTGTCCTTCATTGCAACCACCCTTCCAGCTCCTGCGCGCGCACTTGCTGATTGTATAGCTCCATCTCTGCAGGGGATGTCCTCTCAGCCCAACCTCCCATTGGGTAACAAACACGGAGGTCAACAATTTCCAAGTTGCGCAATTTGCTCGTTGCTATTTCTGCGGGACTGCCGGGGGAAGGGCGTACGGATGGACACGGGTGCGGCTCGCGATCTCTGACCCCCACGGGAGCCTGCGGGGTTTAGGTGTGGGCGAGAGAAAAAAAACAACCGGACCGAAAAAGAAATGCGACGAATCGCGGTGAATCTCCATTTACATTCCTGACTTTGTGGGAGATCCCAGCGTTCATTTCCACCGGCGAGAGAACGCAGCTCGCCCACCCTACCGCTCGCGATTCCCACAACCCACGCGTGCACAGGGGTAGGTGGGTGCAGCTCTCAGTCCCGCCGGGCCGCAAGGATGACCAGGAGATGGTAGCACAGCAAGCGGGATCATGACCCCCATCTGTACGGAGCTGGCATGTGAAGGCTTTCTGCGGGTTTGCCAGCTTCCGCCTCCCACCTGCCAAACACTCAGGGCCCGTGGAATTGGAGGGAAAAAACATTCCAATGCAGGACCCTGCTCAAAATGAGTCTTGATCCGATGTAAGGTTTTCCCAGAAAAAGGGCATTATATACACTGGGTATCCCATGGCATGGAATGGAAATTCCTGCTAATTATACGAGTAACAAATAAACCTTCTCACTTGCTGCATCATGAAGGTATTTAAATAATTCAGATATGTAAATATGTTATATTTTCTCCGGTTTGAAGTATGATACATCTGGCAAAGGAGGATTCCTGTAATTTTTCAAAGGAGGTAGTCTGTCATTTGTTATAGCTCGCATATATTTTTAGAAACCATTTGCGAAGATAACGCCAACAAATCACGTGAAGAATTAAAGTTTTGAAACGCAATGAGAAGCCCGTCGACAACGTCGTGCAGCTCGCGCGCCACGCGGTCGCCCGGGCGACCCCGGGTGTTGTGGCGTCCCCGCCGCTCCCTGCCCGACGGCGGTGCGGCGTTTTTGTGAGCAACCGGCAGAGCTCCCCGGAGACGTCGCTACCGTTGTTGGGCGGCCGATTGACGGCGACCCAGGAGGCGTGGGGAGCGGGTGAGGCTCGGTGAATCGGCGCGTTTCCCCCAAGGCCCGGGTACCGCAGAGTTCAGACCGGGCCAGTGGGATGGCCGCCTGGGCATTTCCCCGTCTGTTCTCCGACCCGCGTGTTCCTCTCTCCCCGTCTCTCCAGGCACGCACCTCTCTCTCTCTCTCCGCGCTCTCCGCGAGGAGCGAACATCTCGGGAGCGCGCTCCCTCCTCTGGCTGCCACGCCGTCGTCAGTCTCGACCACCGGCCCCTCTGGCGACGCGTCGAGTCGAGGCCCCACCACCGACGTTCAGCGAAGCGCAATGCGCTGCATCTAACGCGCGCGCTCTCGTCCACGCCGCCCTCCTGCTGCCGCCGCCGTCTTCACCCCACGCATGCGCCTCTCCGCAGCTTGTTTTGCTGTTGCACCTCTTCAGCCTGCGTGCTAATTGTTGTTATGGTTTTTCCAACGGTTCACATCGTCTGGAGAGGTTCCGCAGTCGTTAGCGCACTGCACAACGAACCCAGCCACCCGAGTTTGATTCCCGAACACGGCTGACCGTCCACGGCGAGCGGTATCTGAACGCTCCATGCCCCTCCCCTTCAAAGAGCCACACTGAGCAGCGTGGTGAAGTTTGGTCTAACAAACCCCACGTGAGTTTGACACGTGGCAGGCTTTCGCGACCAATATCATCCATAACAAAATTTGTACTTGTGTTAGATCGCGTCAACATACATGTGTTGTTAAAGCCGCCACCACCAGACATAGCCAATTAGTAATTCATGATTAATTAATGATTCATTAATCCTTCCCCCCCTCCCACTTCGCACTAGAAGTGCTCACAAGTGACGTCATCACATCTACACCTATATTTAAGGAACCAAACAGGAGGATTTCTCCACAAATCTGGCTGTCGCCTGATGAAGCTAGTTGTAATTACTGGCGAAACGTCGTACTCAGATTGTAAATCTTGTGACTTTGCTTTCCAACACACCGGTGGTGCTGTACTAGTGACGAATTGGCACGTTCTGTTTACGTGACAACCCTTCTAGTTGGCTGTGTCGGGTGGTGGTGGGTTTAACGACACATTTATATTTTTACGCGATCTAACCCGAAATAACCCCCCTGTATTATGAAAACCCACGTGACCAGCACGGGCAGCGTGGTGGATGCCCACGTGGTCAGCAGTGGACTTACAACGTGGCTGTAGATGGTAAACTGGTGTTGTTGTTGTTGTTATTAGTCTTGTGATGAATCCAGGGATACAATGCGCATTGTCGTAGCACGTGTGGAGAGAACGGGGCACACTGCGTGGGTGCCGGGTGGGGGCTCCTTCTCCCAGGACGCCGCGGCAGCGCGGGGTGTCAGCGCGTTGTTCGGGGAAGAGAGAGAGAGACGCGTCAGAACCAACACAATTTAGGCCCCAGGGCTGTGGTGCTGCAGTGATAATAATAATAAAACTCTTGCCTGAAAGCAACAAGCGCATGGGTTCAATTCCCGACTTTCGGTCCGGAGTTTGTATATTCTCTCTCCCCCCCCCCGTTCTCCCCCTCCGTTCTTCGGCGACTCCGGATTCCTCCCATGTTTGAAACAAACGCGGCGTCGGCGATTATAAACTACTTCAATGGAATCACTGACAGCGCCGTCACGCTCCCTGGAAGCCACGAAACGAGAAGGAAGTTTACAAACTTCCAGGATGTGTGGCTCCCGTTAACATAGAACTCACCGTGACACCTGTCCCCAAAGATCCCCCGTGTAGGCTTAACGGAATGTAGGGGCAAGTGCTGTTAGCGAGCTGCACCAATCAAAGCTGGAACGGCACACGAGGGGGTGGGTCGTCAGCAACACGCCGGGTCGCTTTTTTATCCCGAGTGTCGATATTTACACACCGCACCAGGTACACACTTTGAGTCTGAGTCAACCTAGGGGAGGCCCAGGACAGGTTCAGATAATTCTTAGTGGCGTTGGCCGTGAGCGGGAATCGAACTGTGGTGGCCGGGCCCGTAGCGCAGCGCTCCCTGCACACCTGTGCCCTCGACCGCGACACCTGCCGCCACGCCGCAGGCGCCGGGGACGAGGCGGAACGAGACGACCCCGTGCAGCTGGGATTGGGGGGTGTTGGGCGAACATGGCGATACTGGAAGATTGCCTGCAAGTGACTCAAGCCGGGGACGCACGCAGCATCACCTCCCACTGGGAGCACTGACAGGACCCGCCTCGAAAGAGTCCTGAGACTCACGTGGGGATTTGCTGCTCGAGCCAGCGTCACGATAATAAGAAGAAGCGTTCGTGGTGGGTCCTCTTGGCATTTAAGAGGAAGCTTTGATAGCCACGCCGCCTGCTCGTCCATTGGTCGTCGTGTGAGATATAATCTGCAGCGCCTTTGTCAATCCACTGCTGGATGAAGGCCTCCCCACGCCATGGTGCTCTCGGCTGGTTCGTGCGGATTGGTGACGGATGGGCTCAATGATGGCGTCGAGGATCGGTTCGGACGTCACTCGCCACTGATGTTCGCCGTGGCGGCTACAAACCAACTAAGCGTTCCGGGTTTGGAGTGCAGTGCACTGCTAACCATTGTTCCACCGCTCCCCTCCCGACTCGAACGTGTTTGGGACCACTCTGATCTCTGTTGTCCAAGCAGCCATGGAAATTTCACATTCCTATGGCGAGCGCCAGTATGACGAGGACAACCACATGGTAGAGTACAGTAAAACCCCTCAGATAAGCATTGAAACATCGGTGCTCATTCTCTGTTTATAATCCTGAGGTAGTGGTGGAAACTACACATTCCCATGGCGGGGGCAAGTCTACCCATAGGACAACCGCCGTTGACGTCCCCGCGCGAAGTGGTTCTAATTCTATGGAGCAGAGCGCCACGAGGGGGCTGAGTCAGCACCAAGCGGGATGTGAGCCACTGGCTCGAGGAAGCCGGGACAATAGCGGGGAGCCGCGCTCCGGCGCGATGGAAAGTCGGGCTCACCGCGAATCCTTCGAGTCAGGATCAGAAGTTGTACTTTCCGAGTAAAAGCCCATTGAGCTCAGAAGATATTTGTGAATGGTGACAATACCAATAATGGGGAGCAATTATCTTTAAATTCAACTGAACAAAGGCAACGTCCCCACGTGATCTGCGCGTGTGTTCTGTGTGTGTACCGGACAGCGGGCACGCGTGTGCAGGGCATGTGAGAGCACGGAGCGACACGCAACTCGGCCTCACTGTGCACGTTGCGCTGCGCGCAGTCGCTGGGGACCCTCCCGGGGACGCTCTGCCCGCGTGTCAGCCTCGTCCCCTGGCGGCCACTCACGTAGCGTGGACCCGGGCGCGCCGGGTCGGTGCCTCTCCTCAACACCACCAAAGTGGAAACGCCATCAGCTCGGATCTCCGAGTGGAGTTCGCACGATCGCCACCGGCTCGGTCAAGGCCCCACTACGCACAGGATCCTGGGCATCGATTTCCCACCGGGAAGCCTCTGGGCCAGAGCCCCTCAACCGCATCCACCGCACAAGCTATGGAAGCTGCAGCAGCAGCCTCAGATGATGCGGATACTGGGTGATGATGATGATGCACACATGGGAAATGATCAACTCTCTGGCAGTGTGCGGAGACTGGTGACCACCCGGAACAGAACCATGGGACACGTAACGACTCAACTCGCAAGGAGGAGGCATCGTCGCAGCAGCGATGCACCACTTCGCCGACACTCCTGCCGCAACCACGTGGATCATCGTCAACCACCTCGATGTGCAATGATAGGCGATGATCTCCATCAATATGAGAAGTACC
Organism: Lampetra planeri; assembly: GCF_965212315.1. Taxonomy (NCBI): domain Eukaryota; kingdom Metazoa; phylum Chordata; class Hyperoartia; order Petromyzontiformes; family Petromyzontidae; genus Lampetra; species Lampetra planeri. The sequence continues at coordinate 11,639,597 of NC_136134.1, read as the reverse complement.
AAGTAGAAGTCACGTGCCCGTCGGTAGATGAATGCACGACATGAGAGAGGTGTTTGAGTGATAGAGAGATTACCACCGCAATTATATTCATATTCTTTGGGTCTCTCGGTGAAGCCACGTAGGTAGAACAAATAATAATAAAAATACTAACGTGGATTTCAAAAATTCCTGTTATTTTTATTATTACTTTTTCTATCTACGTGGATTTACCGAAAGACCCAAATAATATGAATTCCTGCAGTCACGAAAGCTTTAGGTCAAGATATAATTCTATTCGTGTTGTGCGTGATGACCACAGTGCTGCGTCCAGGAGCTCGATGTTGGTGTCGAAGACTTCTGCTGGCCACGACGAGAGGGCTTCAGCAGGCAGAGTTCGCGTGGTTTTGCCGTTCCTCATGCGTCGAAGGAGCGGAGACCACGGTGGTTTATGACAGCAATTGGTGTTTTTGTCTCTTGTTGTTGTTGTTGATGTCGCTGCTGTTGCTGTGCTTACACACCACGGATCTCCCGTGTAAAATAGCCGGCAAACTGGCTCAGCGGGACCATCCGTGCACGAAATAAAATCAACTTACACCGCCGCAACAGCTCTTCTGTACGCTCGGCGGCAGCGTAAACACTCCGACCCAACCCGAACGATCATGGCTCTTAAACGGTAAACGTTTTCAGAATCGATTACCGGTTACCGGTTCGGGACGTCGGGAAATATTTTGCCGGGGGTGTTATCCGCGAGCAAGCTGTGCGACAGAAGTGAGGCGGGGGTCAACTTCACCGCTGCGCGTCCGCTGCTTCAGCCGCGGCGCTCTTCGTGTTGAGTCGCGCGCCCCGCTCCGCCAGAGGGCAGTGTGGTCATTTAGCCCGGGTCGCCTCCACCTCCCCTCCACGTGAACATCTCTCTGCGATGAAGGGCCATTGCCCGAAACGTCGCATATTATATGTAGTTCCCCGTTCAGCGCCACGGTGTTGTTATTGACGGATTTGTTGCGGTTTTTATTTTTTATATTTTTAGTGCGCAACTTACAACGCAGTGCCATCCATCGTTCCGTCCGTCCAGAGCGAAGTGCGACATCGAGAAGACCACAACCCGTATGCACCCGTGTCGGTCATGTGATTCCCTGACCACACTTCACCATGCGGGTCTAGTGAAGACGGGGAGCATAGAAGTGCAGTACAGCAACAGTTGTTGTTGTTGTTGTTCTACTGCCGTCTGGTGTCCGCCCCCAAACAGCGCAGTCATCACGCAGAGCGCGGCTCGACCGCCCCCTCGCGAGGCCGGGCGGCCTCCGGGTGATGGGTGAGACGCGAGCACGGCGCAGTCCCCCGAGTTCGTGACAGCTGAGGCTCGCCGCGCGATACTCAGCACGCAGAGTCCAGCAGAGCGCACGGCGGCATCGTGGCATTGCCGACTTCGCTCGAGCACGCACGGAGTATTCGCTCTTTGCTAAAGTTCAAGACGCAGCCACAGTGGCGCGACTGTGGCCATGCAACCAAAACGATGAACAATAAAGACCCATAGAGATACAGATATATATACATAGAGACACGGAGCGATACATCGAGACTCATTGATATAAACGCTTGACTTAAAGCTTTCGTGACTGCAATAATTCATATTCTTTGGGTCTTTCAGCAAAGTCACGTAGATAGGTTCAAAGAAATAACAAAAATAACAAATTATTTTATTTGAACCTATCTACGTGAATTTACCGAAAGACCCATTGGTATACATTAAAAACAACCTCAGTAGTGTGATTGTGGCCATGCAACTCACACTGTGGACCCCTGAGATAGATAATGTTACTTAAGTTGCAAACGGTTCTTTATCGCTCACACGGGGTGTCTCATTGGGCAATGTATCCACTTCAAACTTCCCAACAATCAGACGTGGAGTGCCATGGGCAACGTGGAAACGTGCTGAGCGCAGCGATCTCACGCGGCATCGCATAGCAGACGGCGTGGGCAGTGAGTGGACCCCACCACTCACTCACTCCCCACTATAATCACCGAAACGGGACTCGAACCCCGGCTCGCTGCCCTGCAGCCCCCACGCGCCAGTCATGTATTATACATGCACGCACTGCGTACTCGGGCAGGGGGAAATTGTGCCGATCGATTTATCGACTGCGTTTTAACTTTTATCCTCAATCCCTTTTGGCACGGCACCCGGCCGCCACCTACAAAGTGGCGTCAGGATTATGGAGCCGAATGTCTCTCTCCCCCCTCCTCCTCCTGCTCCTCCTCGCGGCCCGCATCGCCCCCGTTGTTATCCGGCCACAAACTCAGCACAGTCGCCGCTAGCAACGTGGCCACTCAGAGGTGGACACGAGGCGACGTCTCGAGCAATGACCCTTCCGAGTAGTAGTGACCTTTCATCGCAGGTCTGGGCAATGTACCTGCTTTCTCTGATGTGAAGACGGTTCAGTGCCCAAAACGTCACATATTTCCATAAAAGGCCACTGCTATAAAGAAGGATAACGCCCGAAACGTCGCCAATGAGATATATATATTTTAGGACCAAGTTGTTATTGAGGAGAGCTTGGAGTTTTTGTTGTATTTGTGCACCACTGACAATGCATGTGCCAGGCTGACGACTGGCGAGAGGGGCTGGCGTGGACAGGAATCAGCACTGGCAGTAGAACAGAGATACGTACACTCCGCGACAATTTATGTTGAAAGTGTATGTTGACAGTGTATGTTGACAGTGTATATTGACAGTATATGTTGACAGTATACGTTGACAGTATATGTTGACAGTATATGTTCACAGTGTATATTGACAGTATATGTTGACAGTGTATATTGACAGTATATGTTGACAGTATACGTTGACAGTATATGTTGACAGTATATGTCCACAGTGTATATTGACAGTATATGTTGACAGTGTATATTGACAGTATATGTTGACAGTATACGTTGACAGTATATGTTGACAGTATATGTTGACAGTGTATGTTGACAGTATATATTGACAGTGTATATTGACAGTATATGTTGACAGTATACGTTGACAGTATATGTTGACTATATGTTGACAGTGTATGTTGACAGTATATATTGACAGTGTATGTTGACAGTATATATTGACAGTGTATGTTGACAGTATATGTTGGACCGCTGGCCACGTGTTTAGTTGACTGCAGGTGGCTGCCACTGCGGGCAGGAGGCCGAGTGCTGTGGGCCGGCGTGCTTCACCGCAAGGCCCGCGAGCCACTGGCGCGCCTGGTGGCCTTGAGTGCCGACCCTGACGCACCCCGTCGTCCTGATGCTGTCAAACCCCCAGTGGTCCCCAACGTGTGGCGGCCCTCACACTGGTGATGTCTTATCGGCGACAGTGCCCCACCCCCTCTCTGAAAGTGAGTGACGACGCTGCCCTGGGCCCATTTCGCTTCGTTGGCCCGGCCTGGATTCATCCCGACACGAGGTGCAGACCAGGCGGGCAAAACTTCACCAAACATCCACAACACCTCTCAATATCCCGGTCGCTAAACGGAAACCGCCAAACCGGTAACCGATTTCAGAATTCATTGCCGATTGTGTGTATTTGTGTATGTGCGGCAAACAGGTGAACGGTATTTTTAAAAACCTGTAATGCAAAACACTGTTGAATAATGAACACATGCATCACACGTTAGACTCATAATGTTGTAGGTGGCAGGGACAGACAAGATATCAGAGTTAGTTTTGTCAGCCACGTGGTCTTCACCTTTTTACTCACAAGTATGCGCGAGTGTTCACTGTCAAGTATCGTCGTTTGTGGAGAGATCTGCACATCTCGCAATGTCTCTGGGGCGACGCGGAGTCTCGTGCAGAGAGGCTTCTTTGATCGCCGCCCCGAGTTCCCGTTCGGCGCGAGCTCAGGCCAGCTGGGGTCGTCTCGAGTGGGCCGACCACGCAAGCGACTTACACGTCCCCTAATCTACTCACAAGACTCCAAACGATTCAGAATGGCCCCGGTCAGACTTCCCAATCGCACCCGCGGACGATATCACACCTCGCTAATCCTCACAATCTGCCATCAGCCGCGAGATCATCCTCACCGCCTCAGGGCCCCGCACCGGGCCTGAGGCAGCCTCCGCCCCTCCCCCCCGCCCGTTCTGCCTGGACTGCCCCATTGCTGCTGCTGCTCTCTGCTCCCAGCGGCCAGAGAGGAGGAGGAGGTCGCCGCTTCTCTTCTGCTGCCCCTGGGGTTTGGAATTCCTCTCCACCCCCCCCCCCACCTCGTTGAGTGAAGATGTCATGTCTCCCATTTCTCTCATGCCTCTCGCGGTCTCTTCACTTGGACTTTTGTACGACTGAATTTGAACACGAAGAGCAACATTACCAATGGGTCTACAGAAGAAAGTGTGTAACCAGGGTATAATAACTGTAATGGAAGTAGTGATGGTGGGAAAAATGTGGTGGTGATGGTGGTAGTAGTGGTGGTCGTGATGGTAGCAGTGATGCTTGTGATGACGGGAGTGTAATTATGGTCGTAGTGATGGTCGTGGTATTTATGGGATGGTGCTCGCAATAGTGACGGTAGTCGTGATGGTGTTGATGGTGAAATGGTTGTGATGGTGATGGAGGTGGTAGAAGTGGCGGCATTGGTGTTAATGGTAGGATGCTGGAGTTGGAGAAGGATGGGGATGGAGGAGGATGGGGAGGAGGATGTGGGGGATGATGCAGAAGGAGATGGAGGGTGGTAAATAGGATGATGAGGAAGAGAAAGGGGAGGGTGATTGGAAGGAGGATGTAGGAGGAGGATGGAGGATAAAGGGGAGGAGGATGGTGGGGCAGAGGATGGAGGATGATGTGGAAGAGGATGGCGGGGAGGAGGCTGGAGGAGAAGGTCACACCTGTGATTCCGCGTTTAAATGCGCGCAGATTTATCGCGTCTCGCAATGCGTGGCCGGCGGATTATGTGGATGGATTGACGCGAACCGTGACAGGCAATTTAGCGATCGCGCGAGCAAGCAGCACCTCCCAACTTATTTATACCCATGCCGCACACACACACACGCGCGGGCGTATACACATGTACACACACGTGTACATGTATACAAAGACAAAGATCCCGCTCACAGCCTAAACATATTATTGGGCTAAGTGCTGTTAGCGAGCACATATGAATGCCGGCACGGCACACGTATACCGTACACATCCACACGTGTAGGACGATGTTGATTAGACACAACGTGTCAAGAGCGGGCTAGAGTGTGCTTGTGTTGACCCAATGCTGCTGAAATGATGCGTTCCCCCCAGAAGGGCGTGCAGCTGATGAGATGGTGTAACAAACACATACACATATGGAGGAGCAGATCCGTGCAAGCCTGATCGTGAATGTCTTCTTCATTCCGATGCCTGCTGCACCTTCACGCATCACGTGACCTCACCCCCCCCACCCGCTCCCGCACGCCGGACGGTGACGTTGCGTGTCATCCCACAGCGCTCGTCTGCATCGGTCTATGACGAATGCCAGTTTACTTTAAACAAAACAAACAAAAACATTACGACCGACAAATTACTGGAAGAGAGAAGAGGGAGCTAGGTTACACGCGCATCTTCTGGGGTCGGGGGGAATGTCACCTCTGGGGACACCAAGCGAACGCGAGGAAGGTCAATTGCGAAAGAAGCACTGTTGGTGGGAGCCTTCCACAACATTCGTGCAGCTGGCATCTCCCGGACGAGGCTTCACGAAGCGCGCTCTCCTGCGTGATCACTTCGCGCAAAACAAATTGAGACAAACGAACGGGCGGAGGCGATAATGTGTAAAGCCTTTATGTGAAACCGCAATTCTTTCTGAATCAGGCCAGCCGGCCGAAACGTCGAGACTTTTTCTTTTCATCTCCGCGACAATAACCGACGTTTTATTAACCTCATTTGTGAGTCAACGATGGCAGTGAGAGGGCGTGCAACTCAACCCTGGCGCAGGTCACCTCCTGCCTGGGTCACGGTCCCTGCCACTCCCACAAGTCGGCCTCTCTGGGGGGCGGGGCGGTGGTGGGGGGGGCGGTTGTGGGGGGGGGAGGTGGTGGAGGGGGGCGGGGTGGTGGTGGTGCGGGGGTGGTGATGGTGAGGGGTGGAGGGGGCTTGGTGGTTGTGGTGGTGGTGGGGAGCGGTGATGGTGGGGGGTGGAGGGGGCGGGGTGTTATTCTGAATGAACCTGCCATGTTAATGGCCTTGTGTTGAATCTTGATTTGAAGCTTTCGTGACTGCAGGAATCCATACTCTTTGGTTCTTTCGGTAAAGTCACGAAGGTAGAAATAAAATGAAACGAATCACGACGTTTCGAACGCAACACAAGCGCCCGTCTTCAGGTGAATATCGCGACAGCTGCGATGTCTGCTGCGAGCAGCACGATGTCTGCTCCCTTGTGTTGATTTGCCATCGCCACAGAAGCCACGTGGAGACCCAGGTGTCTTATCAGGCGTCCTCGTCATCACCAGCCATGAACACCTCACTCGAGGCCCATGCGTCATCGCACCTCCTGGCTTTGACATTCCGTGCAGACCGCGGAGTAACCATCAACCCCATCGGAACATCGCGAGGCCGATGCGCACATCTCTTTCAAAGTGAAAATGTTAAGACGAGCTACAGGAGTGCGACTGGGGCCATGCAACCTGTGGACCGCACAGTAAACCCTCTGTGGTCTGCGCTCCTTCAAGGGAGGAGGAGGAGGGACAGAGAAACGACGCCAATGATCTCTCTCGTCGTGGGCAGCAGCAGACCTCGACATTGCCATCGAGCTGTCCAACGTACAGAATAGAATATATCCATCCACTGCTGGATGAAGTCTTCACGAAGCCGTCGTCAATATTCGCGATCTCGCGTTGCGCACGAGGATCTGTCGGGCGCGTTCCCTCCTTCAGCTGCCACTCCATGCTGAGTCTCGACCGCCGTGACGCGCCCCCTTCCAAGCTCCACTCACTCTTGATGCACAAAGTCAAATGGGCATTGAGGTGCCTCCCATCTCCCGCTTGTCGAATCCATCAGTGGTGGAAATTCCACGTTTCTACGGCGGGAGGCGGGGCGGTAGGCGAGTCTCTCCACGTGACATCGACTATCGACTTCTTCACAAAAGTGGTTAACCTCTTTATCGACCCCGGAGTGACGATGGTGGGCTGAGTCACCCTCTCAAAACCATCACCAGTGGGGTGGGGTGGGGGCAGGCGCGCGCGCGCGACTCGACACGAGAAGAGAAGACTTCTTCACGAGGCTTCCGCAACTTTGCTGACCTCCCCCGGAGTTCCCATCAACAGCGCCTCGCACGGCGGCGCGGGGCGCCCTGCGATTTAATTCCTCATCCCACCACCGCCACCACCGCCACCACCACCGGCTGCTGCTGTGTATTTTTTAAATAAATAAAGGAAGGAAGGAAGAGAAATCGATACGCGGTAATGAGAGTGGCGCTGCCGTGCCCGCGGCTGAGTGTCGCGGCGCCTCTGAGATATTTAAACACTCCTCCCGTGCCTCACTGCCACGGTCGTCTTTATCAGATAGCTCGAGATCGCTGCTCCCCTCCCTCCCTCCCTCTCCCCTCTCTCTCTCCCCTCTTGCTCCTTCTCTCGCCCCTTATCACGACGCATGCACACCCCGGATTGTGCGCTCCCACTCCGGGGGGCTCGCTCGGGGAGAGGGAGGTGAGAGAGGAGAAAGAGAGGGGGAGAGAGAGGGGTTGAGGGGTTGGGGGGTATAGGGAGGAAAGAGGGGGGGGGGAGAAAGAGTGGGGAGAGCGGGGAGAGAGTGGGGAGAGCGTGGGGAGAGAAGAGAGTGGGGGTAGAGGAGAGAGTGGGGATGGAGGACCGAGAGGTGTGAATTTCCAGAGCTCCTCAAACACGGGGTTGTTGTTGTTGTTCTCAATATATCTAAATGCCTCTCTATGGCAGAGTACAGACGGGATATTCTCTTCTCTCGCTGTGCGCATTGTGTCAGGCGGGGCTTCGTGTTACCCACGCGCCCCATTCGTCTTCGTTAACTTAAATTCACCCCGTTGCTTCAGCCTTGCTCACAGGCCCGAGTCAATTGACCGTCTCGTTCTTTTCCAGCCGTAACTTCACTCAACTCCACCGACACGTCTCGACCTCCGTTGCGCCGAGATCCTGGCGCGGTTCTTGTCGCGAGTCGAACTTCGCATGGTGGAGAGTCCCAGTGCCGCAAGACTTCAGAGCGCGTGGCTCTGCGGGGCACGATGCCGTATCCCGCCCTTCACTCTCCTGGGGAAGGCTCTGGGCACGAGTCGTCTGGCCTCGCTGCGTGCTGTTGGCTACATGCGCGCGGATTATAGTTTGTGTAAACTCTTTGATTTAACATTTTCATTGTTTTATGATGATGACGATGTCGTATGACCAATTAAATACCCCTTTTAGAGATTGCGTGTAATTTGTGCATTGTTTATTAAAAGGTAAGAGGGCAGGGAGGAGAGAAAGAAGTGGCATTGGAAAGAGAGGAGAGATAGTTCGGTGGCGGTGGTGGTGGTGGTGAGGGAGGGAGGGAGGCTCTCACCCTTCTTCACAAATCCTGTTACCGCCGGGACTCAAGCATGAAATCAAACTCGATGGGGCCAGAGCGCCCGCCGGGCACACGGATTCCTCGGGGCCCCCTCAGCACGGCCCCCCCCCCGCCCCGTCACGCCACCTTTCTCTTCCTTCCAATCCCCATCCCCTCGGTGCACGCCCCCTGCTCGGAGCGACATCGCCCGGCGCCACTGTTCCTCTCCGTCCGTCGGACCTGAGACGGTGGCGATGTTGAATTCCACGTTCATGTGGCGAGCGTCGAGTGCGCATCTTCGTCCCTGAAATGGACGAGAGTGCGGCAGGACCCTGCCGAGAGCACGCGCAGCAGCTGAGACGGTCTCGGTGCGCAGTAGTTTACACCCGAGGCGCTCACGACCGATGCTCCGACTCTAAAGTTCGTCTCGTGTGGGACAGATCTACCAACACGATGCAAAGTCACACCGTGATTCACCCAAAGTATCCGCGTCGTTAATCGTCGCCTTGTTGAATCCGACTCTCGCGCTCGTGATGAAACCGTTCGGAACGACTAACGCTGCCGAGGCAGTGGCATTACTCGCACGCATCTCGCACCCTCTTCAGCTGCTGTTCTGACTGCGCTGACTGAACGCGTGAGTTGTTGGTGGGTGACGCAGAACGATCGAAAACTCTCTTCCGCGGGCTCATGCCGCGTTGCCCCCATGACCAAGTGCACGTGTCCGCACGCCCCCTTCCACCCCACTCTCATCCACCCCGCAACTCATTATTTTGACCCCATTCCATCTTCATCAACCTCCATAAATAAAACCCCCTTCTGTGATGTGTTTCCCGGTTACGTCCGTCAACAAAAATGTCCTTTTATTAAGTGAGCTCTGTATCTATCTTCCCTGCTATGAAGAAAAATGACCATTGCCCGAAACGTCGCCTATTATATATTAAACTATTTTGTATTTTACCAGGTCAGGCCCACTGAGCTACATAGCTCTCTTTCAGAAGCTACCTGGCCGCACAGGATCGGCTTGTGTGGAAATTTATAGCGGCCAAATACTCTAACCGTATGTTTATAAATGGGGAGGGAAAACCCGGAGGACCCGGAGAAAAATCCATGCGACTCACGGGGAGAGAGACACGCAAACTCCAAACATACAGCAGCAGGCGTCAGCGTCGTGATCGAACCCACGACCTCCTGTGCACCAGGCGAGGTAGTTAACATCTCGCCACGGTATTCTTCCCTATAAGGCCACAGTGTTGTTGACTAACGTTTTTTTTATATATTTTATTGTATTGCGTTTGTTTAGTTGTCCTTCCCCCGCAGTTCCCATTGGCACGGTTGATTACGTACGGCTGGAAATAATTTCAACATACACACAGAACAGAAGAACAAATGATAATGCATCATTCCAAGATTCCGGTATTTCCATTGCTGTGAAAGTTCTCAATAAGGAGAAGTTTATGCCAGCAGTTGGCCCAACTTGTTTGATGACGGCCACGGTTATTCCATCTGGTTCAGGGGATGCTCACTTTTTCTCACTGTGCAGAGCAGTGGTAACTTCTTAAGGTGTGACATCTTGAACGTCTTTTTCCTTACATTACCGACATGTTGTGGGGGTGTGGGACGGTGTTTCGGTCGTAAATATACGATCAGGGTCATCACTATAGACTGCTGCGATTTTAGCGCTGCTATTAGAGATGGAGGGATGCTGAGTCAGAGGGACATTTACGATCTTAGGGCTGCTATTGGTGGATACCTGTTCCTCCACACGCGTCACATCCACGTGGAGTGAAGCGGAGGCGTAAGCGGCAGCGCCACGTAGGATCCATGCATCCGCCTTTGTATCCCCACGGCTAAACCACACAGACGCACGAACACCACGCTTGCTAATTGATTAGCGCGTGGAGATGGAATAACGGAGGTAGTGGCACAAGCCCTAATGAATCCGCTCCCCGCCTCCGACGTCATTTCTTCCACCTGTCATCCTCGTCTCCCACCTCGTCTCCCTCGCTGTGTCCCCTTCGTTCTATTCCGCCACGGGAGTCAAGGAAGGGCCAGTGGCAGATGGCGCGTGTGTGCGTTCGTGTGTTCGTATTTATCGAGAGGCGGAACAATGGTTAGCGCGCTGCGCTACGAACCCGGCCACCCGAGTTCGATTCCCGCTCATGGCCAACAACACCAGTGGCGATTATCCGAACCGGTTCTGGGCCTCGACTCGGCCTCATATGAGTACCTGGCGCGATGTGTAAACATCGCCATTGGGGAGACAAAGGCGGAACGGGCGTGGTGCTGGTCACCTACTCCCATCGTGTGCCCTGCCGGTCTTCACAGGTGCTGCTCGCTAATAGCACTTGCCTCAACAGTCTGTCAAGGCTATACAGGGATCTTTGTCTTTGTTGGAGGCAATGGTGGAGCAGCGGTGGGGAGGAGAGGCGAGGAGGCGGGCTTGTGGGGGGGGGGGGAGCAAGCAGCACTGCATGCGGATTGAGGAGGTTGGGGAGGGGGAGGGAAGGGTGGGGAGAGGGACGGAGTGTGGGGGGCTCGCGGACTTGACGGGGGCGAGTGGGTGGCGGGGGGGGGGCGCGGGGAGCCTGATTGCCAAAAGCTGATCAGTTGGAAACGCGATCCATCCCACAGAATCGAGCGTGCAAAGGTGGCCGCGTTTTCAGATTCGGCGTTAATCTGCTCGGAGCGATTGTGCACGACTGTGGAATTCGTCACAGAGATTTTTTCGACTCGGGAGCCACAATGGGATCTGGGTTTTTTTTTTTTGCGGTCTCTGGCGCTCATCTCTTGCCTTGCCCAGCGCACAATGCGCGTGTGTGCGTGCGCGCGTGTGTTTGTGTTCCTCTTTCACTTGTCAGCCGAAATACAGGTGCAGCGAGACAGCCCCCCGCAATCCCACACCCCCCACCCCAAACACGCAAGGTGCGAGGATTAGTCTTTAGTCTTGAGCGTAAAAAAGGTCCGTGGGATAATAATGAGAATAATTACAATTATTTACCCGGCCAAAGCCTCGCTTAGTCCCATGATTCGCCGTAAAAGAGGGGTCTGGCCACGTTGGGGTGTTTGGCCACGAATTCCCATCGAGTCGTGAGACGCGCGCGTGGTTCCGTGTGGGGAGGGGAGCGGAGAACCCCGGAGAACCACCCAGCACTTTGCACTGCCGTCTCCTGGCAGCCTACAACACCTGGCAAGCCCTTGCGGTCGTGGCTGTGGTGGTGGCTGTGGTGGTGGTAGTGGTGGCCGCCACCCACCCCAAGCACCAATCAGGCTCAACCCTACCGAGTGTCGGATATTTAACGACACCAGGCGCATTCAGGGCGATTTGGTCGCGAAGCGTCCAGAGTGGATTGACAAAGCAGTCGTGTCGGGCACGCGCGGTTGTTGTCGCGTCCCGTGGCGTGGCGACTCCCGTGCCACGCGATCCGCAACGCGTTGCTCGCTTCGAGGCGCGAATCTCCCTGGGAGAGGGATGCTCGCTCACAGTCTAGCCTGGCACAAGCGCCACTTAGTCGCCAACGGGGAGAGTGTGAGTTTGTGTTTACCTTCATAGGTGCTCGCTAATGTATGTGCGTATGCACTGTATGTTGAACTTCTTTCGCATCGTACGTAGCCAATCGTGCTAATCGGAGGTGCGGGGGAAGGACAACAAACTAAACACAAAAAGTCGTTGCCCCAACAGTCTGTTTAGGACTGTAGATCCTCGTCTGTGTGTACATAGCCTGGCACAAGCGCCGCTTAGCTGCTAACGTTGGTTGTTGTCGAGTGTTCTAACTCTGTGGGGAGCGGCAGTGCAGTGACGAGCGCACGACGCTACGAACCCGGCGGACCCGGGAGTCGATTTCCGCGCACGACCGATCAGAGAGTGGCGAATATTTGAAGCGGTCCTGGGCGTCCCCCGAGGTCGACTCAACCTCAAACGAGTACCTGGTGCGATGTGTAAAGATCGGCACAGGGGAGACAAAGGCAGCCTGGCATGGTGCGCCGTGACTTAATAGGTGATCGCAATCAGCACTTGCCCCAGTTGTCCGTTCAGCGTAAAACAGGGGATCTTTGGCTGTGTTATGTTTACATATATGTGTATGTGTGTTACATGTATGTGTTGTACATGTGTGTTATATGTATGTGTGTTATATTGATGTGTGTGTTATACGTATGTGTGTTATATTTATGAAGGCAGTCTGGTGTGTGTATTATAAGTATGTTTTGTCCATGTGCTATGTGTATGTTATATTTATATGCATTTGTGTGCTATATTTATGGAACCAGCGTGGTGTCTGTGTGTTATATTTATGTGTAAGTGATTGTTATTTGTTTTCATGTTTGCGTGTGTGCTTTGTCGATGTGTATTGCGTGATTGTGTCTATGTGTATATTAGTGTGTCTCTCTGTGCGCATGCGTACGTGTGTACGTGTGCCTATGTGTGTCTATGTGGAGAGGTGTTTATGTATGTGTGTGTGTTTACGTGTTTGAGTGTATTCGTGTGTGCCTGTTAAGCGTGTATATGTGGTACAGACCCGATGTGTGTGTTGTCTGTGTGTATGTAATGTATGTCCGTGTGTCTGTAAGGGTGTCTGTATCCACGCGTGTGCCTGTGTCTAGTTACGGCCTGTGTGTGTTGAGTCATAACCGTGCATTTGAATGTTTGTGATTGTATCTGTGATTCGCTGTGAATGTCCCTGTGTGTCGGTGTCAGTCAGCGTGCAGTGGCTAGCGCACTGCGCCACGAACCCCGTGATCTGGGTTCGATTCCCGGCCTCTACAACTTAAACCTACCCAGGGGCCTGCCCATAGGTCGACTCAGCCTCAAATGAGTACCCGGCGCGTTGTGTGAACATCGCCACCGGGGAGACAAAGGCGACCGGGGGCGTGGTTCTGGCCACTCACCCCATCGTGCGCCGTGCCAGCAGTCATTGGCGCTCGCGAACAGCACTTGCCCCTGCAGTGCGGTAATGCTATGCAGGGGACATTTGCCTTTGAGTCTATAAAGTACTCGTGCGTGCGTGAGGCTGTCTGTCCGCCCTTGCGTCTGAGTGCATCTTCGCTCGTGTCGATCAGCCATCAGCTCCTGCCGCCTCTCTCTCCCTCTGTCTCTCCCTGTCTCTCTCCCTGCCTCTCTCCCTGTCTTTCTCTCTCTGTCTCTCTCTGTCTCTCTCTGTCTCTCTCCCTCATCTCGGCTGCGGAGTTCCCACCGCCCCCGTCGTCAGCCCGTGGCTCGCACCTCCCTCCCACGCCTCGGCCGCGTGCGCAAAATTGAATTTGTCATCTGCGGCTCCTCATCCCTAATCAGACATTCCAGTCTCGGCAATTTCCCCTCGTAGCTGTCCGCAATCGTCTCCCCCCCCCCCCCCCCGAGTCGGCGGCGCGCGCCTCGCCCTGGCTTCTCCTTTCCGGCGGATCCCGCCGCCTAATCGTGGGGGCGACGTGTCCGGGACACCTGCTTCACGGGGGCGCGGAGAATCGGGGCTCTTTGGCAGCACACAAAGCCAGAGCCAGCGCCTCTCAGCAACAGCTGTGCGGATAGAGGGCGGGGGGGGGCGATGGTGGTGGATGTCAGATCCTTACTTCGCGCTCTGCTAAATCGACGCTCTTCGGCTCCGTGAGGTTTTTTTGTTGTTGTTGCGCAAAATAAATAAATAATGCGTCCCGGGATGCGGCCTCTCTCGCCTCCCCTTTCGTGAGAAAGAGGCCCGCGTAGAGTTTCCACCGTGGCCATCGCTGTGACGATGGTCCTGGTCTATGTATATGTGTATCCGTGTATCTGTGTGTGTCTGTGTGGTTGTCTGTGTGTGTCTGTGTGTCTGCGTGTCTGTGTATCTGTATGTCTGTGTATCTGTGTGTCTGTGTATCTGTGTGTCTGCGTGTGTCTGTGTATCTGTGTGTCTGTGTGTCTGTGTATCTGTGTGTCTGTGTATCTGTGTGTCTTTGTATCTGTGTGGCTGTGTGTCTGTGTATCTGTGTGTTTGTGTGTCTGTATCTTGTATGGATATGTGGGGAGCGGTCGTGTAGCGGTAGCGCGCCGCGCTACGAACCCGGCGACCCGAGTTTGATTCTCACGGTCAATATTGGTGACGAAAATCTAAACCGGTCCTGGACCACACCTAGGTCGACTCAACCTCAAACGAGTACCTGGTGCGATGTGTAAAACAAAGCATTGGGGAGACAAAGGCGGAGTGATTCTGGCCACCCACCGCCTCGTGTGCTGTGCCGACCTTTATAGGTGCTCGCTAAAACTTACTCCGGCAGCCTGTTCAGACTACACGGGGGATCTTTGTCTTTGTGTCTGCTGGCATTGCCAGTCATCTCGGTCAGTCAACCCAGAACACCTGGGTCTGTCTCGTGGCCTCGTGCCAGCAGCGAGCCTTGACATTTGACGCGGCATAAAAGTGCACATAGCCTGGCACACGTGTTGTAGTGATGTCGCCGTCACGAAGGGAGCAGTTGGTGTCGTTGTGTCTGTTTCAGTATATGTATGCGTGTCTGTGTGTACAGCGTGTGTGTCGTGATATCTGCTCGCTAACAACACGATGGTCGGGTGAGTCTCTCTCTGCGTCGGAATGCATCTGTGCTTGTCCAGGTAGAGGCGGGCGGGCGGGCGTGTCTGTGACAGCGCGTCTGCACGTGTCGATGGTCGGGAGAGGTGGTGCAGTGGTTATCGCACTTCGCTTTGCCGGCGACCCGAGTTCCCACTCACGGCGAATATTTGAATTGGTCCCTGGGCCTCCCCTAAGTCGACTCAGCCTCAAATGTAGTGCCTGGTGTGATGTGTAAACATCAGCACTGGGCAGACCTACGTAGCCAGCAGTGCTAATCGGAAGTGCCCCAATCGTCTGGTCCAGGCTGCATCGGGGTCTTTCCAACCCCAACGCAGCTCCCAGCGCCGCTGCTACGGGGCCCTACTCACATATCACCGAGCCACGGTGATATTTAAGATGTTAGTTGGAAGTCGTACAAGCACGAGTCTCACCCGAAGATGACACGTTGTGTAGTAGGGGAGCGCTATTGAGTGGTGATGAGCAGATATATTTTTTATATTTTTCTAGAGCGATGCGAAGGTGTCCTCTGAACCACGACACCTGTGTAAGACGACCTCACGGGATCTTTACGGCGCACTGCGAGGCAGACGGCGCGTGGTGATGTTGTTTCGGTTAACGCACCAGCGCAGTATTAACCAGGTCGGCCACCGGACTTTGAACCACGAACTTCTGTAGCAATGAAAACAAGAACACGGCGCGCTGCACGTCTATTCGTGTGCGTGATGGCAGCAGCAGCTGCTGCTGCAGAAGCTGCAGCTAGTTCAGGGTTTGAGGAGCGCGATGCCAACCGATGTTGAGGTTCTGCTCGCCGCGGCGAGGGAGACGGCTCGATGCGTTCTGCGATTCCTCATTTGGGACCGACGGATGAGGCGCTCCTTGCTGATGTCAACGATGATGCGAGGAGACACGCGATGAGAACCACAACAACAAAACAGCCCAAGAGAGACTCCACTTGGTCGATGCTTAAGACTTGGTTTTTATTTGTGAACGCGGAGAGGGGTGGTGGACGGGGCGGGAGGGGGGCTTACAGAGAAACAGAGGCGTGGGGTGGGGGGGGGGTCCCGGGGTGGAGCCCCCCCCCCACACCCCCCATGATGTCGTCGCGAGAGCGGCGGCAGCAGCAGCCACCAGCGGCGAGGAGGAGGGGGGGGGGCCAGGCCGTGGGGGGCGCACGGACGGACGGCGGAGCCGGGATGCAAGTGCAGCTTGCTATACACACACCATCTAGCAACACGGAATAAATTACAGGGACATATATGTACAGGCACGGCGCGGGGGGAGGGGGGGTGGGGATTATGGGGGGGAGGGGGCAGTGGGGGGCACACATGGAGCCGGGGTCGGTGAGATTCCGTTTGGATGACGCCAAAGAGCGAGACGGAATCACGGCTGTTGTGTCGCGGGGGGCACGGAGGGGGGGGGGGGGCAAGGGGGGGGCACGGGGGGCGGCGGTCTCACCTCGGTACAAACGGTCAAAGAAAAACACACAAATAATAACCGGCATGGTCCATGTCCATCGCAGCGGCAGTCACTAATCACTCTTAAATAAGCCCCCCCCCCCCCCAGAAATCACCCCCACACGGGCGTAGTAGGGTGGCCGTCGGCACCCCCCTGTGGTGTGCCGAAAGACGTCACACGCGTGGAGTGTTTGTCTCTGCTTCATACAGTATATTTACTTACAACTTTTACAGTGTCACCAAGGTCGTTCGCCGAGTCTCGGGAGTGGACAATACGAGCAAAACAAATATAAAAGAAGAGCGCACACGCGCACACACACACACGCACACGCGCACACACACACACGCACACGCGCGCACACACACACGTGCACGCGCGCACACACACACACACGCACACACACGCGCACACGCACACACGCACGCACGCACACACACACGCACACGCGCACACACACACACGCACACGCGCGCACACACACACGTGCACGCGCGCACACACACACACGTGCACGCGCGCACACACACACACACGCACACACACGCGCACACGCACACACGCACGCACGCACACACACACACGCACGCGCACACACACGCACACACACGCACACACACGCGCACACGCACGCGCAGGCGGGACAACGGAGACGTCACGGGCCGTGTGTCTCGCTACGGCACGCGGGACTGCGGCAGAGTTCGGATGGGGGGATTCACCCACCTCGCTCCTCCTGTGCGCAGCGTGTGGACACACCACCAAGTCCCACGGGACAACAACATTGTTGTACATTTGCAAAGTAACGCCTCTATACATTCTAAAAGCTGTTGCTAGCCGCATCAAAGGAACTTTCACAATAATAATATCATCATCCAAAATTGGTAATAATTTTGTAACAAATGGAAATACAGGTTCACGTTGTCTCGCTACGGTTTCGACAGCGGAACTCCCAAGGTTCCGTAAGGAATTAGAACCAGCGATGTTGTCTTTATTATTTATATATCTCACAAGAGGCGGTGGGTGCCACGAGGGAGGAGGGATGTCGCCGCTCCGAGACGCGAGGCTGGCGAAGTGGGGGCAGCTTCGCGGCGACTTCCAACAGAGGAACGCGCACGCGTGTACGTACAGACACAGATCCCCGTGTGGCCTCAGTAGACTGTCGGGGCAAGTGCTGTTAGCGAGCAGCACTTATGAATGCGGGCACGGCACACGAGGGGATGGGTTCCCGTTCACGGCCAACACCAGTGACGATTATCTGAACCGGTCCTGGTCCTCCCCTAGGTCGACTCGGCCTCAAATGAGTACCTCGTGCGATGTGTAAACGTCGCTACGAATGGAGACAAAGTAACCCGGGCGTGGTGTTGGCCACCCACCCCTTTGTGTAGCGTGCCAGCCTTCAAAAGTTAGCAATTGCCCCAACAGTCTGCTAAGTCTATACGGGGGATCTTTGTCTTTGTGCACATACAAACGCTAACAAACAAAAACAACACGCTCCCCCATTCACCGAGGCAGAAGTCATTTTGGATCTCGTTCCGTTAAATGCCTCTGAACCCGAGCACACAACAACACGAGATGAGTCAGTAAACCAGACCCGGACCACGCTGGCCTCCGTCCTCCCCCACTCCAGAATGGAACAGCGCGAATCTCCACGGGGTGGAGAGCAACTCCCTGGGATGCACCACGACAGTGGCGGTGGCGATGTTGGTCCACTCGGGGCCACGCCACCGCAGGCGGCCGTCCGAGGAGAAAAATTCGGATGATTTTTTTTTGTGATTTTCTCAAACGACGTTTTTTGTTGTTGTTCCACCACCAATGTTTATACGTTCAAAACATACCACATCGGCACATTGGCTATGCGCGCGTGTATAGATATACCGTACACAGACGCACATGTACACACGTACGCATATGCTGTATACATATGTACATACACATACATATATACGCACTGTGTATATACATGCGTGCTCACACGTACACACACAGCGTATAAAATATTGGACGCTCGGTAAATGGAATGAAAAAGCTGAACAGCTCCACGTCTCACGCCCCGCCGGGCAATGCAGAGCGGAGCGCCCGGTTCCAGGAGCGTCTCTCTCTCTCCCACCTCCACGCATTCCGACAGCCGGGCCGCCCGCTCGTCGTTATTTCGTTACCTCGTTAGGGTTAACGAGGTAACGACGTGCCCACCGCTCTCTCCCGGTGAGCGAAACCTGCCCGCTGTGTGGCGCGGTCAGAATCGTGGCCAGAATAAAAACCCCCAAGCTCGCTCCCAAACGACACCCCAATTTGGTCGGCGATCGGGAAAGGGAACCGGCAGTGAGAAGATCGTGGACGCTGCGGGGAGGGTTTGAGCTCGGTCCGCCACCCATCCAGGCTCGACACGGACAACCCGCGGATTGGCACCGTGCGTCGGGCGGCAGGAAACTGATTTGTACCGACATGTGGCGCTGGTAACGCCGCGTTGAACCTTTTTACGCGTTTAAGCAAGCGTAATTTTTTTGTTGTTGCAGCCAATACAGAATAAATGTTTGCACAAATTCGTGTCAAAAGGCCCTCCGCCACCCGACACGGCCAAACACATGACATCGGCACGTGCACGCAAGCGTTTAGCGACGCGAGCGGAAGAACAACTCTCAACCAAATTGGCCGGCGTGCGACGAGGCTTGGTGAGAAGTTAGTCCAGGGCTTGGTCTGCGGGAGAGGCGGCGCACGCCGTGAGCGCCGACTGCAGGCCGGCCGGCCGCGACGTGGCGAAGGCGGTCTGTGGCCGCTCGCCGAAAGTTCCATTTCCAGGCGACGCTCGCTCGACAGGCGTTCAGTATTTCAGACGTGGCGTGTGCCCGCCCGCCCGATGGCGCAGAAGCGATAAGAGGAGGTGTGTAATGGGAATTATTCTGATGAGGCTCCTCCTCTGGCGACGCGGTGCAGCCGCCTCGGCGACTATTTCACGCCGATTCACGCGGTGGCGCCTTCAGCTATGTTCGTCTAAAAACATTTCTTCTCAAGGCCCTCTTTCATTCTCAAACTGTTGATGCAAATCTCCAACTGCGTTGAGCCATCATATCGAGCAACTTTTTGTTTAAATTTATTTATTTTCGTAAATGTTTGCTTGTTTTTCTTTTGCTATTCGGTAACACGGATAGCATCTCGCCCTCTCGGCACGGAGCGTCGGCTGTCCCTGTCATTATTTGTCCAACGAGCCAACACCATCGCCATCATCATCATCATCACAGGTGGTAGTGGCAGGGTGGGACCTGTGGGTTCTCTACGCCAGCAGGCACGTCGCCGAGTTCCCCCGGAGTGGCGTGCGGTCGACCGAGCGCCGCGGGGGGAGAGGTTCGCAGCGCCCGGCGTCGGTCGCCCACGTTTGGTCCGGCAGTTTCCGGGGACTGCTCGGGGGTAAAGAAGCTGCGTTACGTTCTGCATTGATTTTGTGGGAAGTGAATAATTGGTCGCCATTTCGATAGACCGGGACCTGCCCCGGGAATGTGGAATTTCCACCAACGGCTCCAAGCCATCGGCAAAGAAGAGCACACTGCCCCACGCTCACTGGAGTGAGGAGACGCTGTGGCTGGGAATGTCTGAATTTTTCAAAAATGCACACGGCTTGCGAACTGGAATGGGCACCTGTGCGCCGCCGAGACGAGGTCGTCACTCGGGAGCTTTGGGAAGGGCGGCCCGCGCCGGCGCCTCTGCTAAACGTTGCCCGGTGACACGGCAGGAATGGACGAATTAAAAACACCGACGACGAAAAGAACCGAGGAACTCGGAGGGAGCAGCCCGGAGCGGCGTCCTCGCGCGTTAACGGGCGAGCGGCACGGAGGCGTGCGGGGGCCGGCCGGGCGAGCGAGTGAACGAGCGAGTGAGGGAGCGAGGAGGAGCGGGTCGGGGCGGACGAGGTGCCGGCGGGGGGTGGCGGCGCATAGCCCCGTCTAGTAGGCCTGCCCCGTCTCCGCCACCTGCAGCAGCCCCAGCACGGCCGAGTGCTCGCCGAGCTTGAGCCGCCTCTGGCTGCCCAGGCCCACGTTCTTGGCCAAATAGTCAGCGGCAGCTGCGGAACAGAAGCCAGGGAGGTGGGGGGGGTGTGGGGAGAGAGGGGAAAAAGATTTTAATAAAAAGGACCCCGCGTAAATGAATTTACAAAACTATGAAACATTACCCGCGCATTAGTCTCGAGGAGAAATGCGTGGGGGATTTTGGGGTAAAGATGAACGCGGGGACGGCATTTGTGGCTAAAAGGTTCACCGCTGTTTCGAGTCCTTGTGACCAAGGAAATTAAATGTGAAACACAGGAATGCAAAATAAGTTTTGAGAGCTGTGGTTTCTTTAAAAAAAAACCACGAGGTGGCCGGTGGGGGCGGCGGTCTCGTCATGAAGCCGGGCCGCACGTCCGCCGCGGCGGGCGTGCACAGATGCCGGGATTTCGCAGTCCCGAGCGCCGAGCCTTTCAAAAACAAACTCGACGCTTGGCTATTTAAGGAATTACTGCAGAAGGAGCTCTTTGAGGTCGGGAATTAAGCAGAGAGACGGCGGGGGCAGAGAGGAACGAGCCCGTGAACTTAGCCGCGAAAAGAGTAAAGCTCTATATTTCTTTCTCTTTTTGTTGATAAAAAATGTTTACCTAACTGTGAAGAAAGAAAAGTTAAGCCAGTTTAAACCCCACGAGGAGGCCAATTATTAATTGACCTGTGGCGCGGCGGGCACAATGCATCAGTAGGAAGCGGCGGCTCCTGTGGCGCTCCGTTAGGCCTGATAAACTACTCCTCCAAGAGTTCATTAAACACGCCCCCTCCCGTGGCCTCCACCTCGGCCCACGCTCCGCAGGGGGCCGCCCCCTTTTCAGGGCCTTTGTGCGTCCCACGCGACCCCCTGACCTCGGCTCCCCGGGCTGCCCGGGGGTCGCGAGGGGGTGAGTGACATCACTGGGCGAGCGAGGGGAGAGGAGGGGAGAGGAGAGGCCCACGCTGCCGGGGTTGGAAGTGATCTTATAGGACGGGTTCACAAGGTTACAGGGCCTGAAAAATAGCCGTCTTAACAAAACCTTTCTTCTTTATCGGGAGAAAGGGAGAGGTTTTTGTTGCGCTTTTATTATTCTTATTATTACAACTGTCGCTGCTATCGTCGGCGCTCGGGAACGAAATGTATTTATTTTGTCAAATCATTTAAACTATGTTTATCGGTTTGTTTATGCGACTTTTTTCGTCAAATTTTTTTATTCACAGCTTGGTTCAATGCAAGCGAATCAGCGAGTAAGCAGAGTTCCGGAGCCCAAAACGTTCTTTTTCATAATGATAGTTGCAGGGCCAAATTGCCGCTGGTAGCACCGAGGTGCCTGTGGGATGAAGAGGTGAGGCTACGAATTCGCGTCCCGAGCAAAACAATATCATCGACGCTCAGAGATAAAGGGGCCTGAGTTAAGCCCTTTTTGTATCCTGTTGGGGCAAAGCATTGTTAGCGAGCGCCCCTTAAGGCTGGCAGAATACACGGGGGCTAAGTGGGGGCAGCGCAGACACACGCCTGGCCCCTTTGTCTCCACGGTCCGACCGTTTAGGCCGAGCCGCTGGAGAAAAGGCCGAGGGGGTGGCCACGGCATGCCCCTGGCCACGGAATCGGTGCGGGAACCACATTGGCTGCTCCCCACACACGCAGCCATCCCCTCTTTACCGCACGTGCTGTTAGCGAGCACCTACGAGAGGGTGGTGTGGGCAGCACCGTGTCCCGTCACCTTCGTCACCCTTGTGCTAATGTTCACACAGCACAGCAGGTATTCATTTAAGGCTCAGTTTACCCAAGGGAGACTCAGAACTGGTTAAGATTTCACTTGCAACTGATGTTAGCCGTGGCCGAATCTCGGACCCACATCGGAGACTCAGCTCATACACACGTTTCTCTACTCACCTACACAAAGACAAAGGTCCCCCATATAAACCCTTTAACAGACTCTTGGGGCAAGTGCTCTTAGCGAGCACCTATGAAGGCCGGCATGGCAAATGGGGGGATGGGGTGCCCAGCGCCACGCCCGACCGCCTTTGTCTCCCCAGTGACGATGTTTACACACCGCACAAGGTACTCATTTGAGGCTGAGTCGTGTTGGCCGTGAGCGGGAATTGAACTCGGGTCGTCGGGTTTGCAGTACAACGCGCTAACCCCTGCACGACCACTCCCCAGACACACACACAGACAGACACACACACATAGACACACACAGATACAGACAGACACACACACATACACAGATAGACACACACACATAGACAGACACACACACAAACACACCCACGCTGCCGCCGCCGCCCTCCTCATGGGCGGCAGCGCCCAGCGGTGGCAGTGACAGCGGTGGTGGCAGTGGTGGCAGTACCTACTCTGTCCGTACTGGCTGTACTGGTAGGCGGCGGGCATGGGTTCGAGCCCGTATCCGGCGGCGGCGTAGGTAGCGGGGCAGTAGGCCTGGGAGGGCGGCAGGCCGCTGCCGTCGTGCTTCATGCCGTCGCCGCCGCCGCGCTGGCTGCAGCTGGCGGAGAGGCCCGAGGAGTGGTCGACGAGGCCGGAGGAGGGCAGCGGGGACAGCGAGTACTCCTGCCCGTGCTGCGGGGGCATGGCCGACGGGTTGCCCAGGATTCCCATCATCTGCCGAGGTGTGCGGGGGGGGGGAAGACGGAACGGGAGGGACGTCAACTCGCGTGGTCGCGGCGGCCGAGGTGAGCTGTGCGTATCGCGGGGGGGGGGGGGGGGGAGTTTGTTGGGATCCGTGCGGATGTCGGGGGGATCAACGAGGTGAGGTGTCACCGTGGATCGCGCCACTCGCTGCTGGCAGCGTAGCTACGCAGGAGCCTATAGCGCCCGTTACGCAAAGTGGTCACTCGTTCAGGTGCTATTCAGGCTCAAAACCTGCTAGGCTTGCGAGACCTGAGATTCTCCTCTTAACCTTGGCAGCGCCTCGAGCGGCATGCTGATGAGGACACACCAGCCTCGACCCGAGGCTCGCGACTCGACGCGTGTACCCGCGAGCCGCCGATCCTGCGATGTATAACGTCGTAGTTATACTCTCGTTGCGCAATGATTCACCCGCCAGTTGAAGCAATAATCAAATTCGAGTTTTGCCACTGTGGCGAGTGTAGCGCCTCCAGTGGCTGCAGGGCTTCCACGGTGCAGCGTGAACACAATTCACGACGCGCGCCCCACCCCACCGCTCGCGCCCCGAGCCCCCTGCCGAGCCGAATGTTCCGGACAAGCGCACGCACACATATACACAGACGCACGCACGCACACATATACACAGACGCACGCACGCACACATATACACAGACGCACGCACACACGTACACAACAACAACCGCTATTCGCCACTAAGTGGCGGTAACGTTACCACGACGCTTGTGCCAGGCTATGTGCACGTTGAGACCACGTGAAGTATCGAACGCCCGCTGGCAGGAGGTCACGGGGCAGACCCAGGTGCCACGGGTCGACTGAGATGACTAGCTGATGCACCACCTGTGCCCCCTACTGTGTTAACTTGCTGTGCTTTAGCCACTCGGCGCTCCGCTCATTGTTGTGAGCGTTGCTCCTCCGCCCTCCGTTGTTGTTGGAGGGCGACTGCCTCCAACTGGCCAGTAGCGTCCTTCACGAGCCTCCTCCACAGAGGCCGATCTTGACACCGCTGGTACCAGTCATCGGCAAGTCCACTCAGCTCCACATCCTCCTGTACCACATCACTCCATCTCTTCTCCAGCCCGTGCCGCGCCCGTTTAGCCCCCTCGATCCGGCCGAACAAAAGCTGTTAAGGCATGCGGTGGCTGTGCATGCGGGCTACATGACCCAGCCAACGCAGCCTTGCCTGCCGGAGGAGCTCACCGATGGGACTTTGTCCAGATCTTTCAAGGATATGTGAGCTCCTCACACAATCCAGCCTGCTTAAACCCAAAATGGATCGTAGGGAGGCCAGCCTAAATGTTTCTAACCGGCGAAGATGTTCCACTAGGGGGTCCACGTTTTGCAAGCGTAGATAAGGGAGGGAATGACTGTGGCCGAGAAGACCTGAAGCTTCGTGCGGATAGACAGACCAGGTAGCTTCCACACAGCATTACGCAACCGAAGAAAAGATAATGCCGCTCGACGGATTCAGAGTGAGACCTCTGCTGTCAAACCGGAGCCGGTCATGAGCACACTGCCCAGGTATGGGGAACTCTCCACAACTGCCCCATCACTAATTGGGAGTTGTGGGGGTGGAGCGTCCGATGGTAGAAAATACCCAGGCAGGTGCTTAGTTTTTGGTGGGGCTGATGGTAAGTCCCCACCTCTTAGTGGCACACTCCAGGTTCAGCAGCAGCGCCTCCAACTCCTCCTTTGAGTGAGCAGCAATTACCAGCTCATCGGCATACATAACATGGTTGAGCAATAGGGAGCCATCCCTTGACCGCACCCGGGCATCGATCAGCCTCCCATTGTATCTGTACCAGATGGACATTCCTCCGGTACAGTTATTGAAGGCTTCACGAACTACGTGGTCTAAATAGATGTTAAATAATGTGGGAGCCAGAGGACATCCCTGTCGCACTCCAAAGTGAACAGGGAATGGCTCCGACTCCCTGCCACGTAGTTTTACCCGGGCCCGCTCACCATCATGAAGGTCCTTAATGATCGTGAGCAGTGGGTCAGGGACTCCGAAAGCACGAAGAACAACCCAGAGCCCAGGCCTACTGAAGGTATCATAGGCCTTGACCAGGTCAATAACGTACACACGCACACACACATATGCACACACACGCACACATGCACACACGCTGGGGAGCGTGGTAACGGCCCACGCTTGCGATCGCCGCTCAGGCGACGCGCAGAGCGCGGACAAATCAGCTCCACATGGGTCCTCCACTTAGCAGCCTTCAGGACCCATTTCCTGCCCTGCCCTCTGCGCCTCCCTCCTCCCGAGTTCGCATTCCCGTCGCGGCCGCACGCTCCACCCCCCTCGTCCCGTGCCCTCGCCCGCACGCCCCTCGCTCGCTTGCCCGGCCGCTAGCGCCGCCGCGCTTTGAACGCGCCCCCCCCTCGCTTCACCCCCACAAAACCCTTCACCTTCCCCCAGTCGCCCTCCGACTCTGAACACGCTCCCAAAAATAACTCTGAGCGCCGAGCAAGTGGCCCGGTGGTGAGCTGACGACTCCGTGGCGAAGGGGCGGAGAGAGCCCTCTCGTGACGAGCAACGGACAGCGAGCGTCGTTATGCCTGGTCGCCTGCTGGTCACCTGCTGCCTAGTCGCCTGTGGCCTGGTCGCCTGCTACCGGGCAGGGCCGACCTACCCCCCTTCATGCTGGAGAGCGGCCCGCGGATATCACCGAGCTGTCGCTGAGATGCCTTCGAGTGACCTCTGGTCCACACGCACCCAAGGGGCAGGCAGCACTGCCCCAGCGGTCTCGCCAAACACAACCGAGCTGAAATGTAACGAGATTAACAACGGGATCACATTTCTCGTGATGGATTTTATTTGTGCAGTCGTCGGTGACCAGGCTGAGACCATCAACTCGCTGAACTTGAGAACCCGCTTCGATCACAGGCAGTGGCCGGTGCCCAGGGTCTCAACGGCGCCCGCTGCCTCTGACGTCTGGTCCCATCCTCACCAACGTAGAGCATCACCTGACCCTCACCCCTCACCCCGACCCAGGGCTACTCATCAGCTGGGGGAACACACGAGCGTGTGTTGTTTACACGGAGTCGGAGGCTTCGTCAATGACAAAAAGGACTTTAAAGTTACGGTCACGTGTGCGGTTGTACCGCGCTCTGGGGGCGACAATGCGGCCTCACGGCCACCGCAGAAGCGGCGGCACCGCTGGCGTGGGACGGCGCCTTGGAAGGGCGCGGTGACGTCCCCGTGGAGTCATCTCGCGACAAGCGCCTGGGGCGTCACCCCCTCACCTCCTCCCCCTCTGACGATTCCAAGAATTGCAATGATTCAAGGTCACGATTCAAGAATCGTTAGTGGATTCGTCCCGCTCCCCCCACCTTGCACTCCGCACGCTGCACCCCACACTCACCACCCCACACTCACCACCCCACACCCCTTCACTGTGCACCTTCCTCTCCCCATGTGCGGCTTTAGTGCCTGGGCTGGTTGGCAGACGACGTCGACGACGAGGTGGAGAGAGGAGGAGGAGAGAGGAGGAGGAGGAGGGGAGAGGAGGAGGGGGGAGGAGGGGGTGATGGGGTCAGCTACTCAGCAGCTCTTGAGCCATTACCGAGCTTTTAATTGACTTGAAAGGAGGGAAAGTCAGCGAGTGAGCGAGTGAGAGGTAGGGTGGGTGAGTGAGCGAATGAGAGGTAGGGTGGGTGGGTGAGTGAGCGAGGGAGCGGGGGAGAGTGCCATGAGAGGCGATACGTGTGCGCGCTGATTTCAGCTCTCCGCTGTCAGCTCCGGTCAGTGCAGAGCCGCCGAACGCGAGCGTGGGCAAGGTCCAGCCCCCATCACACGCCTGACACCTCGCGCGTAATTAGGGGCAGGAATGCGGCAGCTCACATTCTGACGTTCCTCACAGCCCCCTCCCCACCAGCGCTCCACCTCCCCCACCACCACCCCCAACCCACCCCCCACGAGCCGCTGGACGCACGAGCAGCGTGGCGTGCGTAGCATAGTGTGCGTAGCGAGGCGTGCGTGCGTAGCGTAGCGTGGGCAAGCGCCGACCTCCCCCTTTAATCCCACGCAGAACGAAAAACAACAATGGGACAGCGAGAGAGAGAGGAGAGAGCGGGGAGAGAGACAAACCCTGGCAGAAAAATCCAATTGCGACATAATAACATCCACCAGGGCGCATTCACTCCAGAGAAGTACCACTGGAGAGGGAGCGCCTCACCGCTCCCCCCCTCACCGCTCCCCCTCTCACCGCTCCCCCCCTCACCACTCCCCCCCCTCACCGTTCCGCCCCTCACCACTCCCCCCCCTCACCGCTCCCCCCCCTCACCGCTCCCCGCCTCACCGTTCCGCACAACAAGAAGCTATTTCATGCGCTGTGGAGAGCGAGGAGGAGGCGGCCCCTCGCTCCTCGTGCCCGCCCCCAGCCAAACCCCGAGCAGCGGAAACTTAAACGAAGCACGAGGAGCGGGGGGGGGGGGGTAGGCGGAGGAGGGGGTAGGAGGGGGGAGAAGAGGGGGGGCATGGAGGGGGAGGGAGCCAGCGAGCAGGTTATTGCAAAGGGCCAGCAGGAAATTGGTGTCTTTTTTTGTCGAGTTCTCGTTCTCGGTAGGAACGTGAATGTCCAGCTGCAGGGGGGGGGGTCTGTAAGCCGTGTGGGGGGAGGGGAGTGTGGGGGGGGGGGCTCCCGTCAAGCTGCGCGGTGCGAACGCGCCTCCCGCTCTGTCACCGCTCAACACTCGAGGGTTTGCGCGTAACCTGAAAACGACGCCGCCCCCGGCGCGGGCCGACGAGATGTCGAGCGCGATCACAAGCTCCGGCGCGTTTCCCTCAAGCGACTCGCGGGGGGAGGCCTCCCCCACGCCGGGTTGGGTTATCGCTGGCCACCGGCGGCAGTCGCGACCTGGAATCGAACTCGGGGTCGCGGGGCTCAGGGCCCCCGCCCGGCTGAGATGTATTTCCGTGGAAACGAGAACGGGGCCGGGCAATTTGTCTCAAGCGTCGGAGACGCTGAAAACGTTCACATCGTCCGCACGTGCAGCCCCCCCCCTCCCCACGCTCGGGCCCGCGCTGCCAAGCCAGCTCGTGCTGACAATATAATTTCTGGATCATTGACTCGCGCTACGTGCCCTGTCCGTCAGCCAGCGCTCGTTGGGTCGCTCGTTCGATCTCGCAGCGCGAGAACGCCACCTCCGACAATCGCAAATTGGACCCCGAAGGCTCCGTGTCAACGTTGGATGCACGTAACATCTCATCGCCGCCGGCGGATTATTACGACGCGGGAACCGAGCTGGGAATTTCCAGGTCCGCGAGTGTCCAAGCGTCGAGAGCGGCTGCGACGCGTTCCGTTCCGAGGGGCGCGTTTCGGCCGTGATTAGAGGCCTGGAGAGGGCCGGGCGGGGCGGGCGAATGACTCAATCACTTAGGGTGGGCCAGAAAACATCTCCCAAACGTGTTAACAACCCAAAGCCATTAGGCGAGAAGTTTTGGCACTTTCCTTTTTTCAAAGAAAATACTGAGATCGATTCTCATTAGGGGGCGCGGCGAGCAGCACATAAAAGCCCACGACAGTAACACGAGGAACCATAATATTGCCAACACGTGTAACGGAGGTAATCCGAGCCGGGCCGCGAATGAATTCCGTGTTCCTCGTGCCGCTGCTGACTGACAGCGCCGCGCTACAAAACTGTTGGCGTCGATTTTCAGGCACGGCCAAAAAATTTCCCCGTCTCAAAAAAATATATAAAATATAAAATAAAAGATTTTAATACGAGCTGTCGGGTCTGCAGCGGCGGCTCGCGAAGGCTTCTCTGCGCCGACTTCTCTCACTTTTGTTCTTTCAACACGTGTTCCTGTAACAGGGCAGGCCGCTTATTTATTTATTTACAAACACCGTATATTTCTGCGGGGATTTTTAACATCCATTCCTGGACACGTGAGACCGAGCAGAATGCGAGTCGCCGTGCGAGCGCGAGCGGTGGTTAGAACACCACCTCCCAATCCAGCGCCGCACGTCCGCCACGGACCTCCCCCCCTCGCCCCACCACTCCTTGACCGTTTTTACTTTTCCACAAATGTATTTTAACTGCGCTCTCGGCATCACGTCACGAGATAAAGAATCCATCTGGAAATATTGCACGGTCGTGTAAACCACCTCCGCCCCCCTCACAAAATGTTAGAGAACAGCCCACGGAAGCAGACATCACAGAGCTACTTATTGAGGTCCTTTCAAGTGACCTGTGTTCCACACAGTAGGGGGCAGAACTTCCCCACCGGCCCACCAGGGTACCGTGTGTAGCGCGGCAGACAAACCATTATTTATAATTCTCGGAGATGGAGTTTTTGTGCAGTCATCGGTGACCGGGCTGAGAACATGAATTCGCCGCGTGAGAGGTCCCGGTTTAATCGGGGGCGGTCGTTAAAACCCGGACTGGAACCGGGAACCAGCGGCCCTGGTTTCGTGCCTCCGGCCTCTGAGCCACCCGGTTCTCCTCCCTCGCGTCCCAACC
This sequence comes from Lampetra planeri, assembly GCF_965212315.1. Classification (NCBI taxonomy): domain Eukaryota; kingdom Metazoa; phylum Chordata; class Hyperoartia; order Petromyzontiformes; family Petromyzontidae; genus Lampetra; species Lampetra planeri. The sequence goes on along the minus strand of NC_136134.1, from coordinate 11,610,018 downwards.
TCAAATTCACCGCGCTCCGTCAGCCCTCGGTTCACGAGAGCCCAGCACCCCTCCCTCCCCCACCTCCCTCCGCACTCTCCTCCCCCTCCCTGTACCGCCGCCCCCAAAGAAAAATCACCCCTGGCCGTTAATTGAATCCAACACAGTCGAACAGAGTTAGTCTTTGTCCGGGCCCCCTGGCAGCGGTGGGCCTCTCTCGCTGCCACTCGGCGCGTTCTCTCGCTCTGCACTTCACAAGAGGTGCGCTGCGAGGAGCGCTGGTGCGACTGCTATTATCAGCGCTCCATTGTGCGGGGCCGTGTTTGCTGTAATAACACGGTCTGTTCTGCATGGCGAGAGGAGCGCATTTGTTCAAGGGCCGGACAGGAAATTGTTTAAATAAATCCGAAACAGTTGGCTTACCAGTTTTAATTTCCGTACCGATTATCGCGAGCTTACACGACGAGATCAATCCCCCACCCACCCTCCGCCGCAAGAAATTAAAGCGAGGCAATTTTCGGGCGCATTGACGAATCATGGAGGCACCTTGCGTGCTCACCGGGGGGAGTTAAACCAACAACAACAACGACAACAACGACAACAACTACAGTGACGACAGCGACGCGAGCCCATGCGAGTCGGCGCACGTGAACCCTGGCGTGCCGGGCATCGCTGCGTGGCCACGACGCCGGCAGCGTTCGCGACGATCGCCGCCAGTTTGAAAACAAAGGAAGAAAATGGGAAGCTCGTGACAAAACGTGCGGGGGCTCAGCACCGGGTAACGAGCGGAGGGGGCGGAGGGGCGATGCCTGCGATGAGGCGCGCTGGTCCTCGGCCCCGTGCCCCCTGCGGGCACGGGGCCGAGGGCGGGTGCGTGCCCTGGAACGGATTTAGAAGTTGTATTTATTTATTGAGATATTACACCATCCCTGAAGTTGCAGCATCTCGTTTGCGAGGGCGTGCAGGATGCGCAGTTCCACAAATCAGGTGACCTCACGGTGAAAACCTCCACATCGCCATGACATTATTACACATGGGGGTCATTCTACAGTTTTATTAAATTGTTTCTGTTAATAAGAGGCCCGGCTTGACACATTCGCGCAAACCAAGGCAGCGTCACCGTCGCCAGGTCCGGGCGCCTCCGACGCCGCAGCAGCAGCGCTCCACGGGCGCTCGCGAGCGCAGCGGCGGTGCCACGTGCCGTGCCACGCGCCGTGCCACGCGCCGTGCCACGCGTCTCGACCGCACGCCCAGAACCGCGTCCATCGTGTGGCGTGCGTCTCCGCCGCGAGCAGGCCCGGTGCTGCCACCACCGCGAGCCATTTCCAGCACGACGCCCGAGCGCGGTGGCGCTGGCGACAACGTGGTGGCAGCACGGCGCGCCGCTCGTGGGGTCGGGCAACGTGGTGGCTTCGGCATCGCGGACGATCCGCGCTCGCGCCGTGGCCACGACCGCGATTCTCGCGATGCTCGGCATGGCTCGGGCGCCTAACGGGTTGTGACAATCCGGGATATGAAAAAAAATAAAGGTTGCGGAAAGAAAGAAAGAAAGGGGAAAAAAATGCCAACACATCAAACTACGTCTTAAAATGGGATTTTACATTTATTGTTTTTACCGTAGAAATTGGGAAAAAAATCTGTCAGGTCTCAGGAAGTGTAATTAAGGCTGAAGCGGCTTTGGGTTTTCTTTGGCGGGGCTCCAGCGGCGCGCGCAGCGAGCACAGGAACGCTTACCCAGGGCGTGACAGCCATCAGCGGCGCGCTTGTTGTGCTTGGACACATCCACAAAATCTTGCCTCTACCTCCCCTGCTGCTGCTGCCCCCCACCACCCACCCGCCACCACCACCACCACCGCCACCCCATCTTTTCTTTTTAGCGAGGGAGCGAGCGAGCGAGCGGGTGTGAGCGGCCCGATATCTCGGCCTTCTGCGGCGCGGAGATAGCGATTGGGATTGGTGCCTTCTGCCAGTGGCCCTGGGGCAAGGCGTAATGGGCTGCAGATTTACCGTTACCCCTCCTTAACGAGATTTAGCGAGCTCTTTGAGGGCTCCACGCGGCTCAATTCACAGAGAGGGAGGGAGGTCGCGGGCGTGGGGTGGGGGGCGAGGAGGGAGGGAGGGATGGAGGGAGAAAGACAAAGAGGGGGAGAAACAGGGGGACAGATATTCGGAGGGGGAGAGGGACGGAAGATGAAATGGAGAGCGGCAACGAGAGGAGCGAGAGGTAAGGAGGGACGAGGGCGGAGGGCAAGTGGGAACGCTTGCCCCCGTATCGAGTGTTCGGGAGCAGCGAGCCCTACAGCGATGACCTGGCCTGTGGGGTCGATGTGAGGTCACTCTCGGTCTGTTCTCAGATCGGACCGACCTCCATATCGCCCCCTCCCCCCCTCCCAAGCGCATGTCCAGCGAAATCAATTAACCTGAAAAAACATTCCTGGGACTGTGGCAGAAAGGCCGCCGAGTTTTTGCCACGGCGCTGCCCACGAGGGCGGAGCGCCCCGCGCTGCCCACCCGCTTCCAATTCCCCGCGCGTGTCGACCGAGCATCACGACGGGGCTCTCGCCGCCCCGCGGCTGCCAACAGGGGGCCCCGGCGCGCGAGTCGCGCTCCCCCCCCCACGACGATCCGCTCAGGCGCGCGAATCAGAGACGCGGACGAGTTGAGGAACAAAATTGGAAAAGCGGCGCGGAAAAGTTCTCAAAGAAGTGTGGAGAGGCGCACGCCGGGGAGTACGCCACGAGGCAGCGAGAGGAACACGACGCGGATTAGGGAACGCGAGTCAGAGGCGTCACGCTGGCCGCGTGCGGAGAACGTGAGCGGGCGGGGCACGTGGACGGGGGGGGACGGGGGGGGACCAGGGGAACCGCAGAATGGCGTCCGCCGTGGAGACGGAACGCTCCATCGCGCTCCTGCGCGGGGCTTCATCGAGCAGTGGGCAGCAGCTGCTGCTGCTGCTGCTCGTGACGACGAGTAGCCCTGGTAGCCGTCGCGTGCCCCTCTTACTTGTGAGAGCACGTCAGAGGGACACGTGCCGCAGAGACGGCGAGAAAGAAGAGGTATCGAGGCGGGCGGGTGGCGGGGTTGGTACATGGGAGGGGGGGGCTGGTGGGGGGTACATGGGAAGGGTGGGGGGCTGGTGGGGGGTACATGGGAGGGGGGGGGGCTGGGTGCGCATTGGGGACGGGGCGGGCGGTGCCCGTCACTGGGCGAGTTCACGTGCCTCTGCCCAGGGCTGCGAGCAGCAGGAGAACAAGGGCGCCAGTGAGAGGCGGGGATAGCACGCGCTAAGATTCCTCGCGGAGCGGTGGCAGCAGACCCCGGCAGCTCTCACGGAGAGAGGAATACAAATAGAAGCCAGCGAGCAGTCACACTGCTCGCTCCGGGGCACAGCGTTTTGAATTCTGGGCATTTCTTTTAAAAAACATATAAAATTGTCTATTGTTTCCCTCCCGCTTTAATAATGCTGCCAACCTATTTCGGGATTGGCTGTGTGACCGCCGTTTAATTATTTATTGTGTTATTCATTTTTTTTATCCCGCAAGCAGAATTGGGGTTTCTTTCATCACCGCGCCGAATAAAAGATCCTCTCTCTGTGTGTTTTGACAGCGGAGAGATGGTGGCATGGGGGCGGCAGGCCGAGGCGCTAGCAACGTGACGGGGAAATCTCCCAAACGTCTCCTGCTGTGTGACTTAAACCCATAGATCATCAGCCTCATCATCGTCGTCGTCGTCGCCGTGATACCCACCACCACGCCTGCACTTGCACCGCAAGCAAAATCTGCTGAGGAATTCAACGGGAAAAGATGAAGAAAGGAAAATGAAGATAATTCCACTTGCAGCACCGGGAATCAAACGGTCGCCCCGGCACAAACCGGGCTCAACAGGGAGACGATGCTCGGCAGGTGAGGCCCGCAGCTCTCGGCAGGTGAGGCCCGCAGGTGAGGCCCGCAGGTGAGGCCCGCAGGTGAGGCCCCCAAGTGAGGCCCGCAGGTGAGGCCCACAAGACCGGCCACAGAAGTGGCTCCCACGAGGCGCGGTGCTGCCGAGATCCGCGCGGTGCTCTCGACGGGAGCGCGGCCCGCGGCACCCGTAATGAACATCCACTTTCTCGCGCGTTAATTTTAGTCTCCACATCGGCGGATGCTGCCAGCGTTCGGCGCGTTCGCCCGGAGAACAATTTAATGTCTCGCTGACTGGCGGGACCCTTAATCGCACGGAGCAATCTGTCTCGTTAATTAGCCCGGCGGAGGTAATTAAAAGTGATAACTGCGGCGGCGCTCAGAAGCACAGGGTGAGCCGGTGTGGGTGGGGGGGGGGGGAGCCGCGGAGGGGGGGGGCAGGGGGAGGTTGCTGGGGGGGGGGGGGGGGCTGGAGGCCGTCGGGTAATGAGAGTTGACGCTTCGCTCCACCGCCCCCCTCCGGACAGATGGAGCCGGGCCGCACGGCGGCCGTCACGGACGAGGGCAGCGGCGGGGTCGGCCGTGGAGAAACCGCGCGAGGAACGTTCTTTCCCTCTCCCGTTCCCGCGGCCGCCATCCTGAACAACGACGGGGACGATGCTAAACCGCCGCTCCCCCCACTGCCCGAGCCCCCCCCCACCCACCCACACCGCCACCCCGGGTATGGAGTGAAGAGTTCCGTGTAATCGCTGTCGCCAATCGGTGCGAGTGGCAGCGCCACTCCTGCATAATGAACCAATTTATTCATTTGCGTTCTGTATTAATTACGCAACGTGGGAGATTAAATGAAATTGGCACGTTTTAAATATTAATAATTACCGCCCTTTGTCAATCGCCTGCTGAATGAAGGCCTCAATGGTGCCGTGTCGGTCACGGGGGTTGTTTGACCATACTTCACCGCTCTGGTCAGTTCTGGTTCGCAAAGTGGGGCGAGAGACACGGGACCGGCATTCGAACCCGGGTCGCCAGGTTCACAGGGCAGGACCCACAGCACCGGCATTCGAACCCGGGTCGCCAGGTTCACAGGGCAGGACCCACAGCACCGCTCATCTATACCAACACCAGCGCGGTGAGACAGTGAAATGTGCTGTAACCACTGGGCTTTGGGTTTTTTTTCCCCGACTGCCGAAAATCGGTTTTAATTTGAAGCAGCTAAATATTACGGCGACCTCGCAGGGTTGGACCTGGCGGGGTGGACCTGGTGGGGTGGACCTGGTGGGGTGGACCTGGTGGGGTGGACCTGGTGGGGTTGACCTGGCGGGGTGGACCTGGAAGGGTGGACCTGGTGGGGTTGACCTGGTGGGGTGGACCTGGCGGGGTGGACCTGGCGGGGTGGACCTGGTGGAGTGGACCTGGAAGGGTGGACTGCATGGGGTGGACCTGGCGGGGTGGACCTGGTGGGGTTAGTTTGGCAGGGTGGACCTGGTGGGGTTGACCTGGTCGGGTGGACCTGGCAGGGTGGACCTGGTGGGGTTGACCTGGCGGGGTGGACCTGGCGGGGTGGACCTGGTAGGGTTGACCTGGTGGGCTTGACCTGGTGGGGTGGACCTGGCGGGGTGGACCTGGTGGGGTTGACCTGGCGGGGTGGACCTGGTGGGGTGGACCTGGTGGGGTTGACCTGATGGGGTTGACCTGGCGGGGTGGACCTGGTGGGGTGGACCTGGCGGGGTGGACCTGGTGGGGTGGACCTGGCGGGGTGGACCTCGCTGGGTGGACCTGGCGGGGTGGACCTGGTGGGGTTAGCCTGGCAGGGTGGACTGTGTGGGGTGGAACGAACCTCCCTTGATTCAGACTTGTTTAAGGGGCTCTGACCGGCGCGACGCGGTCCGTTTTAAAACCGTTCCGCACAAAGTGCCCAAATCTCAACGGTAAATTCCGGGCGAGCCGGCCCTGCACGCCGCCTCCTCCTCCGCCTCCTCCTTCTCGATGTGACCCCAGAAAGTCACCCTACACGTGTACCGCGCGGCATCTGTTACCGCTAAATTGCAAAGAGATTGTTTTTCCCACCAAGCACAAAATAACATGGAAATGGAAAAATGTCATATATATGCTTATTTACTTTTTCACGCTGCTGGCAGCATTACCATAGCGGAGCGCCGAGCGGCAGCAGGAGGTGTGACCTGAATACTGTCGCTGGGTCTCGGCCGCATATTCAGTGCGCATCGCGGGCTAACCAGAGGTTAGCACCCTCATTAGGGGGTAAATCTAAACAGTTAAATATCCTCCTTGCAGCATCTCCTTCGTCGCTAAATAAGAGGAAGGAGCGAGAGAGAAACGAAAGATCCCGGCACATTAAAGGTGAACCGTGTGATTAGCGTCATCCTTGCGGAGCTCCTACCCCTCCCCCCCGCCCACAAAGGGAAAGCGGAATTCAATTCGGAGCGTTAATCATCGGGAAGGGGAAAACCGTCGAATGGAACAAATTAGGCGGCGCCGTGACCACGTGACGGCGGGGCTGGGCGCGTCGGGGTGCCGCAGGAAGGTGTGTCACAGCAAATCGGTCCTGACACCCGCTAATGGGCTGGCTTCATCACAATAATTGGATGCAAATGGAGAGTGAAGTATCTCTCAGCTGGGCTCCGCAGGCCCGGCAGCCCGCGCCCACGCCCGGCCACGCTGAGACGGGCATCGCGGCGGAGGAGGAGGAGAGAGGCACACAGCTGGCGGGGGCAAGGGAGAGAGAGCGGGAGGGAGGGAGCGGCGTGCTCGCTCGCTCGCTCGCTTAAGAGACAGCGAGAGAGAGAGAGAGGCCTCTCCATGAATAATAATAATGATGAGGCGGCTCGTGATTGGCTGACGGACATATGGTGGTGGAGGACTCGCGCTCGGAAGCCTTCCTTCTGAATTAAACATTATTGTCCCTTCCGTGGCGATCGGTGTCACAACCGCACTAAGCTGTCAGGACTGATTTACATCAAGATCTAATCGGTAATAAGACGACGAAGACGAATAATAATAATAAAATGCACCTATGAATAACTCTCCAGGGCTGTGCTCCTCTCGAGTGTATTTTCATCTTTTAATTTGCAGAGCAGAGGTCACGGAGCAAAACTTTTCTTTGATCATCTCCCAATTCCTACAGTGCACCGGTGCACACCCACTCGCTCGCAACACCGCTGGCTCGTAACACCGCTCGCTCGCAACACCTGCTCACGATGATTTGTTGCGATTCCATCCAAGAACCGAGTGTTCTGTATTCACCGCGGCGAGTGGCACGGCCTCTCGTGAACTCATTACGAGCAGCACGAGGAAGAGGACATCCCCTGCACCCCCCCCGCCCCAACTTCGCCAGCAAGCACGGACCAGTGTGGTGAAGTATGGTCAAACAACCCGAGCGACTGGCACAGGCAGGCGAGGCCGACATCCAGCAGCGAATTGACAAAGGACGATCAATTTAGAGGATTTAAAATGTCTAACAAACCTGACATTTCATTTACTATTTGAATGCCACTAAATGGTAAATGGCATGTGATATCTTATAGACGAATCACGCACTTAACCAGGTCAGGTAAAAGAAGAGTAAGTTTAGTTCAACATTTTGAACCATGTTCCTGTTCTGCAATGAACGGGCCCCGCGGTGCCAGTGGGAGGGATCTCTCCTGCGACGTCGGGCAGCCTGGCAGCGTTGGCTTAACTGCCCACATTCCGCTGCCGAGGCCCAGAGAAATCTCAACCAGCCTGGAGTTTTCCTTCCCGGCGGTCAAAACACCGCCGGGAAGCGTTGCTCCCGTGGGACCGTTGTGCCACTCGGCTCGCAAGGTGAGTTTTCCAATCTAGAGTGAGTTTGTTTGTTCTCACGGTGAGGGCGCCCTCGTCACGCTGGGAGAGCTGCGGTCGACTGACGGTCACTGCTGCACCACCGCGGCACGGATCCCCCCTCTTTGCGAGCGGCGTCGGGCTGCCTGTTGGGTCCACTTCACGACGCTTTGGTAATCCCGCGAACAAATCGGCGGGCAGCTGCAGATATGGTATCGTGCGTGTACGAGCGAAAACATCTTTAATGTTTCGTAGTAAATTCCTTCTGTGGAGTTTCTTCCCCTCCCACCGTTAAACTTCTGGCTCAGGCCCAGTCCCATCTGGAACGGCTATAGGGACGCCCGCTCTCCGATGTCACAGAAATATGGAATGTATAAGCGCTACACGGCAATGTCAGTATCACATTGCACATCTGGTTGACTTTAGACGTCGATACACAGATTTTCCTGTGATATGCCAATAATTCAGATTTATTGAAGCTAAATATTGCCCTTCAGATTGCACGTCACGGGAGGCTACGGTGTTGGCGTGTTGGGTTTTTCTCTGTGGGGGTGTGGATGACCTTCCCCCCCTTCCCCCTGGCAAAGCGGCAGCCAAAAAACACCAAATCGATATTTTTGAACCGGGTAATGTTTCTCGCTCTCCACACCCAAGGAGCGCCACGCGTGCGAGCTCCAAGCCCAACGCAGCGAATTTAGCGCAAATGGGCTTAAAACGAAAAACAAGAACGGGAGGTGGAAAGGGCTAGAAAATATAAAAATAAATATTTCACTCAAACCCCGGAAAAAATCCGCACCTAATTCCAAAAGCCGGGGCGAGGGCAGGAGGCGCGGTTTGTCCCAGCGTGAAGGCCAGGGCTGGACGACTCACATCGCCCGCCCGGCGGCGGCAGCGGTGGCGGCGGCGGCGTGAGTGGCAATGCGAGCGACGATGTAAGCGACGATGCGACAATGGAGCGACGATGCGAGCGACGATGCGAGCGATGGCGGTGGGGGCGACGGCGGCGGCAATGACGGTGCTGATGATCTCTCCTCGTCACACCTGCCAGCGTGGCATGTGTGACCAAGCCGATTCCGATGCCGACCCACGCCCTCTGACCCCGGCACCTTGGCACGCGGCGGCACGGCGCTTTCGCACCAGCTGGGCTTTGAGGTGTCGGCACGGGGGTGGGGGTGCGGGCGAGTGGATCAGCGGATGAGCGAGTTGGCGGTGGTGGTGGGGGGTGGGTGGTTGGTGAGCCCCAGGCATTTGTCAGATGGCCCGTTTGGCACGGACGGGAGCGTCGGGGGAGCTGGGAAGCAGCTTGAAATCCCGGGCGACGTGTGGGCGCGAGAGATTGTGTGGGAATGTGGGCAAGAGCCAGCGAACAGGTGCAGGCGCAACGACGGTTCCGTGCTGACCGAGCGATTCTCGCGAACTTGCGATGGTAGAAATCGCGCCGCGTGACATAGCGGCGTTCGCCGGTTCTTACGACGCCCGCTCAGTGTCAAGGTGGACGATGTAAATTGAGATGGCCCGTGACCCGTCGACCTTTGCTACTGCGTTAATTGTGTCATGTGGTCAATGGTGAGACAAACACATCGATGTTTTTGTTTCTATGTCCGTTGACATCGTTGTCCATCAGCCTACGTGGCGCCTACCACACATCTCCATTTTTCGCACAGAACACCGTGACCTGTAACACCAGGCATCGCAGTGGCATTTGATAAACAGGCCGCAACTTGCTGATGAGCTTCGGAGAAGTCGAAACCAGTCTGGAATTTTCCCCGCTTAAACAAAGTGCCACTGGAGAGCCTTGGTGCAGAATGGCCTGCAGGCTAGCAGATTCAACAAAAATGTGATTCTTATTCACTTTTGCAGAGCCTCGACTGCTCGTTAAACACGATCCAAATGTGCGTTCCGGCACGCACCCGCACGGTGACGGAGCGAGATGCGCAGAGGACGAAGCGACCCAGGTGAAGCGCCGGCCGTTCCCACGTCGCCCCCGCGTTGCCCCCGCGTCACACCGCGAGAGATCGCCCTGTCGCGCCGCGGCCGGGACGAGCCAAGCAGCGTTACGCGCCACGTGAAACGCCGTACAAAGCGGAGGCCGGCACCGGGGATCAAGTGGGCTCTGGGCGAGGCCGCTTCCCGGCAGAGGCGAACGTGGGCGCGTATCCGCGGATCGAGTGGCACGGCGCGGCACGGCGAGGAGTCGGGGGCGGCCGGGTGGCCCCCGCCATGAGAAACGAGCGACCGCACGGGCGAGCGCAAATCCACCGCTAAATCCGTGCCAGATGAGGCACGCCGGCACGTCCCTCGAGACGGAGCCCATCGCCCCGTCTCCACGGAGACGGACGTGTTTGGAAGGGGCGTGTGGGTGCGTGCGTGTGCGTGCGTGTGAGTGCGTGCGTGCGTGTGAGTGCGTGTGCGTGCGTGCGTGCGTGTGCGTGCGTGTGCGTGTGGGGGCGTGTGGGTGCGTGTGGGTGCGTGTGTGTGAGTGCGTGTGGGTGCGTGTGCATACGTGTGAGCGCGTGTGGGTGCGTGTGGGTGAGTGTGGGTGAGTGTGGGTGCGTGTGGGTGCGTGTGGGTGTGTGTGGGTGTGTGTGGGTGCGTGTGAGTGCGTGTGTGTGGGTGCGACATCACCTGGGATTCCCAGGCAGCCTCATGTGTGTGAACAGGCTCAAACTGCTCATCTTACTCCCTTGCTCTGTGGAATTCTATAGCAAATCTTATCGGGAATGCTACCATAATAATATCTCTTAAATTAAACGTAAAAACACATTTGTTTGAGTTTTCTTATTGTCAATCAGGACTCACAGATTTTTGTTGTGTTTATTGTTACTCGCTGCAGGATGGAGCGGCATTGCTGACCGCCGCGAAACAGAACCCGTGTCCGTCACGTTCAGGGTGGGGTAGACGTCGCTTCACCGGCACACGCCGCTTATCCGGGCGAGAACTCAAGAGGCAGGAAGAGAGCGATTCAATTGCACAAGCGAGTGGACCGAGTCACCAAAGTGACATCAAAACGAGGGCCGCGTGAGTTGGCCGAATCCCGTGCGCTCGCCGGTCGGCAACGCAGCGCGTCCCGCACGACGCTCTCCACTCTCCCAGCCCCGCTGTCTCCGCCCACCCCGCGCCCACCTCCCTCCATCCCCCGCCCCACGCCGCCAGCCGGCCGTGAAATGTTTAGTAAATATTATTCCCCGCCGCCGCAGCACGGGGCCGCCGCTTACACGGGGTCAGCCGCCGCACCCGGAGCTCGTCGCCCGCGTCGCTCCCGCACGGCGAGCGAGCGGGCGATGCGACGCCGGTAATTGGGGGGGGGGGAGGGGGGCTGCGGGGGACACGTCCCCCACGTCGATGATCCCCATGTCCGTGCGCTTGTTTGTTTTGGGACCACCGGGACGCGGCGGCGATTCCTGCAGCGCTTAACAACGCGGCCGCTTCTCCAGAAGCCGAACGGAGAGCGGGGGGGGGGGGGGGTGCGGGTTGGCGGGGGGGGGGCTGTTTATTTACGAGGGAGAGGCAGTCAGTCACAGTCCAAGGAGAAGAGCCTCGTGTGTGGAGCTGAACCAGGAGCAGGGAGAGTTGACAGCACGGGCAGCGGACGGAGCGTAGTGGGGACAGCTGAGGAGGACGTGGGCGAGGAACACAATGCAGAAAAAAGCCACGCACGTGACCAGGGGGTAAAACTCGAACCTCCGTGTGGATGAATTCGAGAATCCATTCCTCTACGGCCATCCGTTGACCACCGTGCAGCCCAGCCTCAGAGAAGCAGACTCATTTTGCTCGGGATGTTTTTGCATCTCGTGTCGGTATTATTTTTATTACAAAAGAAGCGAGGATAAAGTCCCCTCTGACGACTGGTCTCACAAAGGTAGTAAATTACCCCCTTTAGACGCACTATTTACACCCTTTGGCTGAGCTTTGATAGAGGCCTGGGAATTGACACTGATTGCCTTAGCAGATACTTTATAAAAACGGCAGTGATTTTTTTTCTTCTTTAGAGCAAAGAAAGACAAGATGAAGATGGGGGGGGGGGGGTGAGTCGGAAAAAAAAAGTTGCCTCGCTCAGATCAAGAGCAAATTCCTGGCGTGAGAAGCTGTGAAGGATGGCGGTGGATCAGACCCGAGGAGCGACCCATCCATCACGAGGCACAGCCGCGCTGCCTGACAGGAGGAGCAGGAGGAAGAAGATGAGGAGGTGGTAGAGGAGGAAGAGGAGGAGGCGATGTTTACACACCGAACCAGGTATTCAATTGAGGCCCAGGACCAGACCAGATAATCGTCATTGGTGGTGGCCGTGAGCTGCAATCGAACTTGAGTCGCCTGGGTGCGAAGCGCAGCGCACTAACCGCTGCACCACCGCTCCCCACAGACAGGTACACGTGCACACACGCACGCTCACACACGCGCACACACGCACGGTCACACACGCGCAGCGAGGGGGTAGGACCGCGTGCGGGGCCGTCACGGCAGAATTTACTCCAAGAAAATAAAAAAAGAAGAAATTGAGCGCACGCGGGCAGGCGAGCGAGTGAGCGAGCGCGATGGAGCCCAACGACGTTCGCAGATGTACGCCCGTGGGAGCGCGGGCGCGGCGCTTCCATCCAACGGCAGATTCCCACACGAGCCATCGCCGCCGCCGCCGCCACGCAGATGCGCGCGGAGCCTTTAAGGGGCCCCCCGGGAGGGTCGGGGTTCTCAAAACACTGGGCGGATGAAAGGAGCGAGGAAGAGCCGGAGCCCGCGCGGAAACCTCGGCCGGCCCAAAGCGCGCGGCGCGTAAACGAGCCGCTGGGAGCCATCACACTCGGGGCTTCGTGTACAAGACGCACTCCCACTCAAGTTATAAATAACAAAGCAGCGCGTCTATCATTTGCCGTTTGATGACGCTGCCATGTTCACCATCTACCTTGCCCAGCACACCGCGTCTGTCCTGCCGATCGACTCACTGTGGCATCACGAGCGGTGGGGTAAAGTGTGGGTGGCTCCCACTTCTTCCCAGACGCCTGGCCACACACCCTCTCGAGGAGTCGCTCTGGAGCTCCCTCTAGTGGAGGCCCTTCCACCAGAGGTGGGGTGAGCGAGCAATTGCGGGGCTGCGCCTTTACCCTCTGACAAACGTAGAGGTGGCGCAGCGGTCCACTCACCGCGCCGCCCACGTGGCTACCACTGTTGTATTCCCGGGCCACGGCTAACATCCGTGGCGAGCGACATCGCCGGACCGCTCCCGGGGGCAGCACGCTCAGCGATCTCGCGCTGACCGGCGTGGCGAGATCGACGCGGTGTGCGGGGAGGCAAAGGTTGTTGTTGCCGTTGTTGCTGTTGTTGCTTGTGAAGGGCATTGATCTGTGGGTAATGAGGCCGTTCCGTCAGTCGCGAGCTTGGCGTTCCGGCCCAGGTGGCGGCGGGAGGGAATGTGAGGAATCCCCAGCTGGCTGACGCGTTGATCGCTGGTCAGGTCAAAGGTTAAGTGCCTCCCCGCTCAAACAAGCGCCGCGGGGTAGGGGCCAGCGGTGCTCATCTCTCCCGGTGGCCTTGAGACGGTGATGGAGATTCCACATTCTTATGGCAGGGGGCCATTCCCTTCATGGTACAACTGCTGGTGGACTTTCAAGAGCCCATAAGAGATATCTGTGTGTGTAAATTAACTAATATCTATAAATATGAACTAAGAGATAGATACATGATCTATTCACATATAAATGAACTAACATATCTTGTAATATCCATAATAGAGGTGTTTTGGGTTAGATCGCGTAAATATATAAATGTGTCGTTAAACCCACCACCACCCGACACAGCCAACTAGTAAGGGCTGTCACGTAAACAGAACGTGCCAATTCGTCACTAGTAGAGCACACCGGTGTGCTGGAGAGCCAAGCCACAATATTTACAATCTGAGTACGACGTTTCGCCAGTTATTACAAGTAGCTTCATCAGGCGACAGCCAGATTTGTGGAGAAGTCCACCTGTTTCGTTCCTTATATAGAGGCGTAGATGTGGTGACCACCCTTCTGCGCTCTTGCACAATTGTGGGGGGGGCGGGATTACTGAGGCAACGTACATGATGCATGTGCATTATCCGAGCCCTTTGATCTTGTCCTTCTGGCGAATTGGCACGTTCTGTTTACGCGACAACCCTTACTAGTTGGCTGTGTTGGGTGGTGGTGGGTTTAAACGGCACATTTATATATTTAAGTGATCTAACCCAAAAAACCTCTTACGGATGATATTGGTCGCGAAAGCCTACGTGTTTAACATATATTGTAATATATATTTACGATGAATTAGTAGATATCCATTTCTGTACTGTGTATACATGCACCACTGGTGGTGCGCGAGGCAGTGGGAAGCGGTGCGCTACGACGTGGAGTCGGTTCCTTGGTGCGGGGCGAGCTGCTGGGAGAGCGAGCGAGCGAGCGACGCGGTATCGTGCCCACGTCGGGCGCTGCCGAATTTGGGGTGAAAGTGGCAACGCGTCCACGGGAACGTTCTCGTTGGCCCTGCCGCCCGTGCGCCCCTCCCTGCCGGCAGAAGGCGCTCGATCGTGGACGACGGCGGAGAAGCCGGGCAAGGGGACTTTGTTTTTCGCGTCGGCAGCCGCGAACTCGCCGCTCGCAGCCCCTCGTGACTGCGCCCCGGGTGGGATGAGGGGGGGGGGGCTCTGCGGTTTCCCGAACGCCCAGCGCCGCTACGGCCCCTGGATGAGTCACAAAAATTGCGGTTCCAGCAAATTCCAGCGCGCAGCAACGACGCTGCGGGCGGAGCGGAGCGTTCCGCACAGCGGCTGCTTTGTTCCCAGAGAGATAAACTCCCGCTTCGTACCCCCTGTCACGCCGTCTTCCTTCAGGGATATTTTTATTATCGTCGGAGGGGGGGAGACATGGCGCAACGGTCGGCGCATCGTGCGATGAACGCGGCGACGAGAGTTCGATCCGGAGACGTGGCGAGCATCGGTGGCGAGCGATGTTCTGGGCCTAATCTCTCGCCGACCCCCACTGACCGGTGTGGTGAAGCATGGTCAAACGACCCCCATGACTGTGACACTGCTTGGGGAGGGGCCGTTATCCGCCAATGGTTTGACAAGAGGCTGTAAAATATTATCATTCTTGTTTTTGTTATTATTCACATTTGCGTTGGTTATATGTAACACAGTACAGACACTTGTTGAGCAGCAGGGCTCTGGACTCTGCCAAAACCGAGGGGTTGGGTGGGGAAGCGTAAGGGATGGGGTGAAACGGATGGAGGAGGCGAGGAAGGAGAGGGAAAAAAAGCCGGAATAAAAAAAGTGCGAGAGAAACAATGAAACGAAAGCGTTTGGGTCATGTGGAATTTCACCGCAAAATTGGCGCTGAAAAGTTACACCAGAAAAACGTTTGCGAAATCCGCTTGAAGGGGGAGGCGGCGCTTTGCAATAAAACACGGGCGTGCAGAAGCGGCGCAAAATCGCAGACAAACGCGGCGCTGGAAATCATTTCCAGCGCTGTTTTATGCGCCATTGCAATCTTATTTTCTGCCTGTTAGCGGAGATCGTGTCGGGCCTTCCGAGTGCCAGGGCTGCGGCCTAATCGCTGTGTAATTGCTTGTAATTTACTTCTTACTCCGGATCGGCATCGGTTCTGCCGCAGGATTTAATGGCGGTTCACGGGATGAGGATAATTTGGGAGGGGGGGAAAGTAGTGGGTGGGAGGACGGGAAACGAGAGAAAGAGAAGCTCCTTTCAGCAGGTGGCGGCGGGGAGAGAGAGACGGTTTTAGCTGTCACTCACACACGCAATCCCTGCCAACCCGTCGCTAAAGACTTGCGTATGCAGCGCGGGGCGTGCGGGGGGGTGCGGGGGGGGGGGTCGCAGGGCTCCGGGAAGCCCCGGCGGAGAACGCGATTTGGAATGCTTAACACTATTTGGCGCTACCTGGGCGCGCGAGGTTTAGCTAATCACTGCTAAGCTAAAATTTAAACACAAGCCTCCGCCGTGCCATGCCGCCTTCCACAAAGGCCGCCCTTTATTGTGGGTGGCGCGTCCTGCTGGGGAGGGCCAGTCGCAGGGTGACCGTCGCGACGGCGGGGCACCGTAATTGCCGTTGCGCCGTCGCGAACGAGGTCACTGCCGGGTTTGTTCGGCGGTCTGGGCGGAGCGATGGAGCCGTGGATCGATTCCTGGCCATGGCTAAGAGCAGTAGTGAATGGGATCTGAACTGGTCCTGGGCCCTCCCATCGCTTCGCCAAGCCGTGCTGACCCAGCGTGGCGAGGTAGGGCCTAACAACTCTCATGACCGGCACGGAGTGGCGAGGACTTGATCCAGCAGAGCCGTCAAGTCTGATTCTTCACTCACTTCCTGCATTGTTCTCCACAGTCACCACATCACCATCAACAATGAAAATGCATTTGATTCGGTGTAAATTGGCGCATCCTCCCAAGCTCTCGCAGAGCAAGGCCTTCATAGAACATAGAGAAGTGATAAAAATAATTTGTCAAGATGGAACAGCTCCACTGAGATTGCACAGAGGAAGTAAAAGCACACAATTTGGAAGAGGAGTAAGGCAAGGAGATACGCTCTCACCAGGGCTATTTCTCAGCGACAAGAGACACATAGACTCATAGAGTGACCCACAGTCTCACAGAGTGACCCACAGTCTCACAGAGTGACCCACAGACTCACTGAGTGACCCACAGACCCACAGAGTGACCCACAAACTCACAGAGTGACCCACAGACTCACGGAGTGACCCACAGACTCACGGAGTGACCCACAGTCTCACGGAGTGACCCACAGTCTCACAGAGTGACCCATAGACTCACAGAGTGACCCACAGACTCACAAGAGTGACCCATAGGCTCACACGGAGACATCTGTCCTGACAGTATCTCAGCAACTGATCTTAGGCCTTCTCTTCCCTTGGTCGCCAGACTCGTGGAGGCCACGCCCACTTAGTGCAGCTGCCGCGTTCTCTGCTGGGCTTCTGCGTTGTTTCTCCTGCCTCGGAACGAAGGTCTCAACATCCCTCCCTGTGCATAAACGAGCTGCACGGTTGGAGTGCGGCCCTCTGGTCCACACCGTTTTCTCTACGTGCACGCTCCGCTCTCTTCTTCTCTTCCAAGGTGGTTTCCACAGCCCATCAAACACGCCCCCTGCTAAAGCGCTCGGCATCTTGACCTCCTCGCAGCCCCCTCCATAAAGGACATCGCCCGCCCCCGTCTCCACAAAACCCTCCGTCACCTCCACATTCTTCCTGCCGGCACAGCCGATCGGTCCGCGGGAGCCCCGTTTCTAACTTCCGTGACCTTATAACTGCAGACCGCGACCCCACGCCCCCTCGACCCCACACGCCCTCACCTGCGGGGAGAGGCCGTTGGCCATGGGCGCCATGTGGTTGGACGGCGCTGACGCGGCCGACATGAAGCTGTCCGAGTAGAAGCCGGAGCGGTTCGAGGAGAGGCCGTAGGCTCCGGCGCCGTCCCCGCCGGCCAGGCCGCCGCCCTGGTGCATGGAGGAGGGCGGCAGGGGCTGCGGTCTGTGTACCGTCGTGCCTGTGTCCACTGTGGGAGGATGACCATGTGGGGGAGGAGGAGGGGGAGGAGGAGAGAGGGTGTCTTTAAACGAGGTCGGCGAGCCAAGGCCCATCAGGTGTAGAGTTGCCGTAGTCTGGGAAGGTTTTGTGGAAAGTTTGAAGATCAAACTCAAATTGGTTTGCCAAGAGACTAACCAACGAGGTATTTATGTGAATACCAATATTGCTTGCTGTGCATTGCGCGATGGTCTAATGTGCACACGACGATCAACATCAGAGATGCACGGAGAGGAGCGTTGACATGGGGTCCCTGCCCAGGGTTCACGGCCTTACAAACTCCGTCTCTCCTCTCCAGTGAAGACGGCTCAGATTAGTGAACGTTAAAACTTGGCCTAAAAACACCCAAACGACTCCGAGTCACAATTCTAAACCCAAATCTCTAAAATGTTACAATTAAACCCCCACCGACCCTCACCGACCCCTTCCGCTGACCCCCCCCCCCCGCCCCACAGGGATGCTTGCCTTCAATAAATTACAATCAGCGCAAAAACACACCAGACAATAGCGTTTACTGTAACGCGCTCAGCGCACTAATGAATTAATTCCCACACACGCCAGCGCGTCATACACCCGCTCGCGTGCGCGAGCACAATGACGCACACCTGCAAGGCGCCCTCCGATGGAACCCTGTGCGGATTCTTTGCCGATTGCGTAAGTCAATTCACGTAGCTCACGGGCGCCGCCGGATCGTCTCCGGCGGTCAGCACGCTCGCGCCCGCGACTGCCACAGGGTCCGTCCGTTCCCGTGGGGGGGCCCAAGCGGAGTGCGGCGGCGGTCTGTTCTAGAACGGACACTCGGGGCCCCGTGAAGCCGAGGGAGGCAATGGGTGCCGTGGCCCGGGCCCGGAGCGAGCACGGCTGACGAGGGACCCCACGATGTGGCCAAAGGGCCCGGCTGGATCGAGTCGGATGGATTGAGGGCTCAGGGAGACCTCCACCCGGAAGTGGATTGATCCCAGCTGCTGCCGACAATGATGACGATGACCACGATGACCATGACGATGACCGCGCAGCGGCGAGCGCCTCACCTTGCGGGATGCCGGAGCCCGGGTAGGGCCCCTCAGGCAGCTGGTACGGCGGCAGGCCCGGCATGCTGGCCGGGGGGAAGCCGCCCGGTATGAGGTGGTTGAACGCCGCCAGTTGGTTGGCCCCGGCCTGCTTCCTCCAGCGGGCGCGCCGGTTGCTGAACCAGACCTGGGCGGGGGGTGCGGGCAGAGGGCAGCGCGAGTCAGGCGCCGCTGCCCGTCGCTCTCTCGCTCGCTCGCTGCCCACAAACGTCCTTTGTCCATTAAACAAAAAATAATTGCCGCGTTTCCGCGGATGTGAACGTCGCTCGTTGCACAGCGCGCCGCCCGCCGTCCCTTGCTGCCCGCCTGTGATTTATTGCCCAATTAGAGGAATTCACGGCAGTTTATTTATTACTGGGTCAATGTTTCCCCAAATTATCGCTATTATTTTTTTTCACGTCCGCCTCAAAACAGCTGCAATTAGTGGAATTTGCGTTTCGCAATTTTTCGTTTTCTACCGCGCACGACGCGCACGACGAACGCCCCCGGTCGCGCGCGCTTCTCATCCGCCACCGCCGCAGAGTCCGCTCGCTCTGCGGCCGCTTCTCTCTCCATGCCACTGGCGCCAGGAGGGTCCATGCAGCAGCGTGGCCACTAGGAGGAGGCATTGGACGGCGGCGGCGCGGGAGGAGACGGGCGGCACGGACGATGCCCGGGCTCGACGGCGCGGGAGAAGACGGCGAGATCCGCGTTTAAAAAGAAGAAAAATAATAAGAAGAAAAAGAAGAAGAATAATCAGGCCGACAGCGGCGACGAAGCATGGGGAAAGAACGGCCGGAAGGAGGAGGAGGACGACGCGGGGGTGCGGTCGGCCGTTCCTGAGCGACTCGATCGGCGCTCGCCTGACGCCCAGGCGCAGCGCAAACAAATAAATAAATAATCGGCCGCCGTGACATCTCGACGGCGGTAGCGGTGATCGGCGATCGGGGGGCGGGGGGGGGGGGCGGTTTCTCCGGAGTCGAAAGTGCAGGGCTCCTGCGGGAGCTGCCCCCCCGCGCCCCCCTCTGCCTGCGGGTCAGGCAGCCCGTGGCCCCGTGCCACTCTCCCCAACGCTTTCATGTCGCTGCTGCACTTTGATTCGTGCGCCTTGGAAAGCGATTAGGGCCGCGCTGAGGCTGGGAGGCGCGAGGAGTTGTGTTACACGGGCGGCCCCCTCAACTCCGGGCATCGCGATCGCCGCGATTACTTATTCATTTATCCATCCACGTACATCCCCCCTTGACGCACTCCTCACCGCCACCACAAGCACCGATATCAGCACTACGACCATCAACTCCACCACCACACCCACAATCACCATCCCCACCACCACCGTCCCGTTGTTTCTAAGCCACTGGGCGCCTACAACATTCTTTGTCGCCAGCTGCTTTGGTACCGCTCGCAATTCGCCCCGACGTGGCTAGAGAGGGCGAGCGAGCCGCTTGCTAACGCGTCCGCGATTGGCCCCCGATGAATTGTCACAGCCCCGGGCCACGGGGCATTCGCAGTCTCATGATGGGAGCGCCTCCGCCGCCCGCGGATCTCTAAATCCCATCGGCGGTGAGCACCATGAAAGCAGCGAGCCGGCAGCAAGGACCGCTAACATCACGGTGCAGCTTGTGGGAGAGACGCTGGGAAGGAGAGAGACAGAGATGAAGATGGTGGCATGGAGAGATGAAGGGATGGAGATGGAGAGAAGGAGGAACAGAGGGATTCTGGGACGCTGATGCAGCTTAAGCCTACTCGGACAACGTAAACGAACGTTGTTTAATCGTCTCCCACGCTGTGGAGGCCGGGTCGGGTGGCGCAGTAGGCGGAGCACATGGCTCGCAAGCGGAAGGTTTCGAGTTCATTTCCCAGGTGGGGTCGAACTTGCCTCTTTATTCCTCTAGGGCCGATAAAGTGAGAACCATTTTGTGGAATGTGGACGGTGGTGGTCTCCTACGCGACGCGCCGCCGGAATAGGAATGTGGAACTTCCACAAGTGGCCGTGGAAATTGTAACGAGCGCTACGGCCCCAACCGCTGCGACAGCGGTGCCGCAAAGCGCTCCTCTTGCGAGCAGCGCCAAGGGCACCGCTCCCGCGCCCCGCCGAGGGCACCACAACGAATGCCCGGGGGGGGGGGGGGGGGGGGGGGGCCCGAGAGAGAGCGCCGGTCCGAGGGGATGCTCCGAGCCGACGGCGCAGGTGCGGTGCCGCGTCCACCGCCCGTGCTGCGGCTGGAATTCTGGGAGCGATAATGATTTTCCCAGCGCGGATTGCACATCGCTTAGGCTCGCTCCGCGCTCGCTCCCCGCTCCCCCCGCCCGCCCGCTCACGCGGTCTCTACTAATTCCCCGTCTGGGAGCAATTACCGCCACCCCCCCCCCCCCCCCACGTCTGCCACCCCCTCCCCCCAACCACCACCACCACCCCACACGGCTCCCGCTCGCCCCCTCGCCGCGCCGCCGCTCTCCACTTACTCGTCATTTGTCCGACACGATTGCGCCGCTGGCTGGGTGAGACGCGGAGTGCCGAGCGGCGCAGACAGAGTTACGAAGACGGACAACGGCGGTGCGAGGCGCGAAAGTCGAGCGCGGTCGGCCCGGACACCAGGGCTGCCGCCCGTGTCACCTGGCTCCTCCTCATCATCATCATCATCACCTCCTCACTCCTCCAATCAACCACCAAGCTTCTCGTCACCTCCTTGCGCTCTCCGCTCAATCGGCGGCGAGCATGTACCCCAGGGCATGCTGGGAGCGTACACGCCGCTATAGGAGCCCCCGGGGGGCTCCCACCGCTTCGTGTTTGGGTTTGGAAGCATTGCTGCGTCTCCGCTCGGGGCCAGCTGTCTTCTTGCTCAGGGTGGGGACCGTGAGAGTCGTATTCTTGGCATTCGGGGGGAAGTAGCGGAACCGCATGCCCACGATCCGCCGGGGGAGGGGGGGTTGGCGGGTCACGCGAAGATTTGTGAAAATCCCAAACCCGCTGAGCTGCGAGTGGGCAAGGAGATTGCAGTGCGGCAAGCGCGGACCATTGGGTTGTGCCCTCTCGTACGCCTCGTGGGGTGTCCTCCCTATGCCAATTATTACCACAATGCCCGTTTACCCAGGAAACCTCGCCGAGTCTCAATACTCTTAAATTTATATTTAAAGCTTTCATGACTGCAGGGATTCATCTTCTTGGTTCTTTCGGTGAAGTCACGTAGAAGGGAAATAATAAAATAATAATAATAAAACATAATAAAATAATTCTCACGACGTTTCGGCCACAACGCAAGCAGCCGTCCGAAAGAACCAAGAAGATGAATCTCAAGACTCTTCTCCATGAGGGTCCTGCCAAGTTTCCGTAGGAGGGGGCGATGTTGTGTGATGCCAATTGAATGACTTGAATGTAAATTTGCAGCATCGGAATTTTGGTCCAAGAACGTTGCATCATCGTTTTTTTTTTAGCTATGGCAGCAAATCCGAGAACCCGGAGGAAACCCACGTCGGACTCGGGGAGAGAATACAAACTCCACGCAGAGGGGCACCCGAGTCGGGAATCTAACCAATGGCGTTTGTGCTGCGAGGCGCGCGTGTCACCGTCACGGCGCAGCCCTGCCGACCGATGAGACTGCGCAACAACTGAGGGGCCTGGCAGAAGGAAGGAAGCGATGGCGCTGATGGCAGGGGCCGCGATGTTCTCTTGACCCTGACATGGAACCGGAGAGGCCGGAGAAACTCCACGTGGGGGGGAGGGGGAGGGGGGGGTGACACTGAACACTGCCACCTCCTCGCAGAACCCCACCTACAACACCTGGCAAGCCCCAGCGGTGGCGGTCACCCACCTTAGCTCTAGCCGGGCTCAAGCCCGCTGAGCTTGCGAGAACCGCGATGGGTGCGGGGGCATTTGGGGTAATTTGGCTGCAGGGGAATTAGGGGAGCGAAAAGGGGAAAATGAGGAATGGAAACAAATTTAATTTGATGTTGTTTAGTTAACCAGGTGAGAGTTCTTTCACTTTTTTTTCCAGAAAGCAACCCGAGTCACAAAGGAGCGGTTATTATTTTAGAATTTAGCTGCGGGTAATTTTCACGTTTGAAATATGAGCTACGGACACCGGGCACGCGGCAGCCTGCTCTTGAGAATTGCATCACGGGGTTCCCAAAACGGCCACGTTACAGCAGAGAGCACGTTCCGATCGATCGCCCACACCCCCGCCCCCCCCCCCCGACACAGACCGGACACCCGTGGCTCGAGAAGAAATGATCGTGACGACGGCGATGGTTATTTTCACGACGACGATGACGAAGGGTTATATTAACCGCTCGTCAAATTCAGTGACACTGAACACTCGTGAAATGTGAAGCTGAGCTGGGGGGTGTGGGGAGGTGAAGGACGGAGATGGGTGGGGCGGGGGCTGAGCTGTGAAAATGAGCCTGGGGTTTGATCTCGGCGCGGTGAGGATTCCACGTATCTTTCTGTCAGGAAAAAAACCCCAAGGAGCGAAGACACTTGCAGAATCCTGCGCTCTGCATAAAGAGACCGAGTGCCGTGCGCCCGGGAAAGCCAAGGTAATCCAGCGGCATTACGGACGAGCCGTGATGCCGGTGGCACGCGGCAGCGAGGAGGAGGAGGTGGGGCGAGTGGGGGAGACGGCACAACGCTGGCCGCCGGTGCAGTGTGGGGACGCACGCACGGACACGCGCACACACACGCACGCGGACGTTCACACGCACGTGCACGCATGCCGATATGAATGCACAGGCATGCGCACATGCACACTCTCACAATCGCACGTGCACACGTGTAGGTAGACACGCACAAAGACAAAGACACGTGCGTGCGCGCACACACGTAAGCAGACGTGCATGTAGAGGCATGCACGCGCGAGCGTGCGGGCACATGCATGCACGTGCTCGCACGTGCGCAGGTAGACATATGCGCACGTTCACGCATACACCCACAGACACGCGTGCACGTACAACAGTACACGCGCACGCATTAGCACAAGCACGCGCACACACAAATGCTCGCATGCAAAAACGCTCCCGTGCGTATACGCGCACCTTTAAGCAAATGCACCCACACGCGCGCACCGCCCTCTCTCGCGCGCGTTCATTTTGCATTCCATTGAATGAAGTTTGTGCAAATGAACGTCCAGTGTGAGCGCTGATAACGCGGCTTAAAAGCGAGAGAAGAAATGTGGAAATCGAGTGGGTGTCTGCGGAGAGGGAGAATTTCAAATGCCACTAATGCAGAATTAATTTTGCTTTCTGCTGCTTCTCCCTCTCCCCCGATCGTCCCCCTCCCACCCTCCACATCCAAGCGTAATAATTAAAAGCCGTTAAAACTTTTAATTCCGCACACTTCACCCAAGTTTAAGAAATCTAAAGTACTGGAATAATAATATAAACATTTTTTTTAAACCATTACAGCTCATTAGGTTAAATTGAAAGCGTGAGCGGTGAATAATGACCGTTAACTGCTCGTGTAAAGATGCAGGGGGAAATAAATATATAATGGCGGTGATCCACAGCGCCCGTCCAAGAGGGGGCATCTGGGAGAGGAGGCGAGTTGGGCGGGGTGGGGTAATGGGTGGGTGGGGGGGGAGTCAGGGGGCCTGTGGAGCGGGTGGCTTCACGACTCCCCAAATCAACAGATCCGACAGATGTTGGCGCGGCCGTATCAAAGCGGAGGCAGACACCTGCCAGAGCAGGGACGCCCCGGTCGGGTGTCCGGCAATCGGAGCTCCGGGGACGCCGCGCACCGTCGTGATGTAATCGCATCCGAGCGAACATTTACGATCTCTCCCTCTCCTCCATCCTCACCGCCCCTCCGCCGACGCCGCCGCCCCGGCTCTGCGACCATCGGCTCTGCCCGGCCACAGCCGCCGCTGCCGCCGCCGGGGGGCTGCGGGCGGTTGCGCCGGTGAGCTCGCTCCGACACGCGGCCGTGAATGTTCCCCGTAACCACGGCGGCACCCCGCCGCCAGGGATATTGCTTCGGTAATAAATCTGAAGCTGCATCAACCGCCGGGCGCAGCGTAACGCCGCCCCGCAGATGGATTCGCCATTCTTCGAAGTGGAGGGGGGCTAACAAAAGACGGAGCTCCGGGTGGAGGCCGCCCCCGCGCCCAGCAGCTCCGGCATCGGCGTGCGCCGGAAGGGCGAGACACGATCCCCAGTCTCGGCATCGGTACCGTCGTGATATCTGACACACGGCCGCTCAATGGTTCACACGCCGGTGCAATCATCGCTCCAAATGCATTTGATGTTTTGTCACTTAATTTGGCTACTAATGGATTTTGAAAGCCGTTTGTCCGAGCCAACCTTTGTCACGGGATTAATGCTAAGTTCAATGTTGATTTTTGTGTGCGCACCATATTCCCATGTCCTCTGTAACGCTGTTTGTCTTGCTTTGCTTTCTATTTGCTTCACTGTTGCTTTCACGTCACTGCTTTTGTTATTTTGGTAAAGAGACTCCCCCCATCCTGGCCTCCTGAGTTCTCTCACCTGGTTACGCAAAAATCAACGTGCAACTGGACACATCGCTGGCGCGACGACGCGTGCCCGCAGGCCGGCAACGCGCTAGCAGAGCGCCGGCGATGGGCTCGCGTCACGGCGATGCTCTGTCAGCCGAGTTTGGTCCCAGGCCACGGCTCACGGCGGTGGTCTGGGATGTTAGAACCACGCCGTGGCCACCCCTTCACCAACCCGCACTGACCAGCGTGGGCTGATGTGAGGCCTTTGTGTTTTTTTATTGTTAAATATATTTATGTTTTGAAAGTGCTTTGCAGTTTCTCTATTCTTCTGTGTACATGTACACGCATGCTGCATATTACACGCAGCGGGTTTTATAGATAAAGTAAATATATATTTATTTATTTATTAACTCGTTGCCCGGGTTTTGAATCCATCATGCGCGCAGCAAGCCCAGATCTCCAGCGCTGCAGATGTACTGCAATAGCTGTATCCCCTTGACGGGCTCTCGACAAGAGGTTGGATAAAGGCCAGAGACTGAACAAACCAAACTGTGGCTACACCACCTCCTCTTCCCGCTCCCACCAACCCCGCCGCGCCAACTTCTCTCCGAGTTGGCGCGAGAAACTTCCACGGAGGAACGTCAGGGTCAGCAAAACAAATGGCAGAGGACGAGCGGATAAGCGGATGAGCGGATGAGCGGACGAGCGGCGAGCACGCGCGAGGAGTCGGTGGGGACGAGCGGCGATCGCCGGGCCCCGGCGTGGCGAGCGAGCCGGCTAAGCCGGCGCTCCGCGGGGATCACGAGGACACGGCGAGGATTGCGCTTCGTGATCGCCAGAGCCCGCGGAATCATTTAGTCACCGTGTTTAGTAAACGCTCGGGGCTTTTGCTCTCTACCCCCCCTCCCCAACCTCCCGTGTTTGTTTAGGCTGTGGACAAATCTCTTCACGCTCGCAGGGAGCCTTCCGTGCGCGGAGAAAAACTAAATGAATAATGCAGCGGGCGCGGCGACGGCGCACTCCCCTCCGACCATTGTCAGTCAATTAGTGCACGCGGGCACTCGCCGGGGCTCCCTCTCCGCCTCGCCACAGAAAGGGGGCTTTGTTTCGGGGGTCTCGGCCCCGGGGGCCCACGGGGACTTGGAACGTCATGGCCGCGGCGAGCGGGGCTCAGGTGGAGCAAAACGCTTCTGCCACAAACGATCCCGATCACGCGCGGGGGCCAACAGGTGGCAGCCATCACCGTGGCGCTCCGCAAAAACCGCTCCACTCCTCCTCCCAGCCGCAAGCTGCATGGCCGGGCCGAGCACTCTTCCTGCATCTCCTTCCCTCCCTCCATCTCCCTCCTCCCTCCCTGCATCTCCTTCCCTCCCTCCATCTCCCTCCTCTCTCCTTGGATCCATCTCCTCTCTCCCTGCATCTGTTCCTCCCTGCTTCTCTACAGCTCTCTCCTCTCTCCATCTCTGTCATTCTCTCCCAATGTCTCTCTCGCTCTCCTACACCCCCTCACACAAACCTCAGGTTTTATATTAAAAAAGCACTCGAGGAAACTCGACATGGCATGAGAAGGAGACGCAAACGGTTTGAGCGCAGCGACCACGAGACGGAGAGGCGCGGAGTGGGGGGGTAGGGGGGCACCATGTGTTGAGTCACCTGACATCACCGCTGAAACATTTAAGATGCTACATCTCCCGCTATCCTATGCTCTCTCACTTCTACCAGCCTTGTTTGCAATTTCCGCAGTGACCCAGTTATTTCCAAAAAGGTCATCATGAGCAGTTAACCGGACATTATAATGAGCTGCCTTTACTATAATGAATAGAATCCCCCAAAAAAACATTTTTTAGCTCACCAAAACTTTATTCATTTCTGTTCCTTAAAGAGCAAATTGGCTGAATAGACTTTCACCTGGTTAAATCAAGGTCATGAAATCAATCCTGGGTTTCACCTCAGGCTAGACCAGATGAGACTGTATGAGGCCTAGCCGGGATAGACACAGCCTGACAGGGCCTGCTGCTGCCTAGCCGGGCTAGACACAGCCTGTGTGGACCTGCTGCTGCCTAGCCGGGCTAGACACAGCCTGTGTGGACCTAGCAGGGCCAGACATGGCCTGACAGGCTCTGGCGGGTCGGGCAAGGCACCGGCGGGGCCTCGGCTCACCTGCACGCGCGCCTCCGTGAGCTTGGTGCGCTGGGCGAGCTCCTCGCGTGTGTAGATGTCCGGGTAGTGCGTGCGCTCAAACGCCTTCTCCAGCTCCTCCAGCTGCTCTGCCGTGAAGGTGGTGCGCGAGCGGCGCTGCTTGCGCTTCAGCGGCAGGTCCGGCTCGGAGTCCACGTCCGAGCTGTCCTCCACCGTGCTGCCTGCTGAACACACGGCACGGGCACGCACGGGCACCCATCGTCAACCACCGCTCGGGCAGCAC
The DNA here is from genome assembly GCF_965212315.1 of Lampetra planeri. Lineage (NCBI taxonomy): Eukaryota > Metazoa > Chordata > Hyperoartia > Petromyzontiformes > Petromyzontidae > Lampetra > Lampetra planeri. The sequence goes on along the minus strand of NC_136134.1, from coordinate 11,582,855 downwards.
GGCCAGCGTGAACGCTGTGGCTGCCACCGCTCCCACCTGAAGACCGATGCGGACATCAGCACTCGGCCAATTATCAAAGCTGCGCAGTGTCCTGTCGTAAAGTTCAACGCAGCGATGCCGGTACTAGGCCTGGGTACAAATCAATATCCTGCTGCCACCCGAACACAAATGCCAATTCCTAGAGGGGGTCACTGACCTACCAATGGCAACGCGAGTCACCACCTTGGAATTTAACAACTTAGGGACAAAGATCTCTCACACGTGCTTGATTCCGGGTCATACATCCTGGCGTATGGGACTTTGGTGGCAATAGCGTCCGATCACTTGAACTGGATATCCTCAACAAAGTTAATATATACAAAACGATCACGTCACCGACTGCGATGGGACGGAAGACGTCACATGTGGTGCATTTCAATAAAATACGAATGAGATCATAATGTCCTCGCTGTTCACGAGCAGAAGACGTTGCGTGTGGAATGTAACGTGCATTTGTATTCGTTCTGATGACGATCCAAATGACAAAAAAATTAAGTCAAGTGGGAATCCAATATGGCTAAGTGTATACGTTATTTCAAACAGCCCACATATATTTTAGGATAAAAAGTGGAAATATTGTGAAAAACACTTTGGTCAATTAATAAAATACGATGCCAACTGTCATCGTTATCATCATCGTCGTAAGTCATCGTCACTATCGCGTGATTCACAAGTCGCGATGAACAGCATTTGAAGCGATGTGATGAGACAAATCCGCATTGAGATGATCGTCTCAAAGCCAACCTAACCACACGGAGCTCCGTTTGAGCACAATAAAAAAAAACATTATGACAGTCGGTTATTTATAAAAATAGAAACATGTCAAGTTTGAAACAACGCACAATAGAAATTCATTCAGATGGACTCGGTTTGTAACTAGCGCAGGTCTCCACAAATAATTTGCCTTCGATGTTTTTTCGTTCGTTATCCAAACGAAAAAACATATATATATACGCTGTAAAAAACACGCATAAAGAGCCCTTATCCTGGAGGCGCGCAATAAACGCACACGCAGCACAATTTTAAAATCGGCGAAGAAGCGTCTTTGTGTGCAAAGAATGGGAGCCGTCCACAGACACGTTTTAAATATTCACAAAATAATTTGCCACGCTTCGCATTAATTCAAGAGCAGCGTTCGCTCCGTTACTAATCCAGCCCATGAAACCCAACACGGCCATTCTGGTAAAATTAGTCGGCGGCTGCGGCGGTGCTGGAACTCATGAAGCCACCGCTTTGTGCGGATGCTGCACGTCGACGATGTGGACGAGGTGGATGATGTGGGTGATGTGTACAATGGGGACGAAGTGGATGATGTGGACGAGGTGGACAATATCTACAATGTGGACGAGGTGGAAAAAGGAGACAGGAGATCAAAAGCGTGGCCACTATCGTTGCAGTTTCAAATCAACACCTCCGTTGGCCCCAATCGCTCGGGTCTAAGTTTTGTTGTCACTGCGAAGCCGGCGCTTTCAAGCAGGCGCGGTAAATCCGGGCGATTCCCATGCCGGAATTACTGTCGCTGTTACGGCCGCGCCGGAATCGGCCCGCGTGTAAAAGTGCTAAGCCGCCGCCGGGACCGCAACAAATCCGAGATTGGTACACGAGTGGCTCCCTAGGCCTCTTCCATCGCGCTCCCCAACAGGCGTGAGCGCACGAGACAAAGCCGGGCCCTGTCTCACCACTCGGGATTTGAACTCGCAAAATTAGACTCTGGGGCGCAAGCAGAGGGGCGGGTGGCGATGGGGCGGGTGGCACCGTTTGGTTGCTTAGAGGCAGTTGGCCATGGCAGAGTGGCGCTGTGGTTGTGTTTGGGGAGAGATGGTTGGCCATGACAGAGTGGCGCTGTGGTTGTGTTTGGGGAGAGATGGTTGGCCATGGCAGAGTGGCGCTGTGGTTGTGTTTGGGGAGAGATGGTTGGCCATGGCAAAGTGGCGCTGTGGTTGTGTTTGTAGAGAGGCGGTTGGCCATGGAAAAGTGGCGCTGTGGTTGTGTTTGGGGAGAGGTGGTTGGCCATGACAGAGTGGTGCTGTGGTTGTGTTTGTAGAGAGGCGGTTGGCCATGGCAAAGTGGCGCTGTGGTTGTGTTTGGGGAGAGGTGGTTGGCCATGACAGAGTGGTGCTGTGGTTGTGTTTGTAGAGAGGCGGTTGGCCATGGCAAAGTGGCGCTGTGGTTGTGTTTGTAGAGAGGCGGTTGGCCATGGCAGAGTGGCGCTGTGGTTGTGTTTGGGGAGAGGCGGTTGGCCATGGCAAAGTGGCGCTGTGGTTGTGTTTGGGGAGAGGTGGTGGCCATGGCAAAGTGGCGCTGTGGTTGTGTTTGTAGAGAGGCGGTTGGCCATGGCAAAGTGGCGCTGTGGTTGTGTTTGTAGAGAGGCGGTTGGCCATGGCAAAGTGGCGCTGTGGTTGTGTTTGTGGAGAGGTGGTTGAGGACTTTGGGGAGATGAGAAGAGGATGAACGGGGGGGGGGGGGGTGGGCGTGCTGCTGTTGCTCGTTTGGCCGCCCGCTCGCTGGCGCCCGCACGCTCGCTGGCGGGCGCGCGGGCCCGCGAGTGCTGGAGAGGCCTTGGAGTGCGAGGCGCAGCGCTGATTAGTGCAACAAAAAAAAGCGCCGGGATTACATTTTTCTCAAAGTCAGCATCAAGGAGCCAGGCCAAGATAGGCCACTCGCAACCACTGGCCAGGAGCTTTAATTAAACAAGGAATTATGGGATTACGCCGTGTGCAGCATTAAGGCCACTCGAGCTGCTTGCCGGGTCCCGCGGGGGACGTTATTACGTGGAGATAGGCAAACCCGCGGCCTAGCGGGATTTCTGTCGATAACGCCGCGTGGTGATGCATTAATGCAACGTGATTTGTTTCATACTGCTTTTTTATTTCCTTCTTTACGAGGGGGGGGGGGGGGCAGGACGGGTGGGTGGGGGGTTATTTCTTTTCCTTTTCGGTTTCTGCACAACTCTCTCCTGCCCGCCCGCCACCCCCCCAGCCTCCCACCTATAAACTACCCCCCCCCCACACATCTCTCATTCCAGTCTGTGTCTGCCCTCCCCCCCAGCCAACGAGATTTTTATTTATTTTTTGCTGCTGCTGCCAAACGCTGCTGCTCGTTACTCGGAGAGAGGCGGCTGCGGTGGGCCGCGCGGTAACGCGGCGTGACAGTCCCAAGCGTGGCAGCCCAAATCTCACCTCTCCAGGACTCACGGTGGAGCCGTGAGTAGAAAGGCAAGGAGCAGAGAGGGGGCGGGGGCCGGCGGGGGCGGCGGGGAGGGGGTCGGTAGGAGGATCAGGAAGAGGAGGAAAGGGTGGGCGGCGGAGGAATTGGAATAAAGAGGTAGTGATGAGCTGAAGAGGGAGAGGCACCTCGCCTCATTCAGGGGAAAAAAACGGAGTGCGAACCCGTGACCAAATAGGTCGTGGGTCAACGCAACCAATCATCATTATTCCTCCAAGGTCAATAAAATATGTATCACTTTGTGGCAAGCAAACTTCAGTTGTTAGAAAATAACAGATGTGCCTCTTGTCATAGCAATGTGGAATTTCCACCGATGGTTCAGATAACGAGCCATGGAGCCCCATCCCGGAGCGACGCACAAAGGGCGCTCGCTCCGTCGCTCTCTCCATCGTCGCGGGTTTAGCTGCCGGGGCGAGACGCTGCGGCGAGTGCGGACGAAGACCGCCAAGTGTTGCGCAGCGACGGCGGCGCCGGGGCCATCGCCGTCCGTACGCCGCGTCGCTCGCCGGTGCCAAAAACGCAGCACAGAGAGGGGGCGAGGCGGAGGGGGGGCACGGAGGACACACCTTCAGAGCGGACTGCGAGGAGGCTCGCAGAAGAAGGAGGAGAGATAAAAAGATTAGAGGAGACGATAAAAGAAGAGCGGCCGAGGCACAAACGCAAGCGCACAAAGGGAGAGAGAGTCTCTTTGTTTTTGGGCCGAAAGCAAAGTGTTTAAGCTGTGAAAAAGCCTTCTGACAGGTGACTAATGCTACCTCCATCCGTCACCGGGCCAACCGTTGCCAGTAGGAACAGCCTTTGAACTTTACGGCAGCTCAAAGAGGAAGGTCAAGGAAAGGAGCGAACGGGCATCAGTCACTGGTGTCCAAATAAGTGGCGACTCAAAAGCTGTTTAAAGAAGCGCACAATGGAACCGAGGCTGCCGAGTGAATTTGGAGGGCGCGACGGCACTGCCGTTTGGTGCAAATTGCACAATAAGGATTTAATTTGTACCGATTTAAGCAACTTACAGAGGGGATCGTTGAGCACTGGGTTCAAGCGGGACCGACGCCGCTGATGAGACACTGCAAGTCGAAACCGGGTCCAGAGTTTGCTTGTGTTGAATTAATGCTGCTGAATCTAGGCACTTCCAGAAGGCAGTTTGGCTTAAGTGTAAAAACCATTGCGTGTTTTTTTTGTGTGTGCGAATATTCTGGACACCGACGCTGTTGGTTGATTAGTGAGGGGACAGCGAGGGCCAGGGCGGGGTTGACGGAATTCGACTCGACCCTGCCGGCAAGGGTTGCTGCGAGGAGGGGGCTATCGCGTCGGCGGAGGGATTGTGCGTGCACGAGGGCGCAGCAGCGCGAACAGCCCACCGCTCCGCCACGCACGCAGAAAGCGAGATTCACTAACGTTGCATGGGGCCAGGGCGGGCCCTCGGGAAAACCGAGAGGAACCGTTGGCGCGTTGTGGGGCGAGCCACGAGTTTTAGAAGGAAAATAAAAGCTGGCAATAAAGTAAAAACCGCAGCACAAAAATCGGAACGATCGGCACGCTCGGAGCAGCATGGGAGCGATCGAAACTGGAACTGAACGAGGATTATATAAAAAAAATTAAAATATTGCGTTTCCCAAAATCGTGGTGCCTGGCCGCGCTGTGCCGACCGCGTTCGCACGATACGGCCGCTCCCCTAATTGTCTGTTTCCACACGTGGCCTCTCGTTGTGCTCGTTTCTTTATTTATTTTAAAGGCACTATTTCAGCGGCCGCCGCTGCCATATGGAGGCATTGTGCGCGGTGGCACGGCGAGTTATCTCGCGATATAATGGACAGATAATTCAGAGGCCGCCCTTCCTGAGCACAGAAATTAGTTCTGGCTCCGCCAAACAGAAGCGCGCGCAGAGCAAGCGGGGGCGGCCGTGGGGGTGAGTCGTGGGTGTGGTGGTGATGTAGTGGTGGTGGTGTGGTGGTGGGGGGGTATAGGGTGGGGGGTGGCAGCGAGCTGAGCAGCCGTGCTGCACCTTTTGTTTTGTGGGAGCGCCTGGCTGTGGCTTACGGGCGGCAGATGGAGGATTCATCACTTACATCCACCGCACGCACCAACATCCCCACACCCTCCCTCCCGTCGCCACTCCACTCCGCTCTCTCACAAACCACCACTCCCTCCTCCTCCACCACCACCTCGCATCACTTCACCCTCCTCAGCACTACCGCCGCCACCTCTCCCCCAGCGCCCCCTTTTCACGCCCTCGCCCCCCCCCCCCGCCGCCCCCTCCCCCGCCCTGCCCGCGCCTTCCCTCTCTCTCTCTCCCAGGCGCCCTGCGCCCGTCCCGCGCCCCTCTCCCTCCGTCTGTCTGTCAGGGAGCGTCTTTTGTGCGCGCGCTTGGAGGGCGGGCCAGTAATGGAGCACATCATGGACTTCAGGCACCATCTGCGAAGTCTATCAAGCACTCCACTCCGTATTCATTGCTTTCTGACACATGCCCAGCGGGGAGTCTCGCGGGGTGGGGCTGCGGGCTCCGTGGGCTGGGGGGGGCAGGGCGGAGGGCTGCGCGGGGAGGCGGCAGGGTGCCGACTGCGCTCACCGCGGGCCCCTCGCCGCGCGAGGGGCTCCGCTGGGCGCGGGGACCCGCGGGGACCCGCGGGGACCCACAGCCGGGGCCGTGCGCCGACACCGCGCAGCGCCGCGTCGGCTAAAAAGTGAGACGCGTGGCTCTGACCCCCCCCCCTGCCCCAACCACCCCCCCCCCACGCTTTCTTCTCCTTCCACGCTCGCTACACCTTGCACGTTTGTCCAAGAAAATTGAACGAAAACAAAACTGTTCACCCCAATTAAGAACGAGGGTCGACTGTTACGAGCGACCCGCCGCGCCGAACTTGCGAAGTTTCCCCACCCGCCCCCCGCCTCCCCCGCCCCCCGTCTCTCCCCCCCCGCCCCCCGTCTCCCCCCCCCCCGCCCCCCGTCTCCCCCCCCCGCTCCCCCGACTTCGAGCGCTGTTTCTGTTCGCCGAGTTCAGCGGCGTGGGCAGCAAATGAGCGAGCTGGCGGTGCCCGATGCGAGAGGTGGGGGGGGGGCGAGGTGGCCACGGGAGGACGCACTCGTCTAAGCCGCGTATGGCGCGTTCGGCAAAAATAGAAAAATAGCGATTTATCATCTTAAAACTCTTCGCGGGGTTTATTCTCTCATGAAAAAGCTCGGCAGCCCAGAAGACGCTCGCGGTTTTGAAGCCTGGCTCCTTGAAAAAAAGTTTCGCTTTTGTAGAGTGAAGAGAGAGAGAGAACAGATCTTTTCTCTGTCTCCCAAGAACCCCCTCCCCCACCACCCCCACCTCCCATCCTCATCTCCCCAGGAGCCCACGCCACTCTGAATACTGATCTGACAACCTTGCCCAGCACAAACGTGATATCAATAAAGTTTGACACAGCGACTGGCAGGACAATGCGCTCGCGTGGAAGGTGACTGGGTGAATATTAAAAACCGCCAGAGACCCAGAGACCCAAGGGGGGAGGGGAGGCGGCGAGGGCGGCGATAGAGAGGAGGAGGAGGGGGGCTTGTGGCCCCCGCGACCCAACTTTTGGGGACTTTGCATCGGCCATAAATCCACGCCCTGGGCCTGGGTAAGGCCACAGAAGGGGAAGAGGTGAGAGAGACATAGAGAGAGAGAGACAGAGAGACACAGAGACACAGAGAGAGAGACAGAGAGATAGACACAGAGACAGAGAGAGCTATCACAACTGGTGCCATTGAGAAGTGGGGCTCAACGAGAAAGGCACAGGAGGAGGAGGCTCGCGCTCAGCGGCGCGTAGCTTCAAAGCCCGCGCGCTTTAATTCAATAACTCGCATTTGATCTCATCATTGTGCGGCGCTTTCACTCGCAGCGCCACGGCCACAGAGGCCGCGCCGGGCCCGCAGAGCGGCCGCTTTGTCCGGCGCCTTCGCACGTTGTGAGCGACGTGACTCGCTCGCCCGCCCGCCCGCCCACTCGCTCGCTCGTTCACTCACTCACTCAATCGCTCCCTCACTCACTCACTCAATCGCTCCCTCACTCACTCACTCAATCGCTCCCTCACTCACTCACTCAATCGCTCCCTCACTCACTCACTCAATCGCTCCCTCACTCACTCACTCAATCGCTCCCTCACTCACTCACTCAATCGCTCCCTCACTCACTCACTCAATCGCTCCCTCACTCACTCACTCAATCGCTCCCTCACTCACTCACTCAATCGCTCCCTCACTCACTCACTCAATCGCTCCCTCACTCACTCACTCAATCGCTCCCTCACTCACTCACTCAATCGCTCCCTCACTCACTCACTCACTCAATCGCTCCCTCACTCACTCACTCACTCAATCGCTCCCTCACTCACTCACTCAATCGCTCCCTCACTCACTCACTCAATCGCTCCCTCACTCACTCACTCAATCGCTCCCTCACTCACTCACTCAATCGCTCCCTCACTCACTCACTCAATCGCTCCCTCACTCACTCACTCAATCGCTCCCTCACTCACTCACTCAATCGCTCCCTCACTCACTCACTCAATCGCTCCCTCACTCACTCACTCAATCGCTCCCTCACTCACTCACTCACTCAATCGCTCCCTCACTCACTCACTCAATCGCTCCCTCACTCACTCACTCAATCGCACCCTCACTCACTCACTCAATCGCTCACTCGCTCGCTCGCCAGCACAGAGGTATTTTTTTTTTAAACTTTGCCACCGCCAGTGGCAACTCAAACAACGACATCTAATGTATTTGTTTGACTCAAGAAACCCGGGTCGAGTCTCAATTTCAAGAATTATAAAAGCCAAACAAATAAAAAGTCAAACAAAATTAAGTACAGCGATTAAGCAAATCGAAATCAGTCACGTGAGAAGTGGCTGTCTGAGTAGGGGCCTCGCGAACCAAGCGCGCGAGATCACGTGGCCGTGCGACGCATCGGTCCATGTCTCTCGTCTGCCGCCCCGAGCTGCCGGGGGAATTCGATCATCTGCCAAATCCGATGGGACGTCTCTCCACGTGCCCGACGACGCCGCTCGTCATTACTTCTCTACCCAGAATGCCACACCGAGTCCCGAGACCTGTTGCAGCAGGTTCCCGCTGTAGCTGGATCGTCGTCTAGCAGTTCACGAGGAGTGACCGTTTGGCTTCTCGCCTGAGGAAACCGGAGGACGCGGAGGAAACCAATGCAGAAATGTGGGGGAGAATGAAGACAACTCCAGGGAGAAATGCGCCCGAGTCGGGAATCGAATCCGTGTTGTTACCACTGTGCCAGCTCCCCTGCCGCCCCACAGCCCAGGCGAGGATTGGGTTGTCCATCAAATGGAAGCGACGGCGAGAGGCGGGCTCAACGTTCACTTTTAGATGCACGTCGAGAAAAAAAATACACCACATGGTCCGTTGCACGTCCGTCGCAACGCGCAACGACGCCGCTTGCACGACGGCACAGGGGGACTGCGGCACGCACGATGAAAGCCCTGCCGACCCACCACCGCACACAAGAGCCGCGCTGCTTGTGTATTTGTTTAATGATAAAAAAAACGAAACGGATTCCTCGCTCAACTCTGGTGCAGCGAGTGGAAGCTGGGAGGGAGGGAGGCGTGGGGAGACAGGAGAAGGAGGAGGAGGCGGATGACAGTGGGGGGCAGAGAATGGGTGGAATTGGGAAGGCGGAGGGGGAAACGCAAATGCGTCACGAGCGTCGTTTTGTTGCCGTGACACTCGGATCGGCCCTGGAGCCGAATGTTTGGAGTCCCGCTGGGTCGCGTCGGCGAGAACCCACGCACACGCACGCACAGGCGGGGCACACACGCACGCACGCGTACACATACGTTAAACACACCGCGTTACACGCAAACTACGTTCCATTACACGCAAACAGTGCGTTACACACACACACTTAATTACTCAAAGATCCCCTGTATAGCCTAAACAGACCGTTGGGGCAAGTGTTGTTAGTGAGCATCTTGCGCTACACACACACACTTTGGTACACACACTGCTACACACACACACTTTGGTACACACACTGCTACACACACACACTACGGTACACACACTGCATTACACACACGCTACTTGACACACACACTGCTACACACACGCGCGCACACTGCTACACACACCACGCGGATTCCAACTTCGCCCCTACCCCATGCACCGCTGTCGTGCCGTGCGCCGGGAGCGAAACGGGGGTGGGGAAGAGGAGGAGGTGGGTGGGTGGTGGTGGTGAGGTGGTGGTGGGTGGGTGGATGACGGTGGCTGAGGTGCGGGGGTGTGGTGGTGGTGGTGGGGGGAGAGAAGGGACCCCCACGATCCGGTTATTAAAGCCATAACAAAACTCTGGACAAATTTGCGATTAGTGCCACTCGTTGGCCGCGTGTTTACGTTGCGCGCAGGGAGGAGGAGGATGGAGGAGGAGGGGACACGGCGGCGCGCGCGCGTGCACAATAATTAATAATAAATACACCCGGAGCGAGCGGCCACGGCGTCCGGCCGAGACGCTGAAAGGCATAAAATGGGGAATGTTATGGATGTAGAAGCGATGTGTGGAGAACTCTTGATTTCTCTGCCCGCTCACCAGCAGGGAGGCCGCGCAACGCTCACCCAGGCCAGCAGCAGCAGCAGCGCCCCCACTCCCGAGCCGTGGGGGCCGCGGCGGTGGGAGGAGGAGTGGAGGGGGGCTCTGATGAGGGGTTATGAATAAGCCCCCCCCCCGAACCCAGCCCCGAACATAAACCCGCCTCTACTCACACTCGCTCGCTCGACACGCGCGCAGGTGAGCACAGGTGAGCACAGGTGAGCACAGGTGAGCACAGGTGAGCACAGGTGAGCGCAGGGAGCGAGGCGGGGGGGGGGGGCTCGCTCGGGCGCTCTGTGCCCTGCCGTGGCAGCAGCGCTGCGTCCGCCAGCTGCATGCCGAGGTCTGCAGGCCACGACAAGAGGCCTTCAACAGGGAGTAACTACCTCGTTACTACCTCGTTACTACCCCGTTACTACCTCGTTACTACCTCGTTACTACCTCGCGACGACTGCGCTACGGAGTCACGAGCTCAAGGAGCAGACGTAATCACCGCCTCTACAGGTCTCTCTCCGCGTAACAAATATGACGGGTTTGTTCACACATCCCATCAGCGCGCTGCGTCAGCAGCATTGGGGCTCAACGCAAGAAATCTGGAGCGGTTGGTTTCGACCTTCGGTGTCTCATCAGCGGCGCGCGATTCGTGCTGCGTAGTTACGTGGGAACGGCCGCGCATAGAACAGACAAAACACGTGTCGGGAATTTGTCAAACTGCACGCAGCCAGCCGGGTAGTGGAGGGGGGGGGGGCATCCCGGCCAGACCGAGCTTGGTGTTTGTGTTCCGTCTCACGGATCGTCGGACCGAATTTCAAACGCCGCCGATGCCCCCGCCGCCGCTCGTGTCCTCCTCGGAGCGCTTCTTATGGCGTTGCCGGCTGCTGCTGCTGCCGCTGCTGCTGCTGCTACGGGGTCCCTGGGGGGACCCGGGGCTCATCGCCCGGCGCTGCCCACGACTTCAAAGCCTCCCCCGCACCCAGCAGCAGCATCGGCGGCAGCCCTCGTAATGGCATTGCAAGCTGCGCCGGGCGTCTCGTGCTCGCCCTCTCCTCTCCGGGGCTCCCACAGTTAACCCTTCGCCCGGCGCGATGTTGTTACAAGCTCCCGTGCTCGGTCCCAGCACCACCCCCACCACCACCACCCCCCAGTCTCGCACGCACAGATAAGCCGTGTTTGTTTGTTTGTTTGCGCGAGCGCGGCCCGTGGGGTCACACTCGGCAAGTGGCCGAGGGAGGGTTATCTCGATTCCCTTTCACACTTTCCCACCATCAGCGGGCACCTCAACACCATCAGCACCGTCAATAGCCCGCAACCGACCCCCACCCCCCGTTGTGCCCCCCCCCACCCCCCGCTGTGCTCCCCCCGTGATGACCCGGCAGGGGAATTCCGGCAGGAAGCCCCCGGCACACGGCCTCGGAGTTGAAGGTTGCAGTTGAAGACTCGGTCTAGCAGACACTGCCCGATTCGTCTCATCCCACACTCTGTATTCACCCACCACACTGCAGGTCGCAACTCTTCTCTCTCTCTGCTTCTTCCCTCGCACTTACTCCACTCTCGAATTCCCTCCCTCCTCCCAACATCAACATCGTCTCTATTCCCCCCACAACACCTTCCGACAACAGGCTCGCTCAACTCGAGTAACGTCTTCCTACACTCTCATCCGTGACGACGCTGATGGCAGTGATATTTAATGAACGTGACATTTGATTACAGTGCTATTTGTTGCTGGCCGCTGCTGTACCATAAAAAATAACTCCCAGAAACTCCTGTGACTGTTGGGAATGTGTAAAATAATTATTTGACTTTTTATGTGGTGGGCCAGGTATGAGAAGGATGCGATTTGTCTACTTATCTGTTCTGTTTTTGCTACATGGGTAGCCAGATACTGGGCCAGCACTGCTGTGAAACTGGGTTCGAATCCAGGTTGCAGCCCGCAGTGATTAAACAGCCAGGTGCTCAAGCGCAGTGAGAAAGTGACGGAGTCAGCCCGGTGCTCAACAACGACTGCACGAAATTACATTTTGACGAATACGTTTTTCAATTAATCGCGGAAGGTTCCAGCGTCGAGAATCAAATCATTTGGTTGGAGTGGCACGTGATGAACATTGTTTGGAGGCAAGAGGAAGCGTGCCCCTTGGGTGGATAAAGACATTTATTCAAGTGACCTCAGAAGTTGTTCTGTACCAACATCTTTCGGGGCCATTCTACGACACGGGGTGACGCACGGCTCGCTGGGAGAGCCGTGCTCACCTCTAGAGTCGTGCTCACCTCGAGAGTCGTGCTCACCACTAGAGTCGTGCTCACCACTAGAGTCGTGCTCACCACTAGAGTCGTGCTCACCACTAGAGTCGTGCTCACCTCTAGAGCCGTGCTCACCTCTAGAGTCGTGCTCACCTCCAGAGCCGTGCGGTGTTTGTAGGCGAGCGGCGGCAGGGAGTTCGCGTCTCCTGCGGGCACTTCGGCTCACTCGGAGTTTCTCAACAGAAACGGAAATCGGCGCGGGGGCGTTGGCACCTGTGCCCGCGTCGACCGAGAGCCGAGGCCCCCACGGAGTCTCGGGACTCTCTCGCGGGAGGGTCCTGCGCTGGGACGTTTGGCCGGTTCCATCTCTCGCGGTTTCTATTTCGCTTGAAAAAAAATGAGCGCTCCCCGGCGGTGCGGTGCTGTACGGCGGCGCGACCGCCACAACCGCCGCGGGCGTGCGGAGCGCGAAGGCAAACACGGTGCGAGCGCGGCGGGGCTCTAACGAGCGCTTGGCCCGTCTCCAGTGGCGCGCCGAGTCGCCAACGCAAACGCGAGCCGTGCGGCAAGTCCCGGGGGCGAGCGCCGATCCGGCCTGGCGATACAACGGGCGAGGTCGCGGCGCGTCCATCAAGTGGCGCGCACCCCACAGCTCACAGCTCACATCGCTGCCCGCGATCTCGACGGGAACGCTCGGAGACTGTGATTGTTGGCCGCGATTCCTGAGCACCGGGAACGGAGCGCGCGGGCGGCAGTGCGGGAGGCGACTAACCAACATCGCTCGTTGTGATCATCATCGCCACCACCATCATCATCATCACCACCACCATCATCACCATCATCATCGCCACCATCACTACCACCATCACCTTTGCTTCATTTAATTGCTGCACGATCTTTTAGCTGTTTTTGAGATTTTCTCACCTGGTTACACAAAATAAAATGTAAGCTTGAATCTTAACCATCATGTTGTCGTCGTCATCACCACCAACATCACCACCAACATCACCACCAACATCACCACCAACATCACCACCAACATCACCACCAACATCACCACCAACATCACCACCAACATCACCACCAACGTCGAGGTGATGACGATGATGGTGGCTGTGGAGGATCGCGCCACTGCCAAATTTTCCCAACATCCGCCTAATTGTTGCGTCTCTCAAATCCCACGATTTTTGTTTTGTAGAAAATTCTAATTATTTCTGTACGATTTAGACGCTGCGAGATGTAACCAAGTTACTATGCCCATTAACACCTTCAACGTAATCATCATCATCATCGCATCCTCCCGGTTCCCTGCGACAGGTAAGAGACACTCGACGAGAATCCGCGGAGGTGAAAAGCGATGCCGAGGCGCTCGTGGTCGCGCGCTCACTGCAATTTCCGTGTTTCCAGAGCGGCCGTTCACGGAGATTTACCAGAAATCCACTCGATTAGCGGCGCTAAGTGGACGGAGGAGGCGGCGGCTCAGACGGGAGGATTGGGGCGGTGTGGCGCAGGTGCGGGAACTAATCGCTTTGTTTACTCGCGGGCCAAGTGGGGACAACTGCCATTGAAAAGTCATTAGTGGCAAGTTTTACGGGGATTTTTTTTCCGGGCCTAGATTCCGGCGGCAGACACTCGTGTGCGCGCCGCACTTCAAAGCCACTTCCGCCCCATTCTTCGCAAATTAAATTTGCGAGCAGAGGTAATGCGTGCGCGAGCGGGGGGTGGGGGGGGGGCGGCCCACGCTCGTGGCTGTTATTCCACCTGCCGGATGATGGTACATATTTCATTTGTCGAGGAAATTCCCTCGGCCCTCACGTGAGACGCTTGCCCCCCGGGCGGTTTTTTTCATGAGCGCGCCCGCCACTCTCACAAAAGGGGCGATTCAATTGGGGGGGGGGGGGGGTCGCGTTGTGGCCGTGGCGAGCGGGGGAGCGGCCGCGGGGCCCGGCGCTCGCCCGCTCCGTGAAGGACTCCTCCAACTAACGGCGGAGTCGCACAACCAAGGGCCGCTCTCGCTTGGCCAATGCGGCTCCCTTGCCGGCGGAGCGTGTTCGGGCGAACGTCGTCGTCCCGACAAGGTTTAGATGTGATGACGTCAAATTAAATAAGACGACAAATCTACGAGGACGAACCCACCGCGGGCATCTCTTGCATTTTCATCTTGGCAGATGTATCACCTCTCGGTTGTCTGTGGATAGATCCGCACCCTGCCATAGGAACGTGTAAGTTCCACCCCCAGCTCAGAGCGGTTCGCAGGAGATGAGAGTTCCCTCCCACCGCTCCAGACGCATCTCAACAGGAGTGTCCGACTCTAACTTCGCTACATTTTAGGAGAGGCCGTTCATATATTATTGTGGTGGATTGTGGGTAATATGATTGTCATAACCGAAGGGGTGAATCTCTGTCTCACCACGTGAACATGAAACATCATCCAGGAGCATCTCATTCAAATGGCAAATCTCTGGATCGGCTTTGACTTCCACGAGTCTCATCAGCAGAGCGCGGCCCGCCTACTCGTCGTTCGGAGTGCGGTGCCCCGCGTGGGGGAGGGGGGCTGGGTGGACGCGAGACAGAGCGAGCGAGCACATCGGGCAGTCATCCTCACGCCCGGCACGACACTCGGCAAACTGATGACGACTTCCTCTTCACCACCACAGCAACATGGCCTCACCTCCCGGCTCCCACCGTGAGCCTCCCCGTGTCGGGTTAAGTGGCAACAGAGGCGCGTGGGGGGGGGAAGTGGGGGCGAGGCGGGGGGTGAGCCGGTGCGGTCCGACTGCCGGGGTTTCGGCTTCGGTGATTTCTCTGAAGCTTTGCTGGGGGCTGCTGCGGGGGGGGGGGGGGGCAGGGACAGGACGGCACGAGGAACGGGGGGGGGGGGTGTGCCGGGGTTGGAGTGAGGGCAGCGGGAAAATCCGTGGAGGTTAAACTTGTTCCAGCTGTGAGCCGCGAGCACCGCAGCACTCCAGAGGCTCGCGGAGCACGGGGGAGACGGGGAGACGGGGAGATGGGGAGACGGGGAGACGGGGGGAGGCACGGGGGAGGCACGGGGGAGGCACGGGGGAGGCACGGGGGAGGCACGTGGCTTTGAGCGATGCCTGCCCCCCAATGCCCACTCGTGCAGAGTAAGCAACACTTGCTCCTTTTGGGGAAGTAAAACCCCAAACAACAACAGCGGAACAAAAAAAGATCCGCCAGCAGGTTTTATCTGCCACTTACATGCCTCCATAAGCAATTCCACCGGATAATTTCCCGAGAGAAAGAGGCGCGGTTGTAATTAATAGCACGGCTTCAATCAAGCGCCTCGCCAGTGACTGCGGCCACGGCCCCGCAGCGGCGCGCCGCCCGCTCGTCCTCTGCGCTGCACGCGCCGCTCCGCGCCTCCCACGGGGATTCTCGTCCCTGGAACGTCGGCACTGCCAGGGCCTCTGTCGGATCTGTCGCCATTCCTCCTCAACCTCCCCTCTCCTCCTCCCCTCCTCAACCCCCTCCCCAACCCCCCCCCTCCCCTCCTCAACCCCCCCCTCTCCTCCTTAACCCCCCCTCTCCTCCTCACCCCCCCCCCTCTTCCTCACCCCCCCTCTCCTCACCCCCCCCCCCCCTCTCCTCCTCATCGTCGAGCGTCTTGCTGCCCCCGACTCCCTCCGAGTGACGAGGGCGTCGGTACTGCACCAGCTGCCGACTCGCCACCTCCCGCCCCTGCCCGTGCCTCCACGTAAAACTAAACACGTCAAAGTACTTCACGCACAGCCCATGTTCACTTGAGCCAATGCTGGTGAATCGCGCCAGATGTTCATCGCCTCGGGACCCATTTGGCAGTCCACTCCGCATTGGCTCAAGCGAGCCCCAATTCTGCTAACGAGACAATGAATGGCGAAACCGGCCCATCGCTTTGCTCGCGATGACCCCGATGCTGCCGAAATGTTGCCCTGCCAGAAGGAAGGGCCGTGCTGTCTGGCGAGATGTGTACGGAATTCTTCAGGGCAGGGAGAGATGTGTGAAGGAGGACGCATTCACTACTTGTGAATTCTGCTTCTTGTATTCTGCAAGACGACGCCGATGATCACTTTGGGTTTTGCTGTCAATCTCTCGGACTCACTTCTCCTCTGGCCCGGAGTCTTCTTCCCATAATTCCCTCCTCTAAAACCCTCCTCCTCCTCCACCTCCTCCTCCTCCTCACCACCCGCCGCTCCAGACGCGCTCGTTGCCAGTATTTGCTCAGCAGCAGCGTCTTGAGGTTCGAAACCATTCACACGTTTTATAAATCCACTTTGCTTTGTGATTGTATTTAAATGTATACAAAAGCACTTGCAAAAGTCAATAACAACGGATTAACAGATTAAGACGGGCGCATGCGTTGGCTCGCGCGCGCACACACCAGCCACCACCCGCCACTAAGTGACGGTGATGTTACCACAGGGCACGTGCCAGGCTAGGTGCAGACACACACAGATCTTACATCATAGCTTCAACCGCTTGTCGGTGCAAGTGCTGTTAGCAAGCACCTATTAAGGCCGACCAGGCACAGGCGCGGATGGTGTAGGCAGCACCATGTCCGCTGTCTCCCCAGAGCTGATGATTACGCACACCAAACCGCGTACTAAATTGAGGCTGAGTCGACCAAGGGGAGACCCAGGACCAGTTCAGATAATCATCACTCGTGTCGGTGGCCGTGAGCGTTATTCGAACTCGGGTCACTAAGTGTCGTAGCGAAACGAGCCAATTGCTACAACACGCACACACACAGTCTCACACACACACACACAGAGACTCACGCACACACACACAGTCTCACACACACAGAGACTCACGCACGCACAGACACGCACACACACACAGAGAGACACTCACACACACAGAGACTCACACACACACAGAGACTCACACACACACAAAGACTCACGCACGCACAGAGAGAGACTCTCACACACACACACAGAGACTCACGCACGCACAGAGAGAGACTCACGCACACACACAGACTCACACACATACAGAGACTCACGCACACACACACAGAGACTCACGCACACACGCATAGACTCACGCACACACACAGACTCACACACGCACAGAGAGAGACTCACACACACACACAGACTCACCCACACACACAGACTCACACACACACACAGAGACTCACGCACACACACAGAGAGAGACTCACGTACACACACAGAGACTCACGCACACACACACAGAAACTTACATACACACAGAGACACACACAGAGACTTACACACACACAGAGACTCACACACACACAGAGAGACTCACACACACACAGAGAGGCTCACGCACACACACACACACAGATAGGCTCACGCACACACACACAGATAGGCTCACGCACACACACACACACAGACTCACGTACACACACACACAGATAGACTCACGCACACATACACACACACAGATAGACCCACGCACACACACACACAGACTCACGTACACACACACACAGACTCACGTACACACACACACAGACTCACGTACACACACACACAGATAGACTCACGCACACACACACACACAGATAGACTCACGCACACACACACACAGACTCACGTACACACACACACAGACTCACGTACACACACACACAGACTCACGTACACACACACACACACAGACTCACGTACACACACACACACACAGACTCACGTACACACACACACACACAGACTCACGTACACACACACACAGACTCACGTACACACACACACAGACTCACGTACACACACACACAGATAGACTCACGTACACACACACACAGATAGACTCACGCACACACACACAGACTCACGTACACACACACACACACAGACTCACGTACACACACACACACACAGACTCACGTACACACACACACACACACAGACTCACGTACACACACACACACACAGACTCACGTACACACACACACAGACTCACGTACACACACACAGATAGACTCACGCACACACACACACACAGACTCACGTACACACACACAGACTCACGTACACACACACAGACTCACGTACACACACACACACAGACTCACGTACACACACACAGATAGACTCACGCACACACACACACAGATAGACTCACGCACGCACACACACACAGATAGACTCACGCACGCACACACACACACAGACTCACGCACACACACACACACAGACTCACGCACACACACACACACACAGACTCACGCACACACACACACACAGACTCACGTACACACACACACACAGGCTCACGTACACACACACACACAGACTCACGTACACACACACACACAGACTCACGTACACACACACACACACAGACTCACGTACACACACACACACAGACTCACGTACACACACACACACAGACTCACGTACACACACACACACAGACTCACGTACACACACACACAGATAGACTCACGCACACACACACCACAGGTGCGCGTGGCCACCCCATGAGCCGTGCCTGCGAGAATCTCCGGACCTCGCGTCCGACGATGCGACATCGGAGGCGCGCGCCGCGGCTCTCCCGCTCGGCACCGATTGTGGCGGCGGTGAAGGGATGCGCGTGGGAGAGGATGAGCGGATTAGAGGAGTCCCCTCGGGAATCGGGGCACCCAGCCACGGGTGGGGAGGGTGGGCGGCACCCCTAATTATCTCGCGCTCACACCGCGCACCGCGAGCCTCGCCCGCAACACCGGCGGGAACACGCCGACGCCGCGGTTTTTAAAAGATACGCGTAATATATGAATTGTTGTTGTTATTTATCTCTCCCTCGACGACATTGCCACCGTGATTTCGGCGGAGCGTCAGTCAAGAGACGACGGATCGTTCCGTGCGCGGCTCCCGCAGGTAGCGGTGCGCCTCCCGTGCGGGAGGACGGCTCCCGGGGAGAGACGGTGGCGCGAAAATCGCTTCGCCGGTCGCCGCGGGGCATGAACCGCACGGGAAGCAACGCCCTAGAAAACGCCAATCGATCTGAAAATGAGTCACCATAAGAGCTTGCATTTAACCAGATTAAGAGCAGGACCAAAGCGTAACCAGGGCACATATCTAACAAGAGAGGACCCGTATTGCCAATACATGCCAGGCAGTTCAAGAGCATTGGGTTCAAGCAAGCCTGAATCTGCCGATGATGAGAGACTGAATGTCAAAACCAGTCCCAAGTTCGCTTGTATTGAACCAATTCCGTCAAAATGATGCACTCTCAGAAGAAAAGCCTCATGGCCGATTGGATGTGTAAAAAGCTTTTTTTGTTTCGTGGAGGGACAGATATGGGAAGGAGGTGGGTTTCCTTGGGGTAGTCACTGGAGATCGGGCCGACACCATCAACCCCACACTCGGATTAATCACAGTGGCTGCGTGGCTGAAACCCGGATTTGAACCCGGGGTCTCAGCGGAACCGGCTCAGCGCTCTGACCCCTGATCCACACGGTCACCTGAGCAGAGGCGATTCTTACGCTTTTGGTAAACCGAGCCGGCCACTCGAACGCCGCGCGGCAACTACGGAAACCCGCGGCGTGCGGCTGCGTGCGCCAGCCAGCACCAGCCGGGGCGGGCGGGTGGGCGACCGGATCGCGAGCGCGGTTTAATGGGGGCCGTGCGGGTGATATCTCTCGCCAGAACTCCTGACCGCACTTTCGGAATAAGGGCCCCGCGTAAATGGCGCTGAGCTATGGTGAGCGCCGGCGAGCCGCAGCGCTAATGCCGTTATTATTCGTCCGCTTTAGCCTCGTGTCTAATTAATGGGGCCAATTTTGAGCTGGATCTTAAGGCTGTGGAGACCCTTAATTACCTGCGTGCAAATCCCCGAACAAAAGGGCGCCCATTTACCCCCTTTCTCCAGCAGTAACAACCTGTCCTGCTTGACCCCGGCATGGTAGTACAGCCATCGCTGGGCCGCCGCGGCCAGCGTCTGACTGGTGCCGCGCTCGCACGGGGCTCACCGCCACTAAGCCACGGAGCTATCGCGCTGGGTGGATGGGCGAGCGCGCCCGGCGAGAGGGCGAGTGAGCGGGCGAGTGGGTGCACGGGCGGGCGGGTGGACAGGCGGACGGGTGGACAGGCGGGTGAGCGGGCGGGCGGGCTCGACGTCGCGTGGGAGGAGGAGAGGCGGAGGAGCGTAGGGAACGAGACATCTCGATTTAAAGCTTTCATGACTGCAGGGATTCATCTTCTGGGTTCTTTCGGTAAAGTCACGTTGAAGGAAAATAATAAAATAATAAATAATAAAACATAATAAAATAATTCTCACGACGTTTCGGCCACAACGCAAGCAGCCGTCTTCAGGTGGAGAACAGGTCTGTCGAGAAGGCAGTCCTGTTCTCCACCTGAAGACGGCTGCTTGCGCTGTGGCCGAAACGTCGTGAGAATTATTTTATTATGTTTTATTTTTTATTATTTTATTATTTTCCTTCAACGTGACTTTACCGAAAGAACCAAGAAGATGAACGAGACATCGTTGGGTTTCCGTCAAAGCCCGCGGCTGCACGGAGTAATCTTGCAAACGCTCAGAAAATGTCAACCAATCTTCTCCATCTTCAAACGAGCGTGGAGTGGCGATCATCTCCGATCATGGGCACGAGAACATACAGGGCAATTCCATGTTCTTCTGGCAGGGGCCAGGCGACCCTGAGGATGATCACTTTTAAATTCCCACAAAGTGGCGTTTGTGAAACGAAGGAGCGGCGGAGCGGCAGATTCCGCGCGGTGCGATCGCCCCGGCGACCCGAGTTAGAATCCTCGCCATGGTTGACGTCAGTGGAGACCCAAAATCTGACCCGATCACGTGAGCCCCCTACACCAACCGGCACTGACCAGCATGGTGAAGTATGATCAAACAACCCTCGTGATCGACACAGCAGTGGATTGCCAAAGGATTGATCATTTACTTTTATAGTTAACACGGACACAATTTATGTGATTTTGTGTATGTCATGGATTATGCATTTCCTGTAGAGACAACATGTAAGAGTATTAAGCTTAGAAAGTTACGAATTTTTCTCCCCGATATAAGCTATTTATTTAATGCAGTAGCCGCGATGCCTCGTGGCTACAATCAATTGATGTGCGAATTTATAATTTTGTTAAAATCGCTATCGAGCTCAGCGCCGAGTCCCTGTCACTTCTTCTCTCGTTGTCAGAAAATTAAATCAGAGAAGGAAGCTCTCCCCTTCAAATGAGCACCCCCCCCCCCTCCGCCCCAGCGCAGGAGAAAAGTTAAAGAGACGAGCACAATAAATCTTTACATCTTCCTCCGTTTTTAATTGCCCGCCGGGTATTTTAATAAGCGGCTGCGGTTATCTGTGACCGCGTCTCCCACCGTGCGGCCCTAATGAGGCTTCGCTGCCCAACCACGCAGAAAACGCGGCACGGGGGCGGCGGCGGTAGCGGGCGGCCGCCGCCGATGACCCAGATGAGTTCGTTCCCCTCTCTCCCTGGCTCGCCCGCTCTCCGCTCTCCCCTCTCGCTCTCTAAAACCCTCGCTAAAAAAAAAAATCGGGAAAAGATCTGACGAGGGCTCCACGTAATCTCCCGGCTAATTCCGCCCCGCAAAGTCGCGCGTGCGCGCGGGGGACATTTTTGACGTTCTCGCGTCGGCGGGGAGCTCCTCGCCGCGGTAATTGTGCTCGTTTCACTCGGCTCTCAGATCTCGGCACGGACCGCCGAGACGCGCTCAGCGCCCACTCCGTATTCCCTCCGGGGGCCCCGCGGAGACCCCCCCCCAGCCCCCACCAACTTCCTACGGGGCTCCCGACAAAGACTAAATAAACACGCGGCGGCGGCGGCAGTGCCCCCCCCCCCGCCCGCCACCTCCTCCTGGCCCGCTCCCTCGATATTAGTTTACTGTAATTCAGAGTCAAGCACCCCCTGTCACAGCCAAAACCACAATGGCCGAACAAAAGTCCAGCGGATTGGCGCCGAGTGCCAAATAATTCGCAAAAGCGTCGTCGTTCTACAACAAGCCGGGAAACAAAAAGAGATCCAAAGTTAATCTCCCGGCGGTGGCGGCGGTGGCTTGTTTTTGTTGCTGTACTGCATCCCGTCCCGAATCCACGGCCACCCAGACTCCCCCTCCCCTGTGCTGGGAGGGACGTCGATGAAGCGCATCGATCGAGCGATTCGGTGCTCGCTCGATGTAAATGTGGAATTTAATTCCACGCCGGGCGGTGTAATTGACCCCTCTTTTAGCCGACAAATTGTCCAGCACGCTGCTGCTGCTGCTGAGTGCGCCACTCGCCGCGTCGATTTACACCTCGAACCGCCAGCGCTGGATGGACAACAGAAGAAAAAAAACCTCCACAAGCCACCGCTCCTTCCCAAACTGTTGGAGATGTTACTCCACAACAATAATAATAGCGGTGATGTAGACGTTTGTCAAGCCACCATTGGATGAAGGTCTCCCCACGCTCTTTCAGTCACGGAGGTCGTTTGACCATACTTCCCCACATTAGTCACCGGCGAAGAGAGATGCCCAGGAAATCGCTCACCAACGACGTGCACCACGGGCATGGATCGAGCCGAGCTCAGCGCGGCTGAGGGCTCTTGGCCCAGTGCGCTAACCGCCGCGCCACTGCTCCACCCATATTTTTAAATAGGCTGCTGTTTATGTTTTATTCCTCCTCCAAGACCCCCCCACCCCAACGCACCCCCCCCGTCCAGCCTCACGCCCCGCCCTCTTCGCGAAATCTAAGGCGAATTCAGCGAAGCTCAAAGCCATTCATATCGGAGCAACCTTTGTTTGCGATTTAACTGGTAATGGTTTTGAAGGTGCGGCGCTCGGGGCTGTCTCTCTCTCCGTCCCGTCTCCCCGTCTCGCCCCGCGGTGTTTTGAAGTGAGGAGCGGGGCGGCAGATTCACATGTCAGCGCGTCCTCGCCCGCTCCCCGAGACCCTCCCACCGCTCGCCTGCCCCCTTTGTGGGCAAGTCCATCAAGAGACGGAAGTAAAAAGAGGAGCTTTGAACGGGCGGCGAGAATGAAAGCGGGATTATACGTCGTCGGGTTTACGTGCCAGGGAGCGCCTAGGAGACGCCGGCGCCTCGGAACGCCGCCACCGCCCCCTTCTCCCGAGCCGACGCGCCATTGTCCCCGTGTCATTGTATTGTGCGCGCATCCTTTTTAAGATATTTAGTCAAGTGTTGGTTTATCTAAGACACTCTCCTGACATGCTGCCCATTCTAAGGCGTCTTGTGACTTTGGACCCAAATGCTTTGAGAAATAAAAAAAAGAAGAAGAGATTCATAAAAAGGGGGGGGGGGGAGTAAAAGAAACGAGTTTTCTACTTCTTTGTTGCAGTGGCCACTTTGTTGAGATATTTCAAAAGATAGGAGTCGCGCAGAAAGGGCCTCTCGTCTGCATTGAAAGGAAAAATAAAAGCAGCCCCCTTCGTTGTGCATTTAGCAGCACGGGCAGAGCTTGGCACGGCGGAGCGCCGCCGCCGCCAGCAGCAGCAGCGACGGCGCGGACGTCGAAAAGTCGCGGGCCGGAGAACCGCGTGGGCCGCGAACTTCCACCCAATAACCAATCTGCTGCTCCACGGAGCGGCTCGGGGTGCCGCCGTGTGTCGCAGCGGGGCGGCCTCTAAGCCAGGAGCTGCAAGCGCCGCGAGTGAAATTGCGGCGGGGGCTGCCACGGTGGTGGTGGTGGGCGGGGGGAGGCATGGAGGGGTGGAGGGAGGCGGCGGGGCTGGGATATTTGGAGAAATAAATTGACATATTCTGGTCGTGCCGATCTCTAATTACGTCCATTCGTTTTCACCGTTACTCTGAGGCATTATGGGGGATTTTCCGTGTGCCCGCAGCGGACGGCCAATATGACCCCGGCGGAGGCAGGAAAGGTGGCGTCTGTGCGCACAATCACCCCCATAAAGCAATCGAGCCCTCGACGAGTCTCGCTTTGATGGCCACCGTTTGTGTTTTTTTTGTTCCTTTGCCGCCGTTCCCCACAAAGGGCTCTCTCGCCAGGGCCCGGGGAACGCTTCTGTTGCCCATTTTCTTTTTTTTTTCTCCTGCCGCAAACAAAAGTGGACAACAAACAGCCGAGGCCCGGCCCCTCTCCTCCTCCGCTTCAGACGAAACTTAATCAAGGCTCCCGGCCGTGAGGCTGTAAACGCCTCGCGCGGGAGGCAACAGGTTCTAAAATACGGCGGGGCTCCATAAACGCGCACACAGCAGCGCCCGTAAAGCCCCCCCCCCCACCCACTTCGGGCCGCCGCCGCCGCCCCGAGGCTCCGGCCCCCGTGGGCCGCCGCCGGCCAACGCGGGGCCACGGGGGCCCAATAATGGCGGGCGGCGCGCGTTCCCGCTAATGTTTAACGCAGAGACAATGAGCGGTGCCCATTGGCCCCGGGGCAGCCTCCTCCTCCTCCAGTGTTGACATTAGTGCTCTGAGAGCAGTTGTTCGGATTGTCTGCAGCGTAACTATTTGCCTTGTTGGGCTCTTTGTCTTTGGGGATGATGCAGTCACCTTTTCTGTTTGAGCTTCTCATCAAATGCAGTGGGCGCCCTACGCTCTGCCCGTGTTGTTGTTGTTGTTGTGAGCTTGTGCGCTGTTGTTAAACAGCCCTCTCTGCCTGTTTATCCACCGTTTCTCCGTAAACGCCCCAAACATCCGGAATTCTATCGCTCGACTAAACGTCCCTCGGCTACTCTTCCGCGTGCCGCCATCCACAGTTTGATGCCGAGCCGTCGATCCCGTGCGACGACTTCGCTCGCGACGGGATCTGACGCACACACTCCTCGCCCGTTTGCACCCTCGTGCAACAAATCACCACATTCGCATGTTGCTGTAACTTGATGTTTAGCATCAACGGTTTCTAAAAGCAATTTGTCCGAGCCAGCTGTCGTTACAAGAAACATATTTGACTCAAGTTATTTATGTTCGTGCACGGTGTTCGGTTTCTTCCAAGACTCGGTTGTTTTTTCTCAAATGTCTCTTTGGTTGTTTGCTCTGATTTATATTTCTTTCAACTGTCCTACTTTGTTTTGATGCTCTGCACGAGTGACCCTGGTGTCACAAGTGACCCGGGTCACGAGTGAAACTCATATCCTGGTCTCTGGAACACCTCGCCTACTTCAATGAAATCAACTCGAGTAAGGAATCCGTCGCACGCAGCTGCAGCAGCAGTGACTTCACAGCAGCACCGGGGGGGGGGGGGGGGGTACAGCGGTCAGCCAAGCGCCCTGCCAACCCGTCAACCCGAGTTCGATTCGCGGCCACGGCCGACGTAAGTGGCGAGGGTAAAACCTGAACCGGTCCTGGGCACCCGCACACGATCCACCAACCTGCAATGACCAGGGTGGTGAAGTATGGTCACAGAACCCCCATGATCGACATGGCAGGGGCAGCCTTCATCCGGCAGTGGATTGACAAGGAGCAGAAACCCGACACTGCCTTAGGGACAGTCACAGACACATAGTAAATACAGAGGTGCCCTTGCCTGGACTGTGGGGTCAAGTGCTGCTACTAATTAGGATAATATTATTGTACAATCCAATGCCAGTGGCTGTCTGAGAAACTTCTTGTGATTCTAAGTTGGTGTGTTGCTACCTATGTGCAGTGCTCTGCAGACAGAGACCCATAGACTCCCATAGATACCCAGAGACTCATACAGAGACCCACAGACTCAAGAGACCCATAGACTCACAGAGACCCACAGACAAGACACAGATCCCCATAAACTCACATTAAGACCAACAGGCTCACACAAGAGACCCAACAACTCACCAAGACCGTGGAGACAAAGGTGAGCGAGCATGGTGCTGGCCACACCACCCCGTCATGCGCCATGTCGGCCTCGTTAGGCACTTGCTAACGGCACTTGCCTGTACAGTCTATGTAGGCTACACGGGGGATCTTTGTCTCTGTTGTTGTATAGGCTGTGTGGATGGTCATAACGGGGGCTCGCAACGTGGAGACTCACGCCTGTGGTGGGTGCGGGGCTTAGGGAGGCGAGGGTTGGTGGGATCACGCAGTGGTTTGAGAAACTCCCAAACCCCGTGGAGCTGCTCCGAGCGCTGTCCCCTTGCATGCGCGGGGGGGGTGGGGGTCTCTCAGGGTCCTCTGGCTTCCGCCCTACGCCGAGCCAACCGCCGCTTCACGTGCCAGGGGTTGTGCCGAGTCCCCAGCCTCGGTGAAGCTCTCGTAGAGAAGGTAGGCTTCCTCACGAACACGTTCGGAGCCAGCGGTGTAAATTCCACATTCCTATGGCGGGGGTAAGTATATCCATCGAACCACCACTGCTGACTTCCGCCACGAAAGTGGTCTTAATTTTATGAATCTCGGGATGAATTGTTGGGCCAAGCCCAACGTGGATTTGAACTTTCGAGCGTCTTACCACGAGCCGCTGGCCCTGCCGCTGAGCCAGCTGGCCCGAGGGTCAGCAGGGGCCCACTCAGCCAGGTCACGTGCTGCAGCCAGGTCACGTGGTACAGCCAGGTCACGTGGTGCTGCATTTGTATCTCTGGGTGTCCATGTGTCTTGGACACCGGTGTGACCATCAACCGCATCAGAATACCAACAGGCTGATGCGCACATCTCCTTCACAAATGGATAATTAAAGAGACAAGCCACAGTCGTGCGACCGTGGCCATGCAACCCAAACTATGGACCATAAAGTGAACCCATAGAGATGTGCAGAGACCCATAGAGATACACAGAACCGCACAGAGATACATCGAGACCGAGAGATACACAAAGACCCATAGAAAAAAAAAAACATTAAAAGATAAGTCACAGTGCGATTGTGGCCATGCAACGGAGACTACGGACCACAAGTGAGCCCACTGTGATCTACGATCTTTCAACGGAGGAGGTGGAACAGCGACAGGACACGAACTCTCTCTCTCTCTGCTGAAGCCCTCTCGTCGTAGCCAGCAGCAGCAGACCTCGACATTGGCATCGAGCTCGTGACCAAAGTGCTGCTGCTGCTGCTGCCACCTTACACAACTAGAACGCAGAGAGTGCACACTCAGCGAAGGGCATCACCCAACCCTCAAATGAAGCCACCACAGCTACAGCGCAGAACCAGAGTACAGGTTCTCTCTGACATGGCCTCCATAACCAAGCGTCACGTGTTCTCTCTGACATGGCCTCCATAACCAAGCGTCACGTGTTCTCTCTGACATGGCCTCCATAACCAAGCGTCACGCGTTCTCTCTGACATGGCCTCTATAACCAAGCGTCACGTGTTCTCTCTGACATGGCCTCCAATGGATCAGCATCTTCTCATCTCTCAGGCCTTGCCAGTGGCGTAATAACGACATATTTAGTGCGGATGCATTGAGGGGGGAGGGGGGGTTAACCCAAATGCGTACGCTTGCATATGGGGGGGGGGGGGGGGGTCTACTGACAATGTACGTATAGGAAACGGGGGGGGGGGGGAAGCCTCGATAATAATTTGTCTACATTGGCCTCCAAATGAGTTAGATGGTCCGGCGGTGGACTTTTTGCTTAAACACGTTAATATTATTAATCCTTGATCGTTTCTGTGTGGATTAAATATCAGTCATTCTATAGGATTCGGGGGGGGGGGATGGTGCGTCAGGCGTACGTACGCAGGTGGGGGGGTTTAAAAAGTACGCGTGCCTACAGGGAGGGGGGAGGGGTCAAATTGACAGATTTTTGCGTACCGACTCAATTAATGGCCTCTTATTCGTGGCGTAGTAACTACATTATCAGTGGCGTAGTAACTACATCATCAGTGGTGTAGTGACTACAGTATCAGTGGCGTAGTAACTACATCATCAGCGGTGTAGTAACTACATTATCAGTGGCATAGTAACTACATCATCAGTGGTGTAGTGACTGCATTATCAGCTCAGGGGGTACGACAATCGGTCAGGTGGGGTTTTAATATTTGATTTGTCTCTTTGCACGCTTCCACCCATCACTAAGCATTTTCTTAAACAGCCATTCAAACCGCCTTTTAAACGAGTGCTGCTGTTCTCTGACACTGTTGTTGAAGACAAATCCCCTGGTGGTTGTGAAGGGGACACCAACTGTAGCCACCCGGGCGCTGGTGAGGCCACCACGAACCGCGAGCCTGGAGCCCGAGAATGTCACCATGTAGACGTTCACCACTCGGCTTTTCTCGAGCGTCAGGCGGACAGCAACGAACAGCACTGCATCGAAGTTGTACCGCAACACACGAGAGAGTGAGCGCGTTCCTGCACACCCTCCTGCCTCCTGTACTGACCAGCGTGGTGAAGTATGGCCAAACATCCCCCCATGACGGGCACGGCGTGGAAGGAGGCCTTCATCCAGCAGTGGATTGGCAAAGGCTGAACAATCGTGTGCTCATTCACGAAGCTGTCGTGAGCCATTTCTGTTGCGTGAGTCACGATTCATCGATGGATCCGCGACTAAAGTTCGATTATAGACGGGAGACCTCCCCGTGTGATTAGATTCAAGAATCGATCATTCTGTTGGCCACTGTGAGCATATTAGCGGCCTCTAGTTTGCTGGTTAGGCTCGCGTGAACCCAGACCACACACACAGCTCTGTAGACGAATCGATAAGACGTCGATTACAGTAATCGATTAATCGTGAAGCCTGAAAGCTACACAGCCACTCTGATGATTACAAACACGATTTCCATAGCATTAGCACGCAGACAAGCCCACATATTTTGTTCCCTCCAGATAGAAAATGAAAATATGTTTCCACACATCCCATCAGCCGCGCGGCCTTCCTCCTCAGGTTGAACAATTCCAGCAGCGTCAGCTCAACACAACCAAACCCACGGGGCGGGTTTCGAAATTCGGTGTTTCATCAGCAGCACAGGCAGAGTGCGGGCTGCTTGCTCTGCGTGACTCGATGCTGCCGGTGAACTGCCCGATGTTTACCCGGCACTACCCTCCTCTGTGTGCCTCTCTGCGCGTCGAACACACGAGTCCAACCTGCTTGTGGCCAATTCTCGTGACGAAGTCAGTAAAGTAAGCCGCGAGCGAAGAGGCTGGCTCGGCGAGTCTGAAGGCTCGTTAGTCAGGAGGCTCCTGCCGCGTTCGGGATGCTCGCGCCAGCTGCCTGTCGCGCTGCGTGTCGCGAGGAGTGTTTTCACGTCGATCACTCTGCGCCCGAGTCTGTGGGCACGAGGCCGTCCTGCATCGCCGATGGTCGTGTGGCCCAAGTGGGGCGGGGAGAGACTGCGGGATGATAGCGGTGGGGTGTGGGGACGAGGAGGGGGGGGGGGACACCACGGCGTGGTGTGGTCGCGGTGGTGAAGCTGTTGGGGGATTGGGGTGGGTAGGGAGGGCCGGGCCCCTGTAGGATCGAGACTCGGCTCAGTAACCGAGGCTCGATCTCTGGGCGGAATTAATCCACTTTCAATGCGTGCGAGCGCGCGTGACGCCGCGAGCGCCGTCGCGCATTGGTTCGCTTATCGCGCCCGAACAAGCGCAAGCATCATGGGGGGGGGAGGAGGGGATTTGGGCAAAGAGCAAAACACGAGAGGAGAAAGCCCCCCGGCCTCGCCTCCCACCCCCGCGACGTGTTTGCTTGTTGGTTTATTTGACGACGCGTCGCCGTCATCATTGTATCAGTCACAAATTGCCGTCACCCGAATCCACGTGTTCTCTCCGCCATTATAGTCACCGTCGAAATCTTACTTTTGAATCGCCGTTATCGTCACCAGAGTCGTCATCAGCTGCATCGTCATTATCGTCATCAGCAGCAGAATCATCATCGTCATCAGTGGCGGCATAGGGGTTGTAATCGCTGTCAACCAAATCGTTGTGATCGTCGTCGTCATCATAAAATCATCAGACGGGTTGGCATGGTCGTTATGATCGTCATCGCGGTCATCTCAGTATCGTCCTCCTCGTCGTCGTCGTCAACGCGAGTCGCCCGCCTCGCCACGACAGTTCGCCGGGGCCACGCGGCGTGAGAATACGCGTGTATTTGGTATTTGTTTGCTGTATAATCCTTCCTCTCCTGAACGCTAATCTCATAAATCCCACGCCCACTTTTCAAAAAGTCCCACTGACGACGAGGCCGGCGACAGTGAACGCCGCGGTGAGCGTCGTGACGCGTGAACGGCACGGTTTGCACCGCAGACGTCCGCTCACGAATTATCCCGCGAACCAACAAACTCCACAACCAACCACAACCCGCCACCACAACCACGACGTTCATAATTAACCCCGGCCACAACCTCCAACAACCACAAACATCACTCACTTCCCACAGCCAGAGTCTGCCTCCAACAACGGCCACCAACATCCACGACCAGTCGTGAGCACACCACCTCCTGCCGACAGCCGCGCCGTGTCGAATCATCCACCGTGGCCGGCATCTCTCCCCAACAACAGCAATGGGGTTCTCGTATCAGCAACCTCGCCCGCACCAGGCACAGAGCCTCCCTCCCCAACCACATCGCTCACGGCCGCGCCTCCTCCCCCATCAGCCGCACCAACTGCGCGCGATTCCAAAAACAACCTCTCGCCAGCAAACTTTTCCAGCCCCCGCGCCCGCCTCCCCCGCCTCAACAGAAGCCCAGCAAGCGCGACTTGACCCTCGGCGGCCTACGGAGGAGCCCGGCCGCGTGGCTGCGCTGCAGAAAGCCCCCGTCTCTCCCTTGTCGTGTGATCTTCTGTCCGCGCAGCCATCAGATGCTCCGTGCGTGTTTAATTGGTTTGAGTTGGCACAACTTTGTACTGCGGAGATCACGCGGCGAGGACTTTTGGCTATAAGCGTGGCAGAGGCGTCCCGTTATTATCTCTCATTTAAAGTTAAATGTGAAATATTATCTTTGGGAGGCACTTGGCGATAAAAAAAAAAGGTTTGGTTTGATGGATTGTTGTACTGCGGGCAATGAAACTCGCGGCTATTTACGCGTGGGTGGCTGGGCTGGCAGGGGCGGTGGATGGCGGGAGGGGAGAGGCCTTTCACTTGAGTAATATTCCATGTTTCATTGTTTAAGGAATTCATCTGAGATACCGCCTCTCTCTCCACGTAAAAGCGCGCGGAATTTCACGCCATTTCCAAAACGTGGCTCGGGCACACGCAGCCGAGATAAAGTCCCCCATCAGAAAGCGGTGTTTAATTAAAAATATAAAACTCGCTACGATGCGCCCGAGAGATGAGCAGCAGCCTCCTCCTCCTGCCTTCCCCGCCGGCGCTCGCGGCGATGAGGACATTGTGTGTGTGTGTGTGATAGCCTCTCCGAGCGAGTGGGGAGGAGGAGTCGCATGCGAGCTGCGCCCGAGGCAACTCGGTGCAACTCTTTTCAAGATGAAAGTGAGAAGAAATAAAAAGGCTCAATTTTAATCTGCTGCTCGACCAACCCTCCTTGGCTCAACAAGGCGCGCTCCCTCCTCTCTCCCTCTTCTCTCTCTCTCTCTGCCCCTCGCGCGAGGAGCGATTGAAACGTGGGGCAGTGAGCGATGCCTCGGGCGTTGGTTTGCTGCTGCCCGGCACAAGGGAGCGCTTTGAGAAGAGGAGGGGGTGCGGGGCAGGAGGGCAGGGGGGGGGGCAGGGAGGGGGTCCGCTCACGCTGCCCTGGATCCCCTCGCCTGGCCCGCGGGTTACCCCGACGTCAGCAAGTGTCACGGGGTCGGCTCACAGAAAACATTTAGACGAAGTTGTGGGATTGGGGAGGGAGGGAGGGAGCGGGTACGATTCAACTCTTTACCCCCTCCACCACATCAACTCTACCTTAAACTATCTTCATCACGAGCCTTGCTCCATCCACTGCTGGATGAATGCCCCTCTTTGTTCAGATTGATATCAAACGCCCTGATGTCATCCATCTATCTCATAGCCGCGGTGGCCGCGGAAGCGAACTTGGATGTCGCGGGTTCGTAGCGATGCGGTGGCCGGCGCCGCTCGGCAGTGCCGCGGTGTGCGTGGCCGGGCCGCCCTGACACAGATGCCGCTAATCCGGCACAGATTCCCATCCCGAGGAATCTGAAATTGCTTTGGTCCCGCGCGGAGGCGGCAGTGCATTCATTTAAATCAATAGAGAGCAGCAGCGCGCGTGGCCTCGGGGCCATTAGCAATCGTGACATGCACGCGCTAAGCCCTCCACGTATCTTCCCGGTGTCTCACTCTCCCCACAACACTTCCATCATGATTGCCCACGGGGGGTCGAGAGGGGGGGTGGGGGGATTGGGTGGCGGGGAGGGGGCGGCGGTGGGTGGTGATGTTGAAGTCGCGACTCAGCCACCGCATGATATTTACGTGTAACGAGTTCTAATTATATGACATTGGAAGCACGTGGTCAATGCATTATCCACTGCTGGATCAGGTGACTCCCATCATGCCACGTCGTTCGTCTTGGTGGTACAGTATTTGATGGCCATACTTCGCCATGCTGGTCAGTGCGGGATGGTGAGAGGAGGTGGGTTGTGGGGAGAGAGCGCAGGCTGGGTTCAGATGTCAGTGGCTGTCACCGATAGTCGGAGCCGGGAATCCAACTCCGCTCGCTTGATTCCTAACGTGGTGCGTTCTATCGTAGAATATACAAACACTATCGTATAATGATAATAGCAATAACATATCACCGGCCATAGAGTAAGTCAGTAAAGGGTATTCTAAAGATAATGAAAACTCAACACATGAGTCAAATACAACACTGCAGCCTTAAAAAGAGGATATAGAACAACCGACGTTTTCAGGCAATGGCTCTTATATAACTTTTCCTTTTAAGGCCGTAGTGCTGTTATTAACACGGAACGTGTTTAGTTGTTGTTGTTTGTGCACCACTGCCAACGCAGCACGGCTGTTCTATATGGACGAGAGCGCTAAAATTCGTCAAATATTGTGACCTTTGACGGGTTTGAACCCAGCTCTGCCAGGTTGTGCGGCGCTGACAGTGTTGAATGGCGCTCGATGCAAACCGGACAGCAGAGTTCAAATCTGGACATAACCCGCGTCGGGAGTGACCCCCCCCCCCCCCAGAACGGATGGGTAAGAGAAATCGTCTCACGTTGACTCTCTCTCTCTCTGCCGCTTCCCAGCGGAGGTGCAGAACGCGATTTGATGTTGACTCTGTGTGCGTCCCTCTGTACCGGGGTGGGTCAGGGGCCAGGACAGAGCTCTCGTCGAGTCGATCCGAGATGATGAACGCAACTCCGGTGCCTTGCTTGGCACATCGACCCAAGCGTCAGTGCCGGCAACTTGGGACGAACGAAATACAAAACAAAAACCAGCGCTAAAATGGATCATCGCAGAATACGTGGACGGATTTTGGGCACGACAGCTACCACCCCCCCCCCCCCGCCGGCTTCCGTACTGTTAATTCGGTACATTTATGAACAAACTAACATCGATTGATTTGATGGACTGAAACGTGCGTTGGAAATCTGCACATAATCCATGCTGTGTGAGTGTGACGCTGAGGCCAATATAAAGCGTGAGACACCCGGTACCAATTACTCCGGTATCTCGCGACGGTATATATACTATGTGTGTATATATACTGTGTGTACATACACTGTGTGTGTATATATATACACTGTGTGTACATATGCTGTGTGTACATATATACTGTGTGTACATACACTGTGTGTGTATATATATATAAAACCAATAAATCTGGTTTACATGGCTTTGACAAGCGCGTCGTTTTAACTCCGTAATGCTTGTCCGGTTAAAATGACTGCTGCCTTTAACGCGTTACGAATTGACGAGTGGTGTCGCATCCGGGTTTAGCTGTGATGACAGCGCCGTAACCCGCACACGTGCGCGCGCGTCTACACCGCACGTGTGTCGTGCCGGTGAACAACACCGCACGTGTTGTGGTGTCGGTGAACAACACCGCACGTGTTGTCGTGTCGGTGAACAACACCGCACGTGTTGTCGTGTCGGTGAACAACACCGCACGTGTGTCGTGCCGGTGAACAACACCGCACGTGTGTCGTGTCGGTGAACAACACCGCACGTGTTGTCGTGTCGGTGAACAACACCGCACGTGTGTCGTGTCGGTGAACAACACCGCACGTGTTGTCGTGTCGGTGAACAACACCGCACGTGTTGTCGTGTCGGTGAACAACACCGCACGTGTGTCGTGTCGGTGAACAACACCGCACGTGTTGTCGTGTCGGTGAACAACACCGCACGTGTGTCGTGTCGGTGAACAACACCGCACGTGTGTCGTGTCGGTGAACAACACCGCACGTGTGTCGTGTCGGTGATCACCGCACGTGTGTCGTGTCGGTGAACAACACCGCACGTGTTGTCGTATCGGTGAACAACACCGCACGTGTTGTCGTATCGGTGAACAACACCGCACGTGTGTCGTGTCGGTGAACAACACCGCACGTGTGTCGTGTCGGTGAACAACACCGCACGTTTGTCGTGTCGTTGAACAACACCGCACGTGTGTCGTGTCGGTGAATAAGCGCGACTCGTCAGGAAGTGCGACCGGGCTCTGCGAAGCTCCTGGATTATCGCACGCACGCCGACAAAGCGCGCACGGTAATTTATTTCGCCATGAATAAAAATTCAGTTTGTGAAAGAAAAACGCGCGATATCTATACTCGTCCAATTAAACATGGACCCATATAGTCAGCCGCTGTAGTGTGCGCTCTTTCAACGGAGGTGGAGCGGCGAAACGACACGAACCCTCCTCACTCTCCTGAAGCCCTCTCGCCGTGCCTGGCCTACCGAGATTGGCGTTTAGCCCCTGAACATCTCACCATCACACCCGCAGCGAATGATTTATACATAATAACTAATCGGTTCAATGTGTTACTGTGACGTGTCTCTGGACGTGGTGAAACGGGAACGCGGACCGAGTGCGCCCTGGGGGCTCGTGGCGAGGTCGTGGCGCCTCGGGTCCGGTGAATTCGGAGCGGGGCGGACTCGACGTGGACGTCACCCGCGGTCCGCCCCGCTCACCCAATCCCCGCCAGGACAGCAACGCAAACGCAGCCCCCCTTCAACACACACTGCAGTAGTTGTTGTAGCGACGACAATGCGCTTTGTTTCTCCCCGGGGAAGATTGACTGAGTCTCGAGACTCTTTCTCTCGTCGAGGAGGGGCGAGTCCCGCACTCGGTGCAAGTTGCGTGCGCGCCATGGTCACCAAAACTGGCCCGGTTTGTCCACTCGCGTCCCCCCCCGTCTCCCCCTCACCCCCCCCCGTCTCCCCCCCTCCCCGTCTCCCCCTCACCCCCCCCCCCCGTCTCCCCCCCTCCCCGTCTCCCCCCCTCCCCGTCTCCCCCCCCCCTCCCCGTCTCCCCCTCACACCCCCCCGTCCCCGTCTCCCCCTCACCACCCCCCCCCCCCAGCTCAGCCCTGTGTCGCCATTCTCAAGGAACGCGTTAAGTCGCTGAAAAGCGCAGCGCGTCGCACGGAGGACGCAGAGGCGAGGCGCGGGGTCGCCCCGCACAATGCCGCGCCCACTGCGCCTGCCGGCTACACCGAGCGCGCCGGGATTGAGTAGGGGGTGGGGGTGGGAGGATGAGGAGGGGGGGGGTCGCCCTTAAAGGAATTTTCAATTTTATCTCCCTAAGCCTATAGAGAAGTAATTAGGGGCCGCGAGGCTGTGGCGAAGAAGTCGGGCGAAAGATCGCGGCGCTCCGCGAGCGCGGGGAGGAGGAGGCGCGGTCCGGGCTCACGCCGCCGCCGCCGCCTCCTCCGCGGTCGCCGCCTTTGTGCTGCTCGCCAAGCCACTTTGGTCTCTGATTACAACTTCAAATGCTCGCCCGCGCGATCCCTCACCACCACCACCACAAACCCTCGCCACGCACCCAACGGCGAGCGGCGTGGCCGGACCTCGCTCGCCCTGGTGGGCTCTGAGATCGCTTCTGCTGCTGTTGCTGCTGTTGTTGTTGTTGTTTGCGTTGTTGCCGGGTGCTGTTGTTGGTGTTGGTCGCGGTGGAGTTACATCGCGCGAGAGCGTTGCGCGTTCAAATGCGCCTCGCTTACACGGAGACAGCGACGAGTCATCGACACGTCGAAACCCGCGCAGAGTATCGTTCGTGTTGAACCAATGCTGTTGAAATGATGCCACATCCTAGAATGTCGCGTGGCTGATGAAATGCGTAAAACAACGCACGTGGAGGGACAACAAGAAGCGCACTGTCTGTGAGAG
Source organism: Lampetra planeri (assembly GCF_965212315.1). NCBI lineage: Eukaryota > Metazoa > Chordata > Hyperoartia > Petromyzontiformes > Petromyzontidae > Lampetra > Lampetra planeri. The sequence continues at coordinate 11,546,746 of NC_136134.1, read as the reverse complement.
TGGACCAATCGCACGCGCGCTGAGCGACCAGGGAGTCGTTTGCTGTGAACTCCACGCAAAGGCGCAGCGCTGCAATCGACGCGCCCACGCACTGCTGGACTCGAGAGGGAATGCGGTCGACTCTTCCGCATTGAGCAGGCGCGCGGCGTGAGAGTCGGGGGTGACCCACCACGCTTGACCCCACCTCGTGCAGTGGTGGAAGGGGATTTGGAGGTGGAATTGAATCGTCCACCAATGGATTGCAAGTCCAGTGTGCTACGCTAACCGTTACCCAAAAGGACAGCTCCTCCGGGTTAACTCGTCCGTTTGTTCATCAACAACAACAACAGCAGCAGCGGCAGGAGCAGCCTCAGGTGTCCCTGCACGGGCAGCCCGGGGCCTGACGGTGCTGCTCTCTCGCCGCTGGCCCGCGCGGTCGCCCCTCCACCGCGGCCGCGGCGTTTGATTCGCGGCCTAAACAGAGGCCGGATTTTGAAGCCTTCCCGGACAAAAGCGAACGTTTTGTTACAGAAAGCGGCGCCATTCCTTTCACGAGCGACTGCGGGGAAAAAAAGGGGGCAGCGATAAAAGCGACAAAACGAGTCGCGCGGCGGGGGAGTGCTGAATAATTCATCTCTCATTGCCACCCCCCCCCGCTCCTCCTGCAGGGGCCCCCGCCTTTTGTGAGCTCATTTTTACCCCCCCCCCCCAACCCTCTTCAGCACCACCACCACCACCCGACTTATTTAACCCCCCCCACCGGTCCACCCACTCCCTCCTAACCCCCACCCGCTCCCTCCCACGGCATATCCTCCGCCTCCTTCTCCTCGCAGCTTCTTTAAGGAATCTTGTGCGAGCAGCCAAACTGCTGCTGCTGCTACTGCTACTACTGTTGCTACTGCTGCTGCTGCGGCCTCCGCCGCTGTTCGCCGCTGGCCGCCGCCGTGCCGGTTCAATGGACGAGCACTGCCGCCCATTGTGACTGCAAGTTCATCGTCAAGTTGGAGCCGTGCGCCCGGGCACACGAGGGGGGCCCCCCTCTCTCTCTCTCCTGCTGCTGCTCCCTCTCTCGCTCTCTCTTTATCCGCATTTCGCTCACTCCTCCTCCGCCCTCTCACCCCCCCCCCAATCCTCCACGCCCCCCCCCCCCGTCTACCCCCTTCTTCCCCACATGTTGTGGTTGCGGCACCCCGGCACCTCTGGTTTGATCACCTAATTGGAAAGTCGAGTAAACCCATAGCGATACGCAGAGACCCATAGAGATTCATTGGGACCCATAGGGATACATTGTCAACCATCGAGACCCACAGAGACCCACAGAGATACGTTAAAGACAAGCCACAGTCGTGCCAGTGGGGCCATGCAACCCACACTACGGACCGCGCAATGAACCCGCCGTGGTCTACGGCTCCTTCCACGCAAGAGGAGGAGGAAGAGCGACACGACACCAACTCTCTCTCTCTCTGTCTCTCTCTGTCTCTCTATGTCTCTCTCTATGTCTCTCTCTATGTCTCTCTCTATGTCTCTCTCTATGTCTCTCTCTATGTCTCTCTCTATGTCTCTCTCTATGTCTCTCTCTATGTCTCTCTCTATGTCTCTCTCTATGTCTCTCTCTATGTCTCTCTCTGTCTGTCTCTCTGTCTCTCTGTCTCTCTGCTGAAGCCCTATCGTCGTGGCCAGCAGCAGCACACCTCGACATCGGCATCGAGCATTGCTGCTGCTGCTGCCATCACGCGCAAGGAGTGAGCAGTAGCAGCATTGGGAGAGCGAGTGAGTTGGGGCGATGGTTGCGGCAAGTCTCGGGGAGGGAGGGAGACTGCGAGGAGGAGGAGGCGGGAGGGAGGAGGAGGAGCAGGAGGAGGAGTGGGCAGGAACGCGCATCCGAGTCCAGCCGTCGTGGGAGTCGAAGTCGTGGCGAAATCGCGGCGCGGTCTGTGCGAGGGCATCACGCGACCACTCTTACCACGTGCACAAAGACAAAGATCCCCCGTATAGGCTTCAACAGACTCTTAAGTGCTGTTAGCGAGCCCTCATAAAGGCCAGAATGGTGCACAAGAGAGTGGGTGGCCAACAGCACGCCCGGCCACCTTTGTCTTCTCGTTTACACATCGCTACAATAACTCATGAGGCCGAGTCGACCTAGTGGAGGCCCAGAACTGGTTCGAATAATCGTGTCTGGTATTGGTGGCCATAAACGGGAATCCAACTCAGGGTTCGTAATGCAGCGCCCGAACCGCTCCACACACATCACGTGTGCACACACGCACATGATCCATGCATACACACACATTTTATACAACGTGATGGACTAACGTTTCGTGCCTTGCCCCTTATCCAGTACGCACGTGTACTGCAGGTATGGCAAACGTAAGCAGAAAAAACGGCACTCAACGCGTTTGTGAATAACTCTGTCTGGCCGTTCAAGTAAACATATTTTATGGGCGATGTTTCGGACAATAGCACTTATTAATAGCTACGAAATAGAGAGGCAAGAGAAAGCGAACTGTACTGAAACCATGCCGATCGTACAGCGTATCGACAAGTCCACGGCGATCCATTTACAGATACCCCACTGACTGTTTTCGGTCGTGAAGAAGAGTTGAACGACCTCTCTTCGGCGCGGCGAGGTCGGTGGGAGAAACGGCTTAGTGGGGTGTCTGTAAATGGATCTCACCCTGTGAATCTCGTAGATGCTATTTTTTATGTAAACGTACCGACCTACTTTTGTGTATATACCCGTGTGTGTATATTTATGTATACACACACGCACCGATCACACGCGCGTGTGTGTATATATGCGCCCAACTGCTCTGAGAGTTTGATTGCTTTTTATTGGCTTTAGCGTCACACTCCACGGGTAGCGACTTGCAGGGCCGTGCTGTGATCCATCGACGATGGGTGCCCGCTTCAGAGCGACTTTGCCTCTTTAAAATTCCTCGCCCTCATTGTTTTGTGTAAACATTTTGGTTTTGGAGATCATTGTTTGTCCACAATTTATGCGCATGTAGTCGACTCCATTGCTAAACACAATTACACTCTTGAGCCCTTCTAGAACATTGTAAACTGCCCTCGACTCGGTCACGATCGTCAATGTGCATTAGAGTCGCAGGTTTAAAATATCAGAAAGATCCCAATCATTATCATCATGATCAATCCCCTGCTGGACGGAGGAAGGCCTCCATAGTTTTACAACACAATGTCCACAATTACAAAGCATTTCACTCAACAAGAAACCCAACATCTCCAATGGCCAGCGGTGCAAATTCCACATTGCAATTCCGGAGACAAGTCTGACCCGTAGGGCAACTGCCGATGGACTTCCCACAAAGTGGTACGCAATTGTATCGACCGCGAAGGGATGATGATACTGAATCATACCCCGCCCCTTTCTCCCAATTATAACTCGCAGTCTCTGAACTAACCACGTGTCGCTGTGATGATGGTGATGATGATGTTGGTGGTGATGTTGGTATTGGTGGTGGTGTTGATGGTGTTCGTGATGACGATGGTGTTGGTGATGATGACGATGGTGTTGGTGGTGATGATGGTGATAATGGTGGTGATGATGGTGATAATGGTGGTGGTGATGATGGTGATAAGTGTGACACAGCCTCCACGTGGCCTCGTGACCCCGAGACTGTCCTTGACACGCAGCTCGCTCTAATTGGGGTAATTGCGTGAGAGGCCCTCCCCCCCTCCTTCTCGAACTCCCGCTGCCCCCCGCGGCGCGATAACAGATTTTAATCGCCGATGACCCCCCCCCGCCCGCATGCCCTCCCCCTTGCGAGCGGCTCCCATTGCCGCGTGGGATCAAGCGGTCCCGGTCAGAGGTCAGTGCTCCTGTGAGTCCCACGTCCAGTTTGATGGTGCAGTCAAAGTCGGCAGGAACCCATTCACTCCGCTCACTCGCTCGTCACTCCTCTAACGCGACTACCACGGGACACGGTTTCCCGTGAACGTCACTTCGTTCATTCCTCCGCCCGTGTTGAGGACCCGGTTCTAGTTCTGCCAGGGAAGTGTTCCTCCGACCCGCAATTGCACGCGCTGTGAGGTTCGGCGAAGTTCCACTCAGACCATCAGGGCGCTCAGCTGCAGACTCTGCAGAGGCAACTCGAAGCGTTCGGCACAACGGGTTCCCGTGTCCGCCTGCTCGTGCCTCTTCGTCTGCCTCTTACATTTGTCCGTTCGTCTGTCTGTCTGTCCCTCTGTTCGGATCTCCGTCTGTTCGTCCGTCCACTTGTCCGTCTGTCTGTCGATCTGTCTGTCTGTTCGCCAGTCTGTGTCCGTCCATCCGTCTGTTAGTTCGCCAGTCTGTCTGACTAAAAAAAATGACCTTTACTTTAACCACAAACACCTTCACGGGTCGTTGAGAACGTCCACACCACGTCGGCTTTATCGTCGCCATGGTGCGAGACTCCAACGCGTGAGAAATTTCCGTTAAAAAAAAACCGCTCAGCGGTTTCCCCTGAAGGGGAACAGCACCCGGACTGGGCTAGCCGCCGTGCGCGGTGTGCAGGAATCGCTACAGCGGCCGCCCCAGTCAATACTGCCGGCGTTTAATAACCGCGACAACACTCGTCCGCGCCGTCTCCTTCACTCGCAGCAGACGTTAAAGATCCCGTGACGGCATTCACAAGAGTGAGGCCATCGCGTGCCAGTGGCGTCAGTGTCCAAATTTGGCGAAATTCGAAAATGACACAGTAAGCGATAACTTGGGATCACACGCGCACACAGAAGCAGCAGCAGCAATCATCGCCCCCTACTGGCGGACCAATGCCCCCGGGACAGGCTTGCAAATAACATTCAGGTCTCTTCGGTTCTGCCCTGATCACACAAAATCAACAAGAAACGCATTGATGAGAATGCCCACGAGGGGTGGGCAATCGATTACCATCAATGAACTCGGTGCAATCACCTCTCACTTACGATTGACACATCACCAACATGCACATCAATGACGCTAAGTGCATATACAACGGTCACCCGAATAGCCTTTAACAGACTGCTGTTAGCGAGCACCTATTAAGGCCGGCACGGTGGCACACGAGGGGGTGGGTGGCCAGCACCACGCCTGACCGCCTTCGTCTCCCCAGTGGCGATGTTTACACACCGCAACAGATACTGATTTGAGGCTGAGTCGACCTAGGGGAGGCCGGTTGAAATAATCGTCACTGGTATTGGCCTTCAGCGGGAATCGAACTCGAGTCGCCGGGTTTGTAGCACAGTGCCCTAACCACTGCGCCACCGCTTCCCATATACGCATAGTCACACTTGTATAATATAAATAACACAATGAACATGCAGACAATCAGATTCTTTCCCGCATTTGTCTCTCCGCACCATCAAAATTACGTGTTTTTTACACATCCCAACAGCCACGCGAACTTCTTGCTGCAATGTTTCAGCAGCAGTATATCGGATCAACGCGCAGATAGCGCTGGGCCGGTTTCGGCACTCAAACGTCTCGTCGTGAGCAGAGTGGGACTCGCTTGGACGGCCCTTGCTGGTGGCAGGGATGGTTCAGAGATGCGGCCACAGTGAGAGCCTCCCCTGTGCCGCACGGGGCTCACTGGACGCTTACGTCGAGGGGAATTCGACAGCGAAGTGAGAATCCGCGTGTCCACACTGCGCCCGCATCGCCACGCTCACTCGAGCTGCGGAAACCACCGTCCCCCCCCCCCCCCCCGAGCGAGCCGCCACACTGAGTCCCGGTCCGCGTGTGGTGGGGTAGAGTGTGGGTACTCCGACCTTGCCGCATACGCCCATGTCAATACAGTTATACAGATGATGGTCACGCACACCACGCGTATACACACACACACACAACTACCGGATTCTGTATAATATAGATAACTCACAAGCACTCGTCAACAACGCTATGGCCTTAAAATAAATATATCATTGGTGACGTTTCGGGCAATGACCCTTTACAGGACATCGCGATGTCTGTTGTCTGTGCTTTGGCCCAACGCAGCAGCATCCATCACCACCAAATACATTGTTTAATTACCGGATTATAAGACCCCCCCTCCACGCACACAAATGATCGATTACACATACAGGGGGTGGAAAGTGCGTCTTATAATCCGGTGCTTTCGGTAATAGGCAGGCGCTCTGTCCGCTCACACCGTGGGTAGTTGTTGTTGTTTTGATGAGAAACGGCGTGCCGAACTGAGGGAGCATCCCCGATGCAAAGACAAAGACCCCCCGTCTAGCTTTAACAGGCTGTTGGGACAAGTGCTGTTAGCGAGTAGCACCTGTGATGACCGTCACGCGAGGGGATGGTGCGGACAACACCACGCCCGGCCGCCTTTGTCTCCATCGAGGCGATGTTGACACATCGCACCGGGTCGTGAGCGGGGATCGAACTCGGGGCCTCTGCCGTGTTTGTAGCGTAGCGAGGCGCGCTAACAGCCACACGCGGACATCGAATCTGTGCCGTGAATGTGCAATGTGTTAGTGTGCGCCGAGATACATTCTAACACGCACCGACAGCGTAACGCGCACTTGCAAAGACACAGATCTCCCGCGTAGCCTGAACGGACTGTTGGGCGGGCATGGCACACACTCACACACTGAGACGCACTCACACACTACCAGACGTGACCACGGACACACTAACACCCCCGGATAACACGAACGCAAACACACACAAACAAACACGCATTCTAACACGTACAAAACACCCTCACACGCTCTCTCACATACTTACACGCCCACTACACACTTAGGCAAACACAAACACAACAGTCAACCACGCACGTGCACACGCATGCATTCTTACACACTCACTCGCACGCACGCACTCACACACTCACTCACTCGCACGCACTCACACACACTCACACTCAGTCACTCACTCGCACACACTCACACTCATGCACACGCACTCACACGCACTCACACACACTCTCACACTAACTCGCACTCTCACACACACACGCACTCACTCTCTCACACACACACGCACTCACACTCTCACACACACACACTCACTCTCTCACACACTCACACGCACTCACACGCACTCACACTCTCACACACACACACTCACTCTCTCACACACTCACACGCACTCACACTCTCACACACACACACTCACTCTCTCACACACTCGCACTCACTCACACTCTCTCACAAACACACGCACTCACACTGACACCGACACAATCAGCATGCACAGACGAACAACCTACGCGCTAACACCCCCATACAAAGACAAAGATCCCCCGTATAGTCGAAAGAGACTGTTGGGGCAAGTGCTGTTGGCGAGCACCTATGAAGGCCGGCACGGCGCACGAGGGGGTGGATGGCCAGCACCACGCCCGGCCGCCTTTGTCTCCCCAGCGGCAATGTTTACACACCGCATCAGGTAATTATATGAGGCTGAGTCGACCTAGGGGAGGCCCATAACCGATTCAGATAGCAGTCACTGGTGTTGGCCGTGAAGGGGAATCGGACTCGGGTCGCCGGGTTCGTAGCGCAGCGTAGCGCTCGACACCCACTCACTCGAGACACACACGGAACAGATGATACAATGCTGCTGCGTTGGCAGCGGTTCACAAAGAATAACAACTCAACACATTCCGTGTCAATATCAACAACACCGCGTGGCCTTACAATGAAAACAAAATGTAGGTGCACGTACTTCCGTTGTAAACGTTTCGGGCAATGGCCCTTCTTCATGGCACAAAGGCAGCACGGCCATGGGAGACGGAGTGAACGACGCCGAGGTTGGAGACTGTGAGACCCTCAGACAACGTGGCCCTGACAATCCGAGTCCCCTGCGTGTACACGTGTGTGTGTGTACGTGTGTGTGTACGTGTGTCAGTGCGTGTGTGTGCGTGTGTGTGCGTGTGCGCGTGTGTGTGTGTGCGCGTGCGTGTGTGTACGTGTGTGTGTGTGTACGTGTGTGTGTGCACGTGTGTGTGTACGTGTGTGCATGCGTGCGTGTGTGTACGTGTGTGCGTGCGTGTACGTGTGTGTGTGCGTGTACGTGTGTGCGTGCATGTGCGCGCGCGTGTGTGTGTGTACGTGTGTGTGCGCGCGTGTGTGTGCACGTGTGTGTGTGTACGTGTGTGTGTGTACATGTGTGTGTGTGTACGTGTGCGCGTCCCCGCCCACCTTTGTCTCCCAGGATGCCGTCGATGCTGTGCTTCGCCTTCTTGTCGCCGTCGTCGCCGAAGTCCTTCTTCTCGGCGCCCTCCTCCTCCTCCTCCTCGTCGTCGCGTTTGCCGAACTTGGCGCGCAAGATGCGGCTGATGGAGCTCACTGCGAGCAGCAGCAGCACACAGACAGCAGCACAGAGACAGCAGCACAGAGACAGCAGCAGCACACAGACAGCAGCACACAGACAGCAGCACAGAGACAGCAGCACAGAGACAGCAGCAGCACACAGACAGCAGCACACAGACAGCAGCACAGAGACAGCAGCACAGAGACAGCAGCAGCACACAGACAGCAGCACAGAGACAGCAGCAGCACAGAGACAGAAGCACAGATACAGCAGCACAGAGACAGACAGCAGCACAGATACAGAGACAGAAGCACAGAGACAGAGACAGCAGCACAGAGACAGCAGCACAGAGACAGAGACAGCAGCACAGAGACAGAGACAGCAGCACAGAGACAGCAGCAGCACAGAGACAGCAGCACACAGACAGCAGCACAGAGACAGAAATAGCAGCACAGAGACAGCAGCACAGAGACAGCAGCAGCACAGAGACAGAGACAGCAGCACAGAGACAGCAGCACAGAGACAGAGACAGCAGCACAGAGACAGAGACAGCAGCACACAGAGACAGCAGCACAGATACAGCAGCAGCACAGATACAGCAGCAGCACAGAGACAGCAGCAGCACAGAGACAGCAGCAGCACAGAGACAGCAGCACAGAGACGACCGCCGTTGAGGAGGAGGAGGAGGCGCCCCCCCCCCCAAGTCGCTCCCCTCACGCGGGGCTCTCAGAGGGCCCCCCCGCCGGCCAGGGCCCACAAACTCGAGCACGAGAAGTCCTCGACTCGTCGATGTTCATTTATAAATCATCGCTGTAGACGCCGCACGTGTAGCGTGTGTGTGTGTGAGTGTGTGTGCGTGTGCATGTGTGCATGTGTGCGTGGTGCGTGGTGCGTGGTGCGTGGTGCGTGTGTGTGTGTGCGTGTGTGCGTGGTGCGTGTGTGCGTGGTGCGTGTGTGCGTGGTGCGTGTGTGCGTGTATGCGTGGTGCGTGTGCGTCTATCGTTGAACTGTGTGTGCGTGTGTGTGCGTGTGTGTGCGTGTGTGCGTGTGTGTGTGCGTCTATCGTTGAACTGTGTGTGTGTGCGTGTGTGTGGGTGTGCGTGCGTGTGCGTGCGGTGTGTGTGCGTTTATCGTTGAACTGTGTGTGCGTGTGTGCGTGCGTGTGTGCGTGCGTCTAGCGTTGAACTGTGTGTGCGTGTGTGCGTCTAGCGTTGAACTGTGTGCGTGTGTGCGTGTGCGTGCGTGCGTCTAGCGTTGAACTGTGTGTGCGTGTGTGTGCGTGTGCGTGTGTGCGTCCAGCGTTGAACTGTGTGCGTGTGTGCGTGTGTGCGCGCGTGTGTGCGCGTGTGTACGTGTGTGTCTATCGTTGAACTGTGTGTGCGAAATGCGTGGGGAGGCGACGGTCGGGTGACTCCCGCGCGTCAATTCATTCTGCAGTTGTAGTTTAGTTTCAACCACTTGTTCAAATGTCACTGTCGTCATTTGTATTCTTGTTTAAATTATTTCTTCCGGACAATAAACGATCCCTCGCGATGGAGTTGTTTTGTTGTTTCAGTTGCTGCTGCTGCGAGCGAAGTGGCGCGTGTGTGCACGATGGCCGCGTGACGACGGCACACGCGACATTTGTAAATCTACAACTTACACAGGGCACATTTATACAATGAACAACGCACCCAGCCAACAGCACACACACACACATATATACATAGACACATACACATATGTATAAAATATGAGCAATAAGTACACGATGCACATCACCGGTACCATGCAGCGTACGCTCCTGGCTCTAACAAGTGGCAGCTGTGTTGCGCGAGCGAGTTTTAATGACAGACGTTAATGGGCTGAGACTGGCGGCTCGAGTGAGTGAGTGGTGATTTATTTGGGAGATCGTTTCGCGTGGAGGCTGCAGCAGCAGCGGCAGCTCTGTGTCTGTACGAGAGAGAACCAGGAGAGAGTCCCGACTCGCGTTCTCTTTGCAGGGACACGGCTCATCAACCCCCCCCCACACCGAATTGACGCCTCTGCCGGGGCTATTCGGCCGTCAGCCGATGCGAGTTATTGTAGACATCAACTCAGGGTGACTTACCAGAATTACATTTCACATAAGAGCTTTACAAGAATGTATTTTGTGTTAAGTGATTACGCGTCATGCATTGCGTGCGTGCGGAGAGGGCGATGACCACCAGATCGACGCGTGGTGTGCGAACACCGCGCGCCTCAGACACGCGTTTGATGGTCGTCCAGTTTTATTATTTGGCGGAAATGTTCCGCGAGTCCTCCTCTAGCGGTCCAGTGGCGCCGCGTTAAACCCCCTCGGCCGCGTGAATCGTCGAGTCGCTCGCTCGCCGTGAGAGTTCCGGCTGCGTCGACTGTCGCGTGCAACGTCGAGTCGGTGACGCGTGCGCGCCGGGGCGATAGCCGGAGACGGCGAAACTGGGACGCACGTGGACATCCATCCACGTGTGCACGGGGACATCCATCCACGTGTGCACGGGGACATCCATCCACGTGTGCACGGGGACATCCATCCACGTGTGCACGGGGAACGGAGTCCAGCCACTACCCACAGAGAGGATCGTTGTACACGCTCCAGCACGCACACACACCCACACGCGTGTGTGTGTGTGTATGCTGGAGCGTGTGTACACACCCACACGCGTGTGTGTACACAGCAGCAGCTCTGTGTCTGCGTGTGTACACGCGCGCGTGTGTGTGTACATGCTGGAGTGTGACACGTAAACACAATCTGTGTTTAAGCGCGGGTGTGCGCGCGCGTGTGGATGCAGTCTATAGCAACTACACACACACATACAGTCCATAGCAACTACACACACACAGTCCATAGCAACTACACACACACATACAGTCTATAGCAACTACACACACACATACAGTCCATAGCAACTACACACACACAGTCCATAGCAACTACACACACACATACAGTCTATAGCAACTACACACACACATACAGTCTATAGCAACTACACACACACAGTCTATAGCAACTACACACACACAGGTACAGTCTATAGCAACTACACACACATACAGTCTATAGCAACTCCACAGGTACAGTCTATAGCAGCTCCACACACATACAGTCTATAGCAACTACACACACACATACAGTCTATAGCAACTACACACACACACAGTCTATAGCAACTACACACACACAGGTACAGTCTATAGCAACTACACACACATACAGTCTATAGCAACTCCACAGGTACAGTCTATAGCAGCTCCACACACATACAGTCTATAGCAACTACACACACACATACAGTCCATAGCAACTACACACACACAGTCCATAGCAACTACACACACACATACAGTCTATAGCAACTACACACACACATACAGTCTATAGCAACTCCGTGTGACAGTCTATAGCAACTACACACATACAGTCTATAGCAACTACACACACACACACAGTCTATAGCAACTACACACACATACAGTCTATAGCAACTCCACAGGTACAGTCTATAGCAACTACACACACATACAGTCTATAGCAACTCCACAGGTACAGTCTATAGCAGCTCCACACACATACAGTCTATAGCAACTACACACACATACAGTCCATAGCAACTACACACACACACACACAGTCCATAACAACTACACACACACATACAGTTTATAGCAACTACACACGGGTAAGTCTCTAGCAACTTCACACACATATAGTCTATAGCAACTACACACAGTCTATAGCAACTCCACACACATACAGTCTATAGCAACTACACACACACACACAGTCTATAGTAACTACACACACAGTCTATAGCAAATACAAACACATACAGTCTATAGCAACTCCACACACATACAGTCTATAGCAACTACACACACAGGTAGTCTATAGCAACTACATACAGGTACAGTCTATAGCAACTACACACATACAGTCTCTAGCAACTCCATACACATACAGTCTATAGCAACTCCACACAAATACAGTCTATATCAACTACACACACACAGTCTATAGCAACTCCACGAGCTGGGATGCGGAACGCGAAGTCGCAGCGAGCGTGTCATATGAACGTCGGCAGAGTGATGCCACAGATGTAGAGTGGCCCTCTAAGAGAGAGGGAGAGGAGACGGAGCGAAGTGTGACGGTACGAGAGAGGAAGGCGAGTGGGGGGCCGGTCACGTAGCGCGGTGGGTATCGCCTGAACAGGCGACACACGCACGGGGAGTGGGGGGTGATGATGATGAGTGAAGATGCGGGAGAGATTCGTTTTGGATCACTAGGGATGCTGATGATGATTGTGAGTGAAGATGTGGGGGTGATGAGGTGTTCACGAGTGAGCGCACGCGTGAACATCGCTCAGAGGTTTGCCAGAAGAATATGCGGTTAAAAGCGATTCCGATTTCACTCAGAACGCAGACAAAGATCCCCCCGACAGCCTTCACAGACTGTTGGGACAAGTGCTGTGCACACAAGGTAGACCTGAACAATGACAAGCGGATGTAATATTGACACAATTGTTTCTCTACAGGCACGTAACTCTCTGTGTGATCGTGTACACAACACACAGTGATCGTGTACACAACACACAGGCTCTGCGTAGAACACAAAGACACAACGACATCCGTTCGCCACCAAGTTGCGTGGACGTCATCACGAGGCTTGTGCCAGGCTGGGTGCAGCTTGCACCTATGTATACATTCTTAAACACACGTACATGTATATATATACACACTACACACACCGACACATAGACGCATATATGTACGTTGCTAGTGTAAAACACGTCCGTGTTTTCGCACACATGTATGAACGCACGCATAGACACGTGTAAGCACATATACTACGGTTGTTAAACGATAACCGGGTAAATCGGTAACCATTTTTAAAACGAATACCGGTTCAAAAAGGGAGAAACCGGTAACCGTTTCTAGTGGAATTCTAGAAACGAATGCGCCGGTTTGATACGCGCGGACGGACAAACCGCACGGCGAGAACGGCGACGGCGCGGCCCACCACCACCACCACCACACCCCACTACCACCACCACCACACTGCACCCCCCACCACCACCACCACACTACACCCCCCCACCACCACCACACTGCACCCCCCCACCACCACCACACTGCACCCCCCCACCACCACCACACTGCACCCCACCACCACCACCACACTGCACCCCACCACCACCACCACACTGCACCCCACCACCACCACCACACTGCACCCCACCACCACCACCACACTGCACCCCACCACCACCACCACACTGCACCCCACCACCACCACCACACTGCACCCCCCCACCACCACCACACTGCACCCCCCCACCACCACCACACTGCACCCCACCACCACCACCACACTGCACCCCACCACCACCACCACACTGCACCCCACCACCACCACCACACTGCACCCCACCACCACCACCACACTGCACACCACCACCACACTGCACCCCACCACCACCACTACCACGCCGCCCGCAGGTCGACTAACGGTGGTTACTACCCATTGTCCACCCAGCAGCAGCAGCTGCTGGGTGGACAAGAAGGTGCAGGGGTGAAGGAGGGGGGGGGGGTGAAGGAGGGGGGGGGGCTAAATGAGGGGGGCGAAGGATGGGGGGTGAAGGAGGGGGGATGAAACAAAAACTTTCCACATCGTCTCAGCTGCCGCGTCGGGCGCTGGGATCGAACCGGCCACCTCTGCATTGCAAGTGCGGTGGTCGTTTGTTGCTCGACATTTCTACACGAGTGGCACAATCCGAGGCCGGGTTTTTTTTACGATTTTCATGGCGAAAGTGGTCATGCGGAGATCCCTATCTTAACGGCCTGACACGCGTACACACGTGCACACATGCACACACGTGCAGACATGCACACACGCGCACACACGTGCAGACATGCACACACGCGCACACACGTGCACACACGTGCACACATGCGCACACACGTGCACACATGCGCACACACGTGCACACATGCACACACACGCACACACGTGCAGACATGCACGCAGGCCGTACAGACATGAAGACATAATCAGACGAATGAAAAACACATACCTATATCGAGATATATATATACACACACACACACCTAAGTATACACGTCAACATATACACATGTATATAAATAAGTGTACGTATACATGTACATAAGAGTACAATACAGTGCGCCAAATATACAAACACGTACACACACGCGTGTACACATTTGTACAGATACACACCATTTGCACATGAACATACAAACACACACACCTGTCACACGCACACACACACACCTGACATACACATTTATACACACATGCATAAGAACGAATACAAACACACCTGTACACAACGTACCACACACACCTGTCACATCGATACAGAAGGTGAAGATCTGTCGCATACCTACGCGCACACACAATCAGCACACACACACAATCAGCACACACACACACCTGTCACACACACACACCTGTCACACACACACACCTGTCACACACACACACCTGTCACACACACACACCTGTCACACACACACACACGCACGAGGCCCGCGGTGCGCGAGTCGCGCTGCCCCCGCTCGCGCCGCGCATACCCGAGGGCACCGAGGCGCGGTCACACACGCCGTCCTTCAGCAGCCGGTCCCGGATCTCCCAGCTGAACATACCCGGGTTCTCGCGCTTGTACTCCTCGATCTTTCGCTCCACGTCGGTGCTCGCCACCTGCTGCACGTGGTCGACACGGGGGGGGGGGGGGGGAGACACGCCGCCCAGTCAGCGCCCGGCGCGGACCGACTCGCACGATCACTCACTCGGGCACTCACTCACAGACTCACTCTCACTCACTCTCTCACAGACTCAATCACGCAGGCACTCACTCACAGACTCAATCACTCAGGGACTCACTCAATCACAGACTCAATCACTCAGGGACTCACTCGTACACTCACTCACAGACTCACTCACTCACAGACTCACTCACTCACAGACTCAATCACTCAGGCACTCACTCACAGACTCAATCACTCAGGCACTCACTCAATCACTCAGGCACTCACAAACACAGACTCAATCACTCAGGGACTCACTCGTACACTCACTCACAGACTCAATCACTCAGGGACTCACTCAATCACTCAGGCACTCACTCACAGACTCAATCACTCAGGAACTCACTCGTACACTCACTCACTCACAGACTCAATAACTCAGGGACTCACTCGTACACTCACTCACTCAGGCACTCACTCGCGAGCCCAATTAATCACAGACGCGTGTACTTACCGATTCACAGACTCACTCACCGACGCATTCACTCACTCACCCACGAGCCAATCATTCGCTCATCTACTCTTCATTCACTCACTCACAGACTCAGCCACGCGCGCGCATCGACTCACTCCTTCACTCATTCATTCACTCATTCATCCACTCACAGACACGACCACGACGCCTCTCGCGTGCTCACTGCGACCCGCTTCAGAGGAGCAGCACACGTGTATTCGTTCGTTCGTTCGTTCATTCCTTCGTTCGGTCCCTCGGACTGGTGCATCCCTAATGTGTGTACGCGGCTGATCTTAGCGTCGATTAACGCAACTAATCGCGTTAGTATCTGCGTCGAGTCGTTAGCTTCATCTGGAACGAGTTCGTGCTCCTCTCCGTGTTGTGTAAATGTTTTAGCGCTCGTGGTGTTCACGGGAGGGGTGAGCGCGCACGCGGTCCGTGCCGACCGCCCACCGCGTGCAGCGAGCCGCGTGCGTTGGGGCCGGTGTCTGTCGATTGGGTTGGCGTGACCCCAGCAGTCGCTAGAGGCCGCTACATTGACAACGTATTGTCTGAATAACATCAAACGATCGATAATTGCATCGAATCGAGACCCTGAATCGCGACGATTAATTTGATTCGCCAGCTGTGCATCGTTAAAACTAAATATATATTTATATATATATACATGTGTAAGATTCCATCAGCCTTGTAAAACACCAGCGGCGCATGCCTGCGAGCCGACACAGAGCCCGTGGATATCCACTCACGTGTTCTCAGAGAACTGTAATCCACATGAGCACACCGCGTGCCCCGAAGAGATACAAACACGGATGTAAAACAATCTGTATTCGTACACGCGTACACACACGTGTTCAGCTCCGTCTCGTTACACGTGTGTGTCTGTGTGCGCTGGCGACCTCATCGCTCGTGTGCCTTGCCGGCCTTCATAGGTGCTCGATAACAGCACTTGCCCCAAAAGTCTGTTTCGGCTATACGGGGAATCTTTGTCTTTGTGTCGTCTCTAACATTCCGGAGACCCCCACACCATTTGTGTCTCCCAATTTGTAGATGTTTTCCACACCGCACAAGGTGCGCATTTAAGGTTGAGTCGACCTAGGGGAGGCCCAAGACCGGTTAAAATAATCGTCAGTGGTGTTGGCCGTGAGCGGGAATCGAATCGAACACATGTGGCGGGGTTTGGAGCGCAGCGCGCTAACCGCTACACTACCGCTCCCCACACATACATATACAACATGCAAAAACACACACACACACACATCCACACACACACCGGTATGCATGAAACACACACATCCACACACACACCGGTATGCATGAAACACACACACACACATCCACACACACACCGGTATGCATGAAACACACACATCCACAAACACACCAGTATGCAAAAACACACACACACACATCCACACACACACCGGTATGCATGAAACACACACATCCACAAACACACCAGTATGCAAAAAACACACACACACACACATCCACACACACACACACATCGGCATGCATAAAACACACACACACACATCCACACACACACATGCGCGCGGTGTGAATGTGCGTGCGCGCTCGTCAGTAAAACCGGGCAACGACAATGAAACGAGAGCCACGGTCTGGAGTGCCGACACGCGGCGTGGTATTTACTGCGTCAACACCGCCGATGCGGCAACAGCGGGAAGCTCACCAAAGTTGTCGAAGGCTTGATGATGATGATGGTGACGGTGACGATGATCGCGGGGGTTGGTGATGAATGTGGTGGTGGCAGTGTTCGTGGTCGTGACAATGATTCCAAGAATAATAATCATTACAATTCACCGGTCTTTCCACAGCGCTGAACCACCACATCCCAGACTTTAACCCGAACTCCACCAGGTGGCTTGCAGAGGAATTCCCTGATGCCAAGTCGATGCCGGCGCTAAGCGCGCGCGACAATGTACTGGGTGCGATATTCATTGTATCGACACCAACTGTTCACGTAGTAGATTTTAAATGTTAGTAGACACGTGCCATTACGCGTTTGCTGCGTATACATATATGTGAATGTGCGTCTCGCCATTAGCTTGTGGGGAGCGGTCGTGTGGCGGTTAGCGCGCTACGCTACGAACCCGACCCACCCGAGTTCGATTCCCGCTCACGGCCATCAACACCAGGTGCGATTATCTGAACCGATCTTGGGCATCCCCTAGGTCGACTCAGCCTCAATTGAGTACGTGGTGCGATGTGCGAAACATCGCCGCGAGGGAGACAAAGGCGGCCGGACGTGATGCTGAACACACACCCCCTCGTGTGCCGTGCCGGCCTTCATAGGTGCTCGCTAACAGCACTGGCCCCAACAGTCTGTTGAGGTTATACGGGGCTCTTTGTCTTTGTTTGGTGTGACTGAGTGTCTGTGTGTGCACGTGCCATTCTGACTTGGCCGTGCAGGTTTGCTTTGACGCCCGGGACACTTGCCAACGAGATGTCCCATCTCGACTGAGACGTTCCATTTCCAGCAAAACGTTCCATTCTCCAGGAATTATCCAAGTGATATGTTATTTTAATCAATTAATTAAAAAAACGTTCACGAACCAATTCGGCTGCGTTCAATCCGACGTGGAGTGACGGGGTGGTGGTGGTGGTCCCGGGATCGACTCTGAGTGACCCCTCCCCCGAGGGCCCCCTGTACCTCTCTGGGTCTCTCCAAGTCTCTGAGTGAGTCTCTCTGTGTCTCTCTGGGTGGGTCTCTCCGAGTCTCTCTGAGTGAGTCTCTCTGTGTCTCTCTGAGTCTCTCCGAGTGAGTCTCTCTGAGTGATCTGCGTGGAGTCGCGCGAGGCGCCTTCTGCTCATGGGCAGGAGGTGAGGGGGGAGGGGGCGACGAGTCACGACGGGGGGGAGGCGAGGGGGGGGGGTGCACGGGAACCCCGAGGCCGAATCCGGGGCCGGCCTCGGGGTTGTGAGGGTCGCCTGGGGTGCGGGGGGTGGGGGCTAAGGGAGGAGGGGGGCGCCAGGCTGTTGCTCACCGCGTGAGATTGGGAGTGGTGGTGGTTGGGGTGGAGGGCGAGTGGTGGTTGTGGTGTTGATGGTGGTGGTGGGGGTCGATGTCATCTAAGTTGTCTCATCCATCTAACCCCCAACTCCTGGGTCTGTCCCGTGACCTGCCAGCAGCAAGCCTTCCACACTTCACGTGATAGCCTCCAAGTGCACCTAGCCTGGCACAAGCGCTGTGGTAACGTCGTCGCTACTTAGTGGTAGATGGTGGCTATTGCTGTTGCTGTTGATGGTGGTGGTACTGCTATGATTGCTCTTCTATGATGGTGGTCGTGGAGGTGTAAGTGGCGGTAACGGTGATGCTGATGCTTGGTCATGGTGGTGCTGCTTCTGTCCGTGCTGCTGCTTGTCGTTTATGGCCATATGGGGCGAGTGGCTGGCTTAGTGAGTGAATGAGTGTCCGCTGAATGAATGAGTCAGTGGGTGAGCGTCTGTCTGGCTGGGCTGAGTGAGTGAATGAGTCAGTGAGTGAGCATCTGGTGGTGAGGTGCCATCCATCCCATCCATCCATCACGCTCACCCGGGGCTTACTGCCTCCGATGGCCCCGGGCCGGATGGATCCGGTCTCCTGGTATCGGCACAGAATCTTGGAGACGCAGCCGTGCGAGACGCGAAGCTGGCGGGAGATGACGCAGGGCCTCACGCCGTGGTGCGCCAACTCCACGATCTTGTGCCGGATGTGATTGGGCAAGGGGCGCCCGTTGATGAACACTCCCCCCAGCTGGTTCACGCGACCCTGGCCCAGAGGGGTCGACACTGCCCGGGACAAGAGGGGGGGGGGGAGGGGGGTCACAAAGTGGGAGGGGGGGCGTTAGGTTCTCGGTCGCGGCAGTGGTGCAGGTGACCTGTGGCGCATTCAGAATTGGCAGCCTGTTGAAATTTAGCCGAGGTTTTGCTTTGTGTTGTTGTTACTTTTATCAGCGAAGGTCTCTGTTTTTACAAATGTTGACTTGTATTGACTGCCTCCGCACCCTCCCTGGGACGTTTCTAGATCCGTCTCTGAAGGGAACGATGTGGATAGTGGTGGTGGCCGTGTTGATCCTGCCGTTGCTATTTGATTAATGAATTTAAGAGATATATTTATTGTATTGTTTGTTGTTGTTGTTGTAACTTGCCGACCCGCCCCTACTGGACATCTGTGAAAAAGAGCTTCATAGCTCATCGGATTCCTCCTCCCGCAGTCTAAATAAAGATGTTGATTCTGATCAGTATTACACCTGCGTGAGCATCCTTTGACATGGAACATCTCGTCGTTGCAAGGACGTCCCGTGTGTCGATCGACGCGTACACAAAGCACGCGCGTAACGACGCGTGTACACCTCCATCCCATAGTCTTCATTCATACAATCACTCCCAGCCAAACACGCACACACACACACACACGAGTGTGTGTATATATAGTATTCATACACACGCGATGCACACTGCGGGTTCACGAGAACGCACTCGACCCGTGACAGCCGCAAGTGTTGTGTGCGAGTGAGTTTTAATTACTCGGTGTGATGGCGGTGTGGTGATGACGATTATTGTGTTAATTGTGATTGTTATTATTGTGTTGTGTTTAGTGTTTATTGTGATTATTGTTATTATTGTGACTATTGTGTTTGTTGATATTGTGATTATTGTGACTATTGTGTTTGTTGATATTATTGCGTTTGTGTGTATTGTTAGTGTGTTTATTGTGTTTCTTGTGTTTATTCGTTGTGTTTACTGGGGCGGAAACTTTGCTCCCCCATCACCTAACCTGCGGACAAGACACATTCGTTATATCCAGCAGTGGATAGACCAAGGACTGTCTTTGACTGCACTATACCGACGATAGACTTCTAACAGTAATTGTTAAGGACATTGTTTGTTTGCTTTGTTTAACGTGCACAACTTGTATTACCTTACGTGAATGTAATTCCGGGCCGAGGTGAGCCACACTGGTGCAGTATGGTCAAATAGACCCCATGACCAACGACAAAGTTGTGTGGGAGGAGGAGGCTTGATTCATCCAGCAGTGGATTTGCTCAAAGGACTGCACAAAATCTATACAGTATTCATGATATGTGTGTGTGTGGTATATTGTTGGTAAGATGCTGGGAATTTATATCAGGGGTCATTAGAATCCCCGGTCCACGCCGTGTTTTTCCAATTATTGACACGGGAGGTTCATCCCCCCGTGCTCACTCACACGGGCACTCGAGTTGCCATCATTTTGCACGTCCAGAAAATAAACCCAAGGGCCTAAATAATTACGCTTCGTTAGATATTAACAAAATAATTTAAAATATCACCGACACGTTTATGTATTTTTCTGCGATAATGCGGAGGTATAATCTCTCTTTCCGACCCGTTCATGTTCGTGTTAAAATAATTAATTAGATCCCACACGCATTTTGTTAGGTAATTAATTTAGTTGAGTTAGAGTTCGTTGACTTTGGTTGAGTTTTAGTTAATATTGGCGCGCCTTCGTTTGTTTATTTATTTGAGCCGACATTGACGTGACCTGTTTTCTTTTTCGTATCAATGTTGTCAGCCAACCGAGCGGCCCTGAAAAAGAGCTCCTTAGCTCTGCGGGCTTTAGTCAGTGGGGACTCCACTCCTGCTTCTGATCCTGACGATAAGTAGCGCACCCCCAGAAGGGAGTGTGGCGGATGGGATGTGTCAAGCGATAACTAGGCGGTAGATTCAACGTGGGGAGTGAATAAGGAGGAGGAGGCACGGGCCTGGCTCTGCCCGCGACTCTGCCGAAGTCGCGGGCGGGACCAGGGAGACTCCGAGGGGTGTCGCCCTGAGACTCCGGGCTCCCGTTTGCGCGCGGGACGTGGCCCGCCTCAAGGTGTCCTCCACCTGGTCTACGCACGCGTTTTTTAATTATACGAAAAATGTAGTCTCATACGTTACAATTCCTTCTACTTTCATTTTCAGATTAAACACTACAAGGAGCCTAAATGTATGACGGGAGCGCTTGTTAAGCGCGCGAGCGTGAGAATTAACAATCTCTGTGCCGGTGTCGTCTTGAGATGGGAATGGTGGGGGGGGGGGGAGCTATGACCCCGGCACGCACGGCGCTACTCTTGTGAAGCGTCTCACCGGCTCTCAAACGTCAACACGCAGCGGGGAGTGGGGGCGGGAGTGGGGGGGCAGCACATTCCTCGATGGAGATTATCGGCAGGGGGTGGGAATTGAACCGGGAAGTGAAACCCGCAGGGCTCGGTACGCCAGGCCCCTGTGTGGTGAATCCAGGGGGGGGGGGGGCTTGCTGCGGGGTTAATCAACATTGTTGTCATCATCATTCATCATGATTACAACAACAACAATAATCATTGCGACATCGCCATAACGGTTGGAGATAACGGGCCCCGCGATCGCTCCGTGCGTCTCGCTCCGTCGGGACGATCGCGCTCACGGGCGACATAAAGCGAACACATTTACTGGTGACTGACGACACACCAGAGACGCCGGGCGAGGAGGAGGAGGAGGAGGCGGAGCGCGTGATTCATCGCTCCCTGGGTGCGAGACGGCTGCGCTACACCGCGCGTGTTTCTATCGCGTCGCGATGTGTTTATTAAATTGCGGCCCAGCACTCCCTTGAGAAACGAGGCGGCTGGGTCCCTGAACGCGCCACTCGCCCGGTGTTTACATCAACGGCGAATGGAGTTTCGTGTCGTCAGAAAGCTGACACTCGGCTGCGTGAATTCCACTCACTCGCGCCTGTACAACACGCGCCACGCATCGGATATCATCAGCAGCGACTGTGCGCGCGCATTCCGGGTTACAATTACACATTTACTGGGGGAGGAGGAGGAGGGGGGGGGGGGTCTCAATAAAAAAATACCTATATTTAAAAATTACTTAAGAGCTTAAATTATTGCTAAGATTTTAATCTCCGCGCGTGTCACCAGAACGGCTCCGACGTCAAAGAGACGCTCACAGGTGGCAACAGCCGCCTTGGGTTGCTCGGACGTAAGCGGGGTAACTGCGCAACCCTGCGGCGACGTTGGCCACGGACGACCCCGGCAGGTCGATGGAAGAAGACGCCCCGGGGATTTGCCTGCGTTGGCAGCACGGAGCGAGTGTGCCTACCAAGCAAAACGGGCAGCAGTGGTTCGATGATGATCGATGATTCTTTTTTAAAGGTATTATTTGGGGTGATCCTGCATGCTGCGTTGGCAGTGGTGCACAAGTACAATTGATGATATTAATAAGAATTACAAACAAACCTCAACGCGTTTGTCAATAACTCTGTGTGGCCTTTAAACATTCATATTACATATATATGTGTGTGTGTGTGCATGTGCCTTCCCTTTAAAAGGCAGCGCGTAATTGACGAATTTGTTCAGAGTTTGTGTTTTGTGTAAGTGTTGATGCAGGCAGAGTACGAGGGCAGGAGACAGAACAGAGGCAGGGATAAATGGGAAGCTGCTGATGATAGATTAATGCGAGGCCAAAAAAACGCAGACACACGCACACAGACAGACATACGCGCACAGACACACACGGACACATGCAGACATACACGCACAGACACACACGGACACATGCACACAGACAGACACATGCACACAGACAGACACACGCACAGACACACACGGACACATGCACACAGACAGACACATGCGCACAGACACACACGGACACACGCACACAGACAGACACACGCTCACAGACACACGCACACGCAAACAGAAAGACACGCGTACAGACACACACGCACACACACACAGACACACGGGCACACACACAGACACACGGACACGCGCGCGCGTGCACGCCAAACGTGGTGGGACGCGGAGAGTCGGGTCGCGGCCCCGATTCAGCCGTGATTATTCCCAGTCATGTTGCGCCTAATCCTTTCATCAAATCCGTTTGCTAATCGTGTTCCACCTCGCGAGCCGCAGCCCCTCTATCCGAGCACTCGAGACGCGTGTAGATGCGGGGGCCCCGGGAGGAAACACGCGGGCTGGAACGCATAGCCCGAGGCGAGAGTTGTCACTCGCCGAGACACAGTTTCACTCGCCGAGAAATAGACTCGCTCGCCAGAAAATAATCTCACTCGCTGGGGAATTGTCTCACTCGCTGAGACACAGACTCACTCACTGAGACATAGTCTCACTCGCTGAGACACAGACTCACTCACTGAGACATAGTCTCACTCGCTGAGACACAGACTCACTCACTGAGACATAGTCTCACTCGCTGAGACACAGACTCACTCACTGAGACAGACTCACTCACTGAGACATAGTCTCACTCGCTGAGACACAGACTCACTCACCGAGACATAGACTCACTCACCGAGACATAGTCTCACTCGCTGAGACACACTCACTCACTGAGACACAGACTCACTCACTGAGACACAGTCTCACTCGCTGAGACACATACTCACTCACTGAGACACAGACTCACTCACTGAGACATAGTCTCACTCGCTGAGACAGAGTCTCACTCGCCGTGTGGTCGTAGTCCCACGTGCGCGCGAAACCCCGAATGTCGCGCCCGTGCCCATCGAGCTACCCACGTGGGCCCTCTCTCAGGTGGTGACGCTGCTGCGGCTATGCTGCTCGTGGTGCACAGGTGACGTGTGGCAGGTAACCATCTCAACACGTCCCGTGTCAAAAATAACCCTGCGGCCTTGCACATTACAACTACACGTGTATATATATACAGTGTGGCGCTGAGGGCCAATGGCTTTTTTGTGCACAGCACGCGGGATCCAGCCACTCAAGGCGCTCGTCACCGACTCTGCCCGACAAGGCACAGGACTCGGCACGCGGTGGGTTTGTTGGAGGTGGTCGCGGTCTAAGCTCCAGATGCCGGCGGACATCGTCGGGCAGGAAGATCCCACGCAGCAAGTGGCTCTGAGTAGACAGGGGAAGTTCTCCACCCAGCCAGGGCGCTTGGGGTTGGGGGGGCGCGGGGGGCCACGCTGCACCCCCCCCCCCACAACGCGGCGAGGTAACGCACTGCTTGGGTGGAGGGGTAATCATTAGAGGCGCTTTAACGTGTTCGTTTGTTTGTTTTAACCTTTAATAACAACAACAACAACAAACAACGACACGGGGCTCGGCTGGATTAACAAATCCCAGGATAACTCGACGCACGCGCGCACACGCTCTGTTTAGACCACAAACACACAGAGCACCACCACTGCCACCACCCACCACCACCAGTCGACTCACCTTCCAGCGGGAAGCCGCTTCGGGGGTAGTTCTGTCCTGGTGCCGGGCGCATCATCCTGAGAACTCTGCTGCATAAACACCGGGCCGGCAAAGTGCTGCTGATGATGCTGCTGCTGATGATGTCTATCGCTCTGGCTGATGCTGCTGCTTTTGCTGCGCGTTCAATAAACCGTGCTGAAAGTTGTAATACTTTCTCTCGTCTTGTCGTCGTTGTTTGTGGTTGTTGTTGTTGTTGTTGTTTGTGGTTGTTGTCGTCGCTTTATTGTTCTCTATGATCGTGGAAATCGCTCCTCGCACGGAGCACGGAGCGAGCCGAGCGCGGCGCTCAGCTGCGAACCGAGCGAGTAACTTCCCTTCCCACTCCTCCTCCTTCTCTCTCACTCCTCCTCCTCCTGCTGCTGTTGCACAACTTCTGCCTGTGTGTGTGTGTGTGTCTCTTGCCTGCCTGTGTGTGTGTCTCTTGCCTGTGCGTGTGTGCGTCTGCCTGCCTGTGCGTCTGCGTGTTAAAGAGTTTCTCTGTCTCCGTCGAAACGGCGGTGGGCACGGACGCCGCCGGCTGGGGGGGGGGGGTGTGGGCGGGGTGGCTCTCGCCCGGCTCCCTGCTTCGCGTTCGCACCGCCGCCTCTGCCACGACAACAGCAGCAGCAGTTCTCTCGCGCTCTCCACCCTCCTCCGAGTGCTTCTTCCCTCTCGTCCATGCGAGCGCCAACTTTCCCCAAGTGTCTTCTCGTTGTGTCTCCCCCTCGGCTCCCATTGGCTGCGAGGTCGGGGGGGGGGCAGTCGGCCATGAGAGGGCAACCCTCGCCTCCGATTGGGCCACGGCTCGCCGGAGAGGTATGTCGTGGTGGTCCTGTCGGTCGTGGTGGTCATCTCGGCCGTCTGGGCCACTTGGAAGAATTTCTCATTGCGCCGCGCACTTTGCGATGTTACGAGATTCTGTCGGTTAATTTAATGTGAAGTTCAATTCCGCTACTTTCCCTTGTTAACACGACAAGATGAAGTCTGTCGGTGCGTAGGAGAGCGAGCTCGTGGACGCGCCGCGACTAAGATAAGCCGACGAGAACAGGTCGCATCATTTTCACATTATATCTCCCGATCAACACAAGTTTAAAAGTCTGTTTTTAAAAACTTAATCATCTCCATCAATCGGACACACACGGGATTTTTAGGAGTAATTTGACACAATCGAACCGTGGACCACAGGTGATCGACAGAAATCTATCACCAATAGCAATGTGAATATCGAGTTAATTGGGGGGGGGGGGGGGGTCACTACATGACAGTAATAATTAGTGTAGGCGTCGGTCGTTCTGCAGAACGCGATCCACGTGTGCGCATCGTTAACGCACGTGTGACTCGCACACCACACGTGTATATAGGTGTAAGTGCACTTTGAGTACGACGTTTTAAATATAATTGTAAGTATAAATGCCATTCTAATAAAATATTCGTTTGCCCAATTAGCGGTTTGATAAATGTGTGAATGTGTGAATGCGTGTGTGTGTGTACGCGAATGGGTAGCGGTAGTGTAATGGTTAGCGCACTGCGCCACAAACCCGGCGAGCCCAGTTCACGACTACTGACATCAGCGGCGAATATTTAAACCGGTCATGGGCCTCCCCTAGTTCGAGTACCTGGTACGGTGCGGTGTTGAAAACATCAGAACCGGGGATACAAAGGCGGCCGGGCGTGGTGTTGGCCACCCACCCCATCGTGTATCGTGGCAGCTTTCATCGGTGCTCGCTAACAGCACTTGCCCCAACAGTTTGTGAAAGGCTACACGGTGTGTCTTTGTCTTTGTCACTCTTGCTGGAGAATCGTGATCATTATTATTTGGTTATTTCGGTTAAGTCACGTTAGGTTAAGACGTGACTTAACCGAAAGAACCAAATAATTCCTGCAGTCACGAAAGTTATAAAATTAAAATCCGTGATCACACAAACACGTGGGGCTCAATCATCCTCGACACCCGGGGGCTCCGTTCACGTGGAGTCTCAACGAGCATAAATCACCCTCTACACCGCGACCGCGAGGATGCTGTGGTCACAACTGTCACACCGAGTCACCGACTCTCATCGCTGGGAACAAAGTTGCTACCTCGCACCGGTCCCATGCAACTCAAATGCTGACGCAATAACATGTTGAGTAAAATACGTCACAATTATCAATTATAACTATTTACAGCCCGCTGTCAAGCCTCTCCAAAAAAACCCTGTCGGTCACGTGGAGTTGTTTGACCATACTTCCCCACGATGGTCAGGGCGGGTTTATTGTGCAGTGCGCCAACTGCTGTGCCACCGCTCCCTTGTAACGTATTGCACAATAATGCAATTCCATATGATTTTTAAATGTTGCTCTGACGAGCGGCCCATGCATGGTGTAGAGAGAGGGAGGGAGTACGTGCCAATGCATGTCGGTAAACCAGCGGATTTTATTCCGCACGCCTCACTGCTGATGAGCCCCAGAAGACGGGAACCCTGCCCGTGTTGAAACGCGTGCTGCGAATCGCAGTGTGGAGGCCGACCGCGGGTCGATGGAACTGAACATCGTTCGATTTCGGGGTGGTGGGAGAGACACACCGGGAGGTAATTTCACGGCGGTGTCAGCGCACCGAGACCGGAGAAGCCGCGCCGTGGGGGATGCGATGACATGCGCGCATGTCATCGCATGTATGTACGCATGTCATCGCATGTATGTATGTAGAGAGCGGTGGTGCAGTGGTTCGCGCACCCCGCTACAAATTGAGTTCGATTCCCGCTTACGGCCAACATCGGTGACAATTTTCTGAACCGCTCCTGGGCATCCCCCCCCCCCCCCAAGTCGACTCAGCCTTACGCGAATACTTGATGCGGTGTGTAAACATCATAAACTGCGGGAGACAAAGGCGGCCAGGCGTGGTGTTGGCGCACCCAGCCCCGCGTGTGCCGTGCCGACCTTCAAAAGGTGTTCGCGAACAGCACTTGCCCCGACAGTCTGTTAGAGGCTACCCGGGGGATCTTTGTCTGTGTCGTGCAACACTTGTGTTCCACGCTAATTACCGCGCGCACTCAGGGTGGCATGAGGATGTTGTACGCGAACGGCATCCACACCGACACACACCAGCGGACCTCCATAGGCGCTCGGGTAAGTGCTTACAGCACTTGCCCCAGGAGCCGTAAGCAGCCTACACGGGGGATCTTTGTCTTTGTGACATGTATACGCGGTACGTGGTGTGATGGTTGATGAGCTCTGCGAGAGAGATGAAGACGTTGCCGCCACCACCACCACCAAGATTCCCCGCAGAGCCTCGCACAGACTGTTGGGGCACTACCATCATCATCAACAACAATTACGGCAAATCGCCGAGGGGGTGCGATGTGTGTCGACTGTTGATGTGTACACATGCACCTGTACACATGCGTGTGCACGCAGGTACACGTGTGCGTGTTTCACACGTGTTTCTTTTGCGATGCTGCTGCGTTGGCAGCGGTGCATACACGCGGACACAACACTCAGCACGTAGGTTCGTAACCTTGTCATCTTTAAAAGGGAGGGGTTAATATAAGTATATATACAATAGATGACGTTTCGGCCAACGGCCCATTTTTATTCGTAAGTTACGCGAAGCGAGTTTTTAAATGCAGAGCCTAACTTTGTGAACTTGACTCGTGTGGGTGTTGTTTGTCCATACTTCGTCGCGCTGGTCAATGCGGCAAAGAGGGGAATATGCACCGATGATGCCTTTCTTCGCCGATGGGAAATGTGACATTGTAGGCGTGTGCACACGTGTGTACGCGTCTGTGTGTATTGAGTATGTAGGTATGTATGCATAGGTGTGTATATATATATGTGTGTACGTGTTTGTGTTTAACAGCCCTTACCCCTACAGTATGTTAGGCTAAATGGGGGATCTTTATCTTTGTGTTTGTGTATATGTTTGTCTATGTGTAGGTGTGTATATGCGTGTGAAACTGCGTATGTGTAAATGTGTACGTGTGTAAATATGAATGAGCATATGTTTTGTGTGTATGTGTGTGTGTAAATGTGTTTGTGCACGTGTGTTTGTCTATGTATGGGTGTATGCGTTGGTGTTTGTGTTTATAGTATGTGCATGCATAGCTGTGCACATAATACGTATGCGTATTTATGTATATGCATAAGTGTGTATATAGTTTGTGTATTATATGCCAAAGTGTGTATGCATGCTTGTGTGTATTTGGGTATATGTATATATGTGTATGGGCGTTGTGCTAGTCACAGACCCCCTCGTGTGCCGTTCCGGCCTTCATAGGTGCTGCTCGCCAACAGCACTTGCCCCTGCGATCTGTGAAGGTTACGCAGGGGATCTTTATTTGTGTAAATATGATCACGCGTATTTCCCGCACAGGCTGTTGGGGCGAGTGCTGTTCACGAGCACCGATTGGGTACCATATTCTACGGCGCACGAGGGTGTGATGCGGCAGAGTTCATGCTCGGCCGCCTTTGTCTCCCCCAGTGCTGACGTCAGCATACCGCACCAGGTTTACTCATCGAAGCGGGGAAGGGCCAGGTCAAGTTCTGAGACGACTCGCCACGGATGTGAGCCGTGGTCGGGGATCAAACTAAGGTGCTCGAGTTCGTTGCCGAGTTCGCGATCCACACGGTCTGTATCGCACGTGTGTGTGTGTACAGGTCACTAACAGCACTTGCCCCAACATCATGTGGAGGCTATACGGGGGGGGGGGTCTTTGTCTTAATTATGTGTGCGCGTGTGCTGGAGCGGTTAGCGCACTGCGCTACAAATCCGGCGACCCGAGTTCAATTCCCGCTCACGGCCAACGCCGTTTGCGAAAATCTAAACCGGTTCTGGGACTCCTCTAGGTCGACTCGGCCTCAAATGAGTACCTGGTGCGGTGTGTAGAAAACATCAGCACCGGGGAGACAAAGACGGCCGGGCGTGGTGCTGGCCAACGACCCCTTCGTGTGCTGTTCCGGCCTTCATTAGGTGCTCGCGAACAGCGCTTACCCCAACAGTCTGTGAAGGCGACACGGGGGCGATCTTTGTGTGTTTTATCGTTGTCGACGCCGTCTCTCTCCCCGATGTTTGTAGACTCGGAAACTGAGAGCCTGAATCAGAGTCTCCGCTCCGCGCGATCATCGCGGAGAAGTGTGAATGGGAATGAAGGGGGCCGCGATTGGCGATTGCATCTGTAATCATCTTTGTTATGTTTTTTTGTTAACTTTCTAAAGCGATGATTCGCTATTTATTTATTTATTTGTCTTAAACTTCCAACCGAACGGCGGGGGAGGCGCTTCTTCCTCGCTATTAAAACCCCGCTTTTGTGGCGCGTTTAAATCGGCGTTTCGTTCAGGTCGCTATTAAAATAACAGCGTCTGCTAAATAAAGGTTACGCGTTTTAGCTCACCGCTGGGACAATTAGCGACAATTCGAGATGCCCCGCAGTAATTTCTCACAATTATTTACCCATTTTTCGCTGACAAATTAAAAGGCGAGGAGGAGGATGTGCGCGCGCGCGCGGGGGTGAATTCTCAGATTTCACGAAAAAAAGTCTCTCCCCTCGATCCGCGTATTGCAGAGGACACCCCCCCTCGTCCCTCCACCCACCCACCACGGAACGAACACCAACAACGCTACCCAGCGTGACTGTCACTGTCACAGGCAGACTCACAGCCGCAGAGACACCCAGCGTGACTGTCACTGTCACAGGCAGACTCACAGCCGCAGTGTCACTCAGCGTGACTGTCACAGGCAGACTCACAGCCGCAGTGTCACTCAGCGTGACTGTCACAGGCAGACTCACAGCCGCAGTGTCACTCAGCGTGACTGTCACAGGCAGACTCACAGCCACAGTGACACCCAGCGTGACTGTCACAGGCAGACTCACAGCCGCAGTGACATCCAGCGTGACCGTCACGGTCACAGGCAGACTCACAGCCGCAGTGACACCCAGCGTGACTGTCACAGGCAGACTCACAGCCGCAGTGACACCACCCAGCGTGACTGTCACAGGCAGACTCACAGCCGCAGTGACACCCAGCGTGACTGTCACAGGCAGACTCACAGCCGCAGTGTCACTCAGCGTGACTGTCACAGGCAGACTCACAGCCGCAGTGTCACTCAGCGTGACTGTCACAGGCAGACTCACAGCCGCAGTGTCACTCAGCGTGACTGTCACAGGCAGACTCACAGCCACAGTGACACCCAGCGTGACTGTCACAGGCAGACTCACAGCCGCAGTGACATCCAGCGTGACCGTCACGGTCACAGGCAGACTCACAGCCGCAGTGACACCCAGCGTGACTGTCACAGGCAGACTCACAGCCGCAGTGACACCACCCAGCGTGACTGTCACAGGCAGACTCACAGCCGCAGTGACACCACCCAGCGTGACTGTCTCTGTCACAGGCAGACTCACAGCCGCAGAGACACTCATCGTGACTGTCACAGGCAGACTCACAGCCGCAGTGTCACTCAGCGTGACTGTCACAGGCAGACTCACAGCCGCAGTGTCACTCAGCGTGACTGTCACAGGCAGACTCACAGCCGCAGTGACACCCAGCGTGACTGTCACAGGCAGACTCACAGCCGCAGTGTCACTCAGCGTGACTGTCACAGGCAGACTCACAGCCGCAGTGACACCACCCAGCGTGACTGTCTCTGTCACAGGCAGACTCACAGCCGCAGAGACACTCATCGTGACTGTCTGTCACAGGCAGACTCACAGCCACAGTGACACCCAGCGTGACTGCCACAGGCAGACTCACAGCCGCAGTGACACCCAGCGTGACCGTCACTGTCACAGGCAGACTCAGCCGCAAAGACACCCAGCGTGACTGTCACAGGCAGACTCACAGCCGCAGAGACACCCAGCATGACTGTCTCTGTCACAGGCAGACTCACAGCCGCAGTGACACCCAGCCTGACTGTCACAGGCAGACTCACAGCCGCAGACACATCAAGGGGTCACCCACCCTGTGGGCTGGACACGTTTTGGGCAAGTTCTGTTCGCGAGTAGCACCTGTAAAGGCCAACACCGCGGTACACGAGGGGGTGGGTGGCCTCAACCACGCCCGGCCGCCTTTGTCTCCCCACTGCTCATTTACACCCAACCTCCTCCACAACCCCCTGGCCCCGCCCCTCCGCCGCTGCGTAAGCCGCGGCGTTGGGAACGCAGCGAGACTCCGACTACAGCGCGCCCAGGGAGTGGTGTGATGCGTGATGTGGTGTGATGCGTGGTATGGTGTGATGCGTGTGTTTTTATGTGACGCGTGGTGTGGTGAGTGATATGGTGTGACTTGACGCATGGTGTGATGCGTGTGATGGGGCGTAATGAGATACGTGCTGCGTGGGATGCAGTGTGCGTGTGATGCGGTGTGTGGGATGTGTGTGAAGCGTGTGGTGTGTGTGGTGCGTGTGTGTGTGTGGTGTGTGTGATGCGGTGTGTGTGATGCGGTGTGTGTGATGCGGTGTGTGTGATGCGGTGTGTGTGTGTGTGTGTGGTGCGTGTGGTGCGTGTGATGCGGCGTGTGTGGTGTGTGGTATGTGTGTGGGATGTGTGTGGGATGTGTGTGGTGTGTGTGTGTTGTGTGTGGTGTGTGTGATGTGTGGGATGCGGTGTGTGTGGTGTGTGTGGTGTGTGTGGTGCATGTGGTGCATGTGGGTATGTGTGGTGTGTGTGATGCGGTGTGTGTGTGGTGTGTGTGTGGTGTGTGTGTGGTGTGTGTGATGCGGTGTGTGGTGCGTGTGGTGCGTGTGGTGCGTGTGGTGCGTGTGGTGCGTGTGGTGCGGCGTGTGTGTGTGGTGCGTGTGATGCGTGTGGTGCGTGTGGTGCGTGTGGTGCGTGTGGTGCGTGTGGTGCGTGTGGTGCGTGTGGTGCGGCGGGTGTGTGGGATGTGTGTGGTGGGTGTGTGTGATGTGTGGGATGCGGTGTGTGTGGTGTGTGTGGTGCGTGTGGTGCATGTGGTGCGTGGGATGCGGTGTGTGGGATGCAGTGTGTGGGATGCAGTGTGTGGGGTGTGGTTATACGTGTGGTGTGTTGTGTGATGGGAATTGTGCAGGGTGCGATCTGTGATGCGCGTCACGTGATGTATGGTGTGCCATATGATTACAAAGACAAAGATCCCCCGTGTATCCTACATTGACTGTTTGGCCAAGTGCTGTTAGCAAACACCTTTGAAGGTCGGCATGGTACACGCACGCACGGCTGCTGTGGTTGGGACTTCGCACGACGGCATTTGCCTCAAGTTTTTAGACACAGCAACATGTTCATATGTAAGGCCGAGTAGACCTAGGGGAAGCCCAGTGCAAGTTGCGATACCACTTGCAACCGATTTTAGCCCAAGCCGGGAATTGAACTTTGTGTGCACTGGTGAACCCTGCGACCTGAGACACGCAAGGCTAGGAATGGTTGAGAGCCGAGATAGTTTGAGGACGATGTTGCACATGATGAATCACAATCGAGGCTCCACATCTCACTCGGTATTTTCCGGAACGCTGCTACGACTCGGCTTGTAGGAGGACAGACCGGCGTAAGGCACTACCACTGCGCTATAAAAGGGTGCCTCTCCATAACAATCATATACGTATGTTCTTGCACCAGATATTCCTGCATCCCCGCCACCGCACAGCCCCACGGCGGCGTCACGGGGACAGAGCAAGTGTGGCTGTCCCGGCTGGGTCGGGCATCACTGACGTCATACGGAGCGCGGATGCGGTCACGCGGCGCGTTCCGACACCGCGGATACCGAGGGACGGGCAACGGCGGAACGGCGACACTTTCGCCGTCAGCACCGTGGCCATACAGCGCACAATGGGATCGGCGACCTTTCTCGCAATGTCCCTTCTCTACCTCTCTCGCCTCTGTGTTTGCTGTGTGCGTTTGTGTGTGCTGTGAAAAAAGGGCATTGCCTGAAACGTCGTCTCGAATATATGCTTTGTGTTAAGGCCACACGTCAATTGACGAATATAATATTAAGTTCGATTTTACAAGCATATGTCGGAGTTTTATTCGGTTGTTGTATATACCGTATATTATATTGTGTGTGTATTTAATTATCATGATTTGTGAAGACGTTCTGTTTTTTATAACAATGTATTTGTATTATTTATAGCAATTTGCGTATTGAGAGTGACCCAAAAGTCCGGGCACATTTAAAAGAAAAAAAAGCGTTCTTTTATTTATTTGAACAACTATTAAAAATGACTGCCATTAACATTGATGCACGATGCATGAATTATCCTTAGACATTGTCGGACCTTTTAGAGATCAAAGTCGGTGTAATCTTTGAACACTCATCAATTATTCATGAAAAAGGTTTTTGGGTGAGATGGCTTGAGTCTAAATGCGTCGTAGCCCGCCACCACCCGGCACAGCCAAGCGCTACAATATTGGTCGTGAGGCCTCCGTGTAAAACCGACTCGTCGATTCTGTTGTGTGGTCTCAATTCATTCAGGGGTCTTGGTCGAATTTCGTTAGCGACGAATTTGAGGTGAACCCCACACAGGACGCAGGCGATAAATGAATATTAATCATAGATAAAATATAAACTTAAAGAATAAACAATTAAACTGTTTTAATGCCAGTGTTAACATGAATTAAATAATCCTATGCGTCCTGAGTGTTGGGCCACACTGTATTGCAATGGGTGTGCATGGAATAGTAGTGGAGTGGTAGCGTAGTGGTTATCGCGCAATGCTACGAACCCGGCTACCCGAGTTCGATTCCCGCTCACGACCACCAACAACGACGATTTTCTCAACCGGTCCTTGGCCTCCTCTAGCTCGACTCAGCCTCAAATGAGTACCTGGTGCGATGTGTAAACTAGGGGAGACAAAGGCGGCCGGGAGTGATGCTGGCCACCCACCCCTCGTGTGCCGTGCCGGCCTTCATAGGTGCTCACCTTACAGCACGGACAGCATTCAGAGCCACAGCTCATTTGCCAACCACTGCTGGATGAAGGCTTCCCCATGCCATTTGGATCTTTGGCAATCATTCCTTACGCGCTAGTCAGTGCGGGTCAGTCAGTGCGTGTCAGTCAGTCGGGGGGGGGGGGGGGGTGAGAGTCCAGATTTTGCACTCGCCAGGCGAGAGGGGGGAGAATTCAAATCTGGGCACTTGGGTTCATTGCGGCTGAGTGCGCTAACCGCTGCGCCACCGCTCTTCCGCGCCCGAAAATGTTGTCGTTGGAAAGGCACGTGCATCATGGCGCGATCTCGGTAATTAAGCGCAGCGTTTTTGTTGACACAACTAAAGAGCTGCGCGCATTATATCGGGCAAATATTAGCGTGCAGGCGTAGCGAGTGTGTAATCTGAGCTACACATCCTACATCTGATTACGTTTCAATTACATTTCAACACTCAGACGCGTGCATTCCTGCTCGGGCCCAACACGGTCCTTGTGTACAC
The DNA here is from genome assembly GCF_965212315.1 of Lampetra planeri. Lineage (NCBI taxonomy): Eukaryota > Metazoa > Chordata > Hyperoartia > Petromyzontiformes > Petromyzontidae > Lampetra > Lampetra planeri. Next base: position 11,511,658 of record NC_136134.1, on the reverse strand, counting down.
ATCTGGCAAGGGCGACGGCATCGCTTGAAACGCGAGCCTGACACTGCTGACGAGACCCGAAACGTCGAACCCGGTGCAGTCTGCTTGCTTACTGGCTTGAGGATACTTTGTCTGGCGAGGCCACTCACTGGGCTGGCGAACGCTGCTGCTGTCTGCGTGGAGACACGGAACGGAGCTCTGCTTGCATCGGATTCCACCCACAACTTTTCCGCAGAAAAGCAGTGAGCTTGTGTTCAACACAACGCGGATGGTGAAGCTCGTTTCGATGATGATGAGTATGATGATTCTTGTAATCATGACAATGACGCCTGTGATTGTGATGATGACATGTATCATTGTCGATGTTGATGATGTGATATAAATGGAGTTCATGGCGATAGTGTTGTGATGATGGTCACGTTAATTGGTGTTGTAGTGGCGACGATTATAATCATGACCGCGTCAACAATTGTAATAGGTCGACGTTGCGGGCGCAACACAAGCGTCCGTCATCAGGTGGGAAAGCATGGTCTGCTGCTCATGACGGACGCTTGTGTTGCGCCCGAAACGTCGTGATCCATTTTCTACCTACGTGACTTTACCGAAAGAACCAAAGAGAATGGATTCCTGCAGTCACGAAAGCTTCAAATCAAGATTGAATTGTAGTAGTGTCTAGTTTTATGTTGAGCGTCGTCGGTCATGCAAATCCTCGTCATCACAGTCGCAGATGAACCACCGCGAACGAGCGGGGAAGGCAGCATTAGCCAGCCGGCGAGGAGCCGGCGCTACCATCAATTGTCCAAGCTCTGAAGCCCTCGACGTGTCAAGATGTTTATTCAGAAAGTTCCTCGAGCACGCGCACGCCGACTGAATTCATCGCTTCATCTCCTCCGTGGACGTCCTCGAGGACGCGTTCCCACCCGTGGCCGCGAGTCGTCTCGACGCCGCGTGGCGCCGCGGCGCTCACGTCCCTCGAGCCTCGAGCCTCGAGCGAGTGGACGGGCCACGGATCCCGCGCGCTCCTCTCCTCGTCTCCAGCACGGTGACGCGCACGCAACGAATCGCGAGCGGTTATCGTCGACGCTTTTAGAATCCGTAGCATTGTTGCACGCGGTTTCCCGTACACGTAACGATGCCTCCATTAAATAAACCCGATTGCTATTCTCAAGAAGAATTCATGGATCGATTGTGTACGTTGAACTTCTTTCGCACCGTACGTAGACAACCATGCGAGCGGGGAGGGAAGACAAACTAAAACACAACGAGACGAGACAGAGATCCCGAGAGATCCCAGAAGCACAGCGGGTTCGAGCCTGGTGGTGGGGACCACGTGGATGGGCAGAGCCGCCCCCAGGGTACCGGCGAATCGGGGCGACCGCCCCGGGCCCCGCGCTTTGACGTTACGGTGCGAGACGTCAAACTGCTGCCTAGTCTGAAGGCGTTGGGGGGGGGGGGGGGGGAGCCTTGTGGATCGGTGACCACCACCACCACCGCCGGGGCTTGCCAGGTGTTGTAGGTTGCGAGGTGCGGCCAGGAGACGGCAGTGCCAAGTGCCCCCCCCCCCCTCGCCGCTGGAGTCTCTCCCCACACGAACCAACACGCGTCTCACTATTCATGGCCAAACATCCCAACGCGTGGCAGGACCCGCCTGGGCTCGAGTCTTGAGACTCGGTGAGGCTTTCCCGAGTGAGTGAATGTTATTGTGGGCGCTGCGGGAGTCTACATCGTGGGGGGGGGGGGGGCTCCTCCTGTGTGGTAGCGTGGGGGGCTGCGTGTGCGCGAGAATGCGGGGTCTCCTCTGCCCGCTCCGATGTATTAGCTCCGCTAAGCGATGCCCGATGCGGCGCTGCTCGCAGCTGTGCGCCGCGCACCCCCCATGGCCGTGTCTGTGTCCGTGGGGGGTTGGGGGGAGCGGTGGCGCAGTGGTTAGCGCACCGCGCTACGAACCCGGCGAAGCGGAGCTCGAGTCCCGCTCGCGGTCATCACCAGACACGATTATCTGAACCGGCTCTGGACCTCCCCTAGGTCGACTCGGCCTCAAATGAGTGGTTTGGTGTGGAGTGTAAACATCGCCGCTAGGAAGAAACACGAGGGCGGGCGTGGTGTTGTTTGGGCACCCCCTCGTGTGCCGTGCCGGCCGTCATGGGGCAAGTGCCGTTAGCGAGCGCCTAACAGCCTGCTAAGGCTATACGGGAGATCTTTGTCTTTACCAGGCATCGCCCTGATGAGGTGACGTCCATGCCCATAGCCAATCTCAGCGCAATTAGCGAGCATCAATTAGCGCGCATCTTATCAGCCACAGCCATCAGCATCATCCGCTCCAAGTGTCAGTTACCGTCAGCCCTTTATAACACTGTAGTTGCCAATCTACTGCTGGATGGAGGCCTCGTCCCGCTTGGCGTCTGCCATTGGGTATTTTGACCATACTTCACCCTTTGGGTTAAACGGGGGGGTGGGGGGGGAAAAGCCCAGTCCGATTCAGAAACCACTCGTCACGCGTATTGGGTTTATAACGCAGCGGGCCAACCACAGTACCACTACTCCAGCCCCCTGACTGGGACAAATCAAGTGAATAGTTAGACGTGTTACTATTCACGCCGTTGGAATAGTGCGTAGCTAGCGGAGTCGAGCGACTAACCCCGCCACCAGATTTATATTCCCGCTCACGTCCAACAAGTGGCGAATGTGTCGGCCCTGGTTCTCCCCTAGGTCGACTTAGCCTTAAATGAGGGCCTGGTGCGGTAACATCTGCACTGGAGAGACAAAGGCGGCCATGCATTGCCCTGGACACCTAACCACTTCCCCAACACGTGACCCGACAGTTGTGGACTCTTCGCGAGGTCTCGGTGCGTGCATGAGTCTCAGCTCACTCGCACGACGCCACTGCTGCTGCTGCTGCTGCCGCTGATGACCCTTCAGCACAGCTTATTTTGAGGTCCGTGCCTCCCGGCGTCCATCAGTGGCCACTGACGGACAATCCCGCACAATGACCCGCTATTGCTATTCCTCTCTTGGCATCAAAGTGGCACCTTACGGCTCCTCAATGGGAGCTATTGTGCCAAACCACCGCACCCCCCCCCCCTTGCTCACACAAACCTAGCCCCCAGCCACCCCCAATCAACCCCCCACACTACCCCTATACATCTTTAACCCCCCACCCACTCCTCCCCTCCTCCTAGCCCACAAAGCGAAGCGTGTGACCGGGTGGGTGCGTGAGTCCATCACGTGGAGTCTGTGGCTGCAGGGGGAGTCGCGTGACTATGATATCAACCTCAGACCCCCTCCCTCCTGCAGACCACAAACCCCTCAGACCCCCGCCCCTCCCATAGACAAAGATGCCCGTATAGCCTTAACAGACTGTTGGGGCAAGTGCTGTTAGCGAGCACTTACAAAGGCCGGCACGGCACACGAGGGGATTGGTGGCTAGCACCACGCCCGGCCGACTGTCTTCCTAGTAAAGCTGCTTACAGATCAGCTAATTAATCACTAAACAGACTTAACCCCGCTTATCATTCTGCTCTTCGATTACAACTGGATATACCATACAGGACCCACCATTGCCACCTCCACTTCAAATCCAATCTCACGTCATTGGATACAAGACTAAATCCACATTTGGTCCTGTTCATCCATAACATCCTTTTTGGCAAATCTGCGCTACTCAGCTAATTTATTATCCCCATTTTCAGACTTGAAGAAACCTCAGGCGCCCATCCAATTGCCTCCAAGTATCTCAAGAACAAGATGTCAATAGGTGGCAAGGCCTTTGCAGCACCAACTCTTTGGCTGAACTTCGTCTCTTCCCATACCATCGTAAAATTGCCTTTAAAATATATCCTGCAGCAGAACATTAGTGCCGGATACAACCACAGCCAATGCTTTTTTTGTAACTTTGATCCTTACCCGTCTATCTACAGCTCAGTTTTAATGTGCAGATTTATTGAGGGACTGTTGCCTTGGTGTGGTCTGAGTTTTTTTGTCGTTTTGCTGCCTTGCCCCAAGCTTGTGTTCAGTGTTGACGAATCGGCATGAATTTATGTATTTGCACAAATTGTACTTCAGCATCGTTTTCGCGACTTGCGAACCATTTTGCAGTCTTCGTCGTCTTCCTCTTCCACGCGTTTCTCGCAGTCGTGTGGAGTCCCCGCCGTCTTCGCCAACCTTCCCCACACTGCCCTGCCCCGGTCCTATCTCTTTACGTTCCTCGTGCCACTGTGTCCCATCGCACCACATCGCCCCCCCCCCCACCTCTTCGTCTGCCTTCTTTCTCTCTCTTTCCTTCTACTTGCACCTTCTGACCCACAATTGCACTCGCATTCGTTTTTTTGTGTTGTCTGTCAAAAATTCACAAACCTCACCCCTCCTAGACATCTGTGAGAGCGCTTCGTAGCGCATCAGATTCCTCCAGTCCAAATCGTCGGATCAAGATTCGGATTACAAACTGCATCGGGTACGAAGACAACACCAGCCCCATGCCGAGCCCGTGTGGCTGGTGGGATGGTGTGCGCAACGATATTATAGTTTTTTTTTTATTCCAAGCGAGAGGCCAGCTATGCCAAGGAGGCGAACTTGCCTGCTGATGAAACTGCTCGCAGTCATCACGACTCTGCAACCGGCTACTCCGTCACCAGGGTCATCGATTCCGTGCGGCGTCTTGGAGATTCTCGTGGCTTTTACACGCCACGTTACCGCCCTTGTACGATAATGACCATCACGCCCGCGGGTGGGTGGGTGGCGGGGGTTATTGAACCATACTTCACCGCGCCCGTCAGTACGGGCTGCAAGGCCGGTGGAGCATAGTGCAGTTCTAACGGCAATGTAGCCCCGAAGCAGCCGACGGCAACTCTGCGTAACAGACGGAGCGCAGCAAAGCGCTCACCAGGCTGAGCTTCGGAGATTGACATCGCGGGCGATTCGAGCGGCAGGGGTTGTTCTAAGTTGCAGAACAGTCCCCTACCCCGTTCCATCAGTATTGACATTGTTCCATAAAAACAACTTTGTATTCGTCGAGTGAACGGCGCCAAGTGCGGGGAGACGAAGTGGGGACCGTTGCACTTCGCCAGGAGACGGAGCGGATTGTCGCTCGGAGCAGCAGCGCCGCCTGGTGGCTCGAACCCACACCCACGCGCCCAGCCCACGTCCCTCGCGACTCGGCGAATAGTCACCGATTCGAATCCCGATCATCGTCTGGGCTCTCGTCTGGTGCAGTCTCCCCGACCACGCCATGGCCGCACCCGCACGCAGCTTTTCGTCACCGCGAACGGCGCAAATGCACGCGACGCAGCGCACAATAAAACGCCATCTTCCGTTTTGTTTGTGCCGAATATCGATCCCATGCCTCCAGTCACGACGTCACGCACGCGTCTACGCCACGACCTCGCACGGCTACGGGTGCAGCAGCGCGACCGCTGCACATTCACATTGAGGTGGCCAAGCCAGGCGGCTGCGTTGGGAGCAGCGGCGTGCTAAACCATCGGTGGGAGACTCATCCTTCGTACCTGTGAGTCGCGAAGAGAGTCGCCATGTTCCACCGTAACAAGTCTCCGGACACTGACCGGTTGTATTCGTTTTTAGTTTCCCGTGTGTGCGTAATCATCATCATCAGCAGCAGCAGCAGCACGTGGTGGCAATGGAACAATGGATGGTCACGTGTCGCGTGTGGATTGATTGGCGCCGATGAGATGATGATGGGGGGTGGAATAGCACGTGGCGATATTAGATCATTAAGATGGTGATGATGAATTACGGCGTACGATGACGGTAGCTCATGCAGCAATATAAGATGATGTCGACGATCATGGAGAGCGTGTTACAATTGCTTTTGTGGAAATACAGTTTTTATTAAGATGACGGGAAAGGGTATAATGTTAATAGCTCATGCAAAAACCTTAAGATGATGATCGAGTAGATATGATACATAATGACGTCAATCCACTGTTGGATGGATATCGAGACTTGACTCTGTATCATCATCAGCCATGGTCAATCTACAACTGCATGGATATCCAGACTTGACTCTGTATGAAGAGATTACCCCCAGATACCGACACGAACACGCCATCTGAGACGTCACGCTCGGGCAGAGTGAGTTCACGTGAATGCCAACGTTACGTTTCAGTTTTCAATTTTATTTATGAGGTATAACCCTGTGGGCCATGCGGCTCTTGACTCGGGTGCAACCGCAACAAAACAAAAACATGAACAATAAACATCTTAAAGTGACTAGACGCAACAGAAAAATCCTGGAAAAAACAGCAAAGTGTTCCAGAAAAAACATCGCATATCAACGCTGAGTGAAAAAATCCCAGTGGGATGCAAGTCAAACAATAACAACCAGAAGAAAATGTAGATTAAAGTTATCAGGCTAACTCTGTACTACAACAAACACACATGGCTAAACCAAAACGTTTAAAAAATCACCAAAATAAAGATATAAAAACAATGTAACAGTGATCATAAGAACTGTGATTCAAATTTAAAAATAAACGATCTACATAACATGTACGACCAAAACACGTTCAAGCTCAACTTCGTGTAACCAGGTGGCGAGAACTCGAAAGAGACCAGGGAGGAGAGAAGTCGCATTTGCAAGGTGACCTGCGCCTTGAGTCTGCAGCCGGTAGAGGGCGCTGATTGCGACTGCGCTGCGTGTGGCATCCCGAATGGAGTCGTTTTCGATGTCATTTTCTCACGTGGCAAATGTTGACCGTGACACCGGCACGCAATGAGGTGCTCTTGCGAATGACGCCACGGGGGAGGGGGGGGCTGTGACGTGCACGGTGAGTGAAGCAGACGGCGCGAAGCAGTCGAATCGGTGTGCTTACTGCACCCGCAGTGATAACAGGGCGGCCACTGTGACATCGATCCGCGGCGAGCTTCCTGCCACGCGTGAGACGAGAGGCGGCGCTAGCTGCCCACCTCGCCGTGCAACCATCGTGGAGGATGTTACAAAATGCATCAAAAAGGTAAACGGATCATTCATCGCCTTCCCATAAAATCATATATGTGTCTCCAAGTCACGTGCCGTATTTCGCACCTATCCCATCAGCCGCACGCCCTCCTTGGAGCGCGCGGTGTCAGCAGAATTGACTCGGCACAAGCAACTCTCTCGACCGGTTTCTCCACTCAGTGTTTCAGCAGCAGAGTTCCAGGCTCTGCTTGAATCAATGCTGGTGAGCTGCCAGATGGCTATCGGCAAGGCCCTGCGCGACACGGGTGCTGCGCGTCGACGCTCCCTGCCTTCACCACCAACCCGCACACCGCCCAGCGTGGTGAAGTATGGTCAAATAACCCCCCGCGACGCGCACGTCATGGGGAGGGACCTCGTCCAGCAGTGGATTGACCAAGGGCCGTAGATGACGACACTTGTAGCAGCAGCAGCACGATTTCAAAAGAGAACCGCGTGTTGTTGTGTTGTTGTGTTGTTGCTTGTTGTTGTTGTCCTTCCCCGCACCTTCGAGTAGCACGGTTGACTACGTACGGCGCGAAAGAAGTTCTACATATTCCACATACACACAGAGATGGCGAGAGAGACGAGCTTACAAATCGTGTATGATCTCCGTGCTGGTAATATACAAATTACCTGGTAGGATAAAACATAGTTTAGTTTTACTTGTATATGTATATTTAAGTGCTTTGTTTACCTCTCATATGCTTTGCACTCCTACTGTGTTTTTGTATTGTTTGTTGCTGTAACTTTACAGCTCATGGGATTCCTCGTGCGGTATCAATCATCTGCTCTGCGAGTCGCCAGGCCCTGACGGCACTGCGCGCTCCGAGTCGCCGCTAGGGGGCGGTGACGCCCCTCGGTGCGATGGCTGAGAGCACAGGGCATTCCATTCTGTTTACAACAACAACAATTATTATTATTATTTGATTATCCAGGAGAGCCACGCTTGAGGCGTAAGACTCTTTTCCAAAAGGGTTATGCTGCTGCTACATTTGGTTTGTATTTGAAAATGATTTTAAAGCCAACTAATGATGAGATGTGTATATTATTAATATACACGTGCGGAGCAAACCGGAGCACCGGGAGAAAATCCAAGCCTTGTGCGAGGGGGCAATACTCTATCCCCGTACAGATGGAAACATATGGCGATTTGTACACTTGCTGTACTTGTGCGTGTGAAGATCGATGATTTGTGCCACACACAAACTCGATATCCGAATGATCTGGAGTTAATACAACTTTACAAACGAGACGGAACTCTCCTACCTCTCCTCTCACCCTGTTCCCCTCCATGCACTCTGCGCTCCAGTAACCAAGGATTTATGTCAATCAACATTCAGTGGGAGGTCGCTCCTTCTCCACTGCGCTCCCCACTGTCTAAAACCCACTTCCCCCAGCCGCCCGTGTTTTCGGCTCCCTGCCCTGATGTAAGTCCAGGCTGTACGCCCTCCTCCATTTTCGGCTGTGTCCACTGCTGCCACTCTATAGTCAACATCCGATTAGCACCTACAATTAGCGCGGTTGGCTACGTACGGTGCAGCGTTTGGAGATGCGACCGCATCTCGAAAAATCCACAGATGCCACCCAGTGGTGGCGGTGGTGCTGATGCTGCAACTGACACTGCGTTGGCAGTGGTGCACAACCAACAACAACCACCACCCCTGGAGGCCAAGGCGCTCGCACTCGATGGAGACTTCAAGTCTCGACTGAAGACCCCACCGCCTGTGTGGGGAGACCCTCTCCTCTCTCTTCTCTCTCCTCTCTTCTCTCTATCTCGCTCTCTTGCTGCTGTCTTGAGTCTCGCTCTCTCCCCGGTTACTTCTCACTCATTCCTTCCCCTTTTACACGCACGCCCGTTTATTATAGGCGCCTTACAAATCAAATTTATTATGATTATCAGTTTAATTAAAATCATCCCGGAACTGCGTCCGATCTCGACAGCTATGCAGGTGTGAGCCCGGGCAAGGCTCGGATGTGCGGCGATCACCGCCGTGCATAACAGGTGCTATAGGCTGCTGCAGGGACCGCGTGGCGGTCGGCAGAGGGCAGTGCTGCGAATTCCATCGCTGAACTGAACTCACACGGCCATCGCCAGCCCATCTCCGCGAGAGGCGGCACCGGCGAGCGGAATGACTGCCGCATGGCCGAGTAACCCAGCACGATGACTCGCACGGCGCGGGGCAAGCAAGTGGCCTGGCACAGAGCGAGAGGACTGCCCCAGCACGCGAGTGCAGTGTGGGGCCGTCCATAAATGACGTCACGCGATTTTGGACGATTTTTGACCCCCCCCTCGTCACACGGCGTCACAAAAAGTCAGACCCCCCCCGCCTCAAATATGACGTCACGAAGCTCTGCCACCCCCCCCCCCCAAAGAAAATAAACATGCTTCAAATCGCTTTAAACTATTGTCATTGTAGTGCGTATTTAATGTGGCGCTGCACTCTGATGTTGTAGGAGAAACATTTATTAAAAAGTCTATTTAATTAAGTAGAACGTGTTGTCTATATTTATTTAAAGTTGCGCATTTTGATGTGACGTCACAACCCTCCCCCTCGTCACACATCGTCAGAAATGTCTGACCCCCCCCCCAGGTGCGTGACGTCATTTATGGACGGCCCCTGTGTGTGCCCGTGCGGAATGTCTGACCCTTGCTCTGCGTCTCTGCCTCGCTGCAGCTCGTGGGCTTCGTGGGGGGTGGTGGGGGTGGAGGGAGGGGGTAGTGGGGGATGGTGGGGGGTGGAGGGGGGTGGAGGGAGGGGGTGGTGAGTCGTGGGAGGTGGAAGGAGGGGGTGATGGGGGGTGGAAAGAGGGGGTTGTGGGGGGATGGAGGGAGGGGGTGGTGGGGGGATGGAGGGAGAAAGGGGGTGGTGAGTCATGGCGGTGGGGGGAGAGTGAGTCATGGGGGTGGAGTGGTGGAGCGGGGGGGGTGAGAGACACGTGACTGGACCGGTCTTAACTTCGGGTGACTTCACTCAGAGCAGGTGTGCTGCGGCGCTCTGCCCCAGTACAGGTGTGAGTGAGTTCGACACAGGTGTGAGGGTAGAAGTACAGGTGTGAGGGTAGAAGTACAGGTGTGAGGGTAGAAGTACAGGTGCGAGGGTAGTGTCGGTGTAAAGCTTAGGACAGGTGCGTGTCTGTGTGTCCCGCGGTGTCGTTTGAACGGCTCTTGTGGTTTCCGACAGTTCACGCGTAGAGTTGAGCCAGGCCATCGTAGCGCTCTCGGGTGAAGCTAATTGGAGGCGATGCCGAGTTGGCTGTAAGAGGCCAGCGCTGTTCGACCTCGCTCGTCGCTCTTTGCTCGGCCAGGCAGTGACGGCGGCTCTCGCGCTCACGGCGGGACATGGGGAACTCCATCGCGCAGTGGCAGGACCCGCGACTCGTGGCGGACTTCCAACGCTTCTGCGGGCTGGAGGCGACCTGGGAATCATCTCCCAAGAACAACGGCACCCTGCATCATCACGGGATCACCAGTCATGGGACGCAGAATCATGGGATCGTCAATAATGGAATCGCCAATAATGGGATCTCGGATCATGGAATACAGAATCATGATAATGGAATCACGGATCATGCGATTACGAATCACGAGACGCAGAATAATGGCATCGCCCTTAATGGAATAACGAATCATGGCACACAGAGTAATGGGACTCAGAATAATGGGATCCAGAGTACTGGGGTCACCGCTCATGGAATCAACAATCATGGTATTGCAAATCAGGGGGACGCGGGTCCTCGGCTGCGTTCCGGGCACCGGGAAGGCGGCGACGGCGACGGCGCGCGGTTGCAGAACGGGAGCGGCGAGCACAAGCCTGGGGTGGTGAGTAGGCGAGGTGTGTGTGTGTAGGCGAGGTGTGTGTGTAGGCGAGGATGTGTGTGTAGACGAGGTGTGTGCACGGCGAGTGGCTCCAGGCGCAGCCCTGCAGCTGCCCGCTCACGCCATTGCCGGTGCAAGGGCCGATGCTCTACGGAGCTCGAGATACAGTGGGGTGGTGGGGGGGCAGGTATTTGGCCTGCTCTTCCACGTTGACCATACGTCTTGGAAGAGGTGGGAGTAGCCACACTTTACCACACCGCACGCGAGCGATCGGCTGGCTGTGGTTTGTGAAGCCACGAACTCTGCTGCTGGGTGGACAGAGGTGGCGGTGGGGAGGGGATAAGAAGTTCGCTCCCGTCGTTTCTTCTGCCGCGTCGGGAGGTTGAATCGAACCGGTGCCCTCTGCGTGGCGAGTCCAGCGTGCGGACCATCACACCGAGGCAGCGATGATGACTTGATGTGAATGTTTGTATTGTTCTCACTATTACAGCGTGTTGCGAATTACGATACTAAATTATGACGAATCAGAGGGCCATTGGTGGAAATGTCCCGTTCACACGACGGGACCCAGTACATCCCAAGAACGACTACTTCACGAATATTGATTCGTGTGCTGTGAAGAAGGGCCGTTGCCCGAAACGTCGGCTATTATCATTCTTAATTTGAGGCCACGGTGTTATTGGACACGGAACCGTGTTGTCGTTGACCGCGCTTGTGCACCACCGCCTGTTGTGTGGAGAGAGGAGGGGAGAGAGACATTTCTGTGGATGTGAGGTGGTGATGGGTGAGGAGCTTGGAGGTTGAGAGGAGCAGGCGGTGGGGGGTGTCTGTCTAAGCCACCACGCCTCACGTGGAGCGTCTCAGCCGCGATCACGCCTCATTTCACTCACAGCCAGCGTCCCAGAATCCACTTCTCATTTTACAGCGCAGCTCAAAGACTCACGGTTCGCACAGAAACGCTTCTCTTACTAGTATATAATGTATGCGGCGATGGGCTGTTTTATCTAATTACAATATTGCTCATCGAACGAGTTATGCTAATTAAACACACATTTAACAGCAGCAGCAACAACACGTGCAGTAGCTCATAGGCACATTGGGAAATCACGCGACGCCGCGTGACGTGCGGAGAGATGCAGAGGAGGACACGGGAGAGCGCGAGCGTGCAGGAAGAGAAAGCGACTCTCCCACCCACTCGCTTCTCAATTACCCACCCGCCCACTCACCCACTTACCCACTCACTCACATACCCACTCACATACCCACTCACGAACCCACTCACCCACTTATCTACTTATTTACCTTCCCACTCACTCACCCTCTCGCTCACGAACCCACTCACTCACCTGCCCACTCACTAACCCTCCCGCTTACCCATACACTCACCCCCTAATTTACTCACTAACTTTTAAACGAATTTACCCATTCACACACACACTTAGTCGCCCACTTATCCTGTCACTTACCCGTCCACTCACGAACGAACCCACTCACTTACCCACTCATTTAGTCACTCACGTTTTCAATCATTTACCCACTCACCCTGTCACTTACCTGCCCACTCACTCACTTGTCCACTCACCCATTTGCCCACTCACTTACCCACTCATTTTCCCACTGATTAATTTTCCCACGTCATTTACCAGCTCGCTCGCTCACACAAAGGAAGCACAATGGAGGGTGTGTAAAGGCGCGGGGTTGATAAAGCCGGGAGAGGATAAAGGAGACATTTAAATGCAGAGGGAGAAGGTGGGGTGGGGGGTGCAGGCGGAGTGGCCCAGGAAGGGAGCTCTAGTGCTGAGATTATTCAGTGTGTTGTTGTTGTTATTAGCTGTTGTTGTTGTTGTTTGCCTCTCAGCCCTCAAAACCTGACGCATCTGATGAGGCCATGAAGGTATAAACCGGTCCTAGCCTTTGCCTGCTTAGACAAACACAGTACAGTGCTGCTGGATGGATGAAGACATTGCTCGGAAGGTCGTGGAACGCTTGCCAACACGAGCCTGTCCTGGCACGCGTTGGCGCATTTGCCAAGTACTTTATTCCTTTTAGCTCTGGATCTAGTCCCACGCATCTCGGGTATTGATTTGATCAATGTGGCCGGGTTTCTCCAAGTCGAGTTCCCAATAACAATGCCACTTTCCTGCAAAGTTTCGCTCGCATTGGACCAACTTGACGCCAGTGATGGTGACCCCACGATACGGGCGGACGGCGCTAGTGCACACACACGCGCGCACACACACGCGCACACACGCACGCACGCACACACGCACACACGCACGCACACACGCACACACACGCGCACACGCTTCCAAGCCTCGCCGTGGACAGCGTCCAAAACATTCTCTCTTTTCTCTCCGCGGCTTGAAGGAAGCAGCTAAACGTGTTTACTTAACCGGGTCTCAATATCCCAGTCGCCGTGGTTGCGCGGTGGCTGTGAGCGGCGGTTGGGCGCCGTGCGCGTTGCGGGGCTCCCTCGAGGCTCCCTCGGGGCCGAGAGGAGAAGCCGCGTCCACTGACGCCGAGCGCACCGCTCACCCCCCACCCCCCACCACGGCTACGAGTCGCTCCATCTCCACGGCGGAACGACACGGACCCCCAAACAGCCAACTCCAGAGCTGTCAACCCCTTCTCGGTGCCCTACATTGTTGCAGACCATTTCAGGACATTATTAGTCACCCAGTGCCCTTTCAATCTCAACGTTCATCCTACAAAGTCCCATCGCAAAGTACAAACACAAACAAATAGACAACAAAACATGTTGCCGTATTGAAACGGCTGCACGCCGTATGGACCTGAAAACGCAGTTTCCCTGTATAAGAATAGGGGGTAAACCGTGTGGGTTGACTGCAATGCAACTATGTTGCCCGACCCCCCACGTAGTTCCGTCTCCACAAACAGACATACACACACACACAAACACACACACAGACACACACTGACACACACTGTCACTGTCACACACACAGACATACACACACACACACAGACATAGTCACACACACAGACATACAAAGATCAAAGATCCCCCGTATAGCCTTAACAGACTGTAGGGGCAAGTGCTGTTAGCGAGCACCTATGAAGGCCAGAACGGTACACGAGGGGGTTGGGTGGCCAGCACCACGCCCGACCGCCTTTGTCTCCCCAGTGGCGATGTTTACACACCGCACCAGGTACTCATTTAAGGCTGAGTCGACCTAGGGGAGGCCCAGGACCGGTTCAGATAATCGTCACTGGTGTTAGCCGTGAGCGGGAATCGAACCCGGGTCGCCAGGTTCTTAGCGCAGCGCGCTAATTGCTACACTACCGCTCCCCAACATACACACACACACAGACATAGTCACACACACAGACATACACACACACAGTGTCACACAGACATACACACACACAGTGTCACACACACACAGTGTCACACACACAGACATACACACACACAGTGTCACACACACACACAGACATACATACACACACATAGTCCGTCTCCTGCACGCGACTACAGACTACAGGCCCCCGGCCCTTCTGTGGCTGTGACGCCGCCCGGCACAGAGCCCCGTCGCTCTGCTGAGAGCGGTCGGTGTGAGACCTCTGGCTGAGCCCCTCCTCCTCGGTGCTTCGTCTGCTGCGCACTCGTCACGTTCACTGTCACTGTCGGCGTCACTCGCGGCCGCGTCTCTACCCCCCCCCCCCCCCATGGCGTGGCCAGCGAGGAGGAACTGCTGGGGATTCGGGTCTCGGAGTCGTACGATTTTGTCACGCTGGGAGAATCCGATGAGCTATAAAGCTTTTTTTGACAAATGTCAAGAAGGGGCGGGTCAGAACGTTACAACAACAAGCAATGTAAAAACATACACAATAGGAGTGCAAAGCAAAGGTAAACAAATCACTTAAACAATAAACAACAAAATAATACAGCAGCACTGACGCGCACACTGTGGGAGCGAGCAGGGTAAATCGCAGGAGGGTAAATCTCAGGAGGGTAAATCTCAGGAGGGTAAATCACAGTCACAGGCAAAGTCGGCACCGTCGCAAGCGACCCCCCGCCACGGTGAGGAAAGCCGAGGAGACTGCCCGCTGCTGTTTGCTGAGCTGTAATCCACCGCCGTCGACACACCGCGCACACACACACGGATACAGTCGCAGGCAAATATCCCCCCCCCCCCCCGTCTAGCCCGGCCACGCTCATGGGCCAAGCGGAACGGCACACGAGGGGGTGGGTGGGTGGCCAGCTCCACGCCCGGCCGCCTTTGTCTCCCGAGTGGCGATGTTTTGCACATTGCAGCAGGTACTCGTTTGAGGTTGAGTCAACCTAGGGGAGGCCCAGAACCGGTTCAAATAATCGTGACTGGTGTAGACCGTGCTCGGGAATCGAACCCGGGTCGTCAGGTTCATTGCGCAGCACGCTAACCACTACACTACCGCTACCACACACATACACACGTACACACACACATGCACAAACATGCACACATACACACACGTACACACGTATATGCACACACATGCACACGTACACGCACACACATGCACACGTACACGCACACACACGCACACACATGCAGACGTACACACACACGTACAAATGGCGAGACCCCGACAGCCGAGTGGGCTCTCTGGCGATACGAAGCCGTGAGCGAGCGTCGTGGTGTGGCCACGCCCGCAGCCGCCTTTGTCTCTCCAGCGCCGGTGTTTGCACAGCTCGCTGCGTTTATTCTTGCCAAGCCGAGTCCATCTCGAGCTGCGGTGGGTTGGGGGTTGACGGGGGTCGAGCATTGCTGCAGAGAGCGACTCGGTCCACTGCTTCGCCCTCCAGTGCAAGGCCCGCGGGCACCTGGCAGGCCCCTGGTGGCCTTCAGCGTGCCCCCCCACAAAACACGAATGGTGAAAACACAACCCCATCGTCAGCGTCATCAGCGTCGTGGTGATGCCGTCACAAACCTCAATGGTTTCAAATGGCGTGGCGGCCCTCACCACACTGATGACGTCTTAGCGGCGAAAGTGGCCCTCCCCCTCTGAAAATGAGTGAAGAACGCTGTTGCAGATGTTGGCGGTTTGAACTCGACGGGCCGCCCTGGTTCAATCTGCAGTGGCGTGTGTGCAGCACCAACAGTGAAATACTACCACGCGGCATCTGCTTCGCAGTGGGCATTCAATATCCCGTGGCAGCACATGTCGACGGGTAGGCCATGGTGTTCCGGCTCCACGGTGACTATTTTCCAAATTCCCCGCAAATTATGACGTTGGGAAACATCGCAATCGTCACCCCTCCCCCCACTACCGCGACAACCTCGCAGGACCCTCCTGCGAGAAGAGGCCGGACTGTCGCCCGCCCCAGAGAGTAGATAAACGGGAGTACCCACAGTTTACCCCACCGCACACGCCACCCTCGCCTAAGGACTAACGGCGCACACGCGACGCGACGCGCGAGCTGAGCAATCGACGTGAATCTGTTTTCTGTTCCCCCCTTCATTGAAATCACCATTGGGGGGGTGGGGGCACGGGTGGGTGTCGAGGGGGGTGTCGTCTTCGTGGAAGCGCGAGGCCGGGATGCCGTTCCACCGTTGCGTCACCGTGGCCGGCGGGCCACCATCGGCCCGCTGGGTGTGCGCCGCATCACGGCGGTGGGCCTCCTGCACGCTCTCCTCGTCTCGGCCCCGTGGCGGCTGTGGGATGTTTACACTGCTGCGTTCAAACTGACGATGTTGATTGTAGTCCTTCCCCCGCACCTTCGATTAGCACGGTTAGCTACGTACGGTGTGAAAGAAATTCAACACACGTACAGGCAGACACGTGGTTATTTTTGTTCTTCCCAGAAACCTGCACGATTATTGTTCTTACAACAGATAATACCGGTGATGATGCCACTGCTGCATTGGCAGTGGTGCATACATAACAACAATAACAAACTGAACACATTCCATGTCAACAATAACCTACTATGTGGCCTTAAAATGGTAACATAATAAACAATGGTTTGTGCAACGGGCCTTCACTATGTATGCATGTATGTTGAACTTCTTTCGCACCATACATAGCCAACCGTGCCAATCAGTGGTGCGCTCTGAAGAACGGACTGTTGGCTGAAATGTCGCCCGCTATCTATATTTTGTTCCACTTGAGGAGCTGTTGACAGTCGCGACATTCTGTCATGAGGGTGGTTCCTTGTTTGTGATTCATGGGCTCGGCGCGATCGGCACCGTGGTTGAGCTGTTCGCTTTGTCGGCTCACAAATACGTTCCCGGGTTCGCCACTCGACGAAGCCCGGAGTGGGGCGGTCGAGGTGTCTCTCCCACCTCGATTCACGCGCCCACCCGCTCGCAGCTTTCCCAGCACCGCAGTTGTCGGTTAACGGTGTGGGGGGGGGTCTTTGTCGTCGCTCAGGTCCTGACCTACAAGGTGCGGAGCCGCTTCCTCTACTGGCTATTCCTGGCGGGTGCCACGCTGGGCCGCGAGGTCTTCTACATCACCTTCATGCCCTTCTGCTTCTGGAACTTCGACCCCTTCGTGGCGCGCAGACTGCTCGGCGTGTGGATGGTGGGTGTCCGTCCCCCCCCCCCCCCACATGGCCTCTCCTGCCCAGCGGATCTGAGCAGCCAGGCCCTCCTCCGCTCGTGAGCGGAGCACACAAGCACCCGTAACAAAATGTGTTTTAGTCTGTCGGCCGATTTATTGGCTTTCAAACCAAATAGGAACAACTGGTATTTGTTTCAGCAAGCAGGCAAACTCTGGACCGGTTTTGAGCTTCTGGGTTGTCTCTCATCAGCCGAGTCGTGCTTGTCACACACGCGCCGCTGGATTACCAGATGCCATTGGCGAGAGCGCTCCGTTCAAATTACGGCCCCCCCCTACGTTCAACGCAATTGGCGATACCGTGCCCTCAGCGGAAGCGCGCGGAGGACACGTGGCAGCGGGGCAAGCTGGCGCAATCCGCGAACAAGTGCGGTTCCAGTTAACGAGGCAGTGTCACGTTCAGAAACCAGGTCGTAAGGTCACCACGACCGCCGCCACCAACAGCAGCGGAGCGCCGTAGACCGACGCGTCCGAGGGTTCACACATCGCGTCGGCCTGCTCGTGGTGGCAGCGTTCGCCTCTCGTTGCCGAGGTTCGTCGTTCATTCCATGGGGAGCACGGCCGTTGCGTTCCGGCGTCACCGTAATTTTTTTTCAAACATTACCCACGAATTACTCAATTGGGATCGCACACTGCAGGGGCAGCAGTGGCAGCAGCGGCAGCAGCGGCAGCAGCAGCATCGCCCCCTTCCTGGGAAAGCTTGGCAGGACCCCTCCTGCCAGAGAGTCACGAGGCTCGGTGAAGCCTCCCCTCCTGGGTGAAACAACAGCGGTGGCGCCGCGAGCCACCGCGTCTCCTAGAGCTTCCACTGCAGCGGCTGTGTTTCAATAAAGCAAGCGGCATGTCAGCCTGAGCCAGCCACTGGCCAAGCTAATCTGAGCCACCCAGCACCTCGTATGTATGGTCCGAAAGAAGTTCAGCATACATAAAACAGATGGTGGGTGGCTCTCGCTAATAGCATCTCGCAATTCAACAGCAGTTATACAAGCCCGACTGCTGATGAGACCCAGAAGGTCTGGAGATCGCTTGCCTAGCAACATTCTGATGGACTAACACACACTGTGTTACGCGGAGGGACAAAATGGAGTTCTGCTTGGCCTGTATCCACAGTTGGATTTGGTCGTTATAAATCCAAGTTTAGAACCAGGCACTTATCGCGATGGGGCTCGGGGTGGGGGGACGCACGCCGGGTTCACGAGCGGTGGCCCGGGCGGGGCCCCATCGCGACGGAGAGCGTGGCCACTCCGAGAGCACGGCACGTCGGGGCTCAAAGTCCGAAGGTTCTGTAGACGCGTCACGGCCGCTCGATATCGCGCGTCTCTCGCACGGCGGATGATCGGCCAATCTGTCACGGGCTGTGACCAGGTGAGCGGCGCGCTGCACGCGCCCCGTTTTACGAGAGAGAGGGGAGAGAGCGGACGTAAAAAAACATGAGGAGAGTTAATGCGGTGCGAAAATTCACCGTGGCGAGGGTGGTGCGGGAGTGTGGTGAGAGTGGTGAGGGTGGTGAGAGTGTGTGGTGAGGGTGGTGAGGGAGTGTGGTGAGAGAGTGTGGTGAGAGAGTGTGGTGAGGGTGGTGAGGGTGGTGAGGGTGGTGAGGGTGGTGAGGGTGGTGAGGGTGGTGAGAGTGTGTGACGAGGGTGGTGAGAGTGTGTGGCGAGGGTGGTGAGGGAGTGTGGCGAGGGTGGTGAGGGAGTGTGGTGAGCGTGGCGAGGGAGTGTGGCGAGGGTTTGTTTAAGCCGAGATGTTCTGGGTTCACGCTCCCCACGCGCTGTGCGTGTCCGAGTGCAGCGCAGCACCCAAGCCAGAGCCGCCGCTTATGATCGCGTGAGAGCCCAGCACAAAAGGCACTTTCGCAAGGGGGAACTCGGGTGTTAATAAGTACTACGCAACAACAAAGACTTGGGCAGAAATCCATTAACTCATAGACACCATAAACGTACACGGAGAACCATTCATTCATAGAGAAACCTTAGACTCGCGTAGAGACCCATTAACATGTTTCGAGTGTGCGTCTCTCTTCCCGTGGTCACGTGGATTCTTCTCCATGTCCTACGCTTTTTCTCTCCACGGTTAGAATCAAGGTGTGTTTCGAGTATTTGGCTGCGATAAATGTCCACGTGATGATGATAAGCCACTTCGTTGAGCTATCATTTGTGTCCGTGTCGCTTCTTAAAAAGAGCTGCATAACTCTGTGGGCCTTACCCGGTGAGATAAAATAAAAACACTGTTTAGTTTTAGCATAGAGGACCCATAACGCCTACGAAGAGAACTGAAGGTCAAACGCAAACGACCTTTATGGGCAGGTGAGATGAGAGTGAGAAGGAAGAGCTGGATCTTGCGGCGCATGCTGCCACAGACTGATGGGGGCAGGCGTAGACTGGCACGGACTTAACACGCGAGACCCACAGACCTGCGCAGTTTTTTATTTTTTGTTTTGCATAGACATCAGAACAGGTTGAGCGCACGGCCCGTCAACGGGAAGTTTAAATCGGACAGTTAAATGGCATACACTTAGCCAAGACCGAGACCGAGTTTACGATGTGGGGGCGAGGCCGTGCACGGATTCTGTCCCGCAAAGTACTGCAGAGGCTTGGCTCGCCTCGACAGAAGCCCTCCGTTCGTCCACGATCAGCCGTGATAATCGTTTGTGTCGCTTCACGTGAGAGGGCCTGAGAGAGCAGCCCACACTTTACCCCACCACACGCGGTCCCGCCGTGCCACAGACTGCGCTGTGTCCATTCACAACGCTCGATGGAAAGCGGTATAAATTAAGCGGTTGATGATTTAAACGAAAAACATTGTATTATGTAGGCATGTTGAGCTTCTTTCGCGCCGCCTACTCAGTGGCGAGGAACTTTGGAAGTCTGCGCCAAATTTGGGAAGCGTTTTGTTTGTGTTGTTTTGCTGGCGCTCACGAAGAGGTTAAAGATTAACAGCAGTGTTGCTCTGGAGCACAAAGTAATGGGGCCTAGGCTGCGGCCTCCACCTCGGCAACCACAAGCCGGGTCGCCGTGGTTACGGGGCCCACAGGCAGACACGAGAACAGAAGCCTGGCATTCTTCCATCTACAAGCGGCCTGCTAGGGTTGAGATAACAACGAAACACACAAATAGGCATATATACAACACGTCTCCTTCTCAAATGTGTCGCTGCACATAAAAGAAATGTGTATAAAAGTGTTTTGCACAACCCACCAACCGCCCAGAGCCTGACTGCTGACGAGGCAATGATGCCGCAACCGGTCCAGAGTATGCGAGCTATCATCCCTTAATTCTAGATTTGAAGCTTTCGTGACTGCAAGGATTCATACTCTTAAGTTTTTTCGGTAAAGTCATCCCTTGCCACCCTTAACGGGCGGTGGCCAACAGCACACGGACAGCTTCTGTAAGGGGACCTTTGCACTTGTCAAAGTGATTTCCCGCTCAAGTGAACATTGGGGCGTTGGTGCGCTCATCTCTGGTGTACAACGCTAAGTAGCCGGTGGAAATCCCACCTTCCTATGGCGGGAGCGAGTCTGTTCATTTGACAACCTACGTTGGCTTCCCCACAGAGTGGTTACTGATTTTATCGACCCCGGAGGGAAGATGGGTTGAGTCGACCCCTAACCAGGAATTTAACTCATGACCTTCTGATTGCTGCAAGCCACCAGGCCGGTGTACAATACATACAGTACAGACAACCCTCCGCAGTAGTTAAAATGTAATAACTTAAATAGTTGCTGCACAGTTTCCATGAACGTAAAAAAACAGGAAGCCAATTATATCTCGATTTTGCAAGTGTCAAAACATGTCCAGTAATCCTCCCGTACACATCCCACTGGGAGCTCCTGAGCAGCACGAGCTCGTGTCAGAAGACGGCCCAGCAAGAGGACATCACAGAACCGCTTCTGAAGCCACGCGAACAGCCTCTTCATGCCCACTCGCCAAACGACTTTTTACGTGCCCCACAGAATGTTGTAACACCAAGCGCCCGGAACTTGCCTCGCCAGGCCGATACGATCAGCTCGCGACACTGGGGGACCCGGTTTAGTCATGGCCGCAACCTGGATTCGGACCCAGGATGAGCCCTGTTTGGCCTTGGGTCAAACAGGGCTCAGCCCCCTCGAGCCGGCTGACCCAAAATGACAACACCCCAGCAACCTGCTGCTGCTGCTGCTTGTGACGGTGGTAGTGGTGGTAGAGTGATTGTGGTGCTGTTTGTGGTGATGATGATGATGGTGGTGATAGAGTGGTTGTGGTGCTGTTTGTGGTGGTGATGATGGTGGTGGTAGAGTGGTTGTGGTGCTGTTTGTGGTGATGATGATGGTGGTGGTAGAGTGGTTGTGGTGCTGTTTGTGGTGATGAATGATGGTGGTGCTAGAGTGGTTGTGGTGCTGTTTGTGGTGGTGATGATGGTGGTGGTAGAGTGATTGTGGTGCTGTTTGTGGTGATGATGATGATGGTGGTGGTAGAGTGGTTGTGGTGCTGTTTGTGGTGATGATGATGGTGGTGATAGAGTGGTTGTGGTGCTGTTTGTGGTGGTGATGATGGTGGTGGTAGAGTGATTATGGCGCTTGTGGTGGTGGTGGTGCTGCTGTTTGTGGTGGTTTAGTGCACATAACCTGGCACGAGCGCCGTGTTGACGTCACCGCCACTAAGTGGCGAATGGCAGTTGTTGTTGTTGTTCGTGGTTGTGATCATGATGATGTCACAAGACTAAACACGCACAGTGGCCGTCAGAATGGGTGCCCCGTCGAGCATCGCAAAACCAACCACCTCAAGGGAAAGTAATTTAAAGTCCACTGCGCAACGAAGTGTTGAGTCTCAAAACAATGTCTGGGCCGCCCCGAGGGATATCACCAACATGGCCGCGGTAGCCGGCCGGCCAGTTGCCCGGGGTGACGCGGCGCGAGCGTCGTCCCGCGGGCTCTTGTTGCGAGCGGATCTCGCATCTCGGGTTTCGCGAGGGCCTCCGTGTCCCACCGTGACCTGCACCCTCTCCCCACGCCATCTCCACCGCCACCTCCCTGCCGGGCGGGCCCGTCTTGAGTTTCCTTTCTCGTCGATTCACTTCGTCAGCTCGATTCGGTTGTCACATTTGTCTCCCCGCATCCCCAGGTGGTGATGTACGTGGGCCAGGCCTCCAAGGACGTGCTGCGCTGGCCCCGACCGCCCTCCCCGCCGGTGGTGAAGCTGGAGACGCGCGTGGACGCCGAGTACGGCATGCCCTCCACGCACGCCATGGCCGCCACCGCCATCCCCTTCTGCTTCCTGCTGGCCACCGTCGGTCGCTACCAGGTGGGAGGGGAGGGGGCGGGCAACTCGGCATCGCACTGCAGCACTGCCGACATCACCTTCCTTGCACGACCGGCATCAATTTGCGCTACCGACGTTAATACACACCACACCAGATATTAATTTGAGGCTGAGAAGACCTAGGGCCATTCCTCGGACCGGTTCAGATATTAGTCACTGGTGGCCCTAAGCTGGAACAATAAAACCGGGGTCTCCGGGTTCGTAGCGCAGCGCGTTAACCGCTACGCCACCGCTCCACATAGTTTCAGTGACAGCAGTACACGCACACGCACATGCCTGTCTGTCTGTCTGCAGGTGCTTGCCCAGCTGGGCACGCCACATTCTGATACGTTATGCCCCCCCCACCCCCACTCTCAGTACTCGTACGGATGGGGGCTGCTCGTGGCCGTTCTGGTGTGCGCGCTCGTGTCGCTGAGCCGGCTCTACACGGGCATGCACACGGTGCTGGTGAGGATCCTCGCACAACAGACAGAGGCACCCGGGTTAGCCGCCATCGGCCGACGCGGCCGTCTAGCGAGCACCCGGCGATGGCCGTGGTTGCGATTCGCGCCATCCCCTCCCTCGCCGCGCTCTCCCGGGCGATCCGATCTCGCCTCTCCATCTCGTCGCGGCTGGACGTGCGCCGATGAACCCGGCGCGACCCCCGGGTGGAGGTCGAACCCTTGGACGGGTCAAGCTCGACGGCTGCCACCTTTTTTTTTTTGGTTTAGCGCCGATTTAGGGTTTTCGTGTTGTTTCTTCTCACACCGTTTAGTATTTCTGGGCAGAAGGTACAGGTACGACTGGTTCTGGCGAGCACAGCCGCTGCTGCAGGTAACCGCGGAGCCAAGGGTTGGGCAATGGCGTCGTGCGGCTTCGTAATTCATTATTTATATAGCGCCCGGCCACGCACGGGCGCTGGCGAGACACAAGCGGGATGGGAAGGAGCGCAGGGGCAGGAGGGTGAGTAGGCATATTGGCTGAGGAAGGGAGGGTGAGTGTATAGTGAGGGTGAGTGTATAGGAAGGGTGAGTGTATAGAGGTGAGCAAGCGGGGAGGGTGAGCGAGGAGGAGCCGTGTGCGGGGAGGGTGAGCGAGGAGGAGCCGTGTGCGAGGAGCTCGGTGGCTTCGGAGCGCCCAGGTTGAGTTCCCCCCCAGCGCATTCCCCCCTTTAGCCGACGCTCATTCCACTGCCAAGCACGAGCGTAGCTGGCTGCCAAGAATGACAACAAGGTGAGGTAGCCACGTGGGTCAGGGGTCAGAGCACCGCTGAGGACATGGGTTTGTATCACGGTCAAAGCCACCGCAAGATAAGCGCCTCTGCCGGTCACCGTTGCCTGCACGCAAAAAAAAACATTTGCGTGAAATGTGGTTCCGTGCATAATTTTACTTCCAGCTTCTTAGAGTTATAAATATCGGTTCGGTTTCCTGCTTGAATGAGCACTGAGGCATTGGTGTTCACGGCACCACTTACAACTCTGAGCCAGTGGTGGAAATTCCACATTCCTATGGCGAGGTTATCCAGCGAGACGACCGGCTATGTCAACCCCCATCCAGGATTTGATCTCGCTCCCTTTCCAAGAGCGATAGAGAGAGAGAGACATACAGAATGCCGTGAATTGTGCATGGGGGTGTAAGTTTGGCCCACTGCCTGGGAACGAAATGCGCCCTCAGGTGGAGTGAGTTGACGTTCTCAGGGTACAGAAGACACCTCCTGTCCACGATCGTGAGAACTCCGAGGCCGGCTTGGCTTGGGGGGAGGAGGGGGGGGGCGAAGGGGGTGATGGGGTTCAGCAGGGCGCCACCCGGCCCGGTGTTTCGGGTTGAACTGGGCGGACGAGAAAGCCGACGGGACACGTTCGCCGTGACGCAACTCCTCCTGCGGGCGTTGGGGAACGTGCCGGGCAGGTCGCGAGACGTCGTCCGGGCGGGCGCGTGAGGAGAGCGACCGATCGTGCCCATGGGAGTGGCGGCCCGGTCGGGGGGCGGGGCGGTGGCGCCCGGCACGGCGTCCGAGATGGAGCGGTGGGATCGTTATGCCGCGGGTCGTGAGCGATGGTGACGGCTCGGGGTGGCCGTCATCCAGCAGCGGGTCGATTGTGAACGATGCGGACGGTGAGGACGACGAGCGGTCCTCTGGGTGTCACGGTGCGATGGGGGCGAGCGGTCACACAGTGGGCCGCGTGCCGCGCTGCGAACCGCAGCCGACCGCCGGTTGTGAGTTGTATCTGATCCCGTCCCGGGTCCCCCAATCTATACTGACCGCAGTGGTGAAGTATGGTCAAGCAAACCCGACGGCTGACGTAATGTGGTGCATCCTTCTTCTGTCGGTCTATCCTCTTGTCTGTTCATCTGCCCACCTGTTGACGTCAGTCCATCCAACTATTTATCAACCTGTCCGTCTGTCTGTCCAGCTATCCATCTGTTCATCTACCAGTTTGTCCCCCTGTCCATCTACCCACCCACCTACTCACCCACCCACGGTGCTGCGTGTGCTGCGTGTGCTGCGTGTGCAGGACGTGGTGAGCGGCGTGACGATCACGGCGGTGATGATCGCCGTGTCCTACCCGCTGTGGGACGTGTTGGACGAGCTGGTGCTGTCGTCGCCGCTCTCCCCGGCCTTCGTGCTGCTGGCGCCCTTCCTGCTGTGCCTCTACTACCCCGAGCTGGACCACTGGAGCACGGCGCGCGGCGACACCACCATCATCATGGGCGCCGGCGCCGGCGGCCTCCTCGCCGGCTGGCTCACCCGGCGCCTGGGCTACGACGCGGAGCCGCATGGCCCGGCGGCGGCGCCGTTGGCGCTGCCCGACATCACGCCGCACGGCGTGGTGCGGGCACTCGCCAGGTTCGGCATCGGCATCGCCGTGGTGGTCGTCACGAGACAGGTAGGGCTCTGCGTCGTCGTCGTCGGCACCCATGATTGATGCTGTCGGTCTAAACGTGAGATTAAGGTGGACCCCCCTAGGGCCCCCGTGTAGATGGTGAAGTCTGTGTCCCCCCCCCCCCCCGTGTCCCCCCGCCCCCCCCCCCCCCCCGTGTAGGTGGTGAAGTCGGTGTGTCTCCGTGCCGTGTGCCGCGCGTGCCGCGTGTCCCCGCTGGACGGCGAGTCGCGCCGCCGCCTGCAGGTGGAGGTCCCCTACAAGTTTGTGACGTACGCCACCATCGGAGTCACTGCCGTGGGCGGCGTGCCCATCCTGCTGCAGAGCCTGGGGCTCGGGTAGACACGGGGCGGGCACCCTCACCACCCTCACCACCCTCACCACCCTCACCAGCCTCACCAGTCTCACCAGCCTCACCACCACCCTCACCACCCTCACCACCACCCTCACCACCCTCACCACCCTCACCAGTCTCACCACCATCCCCACCACCCTCACCAGTCTCACCACCATCCCCACCACCCTCACCACCCTCACCACCCTCACCAGCTCACCACCCTCACCAGTCTCACCACCCTCACCATCCTCTCCACCCTCACCACCCTCACCAGCCTCACCACCATCCCCACCACCCTCACCACCCTCACCAGTCTCACCACCCTCACCATCCTCACCAGCTTCACCACCACCCTCACCGCCCTCACCAGTCTCACCATCCTCACCATCCTCACCACCCTCACCACCCTCACCAGCCTCACCAGCCTCACCACCCTCACCATTCTCACCACCCTCACCACCCTCACCAGCCTCACCATCCCCACCATCCCCACCACCCTCACCATCCCCACCAACCCGAGTATCCTCACCACGATCACTCGCCATGTTCCCGAAGACCCTCATCCTCGACCCTCACCCTCACCATCCAGCCCTCCCCCTCATTAGACGCCTCACCCTCACCGCTCACATCTCATCCTTGCGCTCACCCTCATCCTCACCCTCATCCTCACCACAAATCCTCACCACAAACCCTCACCCTCACCACCCCCACCCTCACCACCCTCACCCTCACCACGCTCACCCTCACCACCCTCACCCTCACCACCCTCACCACCCTCACCACCCTCACCACCCTCACCACCCTCACCACTGGGCAAGACGGAAGGGCGGCGAGGGTCTCTGTTCGGACGTCACCGGGGGGCCGAGCGCACGGCGTCGGTGTGACACGCCGTGTGGGTACCCCATCCTGGACACCGGACACGCTAAGGACACACTAAGGACACACTAAGGACACGCTAAGGACATGCTAAGGACACGCTAAGGACATGCCGTGGATGTACCCCCGTGAAGGCTGCGTGTGCGGCACGTGGAGGTGGAGTTGGCGGCCATGCTCTCCGCTCGTGAAGCGTGCCCGCCATCACCGGCGATCGCTTGCCGAATGCTGCACCACGTTTACCAAATTGATATTTTGATTTTTTGAACAACAAAACTGTCAGTGTACACGTATGTATTTGTTGGCATATGTTAATGAGCACTAATTTATTGAATGGCATTTCTCTCTCTTATTAAAATGCAGGGAGTGGATGCGCCGTGCGTCGCGTGCGGGTTGTTTTGCGCGCAGCACCAACGATGCACCTGAATGCCGAACTTCTTCCGCGCCGTACGTAGCCATCCGCGCTAATCGGCGGTGCGACGGGGGAGGGCCCCACGATGCACGCCCTCGCACCGGGGCCCGGCACGCGCCAACTGCACCGGCGCTGCCCTCGAGCAGAGCGTTGTCTATCGGGCCGACGTTTCGGGCAACGGACCCCTCCCTAGTTCCTCCTCCTTTGGAGCGGACACGTCACGCTCCGATTGCGCCACCAGGGAGCGCTGTGACCACGCGGGGTGACGGCCGCGCAGCTGCTGCTGCTCGCGGCTGCGGCGAACCAACACGCCGTGTGGAGGCAGCAGCAGCAGCGAGGGTTGGTGGATCACACGCATGTGTTGTGAGATTCTCTTGCCGTGGGTGTCGGGGAAGTGCCATACGCCTGGCTCGCCTGGAGAAGGCGGCAGAGTGTTTCCCCCTCGCTCACACGCATGGGCTTTCTCCGGTTTCCTCCCATGTGGAAAGGCTCGTTAATTGACCGAAAACGCAATAATATATAGAGGTTCTAGATTTGAAGCTTTCGTGACTGCAAGGATTCATACTCTTAGGTTTTTTCGGTAAAGTCACGTAGGAAAAAAATTATAATAAAAGTAAAAATAATATAATATAAATAATAATAGAAATAAAATAATAAATTATTATAAAAGTTATAAATTATAAATTGTGATTTATAATTTTATTTCTATTATTTATACTTTATTATGTAATTTTTCCTACGTGACTTTACGAAAAAACCTAAGAGTATAATATATAGAGGACCACAGAACTTGGGCAATTGTTGGCGCCGACTCTCTCCATTCGAGAGCGAGCGAACTTCTGTGCGGCGGCAGCGTGTGCCGAGTTGACAGTGATGATGACGATGTACGTTGAACTTCTTTCACCCCGTACGTAGCCAGCAGTGCTAATATAAGGTACGGATAAGTGGGGGTGGGGGGGACTGGGGGGTGGGGGTGGGATTTAAACAACGGTGAACGAGCAACCGGAATTGAGCCATGCCCTATCCGCTGCTGAGTGGAGGTCTCCGTTACGAGGTCAGTGGGGACACGGCCCAATGTCTCACTGCCCCCCCTTCCCCCCTCCCCCCATCGTCTCACTGCCCCCCCTCCCCCCCTCCCCCCATCGTCTCACTGCCCCCCCTCCCCCCATCGTCTCACTGCCCCCCCCTCCCCCCCTCCCCCCCATCGTCTCACTGCCCCCCCCCCTCCCCCCATCCTCTCACTGCCCCCCCCTCCCCCCATCGTCTCACTGCCCCCCCTCCCCCACTCCCCCCATCGTCTCACTGCCCCCCCTCCCCCTCCGTCGTCGTCTCACTGCCCCCCCCCTTTGTCTCATTGCCCCCCCTCTTCCCCATCGTCTCACAGCCCCCCCCCCCTTTGTCTTACTGCCCCCCCCTCCCCCCCCATCGTCTAACAGCCCCCCCACCCCCAATCGTCTCACTGCCCCCTTACCCCCCCTCGTCTTACTGCCCCCCCTCCACCCCCCCCCCCCCAATCGTCTCACTGTCCCCCCTCCCCATCGTCTCACTGTCCCCCCTCCCCATCGTCTCACTGCCCTCCCCCCACCGTGAGAGCGCCGTGCGGGTCTGGGTGGAGTTCCTCCGCTGGGTGAGGGCGCCCTCTGGTGGCGCCCCCCGGTGGCGCGCCGCTCTCGTCCCTTCGATTCCTGTGTCCACACCTGTAGACTCACCTGTATACTCACCTGTATACTCACCTGTACATGAACCTGTACACACACCTGTACACTCACCTGTACACTCACCTGTACACACACCTGTAGACTCACCTGTACACACACCTGTACACTCACCTGTACACAAACCTGTATACACACCTGCAGTTATAGCAGTGCACTCACCTGAACCCACTCACCTGTGCATATTCGTACACCCTCACTCAGCTTTCTCACCTGCACACTCATCTCTACACGCTCACCTATTGCATGGCCCCGCTCCTCCGACACGTTCGGGTCTCGGTTCGAGTCCAGGTATCGGCTGCTTGCGCGTGTTAGTAGGGGCGTGTGCGTGGCGTCATTGCATATGTATGACGTCATCACGCACGCTACACCCACACACGGGACGTGGCTCACGCCAGCGTGACGTCACCACGCACGTGACTATTGGCGACGCTTATCCCTGGGTTAGGCAACATTGCAGCATAATCAGCATCGTCGTGGAGCATCTCAACCACAAGATAAGCAGACAATTCGCCTCCTTCCTTCACAGGTCTGTCACTCCACACGGCCCTCTGGGAGTGAGTGCACGATTTCAGGCAGCACTGGTTCAACACGCAAAAACTCCAGATCGATTTCGACAATCGGTGTCTCATCAGCGGGGTAGGTTACCAGGCTTGTTTGAACCAATGCTGGCGAAATGCCAGCTGTTTATCGGCAAGGACCCTCTCTGTTGGATATGGGTACAAGTTCAATGTAAACTCATACAATCATTAACAATGATGAATTACAGCACTCCGTGCCATCCACACTGCACCCTCCCAAGGGGTCCCCCCTTAGCCCCCCCTTCTCGTGAAGAGAAACCCCCTCGCAGGGTCCCACTGGTTCGCGTCCAGCTCCCCTGTTGAGTGATGTCCAAGACCAACAAGGGAATTGTACAGAGCCACGGCCAACAACTCCACTACTCTTCATCCTTAAGAAGCAAATCCATTTTATTTGAAAAGTCTTAAATGTATACAGTTCCACAAAAATATATTCCACATCTCACAATTCCGCACGTCACTCCAAAATAAGGATTCCAGTGAAAAACTCGGTGACGCGACATACGTGGGCGAGTGGCAGTGTTGGTCCGTCACAGTTGCTGCTTCAGCAGTGCAAGCGATCACGGATCTTTTTTTTTACCAATTATGAACCAGTAAACGTGGATTGACAATTACAAATAGGTAACAATGGCATTGGCTAATTGTGGCAGACTTAAAGCCCACTTACAAATCATCACCGTCAACAGCCCAACCATCCTTGGGTTCCAACTCGCACACAACTTCCATCCTTGGGTTATCCACGATCCGTGAGCGCGTCCAAAGCTGGCATCATCACAACAGCTGTGCAAGTTCACCGTCGCGTTCACGTATTTCTCTGCGATGTAAACACAACGATAGGAACATCACACAGCACTTGCCCCGACAGTGTACGAGGCTACAGGGTGATCTTTTACTTTGTTACATGGCAAGACCGTGAGAGAGGAAAGGCTTCCGTCCAGCAGCGTTTAGACCGCGGCCGGCGGCGATGTTCTCAGCCGAGTGCGAGAGTCACGTCACAGTAACGTGGACAAGCGCTCGACGGATGGCGCTGCCGCCACCGTCCCCCCCCCCGCCCCCCGTGCCGTCGAGGCCACCTCCCGCGCTTGCCAGGCCTCAGGCTTGCGCCAGCAGCACGATGTCCACGTGGTCGTGAGCGCCCTGCAGCAGCACCTCGCCGTCGTAGGTCACCAGCTTGCGGCGCTTGGCGGCGCGCAGCGTCCCCACCAGCGCCTCGAACAGGTTGGCGCAGCGGTCGTCCGCAAACAGCGTCCCGAACTTGACCCGCACGAGGCCGTCCTGGCCTGGGGAGCGGCGGCGTGGGGGGGGGGTGGAGGACGGGGTGAGTAGAGAGGTGGGGAGAGCATGGGGTGGTGATGAGGTGTCGGTGAGGTTGGATGAGGTGTCGGTGAGGTTGGATAAGGTGACAAGGAGGGAGGAGGTGTAGGTGATGTCAGGATGGGGTGATGACAGGTGGAGGACGGTGTATGGGATGCGGAGAGGTGAGGAACGTGAGGTGATGAGGTGGAGTGGAGGTGCTCTCGGTGCCGTTGATCAATGGCTGCACACAAAACGACCTTACACTTTGAATTTGCTTCTGTACTTCAATTGGATTAAGTCCTAGCTCTGATTATCCAATTTCTGTACAGACTGCCACACCATGAGCAGAGCTCTCGGTGGGGCAGGGTGAGTGGAGGCGGTGAGTGGGGGCAGTGAGTGGGGCAGTGCTATTCTCTACTGGGCGAGCTGAGTGGGGGCAGTGAGTGTGGGGGGTGAGGGGGTGAGTGGGGGCAGTAAGTGGGGCAGTGCTGCTCTCTACTGGGCGGGCTGAGTGGGGTCCATGAGTGAGGGGAGTGAGGGGGGTGACTGGGGGCAGTGAGTGGGGGTAGTGAGTGAGGGGGGTGAGTGAGGGGGGTGAGTGAGGGGGTGAGTGGGGGTAGTGAGTAGGGATAGTGAGTGGGGGCAGTAAGTGGGGCAGTGCTGCTCTCTACTGGGCGCGCTGAGTAGGGGCAGTGAGTGGGGCAGTGAGTGGGGGTACTGCTGCCCTCTACTGGGCGCGCTGAGTGGGAGCCGTGAGTGTGGGGGGTGAGTGGGGCAGTGCTGCCCTCTACTGGGCGAGCTGAGTGGGGGCAGTGAGTGAGGGGGTGAGTGAGGGGGGTGAGTGGGGGCAGTGAGTGAGGGGGTGAGTGGGGGTAGTGAGTGAGTGGGGGCAGTGAGTGTGGAGGGTGAGTGGGGGCAGTGAGTGATGGAGTGAGTGAGTGAGGGGGGTGAGTGGGGGCAGCGAGTGGGGGCAGTGCTGCCCTCTACCGGACCGTGCTCCAGAGGTCACCGGATGGGCTCTGGGCGGCAGCTCTTAAAGAGACATCGCGTTCGAATCTCGAGAGGCAGAGGGAGAGCGAGAGAGCGAGAGGTGTGGTGGGATCGTGGCTCGTCTCGCGATACGCAACCAGGGGGAGGAGGGCCCCGTGAGAGTCACAGTGGGAGTCACAGTGAGAGTCACAGTGAGAGTCACAGTGAGAGTCACAGTGAGAGTCACAGTGGGAGTGACAGTGAGAGTCACAGTGAGAGTCACAGTGGGAGTCACAGTGAGAGTCACAGTGGGAGTCACAGTGGAGTCACAGTGGGAGTCAGTGGGAGTCACAGTGAGAGTCACAGTGAGAGTCACAGTGGGAGTCACAGTGAGAGTCACAGTGGGAGTCACAGTGGGAGTCACAGTGAGAGTCACAGTGAGAGTCACAGTGGGAATCACAGTGGGAGTCACAGTGGGAGTCACAGTGGGAGTCACAGTGGGAGTCACAGTGAGAGTCACAGTGAGAGTCACAGTGGGAGTCACAGTGGGAGTCACAGTGGGAGTCACAGTGAGAGTCACAGTGGGAGTCACAGTGGGAGTCACAGTGAGAGTCACAGTGAGAGTCACAGTGAGAGTCACAGTGAGAGTCACAGTGGGAGTCACAGTGGGAGTCACAGTGAGAGTCACAGTGAGAGTCACAGTGAGAGTCACAGTGAGAGTCACAGTGAGAGTCACAGTGAGAGTCACAGTGGGAGTCACAGTGGGAGTCAGTGGGAGTCACAGTGGGAGTCACAGTGGGAGTCACAGTGGGAGTCTCAGTGAGAGTCACAGTGGGAGTCACAGTGGGAGTCACAGTGGGAGTCACAGTGGGAGTCACAGTGGGAGTCACAGTGGGAGTCACAGTGGGAGTCACAGTGGGAGTCACAGTGGGAGTCACAGTGGGAGTCACAGTGGGAGTCACAGTGGGAGTCACAGTGGGAGTCACAGTGGGAGTCACAGTGGGAGTCACAGTGGGAGTCACAGTGGGAGTCACAGTGAGAGTCACAGTGAGAGTCACAGTGAGAGTCACAGTGAGAGTCACAGTGAGAGTCACAGTGAGAGTCACAGTGAGAGTCACAGTGAGAGTCACAGTGAGAGTCACAGTGAGAGTCACAGTGAGAGTCACAGTGAGAGTCACAGTGAGAGTCACAGTGAGAGTCACAGTGAGAGTCACAGTGAGAGTCACAGTGAGAGTCACAGTGAGAGTCACAGTGGGAGTCACAGTGGGAGTCACAGTGGGAGTCACAGTGAGAGTCACAGTGGGAGTCACAGTGGGAGTCACAGTGAGAGTCACAGTGGGAGTCACAGTGGGAGTCACAGTGGGAGTCACAGTGGGAGTCACAGTGAGAGTCACAGTGGGAGTCACAGTGGGAGTCACAGTGGGAGTCACAGTGGGAGTCACAGTGAGAGTCACAGTGGGAGTCACAGTGAGAGTCACAGTGAGAGTCACAGTGAGAGTCACAGTGGGAATCACAGTGGGAGTCACAGTGGGAGTCACAGTGAGAGTCACAGTGAGAGTCACAGTGGGAGTCACAGTGGGAGTCACAGTGAGAGTCACAGTGGGAGTCACAGTGGGAGTCACAGTGAGAGTCACAGTGGGAGTCACAGTGGGAGTCACAGTGGGAGTCACAGTGAGAGTCACAGTGAGAGTCACAGTGAGAGTCACAGTGAGAGTCACAGTGGGAGTCACAGTGGGAGTCACAGTGAGAGTCACAGTGAGAGTCACAGTGGGAGTCACAGTGGGAGTCACAGTGAGAGTCACAGTGAGAGTCACAGTGAGAGTCACAGTGGGAGTCACAGTGGGAGTCACAGTGAGAGTCACAGTGAGAGTCACAGTGAGAGTCACAGTGAGAGTCACAGTGAGAGTCACAGTGAGAGTCACAGTGGGAGTCACAGTGGGAGTCACAGTGAGAGTCACAGTGGGAGTCACAGTGGGAGTCACAGTGGGAGTCACAGTGGGAGTCACAGTGGGAGTCACAGTGGGAGTCACAGTGGGAGTCACAGTGAGAGTCACAGTGGGAGTCACAGTGGGAGTCAGTGGGAGTCACAGTGGGAGTCACAGTGGGAGTCACAGTGGGAGTCACAGTGGGAGTCACAGTGGGAGTCACAGTGGGAGTCACAGTGGGAGTCACAGTGGGAGTCACAGTGGGAGTCACAGTGGGAGTCACAGTGGGAGTCACAGTGGGAGTCACAGTGGGAGTCACAGTGGGAGTCACAGTGGGAGTCACAGTGGGAGTCACAGTGGGAGTCACAGTGGGAGTCACAGTGAGAGTCACAGTGGGAGTCACAGTGGGAGTCACAGTGAGAGTCACAGTGAGAGTCACAGTGAGAGTCACAGTGAGAGTCACAGTGAGAGTCACAGTGAGAGTCAGTGAGAGTCACAGTGAGAGTCACAGTGAGAGTCACAGTGAGAGTCACAGTGAGAGTCACAGTGGGAGTCACAGTGGGAGTCACAGTGGGAGTCACAGTGGGAGTCACAGTGGGAGTCACAGTGGGAGTCACAGTGGGAGTCACAGTGGGAGTCACAGTGGGAGTCACAGTGGGAGTCACAGTGGGAGTCACAGTGGGAGTCACAGTGGGAGTCACAGTGGGAGTCACAGTGGGAGTCACAGTGGGAGTCACAGTGGGAGTCACAGTGGGAGTCACAGTGGGAGTCACAGTGGGAGTCACAGTGGGAGTCACAGTGGGAGTCACAGTGGGAGTCACAGTGGGAGTCACAGTGGGAGTCACAGTGGGAGTCACAGTGGGAGTCACAGTGGGAGTCACAGTGGGAGTCACAGTGGGAGTCACAGTGGGAGTCACAGTGGGAGTCACAGTGGGAGTCAGTGGGAGTCACAGTGGGAGTCAGTGGCAGCCGTACCGGGCGCTCCCAGCCGCCTGATCTCCTCCAGCAGCAGCGACACCTCGTGGTCCACGTTCATAGCGACGGCGCTGGCGCACACACACAACACAAACGAGACAGAGATCCCCCGGTGTAGCCTTCGCGGACTGCTGGGGGCAAGTGCTGTGAGCGAGAGCAGCAGCAGCAGCAGCGATGGAGGGCGGCACGGCACGCGCAGCGGCTGGGTGGGTGACCACGTGCTGCTCTCTCGCTGCCGGTGCTCGGCGTTCTCACGTCGTGCTGCCCTCTAGGGGTGATCAAAGCGAAGCACATCGGGGGTCAGCACACGACTTGTGACCCCCCTGCCAGAGGTCACAGCACCTTGACCACAACAAGGCGGAGCGTAGCGATGGATCCACTGTTACCGTCTCGTTCCTTGTGGTCCATTAAAGCGGTTACCGTTCCATCGCTTGGACATATCAGTGTTAATACAATACGTTTGTATTCCATGGCAATATTTGATGAGATACATACACGTGCTGTTGTGAATGTGCAAGCACTGTAGCTGTATCACCGAAAGCAATGAGGCCTTGCCAGAATGTGCTTGCAAGGTACATCAGTGGTTTAATGCGCTGGATACCTCCAGTGTGCCGGACGGCACGCTCGGATTGTGTGAGATTCACTAAAGCAGCGTGGTGATGTTCACTACGCCAGTTTATGACCGCAAATACAAATCAGTCGATCTTTGTGACCCAGTTTGCAAAAGTATACATTATTGTAGGCGCATGTGTTCAAGTCTTCAAGAGCGGAATGAATGCTCTCATATCTTTCCTTTCATTCCAACCGGAGTCCAACTCATTCCAACTTTGACCTCATTGATTTCTACCAATCGTTACCAAACCTAATTCACTACGGACCGATGCAAGGGCGGTTCTTTCAATCCAACATCACGGAGTTCAGATCATCCTGACGCTGCCGTACGTTGCTGCACCGTTGTGTTCAACTGTTTAGTCGGATAGTGGCGCCCGCGACAAAGACAGAACACCCTGCCCGGCCGCCTTTGTCTCCCAAGTGTTGATGTTATTTATACACCGCACCAGTGCAGTGCTCACTTGTGGCCCAATCGAAGTAGGGGAGACCCCAGCACCGACTCAGATCACCGTCACTGATATTGGCCGTGAGCGGGAATCTAACTCGGGTGGCCGGGTTCGTGAGCGTAGTGCGCTAACCACTGCGCCACCGCTCCCCGCTGTTGACACGCGCGCACACGGGGAGGATTTTGTCCTCTCGCGGAGCCTCCTGCCGGGTTCTCGCGGCAGGGGGCGATGTTGCTGCGCGTGAGAGCAGCAGCTTCGAGACGGCAACCAGGAACCAGCTTTGGCCGGGGGAGGGAGGACGGCCTTCATCCAGCAGTGGATTGACAATGGAGGGATGGAGGGAGGGGGATGAACGCATTTTAACCTCCACCAGCCACCCCCGTAGACCTGGCTCGCCTCCATCTTCTCCCGGCACACGCCGTCCAGACTCCCGTGGCTTCTGCTGCCGCTCCACAGCCGTGTGAGCGTCTCGCCCAGCTTAGCGGCGAGACGGCGAATTACCCAAAAGTAACTTCCACACGAGACACAACGACACCTATCCAGGTAGCAGCTTGGAGGCTTTCATCCAGCAGTGGATACACCATGGCTGGCTGCGGTGGTGATGATGATGATGGGCGAACGGCGCTTGTGCCCCACGGTAACGTAAGAGTCGCTGCCCCCACTGCTGCTGCTGCTGCTGACGGTCATGGTGGTGGTGGTGGTTTCTATTCAACGGATTGTTTGGGGCACAGGTTGGGTGACTCTTACACAACTCTGAGACCACGACCCTCTGGCGCAGCCTTCAGAGCTCTCTCTCTCTCCCTCTCTCACCTTGGGTCGCGCAAACAGAAACACACTCGCGAACGTGGAGTCTGGCCGCCGAGGTCCCGTGGGCGAGGTTCGCGTCCAGGCTGTGGTTGAGCAGCAGCAGGAAGAGGAGGAAGCTGCCGCGCCCAGTCACGAGGAGGAGGAGACCCTCCTCCTCCCCGTGAGCACGAGGGGGGAGGGGCAACTGGGGACGTCTCCTCCCCCCTCCCACGCCATGGACAAGCCGGGCGGGGGGGGGGCACGAGGTTGGTTCCTCTGAATCCTGCCGGCCCGGTTAGATTCCCGCTCGCGGCCACCACCACCACCAGAGGCGATCATCTCAACCGGTTCTGGCGCCTCCCCTAGGTAGACTCGACCTCAAACGAGTGCCTGGTGCGGTGTGTAAATATCAGCACCGGGGGAGACAAAGACGGCCGGGAGACGTGGTGCTGGTCAACCCACTTCACGCCCTCGCGTGCCGACTCGTCACAGGAGTGGGCACGGTCCGAGCCGTCCTCTATCCACTGCTCGATGCGAGCGACCCC
Source organism: Lampetra planeri (assembly GCF_965212315.1). Taxonomy (NCBI): domain Eukaryota; kingdom Metazoa; phylum Chordata; class Hyperoartia; order Petromyzontiformes; family Petromyzontidae; genus Lampetra; species Lampetra planeri. Next base: position 11,474,719 of record NC_136134.1, on the reverse strand, counting down.
AGAGTCTGGCTGCCAGCAGCATCCTGCCCGCCACGCGCGGCCGTGGTTATGTAATCGAGGCAATGGTCCCCTCCCCCCTCCCCCGCTCACCCGCAGCAGACTGGAGGGGGGGGGACTCCACCTTTCGTCATCGGCAGCGGCAGCAGCAGCAGGAGGCCCATTGTCTCACACTGCTGGTGGAAGGCCATTTCAAGACCCTGGACGAGAATCAGTCACCGTACCAGACAATCTCTTCTCCAGCACGTAGTGCAGCATGCAATCACAAGGGCCTTGGTCAATTCAAGGGCAGTTTTACAACTCTCATGTTACTGTACAACTTTCGTAAGTGTGTTGCTGGCCGCTGGTACACAAATACACGGATTCATATACGCGTAGAGACAAAGACAAATGTCATCTAGATAGCCTTGACTGACTGTTGGGGCAAGTGGCATTAGCGAGCACCTTTTAAGGCCGGCATGGTATATGAGCGGGTGGGGGGCCAGTACCCCACGCCTGGCCGCCTTTGTCTCCCCAGTGGCAATGTTCTCATCGCACCAGATACTCATTTGAGGCTGAGTCGATCTAGGGGAGGCCCAGGACCGGTTCAGGTTGCCGGGTTCGGAGCGCAGTGGCGCTAACGGCGGCACCACCGCTCCCCACTGACACAGCACTCACAACCGTAACCCACAACAAGACAACGTTCCCCCGTGTAGCCTCACAGGACCGTAGCGGCAAGTGCTGTTGTACCATTGTATAACACCTCGCCCGGCCGCCTTTGTCTCCCCAACGCTTGAGGCGTCGCTAGTCATCTCTGAGCAGCGCTGTGCACGGCAGTAACGCGTTACTTTCGTCAAAGTAATCCCGTTACTCTGCACGACCGCTTCACTTTCACCAACTATAGTGATCACGTTACCATTTCAAACCAGCGACGTGTAAACCTTGGTGTCCGACGCACAGGCTGCAGCCCGAGTAAGGAAATCGCAGGAAGCTAAATAAGTAATGGGATGATGTTCCTTCGAGAAGAGATCCGACTGGAACGTGTCACATCGTGGTCTCCGAACCAGAAGTGTGTTCACACACGCGCGCGCACGTGTGCCTGCATACACACACAAGGCAAAGACTCCCCGGATAGCCTTACACAGACTGTTGGGGCAAGTGCTGTTAGCGAGCACCTATGAAGGCCGGGAACAGCACACGAGGGTGGCCAACACCACGCCCGGCAGCCTTTGTCTCCCCAGTACTGATGTTTAATACACACTGCACCAGGTACTATTTTGAGGCTGAGCCGACCTAGGGGAGACCCGGGATTCGTTCAGATATTCTTAACTGGTGGTGGACGTGTGCTGGAGTCGAACTCGAGTCCACACGTGCACGCGTACACGTATACACGCATACGTGTACGCAAACACGCCTGTGTGTACGTGGGCACACGTGTCTTTGCACGCCATGTACGCACATACGTGTGCACACACCGTGTGCACACACACGGGCAGCAGGAATAACAGCAGCGCGCGGGGTTTATCGAGGCGAAGCCAAAGGAATGCCCGGAACGCAACAAGGCGTCGCATCTCTGGTGAAAGACAGACAGAGACGCGGAGAGAGGCAGAGAGAGGCAGAGACACAGAGAACGCCTCACGAATATACAGGCAGAGACACGGAGAGACAGGCATAGAGGCAGAGAGACAGAAAGACAGAGAGACAGAGACAAACAGACAGAGATTCAGACGGAGAGATAGACAGAGACAGACGAATACGCATCAAACGCAGACGTACAGATAGACAGACACCATCACCTCCATACAAAGATTGCCCCAATAGACTGTTGGGGCAAGTGCTGTTCGCGTCATGCTCGACCGCCTTTGTCTCCCAGTGCTGATGTTTACCCACCGCCCTGGGCACTCGTTTAAGGCTGAGTCAACTTAGGGACACGCACCTGAACATACAAACCGGGTTCTGATGTGAAAGGGATGTGAGATGGGGTGTGTGGAGGGTGGGAGAGAAGGCGGCGTGGATCGAGGGATGGGTAGAGGAAAGGAGAGAGCGATGGAGGGACGACGGTGGGAGGGGAGACGGTGGGAGGGAGATGGAGTGAAGGAGGGAGTGAAGGAGGGGAGCGAGGCGAGGGTTATTGACCCGCAGGAGTGAAGGAGGGGAGGAGTGGGTGGTGGGCCGAGTGGACACACACACACACGCACGTGGTGTCTCTTCTCGAGCCCGGGCACGGGCTGGCGGAGAGATGGAGCCGACGTGGTACAGTCCGATGTGGAGTGGACTTGCCGATGACCGGTACCAGCGGCGTCAAGGTCGACTTCTGTGGAGGAGGCTCGTGAAGGACGCTGCTACTGGGCAGTTGGAGGCAGTCGCCCTCCAACAAAAGCGGAAGGCGGAGGAGCGACGCTCACAACAACGAGCGACGCGCCGGACGGATTAAACGCAGCAAATTGGCGCAGTGGGGAGCACAGGTGATGCATCGGCCAATCATCACATTCAGCCCATGGCACCTGGGTCTGTCCCGTTACCTCCTGCCAGCGAGCTTTGGACGATGCACGTGGCCTCAAAGTGCACGTGGCCTGGCACAGGCGCCGTGGTGACGTCACCGCCACTTATGTGGCGAATGGGGGATGCCGTGTATTGTCTTCGTTGTTGTGGGTTTGTGTTGATGTGTAGTGATGGAATGACCCTCATGAGTCTCCGCCTCCGCGTGGCGCGGGGCGATGTCCTGGACACTGTCCAGATGACGGCCCCGGAGCAGAGGGGGGGCGGGGCGGGGCGTGGAGGTGGTTGTGGTTGTGCGTGTTTCGGGTGGAGTGGGGTGGTGGTGGGTTTAGTCGGGTGGTGGTGGGTGGGTGGGTGGAGGTGGCTATGAGCGGTGGGCCGGGATTAAGGAACCGTTATCTGAGTTTATAAAACGCCCGGGCGGCAGCATCGCGCGGCACATCACGCGAGCAGTCCCACCAGGAGTCCCACCGAGGGGTCTCAGCGAGGGGTCTCACTGAGGGGATCTCAAGCGCACCGCGGCCGTGCAACGAGGAGGAGTGTGCAGGGAGCTTCTGTCGGGGTCCCCTGGGCGAGGTCCAGCCAAAGCAGGTGACACCCCGCGCGGAGTGACCACTGGTTCTGGGGCAGCATAGAGAGGGGCTGGCACTACCACTCGAATCACAATACCGCTAGACGCGCCCCTGCCCTCACCAGCCACTCACCAGCCACGCTCATCACCCTCCCCCTCCTCCTCCGGGAAGCCACTCACGGCCACAACCTTCATCCGGCCAGCACCTCCTCCCCCACCCCAAACCTCCTCTGATCGTCCGTTTACGAGCCAGAATCTTCAGCCAGCACCTCCAGCCACCACCACCTCCTCCTCCGCGCATCCACTCTCAGCCAGGACCTTCAACCAGCCAGCAGCTCCTGTTCCATCTCGCCGACAGCACCAACTTGGTCTACCAGAGAACCATCAATCTCCTTCACCAGTAGCTTTAGCCAGCAATCTCGTCCACCTACAGCCAGGATCTACCGCCCCACCTCCACCACCACCACCGCTTCATCCACCTCCGCTTGCTCCTCCATCTACCACCAGCCCGCCGGCACCCCCTCCCACCACCCATCCCCGCCTTGCTCCAGGCATGGGCGCCTCGTGCTTCCAGCTGCTGGGGGTGTCGCTGGGCCTACTGGGCTGGGTGGCCCTGGTGGTGGCCACGGCCACCAACGACTGGGTGCTGCTCTGCTCCTACGGCTTCACGGCGTGCGTGCGCTTCGAGGACATGGGCAGCAAGGGCCTCTGGGCTCAGTGCATCAGCAACAACGGCATCGACCACTGCAAGCCCTTCGCGGAGATATTATCGCTGCCAGGTACGTCCATGCATGTGCACCTCTGTGTGTGTGTGGGTTGCGCGGTGGTGGTGGGGAGCGGTGGCGCAGTGGTTAGCGTATTGCGCTACAGACCCACCGACCTGAGTTCGATTCCCGCTCACGGCCAACACCAGGCTGATTCGATCTGGTACCTCCCCTATGTTGACTCAGCACTAAATGGATACCTGGTACGGTGTGTGAACCTAATCAATAGGGGAGACAAAGGCGGTAGGGTTGAGGCGCGCCGTGCCGACCTCAATAGGTGTCCGATAACGCCACTTGCCCTAAAAGTCGTAATGAGAATTTTTATTTTGACTGCAGGAGGAGGAATCCGATGAGCTATGAAGCTCTTTTACACAGATGTCCAGTAAGGGCGGGTCAGCAAGTTACAACAGCAAACAATACAAACACACGATAGGCGTGCAAAGTAAAGAGAGGGTGGTAGTAAGCAAGTCACTAAATAAAAATAATAAAGGGAAATGAAAATCATTATATAAGTCCAATTTATCAAGGCTGGGCAAGGCGGCTAAAACAACACAGCAATCCGAGGCAACGCCACACGGCATTAGTAGCCCCTCTCTAAACGGCGCGTTAACAACATTGAACTATCGAAGCCACACAGGTCGTGATCAACTCTGTGCGCCTTTTGCGGGGGCTCTTTGCCGTTGTCGATCGGGAGCGGTGGCGCTGTGCTCCGCGCACTGCGATCCCCCATCCGCCGTGGTGGCTAGGAGATGTTGACTACCTCGCCTGGTATACAGGAGGTCGTGGGTTCGATGGTGAGATGTTAACTACCTCGCCTGGTATACAGGAGGTCGTGGGTTCGATGGTGAGATGTTAACTACCTCGCCTGGTATACAGGAAGTCGTGGGTTCGATGGTGAGATGTTGACTACCTCGCCTGGTATACAGGAGGTCTTGGGTTCGATGGCGAGATGTTAACTACTTCGCCTGGTCTACATGAAGTCGTGGGTTCGATGGTGAGATGTTGACTACCTAGCCTGGTATACAGGAGGTCGTGGGTTCGATCCCCAACCTGACGCCTGCTATATATTTGGAGTGTGCGTGCCTCTCTCCCCGTAGTCGCGTGGAGTTTCTCCGAGGCCTCCGGTTTTTCCCTCCGAATTTGGAATTAACATCACGCGATTAAAGTATTTGCCAACTTTACCTTTCTACGTGACGACAAGCCACTTCGTTGAGCTATCATTTGTGGCCAGGTCGCTTCTGAAAAAGAGCTCTATAGGTAGCTCTGTGGGCCTTACCTGGTAAAATAAAAAAACAGTTTAGTTTAAATTAGTTGCGTGATACCTGAACCTGTATTAGGCATCATTTGACGGCTTGGAGTTTGTGTTGGACTTAATAAGAGCTCGCTAACAGCACTTCGTCCCAACAGTCCATATTTAGCACGTGAAGGAAACGTTTTTTATTGTGACCAATCCACTGCTGGATGATTGCCTCCGCAACCCGCAAGCCACCTCTCACGTGATGTTATTTTCCCACTCAATGAGTGCCCACGACACCGAAATCCATCGCTCCATCTCCTCTGTTGATGGAGCGATGGACTGCAACACGTGCGGGTTGTGGGGGAGGTGGGGGTTGTTTGACCATACTTCACCGTGCTGGTCAGTGGGGGTCTGGGGTTGCGCTGTGAACCCACGGCCGTCGCATTAATTTGACTCTGGACCTCCGGGTTTCCCCCTGCACATTTAGAAACGAGCATTTAGACTACGTCGATTATTTTGCTGCTAAAAATGTCCACGTGCTGAGAAGCCACTTTGGTGAGCTATCATTTGTTGGCCACGCCAAGTCAGAAAAATAAGTGAATGCCTCGGCGGGCTTTACTTGGTAAAATGAAAATAGTTTAGTTTTATTCGTACAATTGTGGGCGATGTGTTTACCTAGCTTTACTTTGCACTCCTGTCGTGATTTTGTTATTGTTTGTTACTGTAACGTTCTGACCCGCGCCTACCGGACACCTGTGAAGAAGAGCTTTATAGCTTTTCGGATTCCTCCGGCGGCGAGCGATGTGTACGAGCTGCCGCCGCCCCGCTCACAAACCCGCGTGGTCAAACAAGAGAAGCGAGAGACGAAACACGCCAGACACACACACCATGCATACACCATGCACACACCATGCATACACCATGCACACACCATGCACACACCATGCACACACCATGCACACACACCATGCACACACCATGCACACACACCATGCACACACACCATGCACACACACCATGCACACACCATGCACACACCATGCACACACACCATGCACACACACCATGCACACACACCATGCACACACACCATGCACACACCATGCACACACACCATGCACACACACCATGCACACACACCATGCACACACCATGCACACCCCATGCACACACACCATGCACACACACCATGCACACACACCATGCACACACACCATGCACACCCCATGCACACACACCATGCACACACACCATGCACACACACCATGCACACACACCATGCACACACCATGCACACCCCATGCACACACTATCTCTCTCTCCGTCTCCACATCGAAAACAACGACAACGGTTGCGTTAGAAAAAAGAGGCGGTGGACTCAAGTGTTGTTTGTTGGGGGGAGGCGGGCGGGGGGGCAATTCTACGCGACCCCCCCCCCCCCACCAAATCCTCTCTGCAGTGGTGTGTCGCAAATTGCCCCGATGTTGTCTAAAAACAAAAATCTAAACTTATAAATAACTTGGCTCCGTCGTTAAAAATTGCCCCGAAAACACGGGAAAAACAATCGCATTACCCCCCCAAATTGCGGCGTTCTGCTGGAGCGTGCGTGGTAGCATTAAGCGGTGCCCCCCCCCCCCCCAGAGGAAGCGCACCCGCCCCCTGTTTGTTTTCGTTCCTCTGTGTGGGGAGCGGTGGGCGCAGTGGTTTTGGTTCGCCGCGCTGCGTACGAAGCCCGCGCCCTGGACTACACCCCACGGCTAACATCAGTGGCGAGTGCAAATCTGAACCGGCCCTGGACCCCCTCCCCCATCCCCCCACAACCTTCCCCTGGTGCGGTGTTTCAGCATCGGCACTGGGAAGACAAAGGCGGGTTGGTGGTGCTGGCCACACACCCCTTCTCGTGTGCCGTGCAGGCCTTCAGAGGTGCTGATGCTGCTGCTGCGACTCGCTGACATCGCTTGCCCCTGCATCATATGAAAGGCTACACGGGGATCTTTGTCTATCTTTGTGTTAGTGCATCATCCCTGGGGTGACGATGGGATGAGTTATTTGGCCGGAGCAGGGCGGATGATGTAATCGCGAGTTTAGATTGATGCTCGGCCATCAACATTTTTAATTCCTTAATGAGATGTTAATCGTTTATTTATGCGGTCGCAATAAAACATCCAAACTATGTCCATGCACGATTACAGTATAGGTAACCGTCCTAGTTGCTGTGCTACCAGGCATCTCCCCGTGGCCACAAACCACGCAGCCCAGGCTGGGATTGACAATGTACACGGCACGTCGCGATGATGATGATGCTGCTACTGCTGTTGTTGTTGATGATGATTAGGATGATGATGATTACCAAAACCATTACGTGGTTTATAATGGCCACCTCCTGTGTACCTGTGTGGAATGCCGCACGTGCAACCAATGAGGATTGGAATGCGCGGCTGCTGCTGCGAGTGTGGGGAGGGGTGGGATGAGTGAGTGTGGATTTGAGGGACGCGACGTGCGTGTGAGTGAGTGAGTGTGTGCCTGAGTGTTTGATCTCTCACCTGCTCCGAATTAGAACCGCTGCACTACCGCACCCCACGCCCTGTCGGGAGCGGTGGTGCAGCGGTTAGGGCTATGCTGCGCTACGAACCCGGCCACCCGGGTTCGATTCTCGCTCACGGCCAATACCAATTACGATTATCTGAAGCGGTCCTAGGCTTCCCCTAGGTCGACTCAGCCTCAAAGGAGTACCTGGTGCGGTGTGTAAACATCACCACTGGGGCGACAAAGGCGGCCGGGCGTGGTGCTGGCAACCCACCTCCTCGTGTTTCGTGCCGGCCTTCATAGGTGCTCGCTAACCGCACTTGCCCCTACAGTCTGTTAAAGGCTATATGGGGGATCTTTGTCTTTGTGAGTGTGCGATCTCTCACCTGCTCCGTATTATAGAGGCTCACGCCCTCGTTATACTGCGTGCCTGCCATTGAGTGGGGTTGGTGGATCGCACAGAGATCACCTGCAGTCACGTACTGTCAGAGTGGAGCCAGTGTGAGTGTGAGAGGGGGGTAGGCGGATGGTCGTACTGGCCCAGAGAGAGGGGGGGGGGTGATCGTGAACCCGTCTGTGTGCAACTCCGCGTGTTAATCGGAGGTGAGGTTTTCTCCCGGGATTTTTCCCACGCGGAGACAAGCTGCTTCAGAATTGGCCAAGCATCCCAATGTAGGAGCCTCGTGATGACGAATCTGGAAGATCATTCTCGACAGCGAGACCCGGTGGCTCGTTTCATTATACAAATATAAACGCCGGCACTCTCAGGCGGCCACTTTGCAAGAGTCCACGAGATCAACAACAGTCAACAATAAAAACAACAACTTCAATACCAACACCAATCAACACCAATAAACAACAACAACCCACATCAATCAACAACAATTGACGGCGACGTCTCAGCGAGGCGCCACGCTCGCAGGGGGACACGTGTGGTGTGCAGGGTGGTGGCGCCATCAATGGCATCGCCGGTTGACGTCGCCGCAATCTCCCTATCTATGAGTTTGTATACTCTGTCGAGTATTTGAGTTTGTTTTTACTGTAGAGTATTTGAGTTTGTTTTTACTGTAGAGTATTTCTGTGAGTCTCGATGCATATCTATGTGTCGTTATGAGCCGCTAGCCCACAAGCTGCATAGCCACAATCACACACGACGGCGTCTTTGTAAAGAAACGTTTATCGAGCATTTTGACCTGTTCTCAGAAACTGTGATTTTTAAAAAATATATATATACAGTGTACTAAGTATATAGAAGTCTGAGCCCCCAGGGGCAAGGCGGAATGGTTTTGGGGGTGAATGTTTACGCGGTAATTGCTCAAATTAATGTCACGCGTTATCGTAGTCATCGCTAGAGACCCGGGCGCGTGAGTCAATACGATTTGTGGGATTAGTTGCGCCCACTCACTCACTCCTCACTCACTCACTCACCACTCACTCACTCGCTCGCTCGTCAACTCACTCCTCACTCACTCCTCACTCACTCACTCCTCACTCACTCCTCACTCACTCACTCCCCACTCACTCACTCGCTCGCTCGTCCACTCACTCCTCACTCACTCCTCACTCACTCACTCCTCACTCAATCACTCCCCACTCACTCACTCGTCCACTCACTCCTCACTCACTCCTCAGTCACTCACTCCTCACTCCACTCACTCACTCCTCAGTCACTCACTCGCTCGTCCACTCACTCCTCCCTCACTCACCTGCGCACTCACTCCTCACTCGCGCACTCACTCGCTCGCCCACTCGCTCGCCCACTCCACTCATTCACTCACTCCTCACTCCACTCACTCGCCCACTCACTCCTCACTCGCCCACTCACTCACTCGCTTGCCCGCTCACTCACTCCTCACTCGCCCACTCACTCGCCCACTCACTCACTGGCTTGCCCACTCGCCCACTCACTCCTCACTCACTCACTCGCCCACTCACTCCTCATTCACTTACTCGCCCACTCACTCCTCACTCACTCACTCGCTCGCCCGCCCACTCACTCATTCGCCCGCTCGCTCACTCCTCACTCACTCCTCACTCACTCATTCGCCCGCCCACTCACTCGCCCACTCACTCGCGGGCACAGCAGTCGCAGCAGCCCCCGGTTGTTATTGTGTGTGTACAAGTGTGTTTGTGTGTGTGGGGCCTTTCCAATCAGCCCCCCTAAATCTAAGCACATGCCTGGGTATTTTGTACCATCGGACACTCCACCCCCACAACTCCCAATCGGTAATGTGGCAGTTGTGGAGAGAGTGGACAGTTTTCCATACCTGGGCAGTGTTTTAATGCCCGGCTCCGATTTGACAGCAGAGGTCTCACTCCGAATCAGTCGAGCGGCATTATCTTTTCATCGGTTGCGTAACGCTGTTTGGAAGCTACTTGGTCTGTCGCTCCGCACGAAGCTTCAGGTCTTCTCGGCCACGGTCATTCCCTCCCTTCTCTACGCTTGCGAAACGTGGACCCCCCTAATGGAACATCTTCGCCGGTTAGAAACATTTAGGCTGGCCTGCCTACGATCCATCCTGGGTTTAACCAGGCTGGATTGTGTGAGGAGCTCACAAATCCTTGAAAGATCTGGGCAAAGTCCCATCGGTGAGCTCCTCCGGCAGGCAAGGCTGCGTTGGCTGGGTCATGTATCCCGCATACCCAGCCACCGCATGCCTAAACAGCTTTTGTTCGGCCGGATCGAGGGGGCTAAACGGGCGCGGCACGGGTTAGAGAAGAGATAGAGTGATGTGGTACAGGAGGACGTGGAGCTGAGTGGACTTGCCAATGACTGGTACCAGCGGTATCAAGATCGGCCTCTGTGGAGGATGCTCGTGAAGGACGCTACCGGGCAGTTGAAGGCAGTCGCCCTCCAACAACAACGGAGGGCGGAGGAGCGACGCTCACAACAACGAGCGGAGCGCCGGGTGGATAAAGCACAGCAAGTTGGCACAGTAATGGGCACAGGTGGTGCATCAGCAGTCATCTCAGTCATCTCAGTCAGTCGACCTATGGCAGCTGGGTCTGCACCGTGACCTCCTGCTAGCGGGCGTTCGACACTTCACGTGGCCTCAACGTGCACATAGCCTGGCACAAGCGTCGTGGTGACGTCACCGCCACTTAGTGGCGAATGGCGGTTGTTGTTGTTGTACATACAGGTGTGTGTGTGTCAGTGTACATACAGGTGTGTGTGTGTGTCAGTGTACATACAGGTGTGTGTGTCAGTGTAAATACAGGTTTGTGTGTGTCAGTGTATGTTCAGGTGTGTGTGTGTGTCAGTGTACATACAGGTGTGTGTGTGTGTCAGTGTACATACAAGTGTAGGTGTGTGTGTGTCAGTGTATATACAGGTGTGTGTGTGTCAGTGTACATACAGGTGTGTGTGTGTCAGTGTACATACAAGTGTATGTGTGTGTGTGTCAGTGTACATACAGGTGTGTGTGTGTCAGTGTACATACAGGTGTGTGTCAGTGTACATACAGGTGCGTGTGTGTCAGTGTACATACAGGTGTGTGTGTGTGTCAGTGTACATACAGGTGTGTGTGTGTGTGTCAGTGTACATACAGGTGTGTGTGTATCAGTGTACATACAGGTGTGCCGGGCACTCATGGTGGTGGCCTGCGTGCTGGGCCTGCCGGCCATCCTGCTCGCCAGCACGGGCCTCAAGTGCATCCGCCTGGGCGAGGAGACGGCCTCCGAGAAGGCGCAGAGGGTGGTGGCCGGTGGAGTGATGCTCATCCTCGTGGGTGAGTGCGTTACTGCTCGTTGCTGCTCATCCTCGTGGGTGAGTGCGTTGCTGCTCACCCGCGTGCCGCGCGCTCGCCGGGGGGGGCCGCGATGTCGCTGCGCTCACAGTGCAGGAGTCCGTGGCAGTCGAGGTCGGCTGGGCAGCAAGTACTGAATGATGATGATGATGATCGATCGGGACGCGCAGTGACACAGACACCCATCGATTCACGTGGAGATCCATAGACGCGCAGGAAGACACATAGACTCGCACAGAGACACATATATAGAGAACCCCCCAAAGAGCCGCACAGAGACTCACATAGAGACCAAGACGACTCACAGAGAGAGCCATCGACTCACATAGAACCCTGGTGGCATTCCAAGGTCGTGACTGCTGCTACGTGTGCACAGGGCTGTGTTCAATCGTTTGTTGTTCGTGTTTAGTTTGTTATCCTTCCCCCGCACCTCCGATGAGCACGGTTGGCAACGTACGGTGCGAAAGAAGTTCAACACACATACAGACTTGTGCGAGTGGCGACATCACGCGAGACTTTACGAAGACGACGATGGTGGATGATGATGATGATGATTATGATGGGATTGCGAGCGACGGCCTAATGACCTACTAACCTAACAACCTGTAACCCTGCAGGCCTGTGCACCCTGGTGGCCACCACGTGGTTCCCCGTGGGCACGCACAAGGAGAGCCTCAAGGGGGTGGTGAACTTTGGCTACTCGCTCTTCGCGGGCTGGGTGGGCACTGCGCTGGCCATAGTGAGCGGCGCGCTGCTCTGCTGCTGCTCGGGCGGCAAGGAGGAGCGCTACTACGCCTACCCGGCCACCGCCAACGCCACCGCCGCCGCCGCCGCCGCCGCCACCGCCAGCAACAACGTCGGCCCGGCCAGCCACGCCAAAAGCTCCCACGTGTGAGCCCGGCGCGTCGGAGAGGAAAGCGATTGTGGCGCGACCCGGAGAGGCGCTCGCTTCTCTCTCTCGTTTCTGAGTTCGTGGCCCCGTGTTCCCGAAGCCACGCGAGAGGCACATTTGTAAAGTGTACCCCAAACATGTATCCATCTCGCCCACCTGCCCAGTGTTGTTTTGTACCCAAGCGAGAGGCACATTTATACAGTGAAATTTAAGCAAAGTGTACCCCAAACAACCCAACCCAGTGGCATGTTTCCAAAACGTACACAATTTGTACACGACCCAAGAGAACCTTTCGTTGAATGTTCCCCATATCAATGCGGTGTGTCCCTTAGCATAGGGGACTCAAAAAGAGAAACCGACCCAACCGCGCCTTGACAAAGCGTCTCCTTTGTGCCTGGGCGACTCAGCGTGGACAACGTCTCGCAGCTTCATTGTGGAACGGCCCTGTTCTCCAGCTTGTAGGACGCGACGCGGTGTCAAAATACTTCCGCATATCCCGTCTCACTCGCACGCTCGTGTTAAAATGCAGCGGAATAAAGTGCGTCTTATAATCCAGAGAATACGGCAATGCGCGGATGTAACGCTGCAGCTCTCCGTTGCTCAGATCTACCGCCAACCCTAAAACCGTCTCCGCTTCGCACAGCGCGTCGCGTTCTACGGGGTCTAGCACCGGCGCGTTGCGGACGCCGCAGCGATAACGATAATCGATAACGATAATCGATAACGATCATCGATAATGATCATCGATGATCGTTGGCGCCGGCGTTGAGAATACAAAATAACGAGCAAAGAATTCGCCTCCTTCGCGTCTGTTCCCTCCACATTTATTTTATTGAAATACAAATTTGAAATAAAAAATATTAGATTTTTTTTATTGGGCCAATAAAAAGTGTTTTAGAAATCCCATAAGCCACTCCGTCTTCTGGGAGTGCATAACTCAATCGGCCATTGATTGGTTCAACACAATCAGAGTGGATCAGTAGCGATTGGTTCCACTGGATGTTGAAACCGGTCCGGAGTTTTGCTTGCGTTGAACCGCAATCTACTTTATTATTATATATACAATGTGTGTGTGTTGTTTGTGGAGAGGAATGTGTGTGGGTCGTAATGTCTGCTTATTTGTGTTGTTCGGTTAGGGCGACTTGCCAGCAACTCGCAATCCGCGGCCCCCCATCCCACACCCTACAGGGTAACAGGGCCTCTCTTAGCACAGTGTTAGGGTTTGAGTCCGGGTTAGGGTCTGACTGCATTGGGGACACCAGTCGACCAACCATGAATCGACGAGCCCAGCGGGTGTCCAAACTGTGGTTGCGCGAAGGGCGCTCGAGAAATCGTCCGTGGAACTGTGGCAGATGCCACGACGTGGAGTCGCTCTCACTTGGAAAACATAATTTTGTTGTTGCTGTTGTTGGTGGTGGTGGTCCATTGTGGGATTACGGTTGACCCGCCCACACGGACAGGTCCATCAAGGTTTGGAAACCCCTTCGGTGAGACTGTAACGGTTCGAATCGGGGCTGAGATCAGAGTTGATTGATTGGGCCAATACTAGCTTGGCAATTTTAGTTGCGCGCACGCGTGTGTATATATATAATGTGTGTATGTGTCATATAAACTAGCAAAGACCGTGATAGTGCTGTTAGCGAGCACCTATTATTAAGGCCGACACGGCACACCGAGGGGTTGGTGTGGTCAGAATCAAGCTCGGCTACCATTGCCCCCCCTGTGCCGAGGTTCACGGCGCACGTCGGAATGGTTATTTGTGGCCCAGTCGAGCCAAGGGAGTGTCAGGAAATGTTTGTTCAGTTCATTAGCCACCACTGATGTTCGCCGTGGCCGGGATTCGAACTCGGGTCGCCGATTTTGAAGCGCATAGCTCTAACCGCTACACTACCGCTCCCCACGTACACGCACACACTAACACTAACACACTAACACACACACACGTCACCCCACTGCACACACACAGCTCTGTCTCTAACAGTTGCGCAAACAAACACACACACACGTGTGCACGTGTACACACACACACGTGTACACACACACACACACGTGTACACACACACACACGCACGTGTGCACTCGTACACACACACGTGTACACACACACGTGTACACTCGTACACACGCACTCGTACACACGCACACGTGTACACACGCACACGTGTACACACGCACACGTGTACACACGCACACGTGTACACACGCACACGTGTACACACGCACACGTGTACACACGCACACGTGTACACACGCACACGTCACCCCTGCCTGTACCCGCCGGCCCTCTCGGAGTCACGGCGGCGGCTGTCGTCTCGTCGCGCGCACCTCGTCACCACCTCGTCGTCATCACCTCGGCGCACTCGTCAATAAACGGCCTCGTCACGTTACCTCCTCGCTCTGTTGCCTCCTTGTCCGTTGGCTTTGGCCACACTTCGGAGGTGCTCCGACGTGGCGCCCTCTGCGTGGTGAGCGCTCTGCCCGGGGCCACGCCGGATCCACCACCCGGGGGACGTGCACGGCAAGGCGCTCCCTCGGGCGGGGCGCTCATTGTGTGCGCTGCCGAGACGAAGAAGCCTCTGGGCTGCGTTGTCGCCAGCAGCGCTCGACTCGTCAACAAGTCCACCCCGACCCAATTGTCTCATCAGCTTCAGCGCCCACATGATCTCATTCGCTTCATGGCCCTCGACGTTCTCTATGGGTCTCTGTGTACTGTGTCTCTATGTGTCTCTGTGTGTCTCTATGGAGTCACGATAGGGTCCGTGGTGTTGGGGCGTATGGCCACAATCGCACGACTGAGGCTGTGTCTTTAAGGTGTCCGTGATCCTGTGGAGGTGCGGGTTGGTGGATCACGCGGGGAGTTCTGCAGTTGCCTCGAACTCGCCCAGTGAGCTGCTGGGGATGGTGGGGTGAGGAGGAGTGGCGTGGTGAGGTGAGGCGTGGTGAGGAGTGGCGGGGTGAGGAATGGCGCGGTGAGGAGTGAGTGTGAGCCAGGCGGCCGAGTTGACGAGATATCCGTTTATTGAGTTCAGCAGTGCAGGTTACATCAGCAAGAAGACCCGCAAGTAGAAACAGGTACAAAATTAGTAGAACGCCACAATATACACACCTTGAGCTCTCTGGGATTACAAAACGCTCCCAAATATAGGGGGGGAGGGCAGGGAGGGAGTGGCGCAGGGCCCCCGCCCCGACCCTCACCTGCCCAGCCCTCAGCCCGACCCTCACCTGCCCGACACTCACCTCCCAGCCCGACCCTCACCTGCCCGACCCTCACCTGCCCAGCCCCAGCCCGTCACTCACCTGCCCAGCCCGTCACTCACCTGCCCAGCCCAACACTCACCTGCCCAGCCCCCAGCCCGACCCTCACCTGCCCAGCCCCCAGCCCGACCCTCACCTGCCCAGCCCCCAGCCCGACCCTCACCTGCCCGACCCTCAGTGCTCCCCCGACTCACAACGACGACGGTCAATGGCAAACGCGCTCGCGGCAACAACAACAACACAACAATAATAATACAAATAATAATAACGACGACGACGACGATCACGACAACAACGCAGTGTTAACAGGTAGGCGCGTTCCCTGGCGACGGTGTCGGTTAGGCGGTGATGAGGAGCCGATTCGTGGTGACTTGGTGGTGGTGGTGGCGAGGGGGGGATGGATGAGTGAATTTGGGGGGCTGTTCCAAGCCCCCCCCCCCTCCAACCTCAACACCCTCGCGTGGCTAGCGACGGGCAGAGGGGGGTGGGCTGCTTGGGACAGACTCTCGATGAAGAACGGCCCGGACATGGCGTCATCCCGGCTGTGGGGTGCTGGGCGCCTCGACTCCCGTGACGGCGCGGGGCGGGGCGGCAGTGGCGGCAGGGACAGCCCCACGGCTACAATCAGCTGGGCTCGATCCCCAACTACTCGGGACGCCTTCCCGTGCGGAGGATGCACTTCCCCCCCCCCCCCCCTCGGGGAGTTTTTCTCCCACGGCCAAAAGTGACAGGACCCCCCCCCCCCACCGGACGACGACTGTCGAGACCGGGGTTGCTCATAATCCCCCCCCACCCCCCCCCAACAGCGTCCCCACGGCACCTCCGATCCGCTGTGCGTCGGAGGCGCCGAGCTCCTTGGAGGGGGACCGGCTGCCCCCCCCACCCCCCGAGCTCCGAACTGCCGCGCGTCCACTCGGAGCGACTTCTGCGGAGTGAACGCAGCCCCATAGACACCGCGTCGCATCTTACACTCCCCCCCGCGCGAGGAGCGGTGGCGTAGTGGTTAGCGCACTCGTGCCACGAACCCGGCGAAGCCGAGCTCGATTCCCGGCCACAGCTGACGTCAATGGTGATTATCGCGACGGGTACGTGGGGTGTGTAGCCATTGGCACTGGGGGAGACAAAGGCGGCCGGGCGTGGTGTTGGCCACCACACCACCCCCTCGTGTGCCGTCAGGACTTCACAGGTGCTTGCTAATGGCGCTTGCCCCAACGAGCCGTATGGGCTTACAAGGGGGCTCTTTGCCCGCATGCACGCTGTGTGTGTGTGTGGAAATGAGTGCGTATCGGCGTGCGCGTCATTAAAGAATTAAAATGTAATCATCAGTGATTTAACGATTCAACTCTCCACGATTCGATCGACCAATCGATCCTTTGCGGTGCGTGTAGAATCTACAGTGGTATGAATATATAATCTATAGTGGTATAAAAAACATGAGTAAAAAATAATCAACTCTTACGCAGACGATTCTATGAATGCACCGTGGGCATAAGAATCGATTTTAACCGATGAATCGATGCGTCCCTCCTGATGACAAATTTCCCCATCCGTCGTGCACGTCAATCATGCGCATCCGAGCTGCACATTTACAGAGCGTACCCAAAAAAACACGCGCATCCCCCCCCCACCTCACCCCCATTCCACTATGCACAGTGCACCTAGACGCTCGCTAACCAATCAAAACGCGCATGGGCCTGCCTGATTTTTATGGAGGGAAAAAAACATACAAGAGGCCAATTGTATATTTTTCTCCTTCCCTTTAAGGCCACAGTGTTGTTACCGACACGGAACGTGTTGAGTTTATTTTTTGTTAATTGTGCTTGTGCACCAATGCAGTGTCACAAAAATATCAATTACATTTTATTGGGTGCACTTTGTAAATGTGCAGCTGCTAAGAACACTGGATCAGCATTCACAATGAGGAATGGGTGGAGCCAGCTGGAGCCAGGTGGAGCTTGGAGTAATTGGGTGGAGCAGTTGGAGCTGAGAGGTCTCCGTGTGGCATCCAGGAACCCAAGGGGAGCGCTCCACGCATATGACCCTGCACCACCAGGCACCACGAGGAGAATCATCAGTGTGTGTGTGAGAATGTGTGTGTGCCAATATTTGTGTATGTGGTCATGCAGTCTGCATGCCCAGCCACCGCATGCCAAAACAGCTTTTGTTCGGCCGGAATAGAGGGGGCTAAACAGACGCAGCACGGGCTAGAGAAGAGATGGAGTGATGTGGTACAGGAGGTTGTGGAGCTGAGTGGACTTGCCGATGACCGGTACCAGTAGTGTCAAGATCGGCCTCTATGGAGGAGGCTCGTGAAGGACGCTACTGGGCAGCTGGAGGCAGTCGCCTTCCAGCAACAACGGAGGGCGGAGGAGCGACGCTCACAACGAGCACCAGGCGACTAAAGCACAGCAAGCTGGCATAGCAGGGGGCACAGGTGGTGCATCGGCCACTCATCTCAGTCAGTCAACCCATGGCACCTGGGTCTGTCCCGTGACCTTCTGCCAGTGGGCGTTCGATACTTCACGTGGCCTTAACGTGCACACAGCCTGGCACAAGCACCGTGGTGACGTCACCATCACTCGGGGCGAATGGCGGCTGCTGTTGTGTGTGAGCGTGCGTGTATGGGTGTACGCGAGCGTGTGTGTAGTTGAGTGTACGTGTGTACGTGAGCGTACCGGAGCGTCACAATGGGGGTGGTCAGCGCGAGGAGGAGCAGTGGAGCAGCGGGGGCCGGTGGAGGGCGTCAGCGAGGAGGTCCACGGGGTGGCCCCCCACCTCGAGGTCGCGCACGCAGCCCACGAGGCCCACGGTGGAGCCGGGCGGCAGGCGCGGTGCACGGCGCCGCTCCGCCGTACCGCCTGCACGGCACACGGCACGCGTTATCACGTGGCACGCGTCACGTGGTACATCGTCACACGGCACGACGTCACACGGCATGAGTCATCACGTGGCACGCGTCACGTGGTACATCGTCACACGGCACGTCGTCACACGGCACGTGTCACGTGGTACATCGTCACGCGGCACGTCGTCACACGGCATGAGTCATCACACGGCACATGGTCACACGGTACAATGTCACAAAGCACATCATCACACGACACAATCAGTGGACGAGTGAGTGAGTTGGCGGATGAGTGGATGACACGGTTGGTGAGTGAGACAGGTGGATGCCACGGTTGGTGAGTGCACGAGCGAGTGACCGAGTTGGTGAGCGAGTGGGGGGTGTGAGTGGGGTCGGGTGAATGGGCAGGAAAGTGGACGTGCCGTGTGTGTCGCGCGGTGTGTGTCACGCGGTGTGTGTCACGCGGTGTGTGTCTGCGTGCGGGGCGTGCAACGTGCCGAGCCAGAGGGCCCCGTCCGTGTCGAGCTGCGTGGCTCCGCCCGCGGCCGTCCCCGTCACGGCCTCCGCATCTCCGACCTGCAGCCACCCGTCCTGCTGGTGCCTGCAGCACAGTACATTGCAATAAACAGCAATATAGACAAAGATCCCCCATGTAGCCTTAACAGGATGTTCGGGCAAGTGCTGTCAGCGAGCATCAATGAAGGCAGGCACAGCACACAAGTGCTGATGTTTCCACACCGCACCAGGTACTGATTTTAGACTGAGTCGACCTCAGAGAAGCCGAGGACCGGTTGGCCGTGAGCGCGAATCGAACTCGGGTCGCCGGGTTCGCAGTGCAGCGTGCTAACCGCTGCACCACCGCTCCCTACAATAGCAACATGGACACACACGCAGACCCAGAGCGGTCCACCACCGCCATCACCACGGAGGCCGCAAGCGCCACCACCGCGCCACGTACCTCCAGGCCTTGATGCGGACCCAGGCCTTGGAGTCGGCGGGCAGCGGGGCGGACAGCAGGCCCGGGCGGGAGCCCAGGTACCAGGTGAAGTGCACGCGGCCACCGCTCAGCGCGAGGCCCAGGTAATCGGAGCCCTCGCGGGCCTTGCCCTGCCACAGCAGCAGGCCCGGCCTGCCGCCGGCGCGCACGCTCAGCGCCAGCGAGTTGTTCTGCTGCGACTTCACGCTGTGCACGCACGCACACACGTGGTGACACACACACACGCACACACGTGGTGACACACACACACGTGGTGACACACACGCACACACGTGGTGACACACACACACGTGGTGACACACACGCACACACGTGGTGACACACACACACGCACACACGTGGTGACACACACACGTGGTGACACACACGCACACAGGTGGTGACACACACGCACACACGTGGTAACACACACGTGGTAACACACACGTGGTGACACACACGCACACAGGTGGTGACACACACGCACACACGTGGTAACACACACGTGGTGACACACACGCACACACGTGGTAACACACACGTGGTGACACACACGTGGTGACACACACGCACACACGTGGTGACACACATGCACGCGTGGCGACACACACGTGAATACGGGGTGATGCACGCGCACGCGTGGCGACATGCCACAGGTATGTAAAGCATCGTATGATTAAGTCGTACCTGTGCTTGATGGCGTTGTAAAACTCCACGTGAGTTTTCCCATCGAACGCAATCGCGATGCTGTCGCTCTGATCCCGCTGCTCCAGGGCTGTTGGCGTAACCACAACAACAACGACAATTAAACACAACAACAACAACAAACAAATCCGGTGATTATCCTGCCGGAATTTCCAATTTTGTCCCTTCGAAGGTCATTACTCTGGGGGGGTCAAGGGGCAGATGCAGAAATTAAATGTTGGCCGCACAAACACCACCACCACCACCGCGTCCACGGGCCTCACCGTTTTCACAGGTGCGGCCGGAAAACCCGCGCGGACACAGGCACTCGTAGAGCTCCAGCTGGGGCCGGCACTGCCCGCCGTTGCGGCACGGGTTCTGGCCGGACGTGCACGGGTGCTGCACGAAGTTGGTGATGTCTACGGCGGCGCGGTGCCCCTCGGTGAGGCTCGGCACGACCGTGCCGCCGATCGAGAGCTGCGGGGGAGCGAGCGCAGCGGAGGGGGAGAGGAGGAGGAGGAAGGTTCCTTCGTTGTCTGTGACGGTCGGCGGTTAAACCCTCGCGGGGGGGGGGGGGGCGTGGGGGAGGATGTACGACGTGATGGTCCATCCAGAACGGCATTCCAAGTCGGTGTTCTGGAATTGGTTTTGGTAGCGAGCGGAACGCGTTTGCTTGATACAGTACCGGCGTGTCCGCCACCACGTAGGCGGACACGTAGGCGGCCAGGCGTGGTGCTAGCCACCACCCCCTCGTATGCTGTGCCGGCCTTCATAAATGTTCGCTGACAGCTCTTGCCCCAACAGTCTGTTCAGGCTACATGGGGGATCTTTGTTGTAAACCAGGGCACGAGCATCCCTTTGGCAAGGGCTAACAAACAAATCAAATCTGGTGGAGAAATCTCACGAAACCAACACAAACATCAACAAACCATTCCAGGAAGATTTCCTGAAAAGTATTTTTTTCCACCCATCCACATCCCTACCCCCTCCATGTCTCACAAACACACAAAGACAAAGATCCCCCATATAGCCCGAACAGACTTTTGTTGGGGCAAGTGTTGTTAGCGAGCACCTATGCAGACCGACACAGCACACGGGGGGAGGGTGGGGGTGTGGACAGTAGCTCGTCCGGCAGATATTCGTGACACTGCTGTTGGCCATGAGCGGAGTCGGCGTACGGTACGTCCAGTAGACGTACAACCACAACTTTCCACCGATGTTATCCAAACGTTTCCCAGGTGCCATAATCACTGCACATCACCGCAGGGGAGACAAAGGTGGCCGAAAATTTGTTCTGACCAGGCGCTCGCTAACAGCACCATCACCATCATCGGTCACGGCCATTAGTTTCCTGCTCACGGCTAACATCAGTGGCGGGCCGATATAAGACACGGTCCCGGACCTCCCCTAGATCGACTCGGCCTTAAAGTCCCGGCGTGGCGGGTGCGGCGCACCTGCTGGATGGCGCCTGTGAGCCCCGTGGTGATGGCGGCCGCCCGTGCAAACTTCTTGAAGTCGGGCGCTCCCCCGACGTAGAATGGCTCCTTCACGTTGAGTGACGTGTGGGGGCTCTATGGGGGGGCGGGGGGGGGGGGGAGAGACAGGGGCACGGTCATGGTCCGTGCGGTATTTGTGAATGCTTTAAGGTTGAGAGTGTTAATGCGATAGTAACGGGGGGGGGGGCGGGAGGCGGGGGGGGGCACGGTGAAGGGCCGTGATGACGATCCGCCGGGGACGCCGATCGCCCCGGACGGCCACTCCTCGGCTTCCGTGGCGCAGATTAAAAACCTCCGACGACAAACGCGACGGAAAATCCGAGCGTGGTTGGTGAATCTGGAAGCTGACGCGGTCGCCTGTGGATGGGCCGCATGTCTGTGAGTGCGAGTCCATCCGTGCGTGAGCGTTCTTGCATACCGGGGACTCCCCGGTGAGCGGGCGGCCCTGGTTGATGGTCATGGAGCCGGAGCGGCCGCTGCGCTGCACATTCACCACGTGCCACACGCCCAGCGGGAGCCGCTCGGCGCTCCTGCTCGTCACACCACGGCACGTGCACACGCACACACACGCACCACGCACACGCACACGGGCACACACACACCACGCACGTGCACACGCACACACACACACGCACCACGCACACGCACACACGCACCACGCACACGCACACGGGCACACACACACCACGCACGTGCACACGCACACACACACACGCACCACGCACACGGGCACACACACACCACGCACACACACACACGCACCACGCACACGCACACGGGCACACACACACCACGGCACGTGCACACGCACACACGCACCACGCACCACGCACACGCACACGGGCACACACACACCACGCACGTGCACAAGCGGGCACACGCGGGTACACACATGGGCATACATATACGTGAGTAGACACATACAGAAAGACAAAGATCCCCATATAGCCGCACCAGGTACTAATCTTAGACTGAGTCGACCTAGGAGAGGCCCTGGACCAGTACAGATGATCGTCACCGGTATTGGTGGTGGCCTTGAGCGAGACTCAAAGCCAGCTTCCCACGTACACACACGCGCGTACTCACACACGGCAACAGCGGCACGCTCTCCTTGGCATGGGAAGCCGCCGACCGCCCCCCCCCCCCCCCCCCCCCCGGTGTCCCTCGAGGCGGCAGCACCCCGCACCTGATGACGGCGGGGCCCTTGCCCAGGTCGAACTTGAACTCCAGGAAGCCGTTGACGAGGTTGAGGGACACAAAGTCCCCGCGCCCGTCCGTCTGGTGGCCGTTGTAGAGGATCATGCCGTCCTTCTCCTGGCTCAGGAAGGACACCTCCAGCGTCAGCTTGCTCCTGCGGTGGAAGGGGGGGCGGGGGAGGGAGGGGGATTCGTCACCGTCGAGAGAAGAGAAGATGGCCGGCGTGGTCGAGACTACCGACGGAGTTGCGGCCGATGGCGGGAACCGCACGGCCGCCGCCAATTCCAGAACGCCGTTTGCGGATGCACCGTACACCGTACATCCTCTGCCGCTCCCCCCCTCGCCCCCGCCGAGACCGCGATAGTTTAACCGCTGACCTCGGAGCAAACGAAGGAATATTCCTCCTCCTCTCCCCCTCCTCGCTCGCTCCCCCGCAGCTGTCACAGCCGTCCCGAGCCTCACCGAGGGACACCGCTCGCGCACAGGAGCCGGATGGATCGTGGCATCGCGAGGCCGTGAGAGATGACGACGGCTTGGCGAGGCCTTCACCCGACCACGACCACGACGACGACGATGATGATGTGTGCGGGATGACGTGGCGGCTGGGATGCGAGGGCGACGCTTCCCGGTGACACGCGGGCGGCGGAGTAGCGTGCGTGCCCCCCCTCCCCCCACCCAGCCCCACTCACTGGTGCGTGGAGCTGACGGATTCCAGGCTCTCGCGCTCGATGTACGACGTGAGGCCGTTGAAGGCCGGGATGAAGGCCGCGGTCTTGTCCACCGCCACGTCTGGGAGGAGGGGACAGGGCACGTGAGCGCGGCTCGCTCGCCACGCAAGGCAACGCGGAGCTCGACCGTAACCTCGGCGCCAGGGCCTCGGCCTGACTCGGTGGCACAGCTACAAAGACAAAAAACCCCGTCGAGTCTTCAACAGACTGTCGGGGCAAATTCTCTCAACACGAGGGAGTGGGTGGCCAACACCACGCCCGGCCGCTTTTGTTTCCCCAATGCTCATGTTATTTGTGCATCGCACCAGGTACTCATTTGAGGCTGAGTCGACCTAGTGGATGCCCAGGACCCCGATCAGGTATTCATCACCGATGTTGGCCATAAGTAGGAATCGAACACGGGTCGCCGGGTTCGTGGCGCAGCGCGCCAACCGCCACGCCACCGCTCCGCGGAGCGACACGCACACGCACACACGCGCACGCACACACGCGTCACACAGACACACACGCACACACACGTGCATACGCACGACCCATGTCACACGCACACACACGCACGCACGACCCGTGTCACACACACACGCACACACGACCCGCGTCACGCACACAAACGGGCACACGCGCACACGCACGACCCGCTTGACGCACACGCGCACACACGCGCTGCCCGCCCCCACCGCCCCCCCCCCCACGCCCCGCGCACCTCGGTCACAGAGCTTGCCCTCGCGCCCCAGCGGGCACTCGCACTTGAAGCCGCCCTGCGGCAGCACGAGGCAGCGCGACGACGGGTGGCACGGGCTGGGCTCACACGCGCTGCTCGCGTTGGCACACGTCGGGCCTGGGGGGATAAACAAGAGGTGGTGGACGTGGTGGTGGACGTGGTGGTGGTGGTGGTTGCGGTGGTAGAGGTGGTGGTGGAGAATGCATGTCCGTGCATGGGTACATTTCAGTGTGAGGTGCAGTGTGCACGTGTGTGCATGTGTGTGCGTATGTGCGTGCGTGTGTGTGTGTGCGTCTGCGTGTGTGTGTGCGCATGTGTGTGTGCGTGTGTGTGCGTGTGTGTACGTGTGTGTGCGCGTGTGTGTGTGTGTGTGCGTGTGTGTGCGTGTGCGTGCGTGTGTGGGCGCGTGTGTGTGTGTGTGCGTGTGTGTGCGTGTGTATGCGCGTGTGTGTGTGTGTGCGTGCGTGTGTGTGTGCGTGTGCGCGTGTGTGCGTGTGTGTGCGTGTGCGTGCTCACCGGTGAACCCTTTGTGGCAGATGCACTGGTACGCCTCGGCTTCCCTCATCCGGCACACGGCCTTGTTGTGGCACGGGTTGGGGCGGCACGGGTTGTTGCCGCACTCCCCGATGCCCTGGCCGTACCGCACCTCGCCGCCCTGGATCTGCACAACGGCGCCAGCGTGAGCGCCGGCGACAACCGCCCCGTGGCTCGCAAGCGACGCGCAAGATCGCGAGGTCATATCCTGTTCAGGGGCGGTTGACTCAGCCAAACATCATCATCATCATCCCTCCGGGGTGGATAACACGAGTACTACTTTGTGGGGAAGTCAACAGCAGTTATCCTGTGGATATACTCAACCCCATCATAGGCATGTGGAATTTACACCACTGGCTTTGCAGGGCTGTAAACGGGAGATGAGCACGAATGTGTCAATGCTCATTTCAGCCAGGAACTCACTCCTGTCTTGTTTCCACACACACACACACCACACGCACACACGCACACACACACACACGCGTGTGTGCGCGTGTGTGTGCGTGTGGAACTTCTCTCCCACCGTACGTAGCCAACCGTGCTCATCGGAGGCGCGGGGAAAGGACGACAAACACATTCAGACGTATTCCCATCATGCACACACACAAAAGGCAGAGTTCCCGCCCCGTTTCGCCTCAACACCCTGTTGGGGCAAGTGCTGTCAGCGAGCGCCTATTGATGCATACGCGAGAGGGCGGGCGGCGCGAGCGACGCTACCTGCAGGTTGTAGGCGACGTCGTTGACGAGCAGCTGAGTCAGGCAGCCCGTGAGTCCCCGCTGCACCAGCGCCTGCTGCTTCACACTGGTGGGGGGCAGCGGTGGGTGGGGGGGGCAGTGATGCCGTGGGGGGGGGGGGCAGGGGACGCAGAGGGATTGGTGGGGCAGCGATCGGGGGTCTGTGCAGCCGCGACAATTTGTTTTGTATGCCACGGTTTGCCGGGTGCAAGGCCCGAAAAGGCGCAAGCTGTGAAAAGCGGCCAGCAACAATTGGTACCATCAAGGCTATTGTCACCATCGTTGTCGTTGTTGTTGTTGTTCTCAGAGCGAGGGGGAGGGAAGAACGGACCAGGGCTTCGCTTGAGCCGGCACACCACATCCGGTATGCCGCTCGCCTTGTGCACGTGGCTACTGGTTTACGACGCGGTGAGAAATTAAGGCGCAGTAACCACCCCTCCAGTCCACCAACCCACACCGCCCCCCCTCCCTGCCCCAGGCCCCCCGCCCCCCGCGGTTTGCGCTCACGTTTGCATGACGTTGGCGGGTGCCCCCCCTATGAAGAGGTCGCTGTCGAGGTTGAGACCCTCGGAGCCGGGGGGGCTCTCTCCCTCCACGGGGATCTCCTTCTCCACGGAGAGGGAGCCGGTGCGCCGGGTGCGCTGCACTTCCACGCGGAACCAGCGGCCCAGCTGCAGCCTCAAGCGGCTCGTGATCACCGCCATGCCCGAGCCCAGGTTGTACCTGAGAGAGGGGGGGGGGGGGATGACGAAGATTGTCAGATGCGCTTCCGAGGCCGTCTGGAACGCTCTTTCCTTCCGATATTAGGAGGCCATTGGAGCTGTGCACTTTGAAATCCTCATCGTCTAGAATCTAGATTGCCAAACTCGTTTCTTCAGAGCTGCTTTGTGTGTTTAGTTTGTTGTCCTTCCCCCGCACTCGCGATTAGCACGAATGGCGACGTGCTGTGTGAAAGAAGTCAAATCTGCATACAAAAACATACTCATAGTCAAAGCTGTTCATTCACAGATTTTACTTTCGCGAAATTCGATTATTCTCGGCGTTATCTTTATAATATCTCTCTCAGAGTGAGAATCTTTATTTGTTCTGGACGAGGAATCCGATGAGCTATGAAGCTCTTTCTCACAGATGTCCAGTAGAAGCGGGTCAATGAGTTAAAACAACAACAACACACACAACAACACAACAACACATATCAACGATATGAATGCAAAGCAGATAAAAGGTAGGCAAGGCACTACAAATAATTGAATAAGTGTACAAGTATAGATTACGTGACTACATAATTTCCTTCCGATTTTTCAACACTAAAAACGCGCCTTCTAAGTTGAAAACTAATGTCTTTATAAACCTTACCTCTGGTTCACGCGGTTGGCTATGCACGGCGCGAAACAAGGTCTACACAGCACGTGCAAGCCTGGGCAAGGCGTCACGTGGCCTGCAACCGAGCACTGTGGAGGCGAGGGTTGGCGGGTCACCGCGCACATTTTAATTCATTTGTATCGAATAAAAGTTGTTTTTTTGCGGGGGGTGGGGGGTCAGGGGGGCTGGGTGGTCGCTGACCGCAGCTGGACGACTCCGTTGACGAGCGCAATCGAGAAGAAGTCGCCGACTTGCGCCTGGCCGCTGTAGAGCAGGAGGCCCGTGGGCCGCATCGAGCGGAACAGCAGGCTCACGCGCACCGTGTAGAAGGCCTCGATCGGTTCGAAGGCCAGGAAGGACTCTCCTCCGAACGCCGGATGGTGGTAGCGGACCTCTGCGGAGCACCGCCGACGGTGGGGTTGGAACGTCGCGTTCGCAACGCAAACGTACACAAACGTGAATCCAGCATCGGCTTGCGGGTGCCGCTCACTAAAGGCGCTGTTAAAAGCTCTACGGGGAGTCTTTGTACGAGTGGAACGATCTGTGCATACACAACTGTATCAGGCGATTGGGGCCACTGCCAGAAACGTCGCCTATGATTTTAATAATAATTTACTATTATTTTAATTGTAAGGCGACTGCCAATGCAGTATGACCTATGAACGCATCAACGAGGGGGACAGGGGGTGCTGGACCTGCCTTGTTCACAGACGGCGCCGCCGCGCCCGACGGGGCAGATGCAAGTGTAGCCCGAGGGCTTCTCGGGGCGGCACTGGCCCCAGTGGAGGCACGGGTTGGTGGTGCAGTCGTCGCTCTCCTGCGGGCCGGGCCGCCGCTGCTTCGGTGACGGAGCCGCGGACGGCGCCGCCGGAGGAGCGGCGGAAGGAGCGGGAGGAGAAGCGAGAGGAGGAGCGAGAGGAGGAGCGCGCTGCCGAGTTACCGCGGAGGCGGTTGCCGCCGCGGCCGGGAGCGAGGAGACGGTGGCGGCCGTAGGGGGCGGCGTCGCTGGGAGGGGGAGAGATGTCGCGCGTCAGTCGCGGGGATCTCCGTGTCTGACCTGGTGAGCGCTGGGCGCAAGATCCCATACGATCCCCCGCGATCCCGCGCGATCTCCCACGATCCCGTGGCGTGCGGGCCGTACCGGGCGTGAGGAGCGAGACGTGTCCGTGCTCGGGCTTCGTCACGACGATGCCTCTCTTCCTCTGCGAGCGCAGCACCTTGAGCAGCGCCCTCCGCACCGCCTCCGCCGAGACGTGCGAGTCTGGGGGGTGTGGAGACGCGGGGCGCAGGGTCAGAGTGCGAGCGCTGCTACCGCTACCGCTGCTGCCACCACTACATAAAATCACCACCTTTACAGCCACCAATATTACCACTACCACCGCTACCGCCACTACCACCGCTATCGCAACCACAACCAATACTGCCACCGCTACCACTACCGCAACCACCACCGCAGCTACCGCCACCACTACCACCGCTGCCGCCACGAATACCATACCACGACCAACATCACTATCACTACGGCTACCGTTAACATGAGCGTTACCACTACCGTGACCATTATCACCACGGTTACCACTGGCACTACTCTTACTACGACCACTGGCAACGCTTATTCCTGCACCACCACCAACACCACCATTAACGCCACCACGAGAAACCACAACCATCATCGCAACGATCACCACCGCATTCTCGCTGTGCTATCCTGCGCCGCGTCCGATTGGCTCTTACTGGGATCAAAGTGCAACTCCACGTCGGCCTGGACGTGGCCGTTGGAAGGCGCGGACGCGAAGCGGAGCACGCGGGCGCTGCGGAACCATTTTTGCACCTCCGAGTGCAGCAGCATGTCGCTGAGCTGCACATGCAACACACAAAGACAAAGACCCCCGCCCACAGGGTAGCCTTGACAAACCGTCAGGGCAAGTGTTGTTTGCGAGCAGCACCTATGAAGGCTGGAACGGCACACGCGGGGGATTGGTGGCCGGCACCACGCCCGGCCGCCTTTGTCTCCCCATTGGCGATGTTTACACACCGCACCAGGTACTCGTTTAAGGCTGCGTCGACCTGGGGGTAGGCCCAGGACCGGTTCAGATATTTGTCGGCAGTGTTAGGTGTAAGAGGGACTCAAACTTGCGTTGCTTGGTTCAACGCACAGTGCCCTGACCACACATGCACACGCACGCTCACACGCACGCTCACACGCGCGCACACACGTGCACGCGTGCTCACACGCACACGCACGCTCACACGCATGCTCACACGCACACACGCACACGCACGCTCACACGCACGCTCACACGCACACACGCACATGCACGCTCACACGCACACGCGCGCACACACGCGCACGCGCGTGCACACTCACGCCGTTCTCGGTGCTGCTCCGCGTCTCCGCGAACTGCTCGGACGTCGGGTCCGAGAGCCACGGTCCGAACGTCGTCTCGGTGCCCTCGAGCTCCTCGATGGACAGCTGGGCCAGCACGACGCGCGTCGCTGCACACGACCGCGCACGTGCACACACACACACACGTGCACACACAGACACGCACACGTGCACACACACACACACACGCGCACACGCGCACACACACACGCGCACACATACGCGCACACCGCCACGGCACACGTTCACGTGAAGACGTGCTCACTGACGCGGCAAGCAAGTATGCGAAACTGGTTCGCTCACTCGTTCGCACACTCACTCATCATCACCCTCTTTACCTCTGCGCGTCGTCCCCGAGTTACCCCCAACAAGTTGTCACGTCACCACCACGTGACCACCACGTCACCACCACGTGACCCCCACGTCACCACCACGTGACCACCACGTCACCACCACGTCACCACCACGTGACCCCCACGTCACCACCACGTCACCACCACGTGACCCCCACGTCACACCCACGTGACCCCCACGTCACACCCACGTCACCAACACGTCACACTCACGTCACCACCACGTCACCACCACGTCATCCCCACGTCACCCCCACATCACCACCACATGACCCCCACATTGCCGCGTGGCCCCCGGCACCTGGGCAGGCGGAGGCGGCGGGGTCGGTGGCCAGGGTGCGCCCATCGGGGCAGCAGCCGAAGGCGGAGTTCTCGCAGGAGGAGCGCTCCGCGATGGAGCCGTTGGCGACCGGCACGGGGACCGGCTTCACCGCTCCTTCCCCGGTGGCTACCGGTGTGGCGCGGGAGACAGAGAGAGATGCGAGTGGTGAACCACAAAATTGGCCGTGTGAGATCGCATTTTGAGCCCGGTAGAAAATCTATAATTAGTGTCCCCGTGATTATTGTTATGGCACAGAGGCAAGAACGATTACACAACACAAAGAGACCAGCACGGAGACACAATCACAACTGTGCCGACTGCCACTGCTGTGCGGTACTGTCTGTGTGTGTGTGTGCGCCGCTGTGTGTGCGCCGCCGTCTCACCGGTGCCGCTGGCTGTGCCGCCACCGCCGCCACTGCCCTCCTGGTCCGAGCCATCGCCGCTGTTCGAGCCACTGCCCTCCTCCTCCGGTGGGGGCAGCGCCTCCACCTCGTCCTGGCACACGGCGCCGGTGACACCATCAGTATCGCCGACGTGCGTCTCTGTATGTGCGTGTGTCTCTGTATGTGTGTTTCCGTGTGCGTGTGTCTCTGTATGTGTGTTTCCGAGTGCGTGTCTTCATGTGTCTCCATGTGTCTGCGCATGTGTGCCTACGTACGTGTCTCCACGTGCGTCTCCGTGTGTTTCCGTATGTCTTTGTCTCCGTGTGTGCGTGTGTCTGTGCGCGTGCGTGTCTCTGTGCATCTCCGTGTGTCGTTCTCACCTCTTTCTGCTGCCCTGCGGCCGCGGTGCTGGCGCCGTGCGGGGAGGCGGTGTGGGAGGCCCTGGCCCCCGGGGGGGTGGGGGTCCAGGGCGCCTGCTTGGGCAGCGTCACCACCGCAGAGTGGGGGGGGCGGCCCGTGGTGGGGGGGGGCAGCAGCGGCCCCACGTGGGGGTCCCCCACTTGGAACGGGGGGACGGGTTCTGCGGACGACGACAGGGAGACGCTCACTGTGACAATGACGGTGGCGGCGAACGTGATGGCGACGGTGGAGCGAGCGAGTGTTTTTAGTGAGCAAGTGTTTTTGAGCGAGCGAGTGTTTTTAGTGAGAGTGTTTTTAGTGAGAGAGTGTTTTTAGAGAGAGAGTGTTTTTAGTGAGAGAGTGTTTTAGTGAAAGAGTGTTTTTAGTGAGCGCGTATTTTGAGTGCTTTTGAGCGAGTGTTTTTAGTGAGCGAGTGAGTGTTTTTAGTGAGCGAGCGAGTGTTTTTAGTGAGCGAGCGAGTGTTTTTAGTGAGAGAGTGTTTTTAGTGAGAGAGTGTTTTTGAGCGAGTGTTTTTAGTGAGCGCGTATTTTGAGTGCTTTTGAGCAAGCGAATGTTTTTAGCGAGCGAGTGTTTTTAGTAAGCAAGTGTTTTTGAGCGAGCGAGTGTTTTTAGTGAGAGAGTGTTTTTTGAGCGAGCGAGTGTTTTTAGCGAGCGAGTGTTTTTGACGGAGCACGCCGCCTGCGAGACCTGGGCAAGGCCCGTGGGACGCGATGGAAATGGCTGTGCCCTGGCGGCATGCGATGGTGAAGAGCTGGCACCGATCGGCGTACGTCACCCCGTCCGTGCCGCACACCTACACACACGCACGCACACGTGTAACTACAGGCGCACGCACGACAGAGCGTGGCTTGACGACGACATGGGAGGTTGCTGCCAGAAAGATGCGGCCACTACTTGAGCACATTGGCACTGCAAGGCAGAGAGAAGTGGAAACAACTGACGAAAGGCCCAGCGGACACCTACGGGGCTATCTGCCCACGGATCGTGATAACGACGGCAATCATGCGAGCAAGCGGGGGTCGGGGGTCGGGGGTCGGGGGGTGACGGCGGCTCACCCTGGTGAGGTTTCGCTCGGAGCACGCGGTGGGGCACTCGCAGCGAGCGGCGCCGCCCTCCTCCACGCACACGGCGCCGAAGCGGCACGACAGCAGCCCGCAGGAGGCCGGGGTCGGCTCTGCGGGTCACGCGCACCGTCGTGGACACCCACGTAGTCACTTAAACAACTACACAAAATCACTTAAGGCAGCACAGACGAAGCAGAGGCGTATACACTGGGAGACGCAAAATAATCAGCTCTAGAATCGTGACCTCGAATCGCTACAAGTCACCGGACTATGGAGCGCCAGAATCGTCACGCGTGTTCCCGCACACGCGTGTTCCTGCACACGCGTGTCTCACACAGACGGTGGCTGCTCCCCTTGAGGGCCCTGCCCCAACTCCGACCCCCCCCTCCCCCCCCCCCCCCCACCGCTGCCCCCCCTCCCCGTACCTTCCCGGCAGCCCGCGGGCCCCATGGCTTCCCCGGGCGGGCACTGGCTGCATTTGGGCCCCAGGATGCCGTCCTTGCAGGAGCAGCGTCCGGTCATCTGCTCGCAGTCGTCCCGCACGGAGCCGGCCGAGTCGCACTTGCACGCTGGGCAGCAACGGGGGCAGCAGAGCGACCGCATCATCATCGTCACCTCCATCATCATCATCGTCGTCACCTCCACCAACACCATCATCATCATCAGATCCACCGCCTACACCACTATCACCACCTTAACCACCACCATCATCACCTCCACTACAATCACCATCATCACCACCACCATTACCACTTCAACAACCACCATCATCGACTCCACCACCATCATCACCTGCACAATCATCATCATCAACACCACCTCCACCACCACCACATCACCGCATCACCGCATCACCACCACCACCACGCCTCCGTACGTATGCATCCGGGCTGCTCCTCCACCACGATGCCGCGGAAGTTCCAGAAGCTCGGCTCGCAGCGGTCGCACTTGAGGCCCCCGACGCCCGGCTTGCAGGAGCACTGGGCCGTCGCCGCGTCGCAGCTCGCGCCGTACGCACCGTGCCGGTTACACGCGCACGTGCCTGAGTGGCCACACGCGAGGGACACGTACGAGGGCGTGTGCGTGAGCGTGCAGTGTGGCACGAGTAAAATGTCACAAAACTATTTGAATTCACTAAATACAACCGTCACGTACAACACGTCCCGCGTGACAGCTCGAGCGTGACGCCCCGTGCGTCGCGTCGTGTGCGCGTCACGTCGCGTGCGCGTCACCGTGAGCCCCCACTCACTGGGGCAGCCGGCGAGCCCCACGCCGAGGGCAGCTGTCTGGTTGTCGGGGCAGCAGCCGTACACCGATTGGCTGCAGTGGGCAACGGGGTCGGCGGAGGTCGTGGGAACGGGGGCAGGCTCTGTGGGGGGGTACGGGGGAGGAGTTTTGCGTGCGTCAACGTGCGTGAACACGCGCACACAAACCCATAAAGCACGCACACTCACACGTGCACACAAACCCATACGCACGCACACTCACACACTCACACGTGTGCAGCACAGCTTCGCGCAACGGGGCACTATTCCATGTTGAGTCTGGAGAGATGAAGGTTTGTTTGGTAATTTGTTCCCCACAATCTTCTGCAATGACAAATACAAAGACTCCGAGTATAGCATTGAACAGACTGTTGGGCAAGTGCTGTTAGCGAGTACCTATAAAGGCCGGCACGGCACACGAGGGGGTGGGTGGCCAGCACCACGCCCGGCCGCCTGTGTCTCCCCAGTGATGATGTTGTAGACTGAAACAGGTACTTAAGGCTAACACTACCTAGAAGAGGCCCAGGACTGGTTAAAATATTCGCCATTTGTGGATCGTGAGCAGAAAGCCTGGTTCGCCGGGTTCAAAGTTTAAGCGCGCTAACCGCTGCGCCACCACTCCGCATGTGCATTTACAGTACATGCACACGCATGTGCATATACAGTACACGCACACGCATGTGCATATACAGTGCACGCACACGCATGTGCGTATACAGTACATGCACACGCATGTGCGTATACAGTACACACACACGCATGCGCATATACAGTACACACACACGCATGTGCGTATACAATACCCGCACACGCACGCGCTCACCCCTGATGCAGAGTCCGAGCCGTGCTAAGGTGAGGTCCGTCTGCCGGTCGCAGCGCGCCTTCTTCAGCTCGCACTCACTGCCGTACGTCACCCCGTCCGAGCCGCACACCTACAAGCACGCATGAAGACAAAGATCCCCCGTGTAGCCTCAACACACCGTCGGGGCAAGTGCTGTCAGCGAGCAGCACCCACGAAGGCCGACGTCGCAAACGACGGGGTGGGCGCCCAACACCAGCGGCGATGTTTATGCACCGGGTACTCATTTGAGGTTAAGTGCACCTAAGGGAGGCCCACGACCGGTTCAAATAGTCGTCACCGGGAATTGAACTCGGGTCGCCGGGTTCGTTGCGCGGCGTGGCGGGGGGGGGGCCCTCACCGGGCTGAGCGCGACGCTGCGGCAGGCGAAGTCGCAGAGGCAGCGCGAGTCCTCCACGTCGTCGTCCCACTGGCCCCCGAAGCGCAGGCAACGCTCCTCCAGGCACACGTCGCCCGACGAGCCCGAGCCCGACAAGCCGCCCTCGCCCCCCTCCTCCTCGCAGTCTGGGAGCGCGCGAGCATGCACGCATACAAACGCACGGGCACACGCACGCGCGCACGCACGAACAGACAGATCCGCACAGACACACATGCACGTATGGACGCACAGATGTACACACACACACGGACAAATGTACGTTGGGATATCGTCAGATTGATGGTGGCATGGACAGACAGACAGGAACCACTGGTTTTCGAAGAGAGAGCGCAACTGAGAGGCGCGAGATTAGCAGCAGCCACGCGGTGCTACCAACAATTGCCTCTATATATGAATGCGTTATCGGCCAATAGACGAGTGTTTACATGTTAGGAGGAAATCAGAGCACCCGGAGAAAACCCAGGCGTGTGAGGGAGAAACACTCTATCCCCGTACAAATGGAACAAGTGGAGTCCACATTTCTGCCACGGGGGCGATCCACCGACCCTTCATTGCCTCCACAGCGCTGCTAGATTATGGGCCAGGCAATTAAAATTGGCCAAGATAAATGAAGAACGCGACCCCCGGTGACCCCCGCCCCCCATAGGACGAGGGCCTGCGGGGGGCGTACCGTCGCAGGCGCCGTCGTGGGTGACGTTGAGGACCTCGCGCAGGCGGCAGGCTGTGGCGCGCAGCTCGCAGGCGCTGGGGTGCGTGCGCCCGTCGCTGCCGCACACGGGGGGGCCGCGCTCGCCCGGAGGGCACGGGGGGCACGAGCAGCGCCCCGACAGGCACACGGCGCCAAACGAGCACACCTCGCCGCCGCACGTCTCTGTCGGGGTGGGGGGAGGGGTGGGGGCGGGAGGGGCGCGCACGTGTAGAGGCGTTGACGTGCGCGGACGCGCGGAGACACGGACAGACACGCGGACACATGGACGCGCGGACACGCGGGAGTATACAACGTACGCACACGCAGCGGACACGCACCCTGACACACGGACGCCGCACACGCGCGCGCAGTCGCACAAGTGTGGACACGCAAATGCACATACAAACACGCGGGCACGCGTATCGACACATACACACGTGCTTGGGTTGGCTTTTGGACACGTGTACGCGTGGTTCCGGGGTCTTTGTTGCTCAACTGCATTGCAACTCCGAGCAACGTTGTGCATTCGCGAGACTCGGAGACTCGGCCGGTGAGGCCACATCGAGCAGCTCCGTCAGAAGGACGACCACAGCCCAAGAGCATCGGCAGTGAAGGCGGCTACAGCGGGGCATCGCGGGGAGGTAGGTGACGTGCCAACTAGCCAGCGCACGACGGGGCAGCGCGTAGAAACCGCCTTCTGCCAGAGCAATGTGGAATTCCAGCGCCGCGGGACACTTACTGCACTCGCCGCGCGACGCCACGGCGATGTGGCGCTGCTCCGCGCACGCGCGCACGTTCATGTCGCACTCGCCCGCGTACGTGCGCCCGTCCGTGCCGCACACGGGGCTGCGGGCGCCTGCCGCGCACACGCCGGGGCACACGCAGCGCCCCGCCTCGCCGTCGCACACCGCGCCGAACCGGCAGCCCGAGCAGCGGTCTGCGCCGATCGGCGGTGCGGGGACGGCAGGGGTCGAGACGACAGGCCGGGCGGGTTGGGCGGGTCGGGCGGGCCGGGCGGGCGAGGGAGCCGGGCGGGCGAGGGAGGCGGGCGGGCGAGGGAGGCGAGCGAGCGCAGTCCAGCGGGGGGTGGGGGGGTCACAGCCGTGCAGCGTCACCACCAAGGAGGGTCGGTCGTAACGGTGTTACGGAGTCGGGCAAACGGCCACACGCACGCACGGACAGACAGACGAGCGGACAGGCAGTTAGACAGGCAGTTAAATAGGCAGTTAGACAGGCATGTAAGTAAGTGGTCAGTCGGCCAGGCAGATGCGCAGACCCACAGTCAACGAGCTGGCCGCCTGGCCAAGCGGCCGTAATTGCATGGAAATTGAGAATGGCGAACTTGGCTGGAAATCAGGCAGGCGCTCTGCAGGTCATGTGCCTAACCAGGTGCCTAGTTAGGCAGGCACGCGGCTAGCCAGGCTCCCAGCCAGGCACCTTGCTAGTTCAGGCAGCCAGCCAGAGGCAAGGTTCACGGCACAGTTAGTACGGGGAACACAGCGGGAGCAGCGGTGCAGCAGCTTAGGGTGTAAGCCGCGCCGTCGCGACGCGCAGAGAACAGAAAACAAAGCGGAGCGGCTCATGCGGAGATGCGCTGAGCTCAGGCCCACGATGGCATCTCCTTCGCACCGGATCGCCGGCTCAGCTGCTGGGCGAGATTTGCCAAAATACGGAGCGGACGCCGAGACCGCGGTTTAACGAGATGCGAACGGCGGGGACGTCACGGGAACACGCCGACGGGCGCGAGCGAGCGGAGGCGCACCGTGGGGTGGGTGGGGGGGGGAGCGAAGGAGGAGCCGACGCCCCGCGCCGTATAATCGGGATTTACGGAGTAAACAAGCGCGGCCGGGCTGGGCCCCCGTCAGCACGTAACTCACGGGGGTCGGGGGGAGACGACGTTTACGGTGCCTCCTCGCGGGTGCACCGGGGTCTGGTTTACGCGTCGCGGTCGGGCCGCCCGAGGGTCTGGCGACCGCGGCCGCGGCGCGGCACCGGAGGCCGAGCGCCGGGGGAGGGGCCGTCGCGTGCCGCCGCCGCCATCTCTGGCGGGCCGCGCTTTGGGGGCTGCGGCCCCAAATTCTCGCCGCGGATTTTACTTCACGGGCCGCGTGGGCCGAGTCGCCGACGTCGAAACTCCGGCCGAGGGACCTTCGGTGGCCGAGCAGCGGTGTCTCACGCGACATCCGACAATCGTGGTCTGTCCATAACAGAGGTTTTCTAAAGCCTACGTGTTAAATCGTCTTTCGCTTCTTGTTCCTAACCCGGTTTTTGACCGTGGAACCACGCGAGCCTTCGTGGGGAAGTCTATCTCGGAAGCATTCCCGAGTACGCCGCAACGAGTGAAACCCTCCTCGCGTGCCGTGCGCGCGGTGTGCCGCGTGCGTAGCTGCGAGCCGCGGGCGTGCCGCTCGTGCGCCAAGCGCGCCGCGTCAGCCCTCACCGCAGGCCCCGCGGTGGCGCACGCCGATGGTGCGCTGCATGGCGCAGGCCATGCTCTCGAGCTCGCAGGTGCTGGCGTAGGTGTGGTTGTCGGCGCCGCACACCGGCTCGTAAACGTGCGACGGGCACACGGCCTGGCACTCGCACACCGGCGCGCCGCCCTTGAGCACGCAGCGAGCGCCCGTCCCGCACCGCACGCCCTGGCACGGGCTCGCCAGCAGCGGCTCTGCAGCGGGGGGGGGGGGGGGCACGAGACGGTGGCGGGGGTGAGCGTGCGTGGAGGGGAACACGGGCACATCTGGGGGTGCGGGGGGGGTGGCATCGCGAGGACTAGAGCAGAAGGATGTCTATGAGCACCAATGCATCGAGGCCTTGTGGCTCATTTCCCGTTTACAGCCCTGCAGAGAGAGTGGTAGAAATTCCACATTCCCATGGCAGCGGCAAGTCCATCCATAGGACAACCACCGTTGACTCCCTAATAAAGTGGTGCCTATTTTATTGACCCCAAATGGATAATGATGGGCGAGCTCACATGGCGGTTGTGAATACGGAATGAGAGCGTGCGTGTGAATAACGCCTGTGGCTACGCTTTGAGCCAGCACCATGCCTCTGAATCGTTTTCCGCGCCCTCCGATCCGAGGGCGGCGAACGGATACCCGTGGCGCGCTTTGCAATCTCTCAATCGTCATTAATTTAAAAACTCAACTATTTTTTTTCCCAGGTAAGGCCCCCTGCGCTGCTATGTAGCTCTTTTTCAGAAGCGATCTGGCTAGCATAACGAAGTGGCTTATCACGTGGAAATTGATAGCAGCCAACTCTCATGTTCCTAAACATGGAGGGGAAAACCGGAGGACCTGGAAAAAAATCCACGCGACCACAGGGAGAGAGACACGCAAACTCGAAATATACAACAGGCGCGATCGAACCTATGACCTCCTGCAAACCAGGCGAAGGAGATAACATCTCGCCATCACCGCAGGATTAATTAATCAATATAATTAGTATTATACTTCCGAGGGCGCCGCGCGACTGCCCGCGTTGGCTGCCGCGGCACTCACTGCAGGGCCCGTCGTGTTCCACGGGGACGTCGGCCCCCTCCAGGCAGGCGGCGCGCTGCCGCTCGCATCCGTTGCCGAAGGTGCGCCCGTCGGTGGAGCACAGCGGGCGGAAGGCACCGTCGCACACAATGCGCTCGCACGAGCAGCGCGCCACCCCGCCGGAGACCGCGCAGAGAGCGCCGTGCTGGCACGGGTGTGGGCACCTCTCTGAGATGGCGGGAAAGAGGGAGGGGAGAGGTGGCGGGGGGGGAGGGGTTAACATCACCGGGCGATGCGGCCGCCCGGGCCTGCGCCGTGGTTGGCGCCGTGGGGTTTTGCTGCGCGGGGTTCTGGGGGTCGCGCTCAGCGCGGCTCTGGGGGGTGGTCACCGACACGCTGCCACTCTTCCCGTCATCGTCGTCATCGCCACAACCGTCATCGCTATGATCGTCACAATCACCATCTACGTTGTCAAGAGCATCATCATTATCATCGTCAACTACGCTGTCAATTTTGTCACCGTAATCATGACCATCCCCATCATTATCAATCAGTCTCATCAACTTCGCCATCATCGTCGTCCACGCCAACCGTGCTGTTACATTGTCACCATTATCCATGCTGCCCGCGTCGTCACCGCGTCGTCGCCGTGGCATGGGTACCGTGCTGGGCGCACTGCCCGCCGTGGAGCCTGCGCAGCCTCAGGCCGGCCCGCGCCCCCGCGCGCTCCAAGTGGCACTCGCTGGCGTAGGTGACGCCGTCGTCCCCGCACACGGCGCCCGCGTCGCCCTCGGGGCACGACTCCGGCGGCGGCAGCAGCACCGCCTCGCGGGACCGCGGTGCCACGCGGCACAGCTCGTCGGGGCCCGGCGTCACGGCCGCGCACGGATCTACCGAGGGGAGGCGGAGAGGGTGGGTAGCATAACAAAGCTGTCTCTCTGGTGTGGACCAATCAGTTTCAAATATATCATCAGTGTATGTTTTTTGTTTGCATTTTGACCACAAGTATTGTGGTTAATGCAGACATGATTCCTTGTAAAAGGTTTCAGTTTGGTGTTTTAACAACTTCACACCTGTTTTGTTGCCAGATAAAAGGGGAAAAACGTATTCTCATTAAAAATGTAATCTGCGAGGACACACGATGATCCAGACGAATTTGTGTCTTGGGTCGCATGGCCACCGTGGCTCGTGTCTTCAATTTTCCATTGGTAAAGGAGACGTGCGCAGTGGCGTGTTGATGTTCTGATGTGGTTGATGGTTCCACCAGTGGGTGCGTGGGTGAGTGGGTGGGTGGGTGGGTGAGTGGGTGGGTGGGTGGTTCCACCAGTGGTGTGTGAGTGGATGGGTGGGTGAATTGATGGTTCCACCAGTGGTGCGTGGGTGAGTGGGTGAGTGGGTGGGTGAGTTGATGGTTCCACCAGTGGTGCGTGCATGGGTGGGTGAGTGGGTGGGTGAGTTGATGGTTCCACCAGTGGTGCGTGCGTGGGTGGGTGAGTGGGTGGGTGAGTTGATGGTTCCACCAGTGGTGCGTGGGTGAGTGGGTGAGTGGGTGGGTGAGTTGATGGTTCCACCAGTGGTGCGTGGGTGAGTGGGTGAGTG
Source organism: Lampetra planeri (assembly GCF_965212315.1). NCBI lineage: Eukaryota > Metazoa > Chordata > Hyperoartia > Petromyzontiformes > Petromyzontidae > Lampetra > Lampetra planeri. The sequence goes on along the minus strand of NC_136134.1, from coordinate 11,434,781 downwards.
GGTGGGTGAGTTGATGGTTCCACCAGTGGTGCGTGCGTGGGTGGGTGAGTGGGTGGGTGAGTTGATGGTTCCACCAGTGGTGCGTGGGTGAGTGGGTGAGGGGGTGGGTGAGTTGATGGTTCCACCAGTTGTGAGTGGGTGAATCGACGGTTCCACCAGTGGTGCGTGGGTGAGTGGGTGGGTGAGTTGATGGTTCCACCAGCAGTGTCTACGAGGAGGAATGTCGAAGCTGGGAGGTGTGTGACGTGTGGATCTCCAACCAGGAGGTGATTTTGGACTTGGCAGCGCCCATCTCCGCGTGACCCACCGACCAGCCATAGGGCACTCACCGCACTCCCCGGCGAACTTGTAGCGGATGTCGGTGGCCGTCTCGCACGCGCGCTTGTTCATGTCGCACGCGCTGCGGTACGTGGCGCCGTCCGTGCCGCACATGCTGGCGTTGGCGGCGCCGGCGCACGAGGAAGGGCACACGCAGCGTGGCGGCGAGCCGTCCGGCACCGACACGCAGGAGGAGCCCAGGCCGCAGGCCACGCCGCTGCACGGCTCACGCGCGCCTGCGAGAGACAGAAGATCCCCCGCGTGGCCTTCAGGATAAGCGCCGTACGCGAGCTGCGCCTACGAAGCCCGGCATGGCGCGCAAGGAGGTTGGGCGGTCAGTGCCGATGTTTTGTAGACACCGCACCGGGCACTCGTCTAAAGTGGAGTCGACCTACGGGAGGCCCAAGATCGGTTCTAATATTCGTCACCGATATTGGTCGCGAGTGGGGAATCGAACTCGTGCCGTCGAGGTTCGCGGCGCGACGCGCTAACCGCCTCGCCCCGCCGATCCTCGTACGCAAGCACAAAGACAAAGACCTGAGCGCCATCCGAGCCGGGTCAGCGTGGGGTTGTGGCGACTCTGCAGGCCGGGCGGTCCCCATTGCGGTGTCTCTGTAAACACGGAGCGGGGCGCTTGATGACTCCCTCCTGGGCGACCTCGTCTAGGACGGGTGCCGCTCGCCCAGCTGTGATTGCTTCCTTCGCCCTCGGCTAAGCGACGGCCTCCGCTAACACGCACGCCCCCCCCCACCCCGCCGATGGGGCCGGGGTCCGGGCCCACCCAGGGTGGCACAGCGACAGCTTAGAGGCCGCTCAAGGACAGTACGGTGATACCCGGTGCCCACCGCTGCCGCCACCGCCGCTGCGGCTGCTGGGGAATCGCGAGGCAAGGAGAGGTGAGCGTGGGATAGCGGATCGGAGGGGGGGGGGGGGAGGAGGAGGAGGGAGTGAGGAGGTTGCCAGCTCTGACTGAAGCTATGCCCGGGAGATTTTATTGTATTCAACATCACGAAATGTGATTAAGTGTACTGTTCGACTCGTTCGCAATATCAAGCCGTTCTTTTATTGTGTGTGGGTGTCAGGAGTGTCATTGATTAAAGTGAACTTCTTTATAAATTATGTGCATTCATTGTAGGATTTATATTTCCTGATATCTTGCAAGGTGCACTGAGATCCCTGGATGAATTGCGCCTTAGATATGTAAATTATGACAATCATTTATTTGATTAAAATATCCTCCTCGGCCCAGCGGCGGAGCCGTTTGCTGGAGAGGCTCGTGGGTGGAAAACTCGTGGAATAAAAAAAATAACCAAAGACAGACAGACGGACGGACAGACGGACGGATGGACGGACGTGGCTAAGGGGTCACATCCCCCAACACGGACCGGCGAACGGCGACGCCACTCACCGCAGGGCCCGCGGCTGCTGACGCGGATGCGGCGCTGCTGCGTGCACTGGGCGCGCTCCAGCTCGCACTCGTTGGCGTAGGTGGCGCCGTCCGAGCCGCACACGGGCGCCACCACGGCCAGGCAGTCGGCGCGGCGGCACGCGCACACCCCGCGGGCCGGTTCCTCGGGGTCGCGCTCGCACACCGCGCCAAACCCGCACAGCACGGGGCGGCACACTGCGGCGGGTCGGGGGGGGGGGGATCGGAGGTCGGGGGGCAGGGGTCAGGGGGCAGTGGTCGGGGGGGAGGGATGGGAGCAGGGGTCGGGGGGGCAGGGGTCAAATGGCAAGGGTCGAGGGGCAGGCCAAAGAAGGAGACAGTGTTAGTGGACACACGATACCATGAGGTGCCCAAGTTTGACTACTCCGGGCGGCAGGGTGGAGGCGGAGCGGCGGCGACTCCTCGTGCCTCGCAGTGAGGAGGGCCCTCATTGTGCTCAGGCTCAGTTGGTACGGTCCGGGTCTTGGAGTGGTCCGGTGGGGGGGCGAATCAAATCATAGGTGGGGTGAATTGTGACAAGCCTGGTCGCATTTGTATTCCCTGGTTCTGATCACAGCACCAGGCACTTAATTCTGGCTGAATCCATCTAGGGGAGGCCCCGGGCAGGGTCAGACACCACTCGCCGCTGATGCTGTCCATGACGAAGAATGGAATCCAGGTCATTGGCTTCGTAGTGCAGTGAACGATTACACTACTGCTCCCACACACACACACAAGGCAAATATACCCCATACAGCCCACAGGTTGCGCGGGCAAGTGCTGTTAGCGACCACCTATTAAGGACGGCAGGGCACACGAGTGGACTGCACCACGCCGGGCCGCCTTTGCCTTCCCAGTGCTGAAGTTTGCACACTGCAACAGATATACATTTTAAGGCTGAGGCGACCTAGGAGAAGACCGGAATTTGGCAGTGCCTTTTTTTGGGGGAAGGAATGGGGGTCCGAGACCGGTTCAGATATCGCTCACACCTGATGTTAACCGTGGTCGGGTCTCCACGTTTGTGGTAGCGCAGCGCGCGCTCTCTCTCTCTCACCGCTCCACACACATAAACACACAGCATCAAGGACAAAGACCTCCCGCAGAGCCTGGAACGAGTGCTGTTAGCGAGCACCTACGAAGGCCGCCTTTGTCTCATTTGAGGCTGAGTCGACCTAGGGGAGGCCCAGGACCGGTTCAGATAATCGTCACTGCTGTTAACTGTTAGTGGGAATCGAACCCTGGTCGCCAGGTCGACAGCAAAGCGCGCTAACGCTGCACCACCGCTCCTCACACAGAGGTAAACACCTACACACACACACGTGATACCCCCCCCCCCCGCATCCCCCACAACGCCGTGATCCATGCTCCAGTCAGCACCGTTCCGCAAAAAATGCGGGGTTATCTGAAAACACAGAGACAACATCCGTCATGCAGACTGTGTGCAGGGCTCACGCCAGCGACGCTAACGCACACGCCGGCGGACACGCTAATGGACACGCTAACGGACACGCCAACGCGCGCGCTAACAGACACGCTAACGGACACGCCAACGCGCGCGCTAACAGACACGCACACGCCGGCGGACACGCCAGCGGACACGTCCCACGAAGCCGTGCGCACAGCCCCGCGCCCCCCGGCCCGCGGAGGAGGAGTCAAGCGGTTAATGGACTCGCGCCGCCGCTCTGCCGAGGAGACTCACAGCTGCGCGCAGCCAACACACTCCTCTGTTTATGTTTCTACTATTTATTATGTTTTGTATGGTCTTGCTTATGCACTGCTATTTACTCCTTTAGCCGCAATGTGACATCATCGTATACTTTGGATGAATTATAAATAGTATTACGTTAATAATATTAAGCAAAAGAATCAGATCTCATTTGGGCAAGCGTTGAATGGATGGGTACCTCTGCACTCGGCAGAGTTGGGCTCGCTTGAACCAAGGCTGGCGAACTGCCCAGATGTTGATTGTCAAGGGCTCTCTCTCTCAGATATGGGTCCGTGTTCGAGGAAAAACTGTATTGTACGCAACACAAAAACATGATTTGCATTGATGCGGACAATATCAGTCACATTACGGATATTATCCACAAGCACGCAAATTGTCATACTGTGTTGCGGCACAGTACACGGTGTAAATCAATATAATGCCGGTTATTTTACCCAGGAAAATCTCGCCGAGTCTCAAGACACATCTTCAGGAGGGTGCTGCTACATTGTGATGTTTGGCCAGCTCCGCCACACAGAGGGCACTTCCCAATCGTGACCCCGATTCACGGCCTGGAACTCCCTTCCCACCCCAGCCGTCCGTAAGCCGCCGACTCCCTGCCACTGTCCAAGCCCAAGGCTCAAGGCCTCTCTCCTCTTTCATCAAATAAATATCCCCACTGACATGCAGCCACATCTCGCAGTATAAATACACTCACTGCGATTGTAATTCAATAGAATATTCCTCCCCAGCCGCTCTCCACCACTGTGCCCCCGCTGCCCCCTGCCCTGCTCACCCTTCACGCACGCTGCCCCCTCTCTCACGACCTCCCTGCCCAGCTCCCCCCCAACTCTCACCGCACGCCCCCCCACACACCCAAAGATAACGCCCCGAGACGCAGGATCAGAGCGAGACGCCGTGGGATCAAAGGGAGACCCGACGGCTGAAAATGAAAACAAAAACAGAGAATAATCCCGACCCCCGACCCGCGGGGGCTTCTTCATCAGCGGCGCTGCGCTAAATCAATCGCAGGTGGCGCGCGGAGACACGGGGAGCGCCATCTGCCCAGCGTTTTCCCAACCGCCGGGGAGAGGCGGAGGGACCTCTGCCTCGCGGGGACGTTGGCCGTGACGCAAGCCGGCAAAGGGGGGCCTCCGTTTCACGGTGGCCGAGATGTGAACTACCTCGCCTGGCAAACAGGGCTTCGTGGGTTCGATCCCGACCCTGACGTCTGCTGCTGTATATTTGGAGTTTGCGTGTCTCTGTCTGCTCGTGGTCGTGTGGATTTTTTCTCCGGGTCCTCCGGTTTTTCCCTCCACATTTAGAAACACGCGTTTAGAGTATTTGGCTGCTATACATTTCTACGTGATGAGCCACTTGGTTGAGCTATCATTTGTGAAAGGCGGGTCGCTTCTGAAATATAGCTTAAATAGCAGCTCAGTGGGCCTGACGTGGTAAAATAAAATTTTAAAAAGTTTCGTTTTCAGTTTCGGTGGAGGATTCGGCCTTGCGGAGAGGACGTCGCTCGGGAAGAGAGGCTCAGGCAGAGACACGCACGGCGCCGGCCGCGTGACTGCCCCACGACGGGCGTATGGATGGGAGTCGCGCCTTTCCTGCCTATCCAGAGTAGAAGCTTCACATGTGCCTGTCTGTTAATGTTATTAACGCAATATTTTAACTGTGTAGTGATCTACTCAGGAAATCCACACTCCCCTTTTTTCAGGAGGGCCCCGCTACTTTGGGATGCTTGGCCAACACCACCGACATCGCACGTTTCAGCTCGGGGAGGAAACCAGAGAACCCCGGGGAAACCAACGCGGAACAGTGGGAGAGAGGACCTGCAGACCCCACACAGTCAGCAATCGAACCCAGGCCCTTGTTGCTGTGGGGCACAGAGGTGTTACAAAGCGTCCCCACTGGGCTACCAGCAGGCACGCATGCTCCCGCCGTGACGGGGGCTTCTCACCACCTACAGCAGCACAAAGCCTTTGGAGTTGAATCTCATGTCGAGGTTCAAACTGCCGAGGCTGCTGCTGCTGAGGCTGCTGCTGAGGCTGTTACTGAGGTTGTTGAGGCTGTTGCTGTCGAGGCTGCAGCTGCTGGCGTTTAAGGCGCTGGGAGCTCTGCTTGCTCATCAAGTGCGATTATATATTTTTCCAAACGTCTCTGTTTATTTATCTCGGCGGCCGCGCGGGTTAATGACCTCCACCTGCGCGGAGTAAGTCACGGCCGGTGTGTTTACGCGCCGTGTCTGCTTCTTTTTTTCCCTTCCCGCGAGGAGCGCGTGGAGAACAGTGCCGCCTCCGCTGCTTCAGAGTCCGCTCCCGCTTGGCGGAATGTCGACCCCTGGCTCTCGACCCCTGCGGCCCCACGCCCGCATTGCGACGGCTCAGCCCCACGCAAATCGCTCGCGCGCCCAAGTCCCGCACGCACGCTCTGCCGCACTTAACTCACCGATTAGGTCATTTGCGGGCGGATCGCGCGGTTGTGGTTGCTGGTGGTGGGGTAAAGTGCGGGTATCGCCACGAACAAATGCTCCGAGGCCGCGTGAGTGGTGAGTGTGGGCACGAGGCCGCGGTGTTCCCCCCGCAGAATGTGCGATGTGCTATTGCTCTGTGGTGGAAATTTCTGCAATGCGATTCCAGGGCCGAGCATTACAATGGAACGATGCCTGTTGACTTGGGAGTGATCAGTGAATGTCTAACTGGAAGCGTCAGAACGACTTTTGGGCTGTGGCACGCACACCCCCCCCCTCCCCGTAGAGTCTCAACAGGCTGTTGGGGCAAGTGCTGTTCGCGAGTAGCAACTATGAAGGCCGCGCACGAGGGGGTGGGCGGCCAGCACCACGCCCGGCCGCTTTTGTCTCCCCAGTGCTGATATTTACACACCGCACCAGGTACCCATTTAAGGCTGAGTCGACCTCGGGGAGGTCCAGGATGAGTTCAAATATAAACACAGAGAATACACACAGGCACATACAATACGCAGTGAATACACACACACACATGAGCACGGTTGGCTACAAAAGGTGCGATGACACATAGATATCCGATACATCTAAAACAAGGTCAGTTCTGTGGTTAATTCAGCTATGTTGGGAAGTCAGTCCTGACCTGCTAAGAAACTACGGCTGGCGGAGGAGGTGCTACAGCTGGCTGACACGATGCAGCAGGCCCACTCCCACCGTCTCCAGCATCTCACGCCCGAGAATGAGGAGGCTTACCGCAGCCCATGTCCACAAGTTCGGAGCGTCCGTGGGGCGCCGCAAGGATGCACGCTGGCGGTCGCGGGTCGACCACCAGCGCAACTCCCACTAATGTGATCATGCCGGGGAAGAACAGCGATCCGATATCCGACGCCCACCCACAAGTCTGTAGATTTGCGGTGCAATTTTGTAAGGTCCCGGTGGTGGGGGAAACCCTCGGTCCAAACAACATCATCCGGGGGCAATGGGGAGCGCGATCCTGCGATAGTTGCGGAGCCTCATAGGTTGAGGGAAGTAGCCCAACCTCTGTGAGGTCAAGTTTATTTTGTTTAACCGAATGAGAACTACAGATAATTTTCGTAAGCGACCGGGGCATTAGTCTGTCCGGTGATGTTTGCCCCGTTTAGTTTTAATTGCGGTGGAGGCCGATGTCCCCTCTGCCGAGGAAGTGTGAAGAGTGATCCGGAGCAAGAGAGCCGGTAAATCACGAGGCAGAGATGACCCCCAGAGCAAGTCAGTAGATAAGGGAGGCGACAGTGTGCAGGCTGCCTTGCGTGCCGTTATCGTACCTGTTTGTACCACAACACGAATGTAACAACGACTGGGAAATATCCCTCCTCAGCGTGAGGGCAGAAAGGTCCTGGCACGGATTATCCAACATCGCCATGCCAGGCAGCACACGGAGAAGCTTGAGGAGCCCCGATGTGGTTTCAGGCCAGGGCGGTGCTGTACGAATGCCGTAATCTCTGTCCATCTCCTACAGCGGAGCTGCGGGCAATTCCAATTGGGCCTCCATCTACAATTAGCACGGTTGGCTACGGACGGTGCGAAAGAAGTTCAACCTCCAGACATACAAATGCACAGTTACACACAAAGACACGCGTACCGATGCACACATCGTCCCTTTTCCTAGGCTCGTATAACTATTATAACTATAACGGTGATGATTGTTGCTGGCCGCTATATGTCTTAGGGATATTTGGGCTGAGTTTAAACAAACACAGACACAAAAACAAAGGTCGCCCATATAGCCTGAAACAGATTGATGGGGCAAGTGCTGTTAGCGAGCACCTACGGAAGCCGGCATGGCACACTAGGGGGTGGGTGGCCAACACCACGCCCGGCCGCCTTTGCCTCCCCAGTGGCGATGCTTACACACCGCACTTGGTACTCATTTGAGGCTGAGTCGACCTAGGAAAGGCCCAAGACCGGTTCAGATAATCGCCACTGGTGTTGGCCGTGAGCGGGAATCGAACCCGTCTCACGGGCTTCGTAGTGGGGTGTGCTAACCACTGGGGCACCGCTCCCCAACATGCACAGGAGCGCACGGCGCAGACGCACGGAGAGGGCTGGTCGCCAGCTCTCGGCGTGGAAGGCAAATGAAAGGGGCCTCGTTTGAAGTGCAGCCACAGGGAACAAAGTGTTTCTCTAATGCGAGTCGCATGGCGCACACACCTGCGGTGCCAGCGCGCCCACGTGCGCCCGCTACCTCAGAGGCAGGAGGCGTGGGGGCGGGGAGGCGGTACGAGCCAGACCGCGACGACCAACCCCCCCCCCCCTGCCGCCGTCCCGCACCTTGCCCTCTGACCCAAAGCGCACTCTGACCGCGGACGACGCTGCCAGCGAGCGCTCTCTCGACCTATCTTCGTTTCTCCCCCCTAGGTCGACTCGGCCTTAAGTGGGAACTTTGTTCGGCATGCGAACCTCGGCCGGGGCGTGCACTCCGGCCACAACGCCTCCCTCGTGTGCCGCGCCGGCCTTAATAGGCGCTCCCCAACAGCGCTCGCCCCCATCGGTCTATTCTGGCCGGATGCGCCGGCGTCCCAGCAATCCGGGCTCAATTCCTGGCCACGCCACGTCAGAGTCAATTAGTGCCCGAGCCTCCCCTAGGTCGGCTCAGTGGAAATGTTTGGCTTTACGCAACGAGGCACGGTGAATGTGGAACCCGAGCGCCACCCTCGGTGATCGCGCCCTTCAAACAAATCGCTCGGTTGTTGGCCCTGAGCCAGCGGTGGAAATTCCACATTCCTATGGCAAGGTCGAGATGACGAACCAACAGCTGTGGACTTGGTGCCTATGAGGTGGCACTCCTTTAACCGACCCTCAGTGACGATGCGCACGACGAGTGTCAATTCTCGTGCGTCGTGCCCAGGCCCCGCCGGCCAATGTGGGGGGGGGGGGGGGGTTTCTCCTGAAAGAGTCCCGGGAGACTCGGCAAGGCTCTGGCGAATGGCGGACAACTTCAGCGTGCTATTACATCGTCCGGCCCGCGAGCTGGAGTCGAACTCGCAACCCCTGCGCTCGCGAGCCGGGTGAAGCCGCTCGCAGCTGCGCTTTACAAAAAAAAAGTGGACACGTGAAAACAAATTTCTGAAAAATACCGAAGATGAGCAAAGATGAAAAGAAGCCATCCTGCAAGAACCAAAACATTCCACTACCCAGCGCCCCCCCCGCATCCCCCCCTCCCTGCAACCCCCCAGGGCAGCAGTGCCCTCTGTTCCTGAGCCAGAGACATAGGAGAGGGGATTAAAATCACGTGACCATGCCCATCCCCCTCCACAACTCCACACACTCCGCCCCCCCTCCGCCCCCCGAACCCCCCTCGACAAAATAAAACCCCCCACAGAATTGGATTTACGACGGAAAACATTGCGAAGCGTCTAGCAGTGGTGGTGCGGTGGGGGTGAGGGTCTGGTTGAGATAAGGGGCTGTGGATAAGATATGGAACTCGCGCGGGAGTGGGGGGGTCAGGTTAGAGTTGAGATTTAGAGTTCGAGCTGGGGTTAGGGTTAAGGGGGGGGGGTAAGGGATAGAGCTGGGGTTAGGGATAGAGTTGAGGTTAAGGTTAGGGATAGAGCTGGCGTTAGGCTTCGAGCTGGGGTTGGGTAGGGTTAGAGTTGGGGATAGGTGTAGAGTTGAGTTTAGGACTGGAGCTGAGGTTCGAGATGAGGTTCAGAGGAAGGCTGATGCTGCTGCCTTCCTGCACCATACCGATGTCTGCCTCTCTGGCAACAGAAACTAAACCCTGGTGCTCTTGTCCCTGACCACCACGGTGATCTTCCTGTAGAGTCGCTCAAGCAGCAGCAGCAGCAGCAGAGAGCGAGCCAGCGTGCTCCCGCCTGTAGCTGGCTCAAGGCTCCAGGGTGGAGCAAACTGCTACCCACGGTGGGTGGGAGCTGCAGGATAGGGTTGGCGGGGCACGGTAGGGTGGAGGGTCAGTGGTGGGGTGAGGGGGGCGGGTGAGGGTTTTCAACGGGGGAGTTGGATGTGCAATCCGTGAGTGATTGAGTGAGTGGTGCTGACTCTGAGTCACGATCTGGGTACAGATCGTCTCGTACCAGAGATGATTTTTCGCGACAAAATCCAAAACACATTTCCTCTGTTGACCGCTGTCGCCCCCCCCCACCCACACCTCCGCCCCCCCCCCAACTGAACTTTTTCACTCCATCACCCCCCCCCCCCCCGGCACACACGTGCGGCAATGATATTAGGGACGCTCGATTACACGAACGATGAGACGCGAGCGATCAGCCCCCGGGGGCCTCGCCCCGCGGGCAAAATAACAGGAAGCTAATCCCGAGAGGTGGACACGGAGACCCCAGCGCCGGCCCACAGATTGCAAACTCGACTCTCAATTTCGTACGGAATTCGAAAAGCAACTGGCAAAACATTCGAGCCGTGCGTTGAGCGCAGCCGTACCCCTAACTCTAACAACCACAGCCAACCAGTCACTCGCCCTACGTGAGTGAGTGAGTGAGTTGGTTGGTGAGTGGGTTGATGAATGAGTGGCTGAGTGATTTAATAATCGGTTGGGTGAGTGAATGCGTTGCTTGTTGGGTTGATTGTTGAGTGGGTGGCTCTCTGTGTGCGAGCGCGCATAACCGTGTGACGGCCGCGCCAGGTGAGTGTAGGTAAGTGTGGTGGGTGAGTGTGGGTGAGTGAGTGTGGGTGAGTGAGTGAGTGAGTGTGGGTGAGTGCAGCTCACCTTCCACGACGCTGGGAGGGGTTTGAGGCAGATCCATTACGGGTTTATCTGCGACAACAACAGCAGCAGCAGCAGCGGTCAGTGAGCATCGCAGGTACGGCAGGGCACACGGGTCGAGCGTTCTTTCATTGAAATCCTTCACCTGGGCAATCGCCTCTCGAGATGAAACGTCTCGTGCGAGATGGGACCTCTCGTGTGAGATGGGACGTCTCAATCTAGATTTGAAGTTTTCGTGACTGCAGGGATCCATACTCATTTGTTCTTTCGGTAAAGTCACGTAGGTAGAAAATAAAATAAATTAAATCACGACGTTTCGATTACAACACAAGCAATCGTCATCAGGTGGGAAACCCACAGCAAGAAAATGTTCTCCCACTTCAGCAAAACATTTTCTTGATGTGGTTTTCCCCCATGATGATGATTGCTTGTGTTGCAATCGAAACGTCGTGATTTAATTTATTTTATTTTCTACCTACGTGACTTTACCGAAAGAACCAAAGAGTATGGGACGTCTTGTTTGCAAGGGTGTCCCGGTGTCGTACACAGCAAACCCATAATGACACGTGTGTATGTTCACACTCTCATACAAATATATGAAAGATCCCTCGTTTTGTCTCAACAGACAATTGGGGCAAGTGCTGTTCGCGAGCGCCTATGAAGAAGGCCAACCCGGCACCCGAGGGGGTGGGTGGCGAACCCCACGCCAGGCCGCCTTTGCCTGCCCAGTGCTGGTGTTTGCTCACTGCGCAAAGTAGTCATTTGAGGCTGAGTCGACTTTAGGGAAACCCAGGACAGGTTCACATATTCGCCACTGGTATTATGTGGCGTACACTACTGGTTCGTGTAGAATGTTCTCCATCTCTAACGGCTGCAGCGTGTGTTGTGTGCGAGTGAGTTTTAAACGCAGTGCAGATGTCAATAAGCCAAAACTAACATGGCACATTACAGCGCGGGCAGCGAGCGGTGGGTGGGTGAGCGGCAGGATACACGGGGCGTGCGTGGATGAGCATTGGAGTGGGTGAGTGGGTGAATGGGTGACCAGTGGAGTGGGTGAGTGGGTGAGCAGTGGAGTGAGTGAATGGTTGCATGGGTGAGCAGTGGAGTGGGTGAGTGGATGAGCAGTGGAGTGGGTGAGTGGGTGAGCAGTGGAGTGGGTGAGTGGGTGAGTGACACGGTGGCCCGTGAGTGAGTGAGGTTTTGGTGATTTCTCTTTTTCGGAAAAAGCGAGTTTTCAAACACGAATGTTCAAATCAATCGGGTGGTCGGGTGGCCTCAGAGCGCCGAGTTGGTATCAAAACATGCCAAGCTGTGTAAACAGGCACTGCCTCAATATGTGCATATCTATTCAGCGCGGTTTATCTGGAAATATCAAAAACATACCAATTTTCGTGATGTTAAGGCGGGGGGTGGGGGGGGTGAATGTGCCATTGCCCCCTGCTTGGACCAACCCCTGATGAGTCAACACCCCACCAGCTCCCCGATGTGCTGAACGATGGTGAACAAACAATGCAACACCGGCTAAGGGGTAAGAAGTACGGAACGACGCAGCCACGACATGGGACTCACGGCGGCGGTCGTGTCACTGGGTTCAGAGGAAGTAGCCGCATCCCGACCCCCCCCGGTGTTCAGATCGAACCTCCGGTCGGGCGTTGCTGACCGCCACCGTGAGACGCGGGGCATTTAATGGCATCGCCGCTACGAGTGCGCAGATATCAGATCGCGTCCGTGCAACAAATTCGAGAGCGGGAACACAAACAGGAAGCATTTACGGAGCTCACGTGCGACGGGAGCAACGCGTGTGCGCGTTTTCCGCGACTCGTTGGAAAGGAACGACGTGCGTCTTGCTCGTAAACACACAGCAAACACGCGCGCTCCACACACACAACACGCACACCACGCACACCACGCACACCACACACAACACGCACACCACGCACACCACGCACACCACACACAACACGCACACCACGCACACCACGCACACCACGCACACCACGCACACCACGCACACCACACACACCACGCACACCACGCACACCACGCACACCACACACAACACGCACACCACACACACACCACGCACACCACGCACACCACGCACACCACGCACACCACGCACACCACACACAACACGCGCTCCACACACACAACACGCACACCACGCACACCACGCACACCACGCACACCACGCACACCACACACAACACGCACACCACGCACACCACGCACACCACACACAACACGCGCTCCACACACACACCACGCACACCACGCACAACACACACACAACACGCGCTCCACACACAACACGCGCGCTCCACACACAACACACGCGCACCACGCACACCACGCACACCACGCACACCACACACAACACGCGCTCCACACACAACACGCGCGCTCCACACACAACACACGCGCACCACGCACAACACGTGCACGCTTGCGCACGTCCTGAAACAAGACAACGCCCCGTGAGGGATGAGCCAAAACACTCACGAGTAGGAGCCACCTGAGGAGGAGTCTTGAGACTCTCAGCGAGGCCTCGCAGGGTAAACAACGAATACCCATTACTGATTCGCGTTGGCATACAAGAGGTTGTGGGTTCAGTCCCGACCCTGGCGCTTGCTGTATAGTTGGAGCTTGCGGTGTCTCTCTCGCCGTGGTCACGTGGACTTTTCTCCAGGTCCTCCGTTGTTCTTCCCCTCCACATTTAGAAACATAGGTTTAGAGTATTTGGCTTCTATAAATTTGCACATGATGGTAAGCCACTAAGTTGAGCTATCATTTGTGGCCAAATGATAGCTCAGTGGACCTCACCTGGTGAAATGAAAATAGTTTAATTGAGCTTCAGATTCACAAAATGTCTAAGTCAGGAAACATTTCTATGTATGTGTGTGTCCGTGTGCCTGTGTGTGCGTCTGATTACGCGTTTATCTTTACGTCTGTCTGTCTGTACATCTGTCTTCGTCCTTCCTTTTTGCTTATCTGTCCATCTGCCCGTGTGGATGCCTGTCCCATGAATCAGCGACTGGCACAGCGAGCGAGAGAGAGAGCGGAGACGCCACGGTCACCGTGCCCTGGGCCTTGGACGCGGTGACCCACCGGAGCGGGTCACGGGGTTCGTTCGGCAACGAGCCGCGACGTGGGACATTTCGCTCCTCCGTCAAACCGCTCCTCTTCTCCAGAGTCTCACTTCCTCCCGACCCGCACACCCGAGGCACCACGCGTACCTTTAACCCGCGCCAAGCACCGCTTTCATTTGCCAGATCCCAACGGCATGCCTCGCCGAGTCATGGCGAGGTGGGTGGTGGTCGTGGTGGAGGTGGTGGTGGGGGGCGAGTCGGGATGAGGCTGGAGGGGAGGGCAGTGCGATGGGAAGTGCGGCACGGAGACAGACGGAGCCTGGGAGGAGATGGATGGGCGAGGTACCTCAAGCTACGGGGATGACGCCCACGCAACGATCCGCTTGCCGCTGTAATCAAGTTGCAACTCACGCTGGCCTACAGGCGCAGCAGGTGTAAGGGGCGGTGGCGTGCGTGGCGTGGTTGGCATCATGGGCCCTCGTCTAAGGAATGAAACGGACCCCCCCCCCCAAGCCTCCCACCCCCACCCCCAACACTCTTTGTAGCGCGGTGCCTGGGCTCCTCCGGCCCATGGGCCCCCGGTGCAGTTGCACCGCCTGCGCGCTCGATCGTCTTAGTGATGCGGCGGTCGTGGCCGGGGTGGCGGGGGAGAGGTGGCTAGGTCTGGAGCCGCCCGCCGGCGTGGCTGCCGCTGGGCGCGAGGTTGTGGCCCTGCAGCGCCAACGCGACGGACGAGGCGATGAGTTCCTGGCCCGGGGTGAGGGCCGCTACCACCTCCTGGCGGGGGGGGAGGAGCCAATGCTGGCCGATCGTGGCCAATGGAATATGATGGCTGGGAGGTGAATGGCACGCGAGCCCATTAATTGGCAAAATAAGACGCGTCGCAGCTGCGCTTTGGCCTACATTGTTGAGGCGGGGGGGGGCAGGGGGAGATGCGCGGCACTACGTAAATGGTTGTGATTGTGTCGCTTTTGTTTATCGTTCGTGCAACTTCACGGCAAATTTAACCGCGTTACAGCCACGTCGTAGATATGGCACGAAGCTACGAATACGGCTCCTAACAACAGCAATTACCGATTGCAATCGCGTTCCAAACAGCGGCCACTGAAGCCAAACTCGCGTTACCGTCTCACAAACCCCACTCCCAACCCGACAACAACAAGCCCCCACACCTTGCCCCGGCACGGGCGACCTGCCAGGAACCCTCCTCGCGAGCTACCGCTCGCATCAAGGATGACAGTCGCAAGGAACGAGCTCACGTATCCGGTATCGTTGATACCGGTATCGGCCAGACTCGCCGTTGAAACGTGGAACATTCATTGGCCGTAAGTTCCCACGGCGGTTCCATGCGGCCGTCCAGGCCCCATGGACCCTCCAAATCCACGCAAGAATACGCAAACTCCTAATACTCAAACTCCTAATACCCAAACTCCTAATACCCAAACTCCTAATACTCAAACTCCTAATACTCAAACTCCTAATACTCAAACTCCTAATACCCAAACTCCTAATACCCAAACTCCTAATACCCAAACTCCTAATACCCAAACTCCTAATACCCAAACTCCTAATACCCAAACTCCTAATACCCAAACTCCTAATACCCAAACTCCTAATACCCAAAATCCAAATACCAAAAATCCAAATAGACAGCAGCAGGCATCAGGGTGGGGATCGATCCCACGACCTCCTGTAGACCAGGCGAGGAAGTTAACGTCTCGCCTGATCCTGGCCAGCGTGCTCCGATGGGTGATCCACCGCCTGTCACGTGGCGACGTGGTGGACAGCAGAGGGCAGTGCAGTAACATCAATTGTTAGACCGTACTTCTGTGCTCCGCACTTGCTCCCCTTAAACAACAAACATTTTTTTTGGTACCATAGATCACAGCAGGCTTCCGTTTTGGGGTGGGGTGGTTCTTCCACCTCGTTATGAAGCCAGCGACCTGGGTTTGATTCGCAGCGACGGCTAGCAGTGGCAAGTGATATCTAATCTGCTCATGGACCTCCGTCCCCACCAAAACTCCACTGACCAGTGCGATTGACAGTAAGAAGAGTCAGGGGCAGGCCCTAATCCAGCAATAAAGTGGCATACGTGGCGCACTGCGCGTGTGTATGTTTGTACTGCATACTCTACATACTTGTGTGGAGCGGTAGTCTAAGTGGTTAGCCCGATGAAAACGGCGACCCGAGTTCGATTCCCGCTCACGGCCAACATCAGGGACGAATATCTGAACTGGTCCTGGGCCTACCCGAGGCCGACTGGGCCGTAAATGAGTACCTGGTGCGGTTTGTAAACATCGCCACTCGCAACCACCGGGCGTGGTGCTGGCCACCCTCCACTCCTTGTGCACCATGCCAGCCTTCAAAGGTGCTCACGAACAGCACTTTGCCCAAAGAGTTTGTTAAGGCTGTGCGGGGGATATTTGTATCAAGAACATGCACATTCACTGCGAAAACAAAACTGTCAATTCCAAAAGAAGAAATCACATCGCCAACGTTTCGGGTAACGGCCCTTCTTTGTAGCACGTAAAAAAGGGCCATCGCCCCCAAAGTATTTTTGTTGCGCTGTTGCATCGGTGCCATCGCCCAGCATCGCCAAATCACGGGGCAGCATCAGACGGGAGCCGCCGGAGCGGCGAGCTACCCAGGCGGGCACCGCGCCGCCCTGGCCGCGCGGCCCGCGAGCGGCCGCGACCGGGCGCCGGGCGGCGGAGTGGCGGGAGGCGAGGGGGTGCGGGGGAACCGGCCGCCTTACACTGCGTGAACATGATCACGGCGAAGCACAGCGTGGCGGCCGCCAGGCCGACGAGCAGCGCGTTGCAGCAGCTGAGAAGGCAGCGCCACCCGCGCCGCCTCCCGCCGGGCGGAGGCCTCCACGGCGCGGCCGGCGTCTTTGTCGTCGTCGTCGTCATCATCGTCATCGCGTCTGCCTGGCCCCCCGCCCACATCCCCGGGGCGCCCGGCCAGCCGACCCCCCGGCCCCCCCGGACCGCCCGTTTGCCCGCCACCTTGGCCGATCCCCGAGCGGCCATGCCCACGTCTGGCTCCCTGCGCAGATGGAAACACGGCCGTGTCCTCCTGGCCGAGTCTCGATGCTGCCTTTGGCCGTCTTTGGTTGTCTCCGGCTGTCTCTGCTGCCTCTTGCTGTCTCTGTTGTCTCGAAGGCGTCTGCTGTCTCGACGTTGTCTCTGGCCGGTGAACTCGGAGCAGGGCGAGGTTCCTGTGCCCGGGCCGCGTTCCCGAGCCAGTGGATGCGTGGACACGCGGCGTAGGCCTGGCGGTGTCACTTCACGGCCTCGAAGCGACCGGGGCGTCACGGAGTCACGTGCTTGCGCAGTGACACGCACGGTGACGCACAATCGCGCGCGCGGTGACGCGAGCGGGCGAAACGTGACAGGTGCGCACGCTGACGCAGACGCACACAGTCTCACGGAACGACCCAGGTGTTCACGCACGCGCGGTGACACTCGCAAAGCGTAACTGGCGCGTCTGGGCCTTCGAGCGATTTCACATCCCCCGGCTTAAACCCGCCACGCGTCTTCGTGGAGTCTCCCTTCAGAAGGAGACGATGACATCAGCGACGGAGCAGAGCGCAGCTCTTAATTCCCCACGCTCCCCCCGTGTCCTCTTCAATCTCGTTACCGCCGCTCTCTCCCTCCCCTCCGTCGCGCCCCTCCGGCTAATCGCGTTATGGCCCAGGCTGCGCCCGGTCCCCTCCGCCGTCCACGCCCGCCGCCACCGCCGCTGCTGCTGACACCGCGACCTCGGGGCAGGGTTCGGATCGCGACACGGCCACCACCGTGTCGCCGACGCCGCGCCGCGGCCTTCCCAAGCTGCGGCTGCTGTTCCCCCGTGGGCTCGAATCGACGCGATCCCCACGTCTTCTTGAGTCGCAGGACTACGAGCGACGAAGGCCACGGCTCGGGTTAGAAGACTCGGCCTGGGCAGGACGCGTGGGCGCGGGGTCGACGAGTTTGAACGGCGCGGCAAGAATTCCCGAGTTCGAGTTTAGAAACGTGGCGGAGTTTTCATGAAGGGGTCACGGCCCGCAACGGAGTCTAGCGCAACCTTCGGCTCGCTCCGCCTTGACCCCGCCAGGCCTCCCACGTGGACCCAGCGATCTCTGACACCATCGACGCCAACGTCACGGTCGCCGTCGCCGCCGCGGTGCTCTCCGAGACGCGCGAGACGCGGCGAGTTTCAAACCTCGCGGTGCCAAAAAGACGCGGCCGACGACGTCACCGGCGACAGCGGCGCCCAGACGGAACGGGCCCCCCTCCCCCTCCTCGCGAAGTAGAGGAGAGGAAAAAAAAATTACAAAAACAAAAACTCCCCGAGAAATTTAAACGAAACTAAAATCGCACCGAACAAACCCACGGACGGCTCAGCGGGCTCGAGACGCAGCCTCCGGTCGTGGCACGTCGAGCGGCGAGTGCAGGAGGTGGCGGCCGGCCGGGAGAGGCCGCCGCTCACAAGGGGGGTCCCTGGGGGCCCCGCGCGGCGTGGGGGGAGGGGAGCCGGGTTGAGAGGGGGGGGGGGTGCCTCGTTTGGCTTAACGAGGGGCCCCGGGTGGCGCGGAGCCGCTCGCGCAGCCGCGGCGACGGCGACAGACACGCGGCCCCACGTGTCGTCGCGACGACCGTCGACGCTCGCCCACGGCTCCGTTGCGCCACTCCGAACCGCGGCACGCCACGCCGTGCCACGCCGTGCCACGCCACGTTAAAGCACGTGCCATCAATCCCACACACCGCGTCGCTCTCGGGCATCACACCCCATCGGTCTGAACCTTCACCAGAATCTCTGCTGCCTAGCGGGGGGAAGGGGGGGGGCAGGAGCTGGACCCCGTCGACAGAATACAAAACTCTAAACAAGCATCAGCATCGTCGTGGAGAATCTAAGTAACAAAATGAATAAGCAGGCAAACGCCTCCTCATTTTACACCTCCCAGTAGCCACACACTCACACCCACACAAACCCACAAACCCTCACAACCCACACCGCCACACCGCCACACCCCCACACACCCTCACACACCCACACACCCACACACTCACACCCCCACACACCCGCTTTCTTTTGGGGGTGTTAAATTTCAGCAACGTCGGTTCAAAACAAGGGACATTCTGGACCGGTTTCGACATTCAGTGCCTCATCGGCAGAGTCCGGCTCGCTTGAACCATCGCTGGTGATCTGCCACGTCTGTATGGGCGAGGGCCCACTTGAAAGAAGAGGTTCTTAGTTTGGGGATGTTTAGCATCGGTCGATCGCATGTCTCCCCTCCCTGTGGGAGGCTTCCTCCGGGGATACGAGCTGTAAGTGGGCAGTGTGGCAGGATGTAAGGGGAGGAAGACGGGGGTGGAGTGCTTGTTGATCTTTCTGGGGAAATTGCGAGGAGACGGCAGCGAGTGTGTGGTGGTGGTGGTGGTGGTGTGTGGGGTTCGGCTCTCAACGCGAGCAGATACAATAATGGCACCAACGTGGTTATCGAATAAAAGCATCGAATGGCTCTCCTGGAGGCTCCTCTGCAGACCCCGACTGATGACGGACCATCAGACAAAACGGTGGAAATACAGACGGAGAGATGCGTTGAATAAATAATCAAAGTCAAATTGATTGAGGAATCATTGGTGTTCATCTGTTCACAGCCACGAGTCAGTGATGGAGATTCCACATTCCCATGGCAGAGCGAGTAACTCCGCTGAACAACCTTGGAGGGAGGGGCTACTCGCCCCTCTCCCCAAACCCAACCCACGATGTTTAATTGCGCGGAATAAAAGGACCCCGTGGTGAGTGGAAGCAATTAAAGCTGCGCGGTTTCTCTGCTCCGTGTTTGTGTTTGGGAGTTTGCACGAATCGGGAGCCCGGGGAGGAAACGCAGCTCGCCCGCAGAGGGAGAGCCGAGTCTGAGTCTGTCCTTCAGCTGGGCCATGTGGTCGTGAGGCTCCGTGCCGTTGGAAGTTTAAACAAGAACACACGCTCGCGTACACACTCCCAGACACGTGCAAACATGAAACCTCTACCAAAGCTACCACGAAAAAACATCTCTGGCTGATCCATTTAAAGATAAAAAAAAAATAACAAAAATAATAATGGTGCACTTTATTTACCCAGAAAAGCCTCACTGAGTGAGACGACTCTTTTTCAGGTGGGCCCTGCCAATCCTTGGGATGTTTGGCCAATCCACTCATGAGTGTTTGGGAACGCCGATGTTAACGGAGAAAACCAAACACACATACAATGGGTGACACTCAAAACCTCCGCACAGATAGATTAAATAATTCACCGATGTACTGCCATCGCCTGGCCACCTGGGAGTTCGGACGCCTGTTTAGCTTTCGAGATCTGGGTGATTATCTGCAAGGCGGAGGAGGCGAGCAGAGCGAGAGAGAGGCAGGGACACTGTTCCGGTGGGAGATGAGTTTACTTCTCTCCCCGGCCCCAGTCGATTGCTGAAGTGAATTCAGTTCTTAAAGTGGAGTTTACTAAATCGGGCACTAAGCCCTACAAGCTGGCCAACCAGACACGAACCCGAGCAAGCTAGCCAATCAGACACTGGCCCTAATCTCAACACATAACAATCTGGCCAATCAGACACTAATCCTAACCCATAACAATCTAGCCAATCAGACACTTGCCATAATCCTAACAAGCTAGCCATACGCACAATCACCCTAACAAAGTAGCGAACCAGACCCAAGCACTCACCCGAACAAAACAGCCATCCACACCCCAGGGCTCATCATAAACCACGACCCCCAACCCGAGCCCTCCACGTCGCTCCCACTCCACTCTCGGCCTTTCACCCGTGATGCTCACCGAGCGGCGCGGCATGATTCGATTTGAACGAATCCGCTCCTTAATTACGATCGCCATTCTCTCTGCGGAGGGGGCCGTGAGCACGGCGGTGGCGGTGGGGGGGGGTGAGAGAGAGATGAAGAGGCAAGGCAGTGCGAGGATCACAGCTGTTGGGTTCTGAACAAATCACAGTAATGGCCTCTGTCCCTCTCCGGGCAGGGGGAGCAGCAGCAGCAGGAGGAGGAGGAATGCGCCACTCGGAGTCACCCCGTGTGGCTGTCACGCGCCGCGCGCCCTCGGGACCGCGCGCTAATGCATTTAGGCATTCCGCGAGCGCCGCTTCTCTCTCTCTCTCTCTGTGTAACTATCACTGTGTCTTTGTCTCTCTGTGTGTCTCTCTGTGTGTCTTTGTCTCTCTGTGTGTGTCTCTCTGTGTGTTTCTGTCTCTCTGTGTGTCTCTGTCTCTCTGTGGGTCTCTCTCTCTCTCTGTGTCTCTGTGGGTCTCTCTCTCTCTCTGTCTCTCTCTGTGTGTCTCTGTCTCTCAGTGTGTCTCTCAGTGTGTCTCTGTCTCTCTGTGTGTCTCTCTCTCTGTGTGTCTGTGTCTCTATATGTGTCTCTCAGTGTGTATCTGTCTCTCCGTGTATCTGTCTATCGTGCAACTGTCCCTCTGTGCAGCTGTGTATCTCTCTTCATCACGTGTGTCTCTCTGTGTGTCTTTGTCTCTCTGTGTGTCTCCCCAAGTCTCTGTCTATTGTGTATCTCTCTTCCTCACGTGTGTCTCTCTGTCATCTCTGCCTCCTTCCATCTCCGTGTCTCTGCGTCTCTCCACACATACTCAATGTCTCTCGGTACATATCTGCGTTGCTCAGTGCCAGTATCTTTCCACGCGTCTCTCTCTGGTGATCTCGTTCATTCCGTCTCTCCATTTGTGTGCACGCCTCGATCAATATCTGTCTCTCTCCATGTCACCAGAGGCCACACCTCCCATCATCATCATCGTCGTTGCCCTCCGTGTATCACCAGGCGAGGTTGGTAAACTGCGCAACACGTGAGAGTCACGCTACACTTGTTAAGTGTCCATCACTGAAACAACAGCGCCGATCGCCGTGTCACCGCGTGCGTGTGTGCCTCACACGTGTGTGCGTGTGTGTGTCACACGTGTGTGCGTGTGTGCCTCACACGTGTGTGCGTGTGTGTGTCACACGTGTGTGCATGTGTGCGTCACACGTGTGTGCGTCACACGTGTGTGCTCACAGCCAACACGGCCAACGACAGTGACGGTTATCCGAACCGGTCAAAGGCCTCTGCTAGGTCGACTCAGCCTCAAATGAGTACTTGGTGCGATGTATAAACATCGCCACTGGGGGGACAAAGGCGGGCGGGCGTGGTGCTGGCCACCCACCACCTCGTGTGCCGTGCCGGCCTTCATAGCTGCTACTCGCTCACATATAGCACTTGCCCCAGAAGTCTGCCACAGGCTATACGGGGGATCTTTGTATTTGTGCTCACAAACACAGAGCGCCCCGTGTGCGTTCCGTCTCGTGGCCACAGGCCGTGACGTCTGCGAGTTCCGAGGCCTCCCGATCGCCACGGTTTACTCGCACGCGTGAACGAGACCACGCCTCGTCACCCCGACAGTCCGACTCCTCCACCGGCTCCCAATCCAATCCCCGATCAATGTCGCGATCGCACCACACGCCATGGACTCTCCCCTGCCTACCTCTCCCCTCTCATCTCACTCCACTCCCCTCCACGCACTTTCCTGCCTCTCCCCTCTCATCTCACTCTACTCCACGCACGCTACCTATCCCCTCTCATCTCACTCCATTCCTCTCCACGCACTCTCCTACCTCTCACCTCACTCCACTCCCCTCCACGCACTCTCCTGCCTCTCCCCTCTCATCTCACTCCACTCCCCTCCACGCACTCTCCTGCCTCTCCCCTCTCATCTCATTCCATTCCTCTCCACGCACTCTCCTACCTCTCCCCTCTCATCTTACTCCTCTCCACGCACTCTCCTACCTCCCCCCACTCATCTCGTACCTCTCCCTCTACTTTTACTCCACTCCACACATTCTCCACTCACCCCCGGCCATAGAAACGTGACATTTCCACGACTGGCTCAGGGATGTAAACAGTAGATACGCACCAATACCACAACGCTCACTTGAGCCAGGACATCACTTTGGCTGAATTAAATACTCAATGAATCTTCACAATTCAGGGCCACGTTACGATTTAGCATTTCAACTTTTTGTTCGTAATTTTTTTTGCTCAGTTTTATTTGCTTCTTCTCGTCTGCACCGTCGGCTCAAAAATGCCCTGACAGAGGCGCGTGCCACGAGTCAGCAGCCACACAGAGAGCACGCGGCACAGCCGTCTGTTGCCGAGCTGAGACAGCAGCAACAGCAGCGGCCTTGCGTGTTGCTGCTGCTGCTGCGACCGCTCCGCTCGGTTTTTTTTGGAGCGTTCCGCGTTATTTTGAATAACCGCTCATGGGCAGCTGTCCACGGCGCGTCCGTCATCGAGTGGCGGTCATGAGGGCGCGAGAACTTGACGCCTTGACGGTTTTGGCTCTGGCTGACGAAAGGGTGGCGGTTTAAAAAAAAAAGTCTTCAAGGTTAAGGCGAAGAAAGCGCGGCTTACGCGAGTCTTGCGCGCGCGTCTATGTTTAAGCCACGTGTCTGTGTGCCGCACGTCTCCCTCTGCGCTTTCGAGCGAGGAGATTCTCATGGCTGGAATCGCAATTCCATTCAGAGAACCGAATACGATCCCACCCATCCCAGGATCATGACATCATGGAGGAGGTCGCCAGGCTGTGCGGA
Source organism: Lampetra planeri (assembly GCF_965212315.1). Lineage (NCBI taxonomy): Eukaryota > Metazoa > Chordata > Hyperoartia > Petromyzontiformes > Petromyzontidae > Lampetra > Lampetra planeri. Next base: position 11,411,436 of record NC_136134.1, on the reverse strand, counting down.
GTCTCGGTGTGGTGATTCACGCAGGAAGTGAGGACCCGTGTCGGGCTGGCCGTCCTAGTGGGACCACGATTGGCTGATGTGCCTCTGTAATACATTTCATTGGAGATGCAACTCGAAACCGTGACATCAAGGCCCCATGGACCCTCCCTTCTTGCCTACACGCCACTCTGGAATCGGGCCGGCGATACCATCACGAACCCTCGGCACCTGCTTGTTCTTCAGGCATTCAGAGTCCCGGTCCTTTTAGTGGAGATCATTCAGGGTCGTGGCGATGGTGGACAGACACAGGTAAAGATACGAAGCCAAAATCCAGAGCTATTCCCTGTTCATGTTGGGGTGCAACAGGGATGTGCTTTGGCCCTTATGCTGGGATTTAGAGGCGCAATTTCCATTTCGTACAATTCATCCTGAGTCTAAGCAGCCTGGCTTTGGGGAGCTCACAGATCCTTGTGAGATCTGGACACAGTCCCATCAGTGAGCCCCTCCGGCAGGAGAGGCTGCATTGGCTGAGTCACGGAGCCCGCTTGCCCAGCCGCCGCATGCCAAAGCAGCTTTTGTTTGGCCAGACTTAGGGGGCTAAAGTGGCGGGGCACGGGCTAGAGAAGAGGCAGAGCTGATGCGGTACAGGAAGATGTCGAGCTCAGTGGACTTGCTGATGACTGGTACCAGCGATGTCAACATCGGCCTCTGTGGAGGAGGTTCGTGAAGGACGCCACAACTGAGAGGTTGAAGGCAGCCGCTCTGCAGCAACAATAGAGGGTGGAGGAGCGTCGCTCACAACAACGAGCGGAGCGCCGGACGGCTAAAACGCAGCAACCTGTGTGGCCAAATAACCCTCGTGACGCACAGGACGTGGGAAGATCCTCATCCAGCAGTGCAATGTACATGTGTGTATGCGAATATAATGTGTGTATATCTGTGTGTCTGTGCACACTTTTCAATCTCCGACCTCCTCCCAACCCCTGACCTTGGACCCCGCGCTCGCTCTCCCCAGTCCCTCTGCTCCCAGCCCCCTGACTCGTAGTCCCCGGACTCCGCACCGCTCAGTCCCCTCGACCCCCTCTCAGCTGCGGCCTCCATCGCTCATCACGGCGTCACCCGCCCTGCCGCCACTTTGAAGTTGAGTGTGTGGGTGGGTGGGTGTATGGGTGGGTGGGTGGTTGGGTGAGTGTATGGGTGGGTGGGTGGTTGGGTGAGTGGTTGGGTGCGTGAGTGTATGGGTGGGTGAGTGTATGGGTGTGTGGGTGGGTGGATGGGTGCGTGAGTGTATGGGTGAGTTGGTGGGTGGTTGGGTGTCTGAGTGTGTGGGTGGGTGGATGGGTGGGTGGGTGGATGGGTGGGTGGGTGGATGGGTGGGTGAGTGTATGGGTGGGTTGGTGGGTGGATGGGTGTCTGAGTGTATGGGTGAGTGGATGGGTGCGTGGCTGAGTGGGTGATTGCATTGGTTGATGGTTGGATTGGTGTGCAAGATAGTGTTTGGGTGAGTGTGTGGATGCGCATACGTGTGCGAGTGTATGTTTGTTAGTGTATGTGTAAGTCAGCGCATGTGCATGTCTTTGTGTTTGAGTAAGTGGCGAGTGTTCGTGTGGATTGGTGCATTCGGGCGTGGTGCTGGCCACCCACCCCCTCGTGTGCCGTGCCGGCCTTCATAGGTGCTGCTCGCTAACAGCACTTGCCCCTACAGTCTGTTCAGGCTATAAGGGGGGATATTTATCTTTGTGTAGGTGAACATGTGTGTGTGTGGGTGGATGGGGTCAGACTTTGATTCCCTGCCAAATGACTCGGCTATACTAACGCGCGCACACCAACACGTGCACACGCATGAAAGCCAGCATGAGCTGTAATAACACATGGTAGGTATGACTGCCCGTGTATGTCTCTGTGTGTATGTATGTCCGTGTGGGAATGTAGCGGTTCGCGCGCAGCGCTACGAACCCGGCGAGTTCGACTCTTGTGCACGGCCAAGACCAATGACGATTATCTGAACCGGTCCTGGGCCTCACCTAGGTCTACTCAGCCTCAAATGAGTACCTATTGCAGTGTGGACTTCGCCACTGGGGTGCTGGCCACCCACCTCCTCTTGCGCCGTTCCGGCCTTTATAGTTGCTCGCGAACAGCACTTGCCCCAACAGTCTGTTAAAGCCTATTCGGGTGATCTTTGTATTTGTGTATGTTTGGTGGAGAGAGGTGGCACAGTGTTCAACCCCCTGCACTGCGAACTCGGTCACCTGAGTTCGATTCCCAGGCTCGGCTAGCCTCAGTGGCGAGCGATACGAGTTCTGCTGCATGGCAAGACATTCATCCAGCAGTGGATTGACGAAGGGTTTTCGGCGATTATTCTCGGATACCAGGGTACCCACAATTCTGCGTGCACGCACCCATTCAATCACGAACGGCCCAGATGATTGGTTTCATGGGGTGCTGACCTAAAATGAGCATTCCTGGAAGACTCTGGCATAGCCATCAACCCCCGCATCGAAACGTCGTCAGGCCGATGCGTACATCTCCTCCACGAATGTCAAATCAAAGACACAGGCCACGTGAGTGCGATCGTGGGCCCGTAGCCCAGACTACGGCGATAAAATAAACCCACTGCGGCCTGAGATCCGTCGACAGAGGAGGAGGAGGAGGAGTCCACCCACTCTGCTGAAGCCCTCTCGTCGTGGCCAAACATTGGCAACTGACTCCAGGACACGTTTCCATCATACGCAACAAGGATAGCATGTTTTTTTTTTATTCTCAATCTAAAGTATTGTCTTTTAAAAAATAAATGTATCCCTCCCACACAGTTGGGGGGTGGGGGGGGGAATAATAAGAGTGAGGGGCGTTGGCACGAGCCCCTGCTGGACCCGGCTGACCACGTGGGGCCCGGGCGAACCGCGCCGCCACCCACGAGCCCACGGCGGGGAGTGCGCGCACGCGTGCGTGTGTGTGCCTGCGTGTGTGTGTCCGTGTGTGTGTCCGTGTGTGTGCCTGCGTGTGTGTGCCTGCGTGTGTGTGTGTGTCCGTGTGTGTGCCTGCGTGTGTGCCTGCGTGTGTGCCTGCGTGTGTGCCTGCGTGTGTGGGGAGCGGTAGTGTAGCGGTTAGCGCGCTGCACTACGAACCTGGCGACCCGGGTTCGATTCCCGCTCACGGCAAACACCAGTGACGATTATCTGAACCGATCCTGGGCCTCCCCTAGGTCGGCTCAGCCTCAAATGAGTACCTGGTGCGATATGTAAATATCGCCACTAGGGAGACAAAGGCGGTCGGGTGTGGCGCTGGCCACCCACCCCCTCGTGTATCCTTCTGGCCTTCATAGGTGCTCGCTAACAGCACTTGCCCCTACAGTCTGTTAAGGCTATATGGGGTGTCTGTGTCGTGTCTGTGTCGTGTCTGTGTCGCGTCTGTGTCTATGTCTAGGTGCTCGCTTACAACACTTGCCAAGCAAAGTCCGCAACGTTTGTCGTTGTGGGGTGTGGAGGTGTGTGCACGAATGCGTCTTTGTTGACGGGATGTATTATGGAGAGCGGTGGCGCAGTGGTTAGCACACTGCTGTACGAACACGGCAACCTGAGTTTGACATCCGGCCCCGACTAACATCGGCACAGTATAGCCAGTGATATCTGAACCGGTCCTGGACCTCCCTGAGGTTCACTCAGCCCTAAATCAGCACCTAGTGCGGTGTGTAAACTTAGACCCTGGAGAGACAAACAGGGCCTGGCGCGATCACTTGCCACACCACCCCATCATGCCGCTGCTCACGGACAACATGTTCCCCAGCAGTCTACACGGCTGCAGTGTTGACGTGCCGTGCTGTCACAGAGCCCATCGCGATGTCACCACGTCTCGCTGCAGCATCAATCCCTGCCACCTGAACACTGGTGGCAGTTCCTGTACGGGCGGCAAATGCACGCAGCCGGTGGCGCTCGCTGGTGGCTACGTTGCTACTGCTGCCTGTGATCCAGTACTGTGGAGGCAGCAGCGTGGGTTGGTGGATCACACACAGATGGGCGGCGAAACTCCCATTACCCAGGTTCGCCGCAGGATGCGGTACGTGCAGCGGAGTGTGGGATAAACTCCGCGTGGGGTTTCTCCGGGTGCTCTGCTTCCCACCACACGTATCGACACTCATTAATTGGCTGAAAACATCCGACTATATTTTCACGATGCAGCTGAGTCTGCTGCATAAAGAAACTGGCCATTGTGATGAAGCGCGCTTCGTTGGAGGTAAACACACTTCCAGACCACTTGCCTCCAGGTCTTCTCCAGGCGCTGGACTGATGGTGCTGCATTGCCCTCTAGTGGACGATCAAAGAGACCGCTCTCGGTCTCATGTTCTCTACAGTCCCACTGATCTGTCCCACTGATCTCCTGTCCCACTGATCTTCTGTCCCACCGATCTCCCGTCCTTCTCCGCGTGTAATGATCCACACCACGCAACCCACGCGTCGATTCATTGCCACGATTCTGAAGGCGCAGGGCGGTTGTCATGGAGGGGGGGGGGGGGGTCCCCTCGGGTCCACATGAGAAGCGCCGCCAGGGTGGCCACTGGGACGAGTGGCACGAGACACGTGACGGCGGCAGGCGCTCGAGATGCCGGGATATTGAAGCGGGCGCCACCCTTAGCACCGATCGTGTGCGCTGTGCCATCTGGCCTGTTGTTGGGCTGGCGACGTACGGTGCGAAAGAAGTTCAACGTGCGTTCGTGCTGCAATGCCGTCATGTCGGTGCTGCCACTCACGTGTACTCGTTTGTACTGCCTGAGCTGTCTAAAGTGTCCTCTGTCTCGTGTGTACTGCGCGTACTCTGTGATTGTTACTGTCCGCTTTGTGCTACATTCATTGCCTCTTTCCCTCCCAACAACGCAGCCTGAAGTCAAATATCCCCAGTGTAATACGCAGGAGGCTTTCGCGACCAATATTATCCATAAGAGGTTTTTGGGTTAGATCGCGTAGATATAAATCATCGTGTCGTTAAACCCGCCACCACCCTACACAGCCGATTAGTAAGGGGTGTGTCACGTCAACAGAACGTGCCAATTCGTTACTAGTTCAGCACACCGGATGTGTGTTGGAGAGTAAAACCACAACTTTTACAATTCGAGTACGACGTTTTAAATATTCCCAAATGCTGAAATCCACATTCGTCCAGAAGGAGCCGATTCTGCAGCACGATTCCACATGCAGTAACGCTGACGTGTACTGGAGGTCTAAGACTCGATTATAATCGCTACGAGCCCGGCACCGCCCCCATCCTTCCCGGGTCTTGGGCAGCAGTGGTCACGTGCTGCTCCCTCGTGGACAGAGCGAGAACGTCAACGACACGACGCTCATTTCTGGCTCAAAGGAGTCACACTGAGGCTCATCACCTCCCACATTCCATACGAGTCCATCCATAGTGGCCAATTAATTGGGAGTCACAAGCCATCTGCAGCACCCTGTCGCATGGCAAAAGGCAATTGCGTGCAATATCCACGGATCTAAATAAACAAGAATCGCTGCTCACGACCCGCCCTGAGTCCACGCGTGATTCGTGAGCGTGCCATCGCCATCGACGACCACACGAATCGCGAGATGCCGAGCTGAACTGAACGCATATATTCAACGAGTACTCTCGCTACGGCTCGTCCGCTCAACAACACGCGCCTCGGATCGCGCGCGCGAGGTCGACGATTGACGTTGGTGAACGGAGGTCACTCACGGGTTCACGCCACACACACAGAGTGTGGGGTGGGGTGGCACGTGCCCCCCCCCAATCATCCGATCGAAATCCCTAATTTCGATCGGATCATTGGGGTTTATTAGTAATAAATCGGCATTTTGCGACCCCCGCTGCCACTGTGTAGCATATTATTACGTGCCAGGGACTCTGTGAGATGATAGGACAATAGTCTGAGTCCATAATTGTTAATAATTAACAGCAAAGCGGTTATAAGTGACTCAGAATTGTGCGCAGTTGCGTAAACAGTCCACGACTTTCCTGAAGGCATTCACCTTCAGCGAGCGCGATGCCGATCACACAACACGGTTCGAATTCGACCCTCGATCGATGGCTGCGCCATCGCCGCACACGCGTCGAATAAAAAGCAAGGGACAAGTCCTTACTCACTAACAACTCCTTACTCACTAACAACTCCTTACTTACTAACAACTCCTCTATCATTTTTACTTGCTGGAGGGGTTGCCCCCCTCCCTGAAAATCCTGGCTCCACCATTGATCACGCCTGCATCCACAAGTGGCTGCTAACATTCACGATCAGCCAGCCAGCGAGCAAATCGGTTTGGCCTCACACAGTTACGAAATGGTCGCCGACGTGTTCAGATTCTATCGCGATCGCGATTCTCTCGGCATGGCGGGGATCACGGGGATCACGGGGATCACGGGGATCACGGGGATCACGGGGATCACGGGGATCACGGCTGCAGTCCGCAGCTTGGTCCGACGCAGGAGGTCGCGGCGGTGATGCGGTCGGACTGCGGCGCCTTCCCGCTGCGTTCACGGGGCTGGGGCGGCGAGAGAGGAGGGAGCGAGGGGAGGGGGCGAGGGAAGGGGGTGTCCGCCCTCCTCTTACAAGACGGAGCGATGTCAAGCATGGTCGCTGTCATTCTTGGGTCGCTTGAAAACGCAGCGACCGGTCGGGTCGGGCACGGATCGAACGCTAGGCGGTGGCGCCGTGGGCCTGCGGCAGCGCGTTCGCCACCTGTCTGCAGAGGGTCACGGTTCCAATCCAGAGGGCCGCCCTGGCCAATGCTGTGGGTGCAATGACCACGATAATAATACGCGGCCCGCTTTGCTCAAAGTGGATGTTCGAGATCTCTTGAAGGCACTCGCAAGAGGAGGCCATCTGTGTGCCGGCGTCAGGGCCCACATTTGCCAAATTCAAAAAATCACACCGCAGATGACCCACTCGGGGGTCACACACACACACCCCCCCAGCAATCACCGTCCTATCGTGGCGGCAGCAGACTCACGCCCCAGCCCACTGTCGAGTTCTCGACTGGTTAAACGAAATAAACTTGAAACCTGAAGCGGCGCTGTGCTAAACAGTCACAACCCACAGATAACAATAAGAACTGTAATAATATAATTAAACATTTAAGGGACGCGCTATCGTGCCGGGACATCTCCAAGCGGCCCGATGTCACGAGAGCAACACTTGAGCGTAACTCTCAAATCTCTTTCGTCTTCTTCTTCTTCTTCTCTTTAACTCAGCGTCAATCTCACGTGCGGGTCGGGGGGCTGGGGGCTCGCAGGGAGAGCCGGCTACAAGATAAGAGCCTCCGCGTCGATCGTCTCCTCGCTCTGTAATCGCCGCATCAGAGCGGGAGGAGAGCGAAACGCGTGGCTGAGCTCCCGGAATGGAGCCCCATCCGTGGCTGAACGCTTTCACCGCCGTGTGCTCCATCTCAGACACGGAGGTGGTGGTGGAGGTGGTGGTGGGGGTGGTGGTGGGGGTGGTGCCGAGCCGCCACTGGCTCGTACCCGGGCTCGAATCCGGGTTCTTCAACCACTGCCCATGGTGATTAAAGCCGGGTTCTCTAGTGCGGCGAGCTGATCGTCTCACTCCGGAAAGCGTTGACTGCTCAAGAACGCCGTGCTATTTTAAAAAATCTCGTTTTCATTTTAGTTTCAGTACCCCCCCCCGCACGGGGGAAAACGCGAAGGGTTGGGCTTGATTGACGTGAGACGAACGCCACTTTGCAGGGCGTGCAAAAAATGTGTCCCTACTGCAGATGGAGATATCTGTTGAAGTGGGCCTAGGATGTCGTTCTGCAAGGTCATGTTCCAGACAAGGCAATGCACTGCTCACTCTGAATATTCTAAATGTAAATTCCTTCATCTCATATTTAAAAAAAACACGACCCAACATCGCAATTACAAAAAACAACCAGAAACGAATTCTTCGCTTTCCTGCTGCCCGCCAGTCCTGACGAACGGAGTGTTCCATCTCGAGGAATTCTGCAGCTAAAGGTATATTGTTCAAAATAAAAACAAATATATACACGTAGAAAATAACAATCGAAGTTTTAAATGAATCAGAATCTTTATTTAGACTGGAGGAATCCCTTGAGCTATAAAGCTCTTCATCACAAATGTCCGGTAGGGGCAGGTGGGTGGGCGACTTACAGAGGAGACCCACGCGTGTCCGGAGCGCGCGGCGAGAGGGCGACATTCACCACCACCACCACCACCTCTACCACCACCACCACCTCTACCACCACCTCTATCACCTCCGCCACTACCACTACTATCACCACCACTATCACCTCCGCCACCACTACTATCACCACCACTACCACTACTATCACCACCACTATCATCGCCACCGCTACCACCTCCGCCGCCACCACCACTATCACCGCCACCACTACCACCTCCGCCACCACCACTATCACCACCACTACCACCACAACTCCTACCACTACCACCGCGAGAGGCAGATGCACCCCGAACACGGCACACAGCCGTGAAAACAGCGCTTCATAGCTAATCGGATTCTTCCAGAATAAATCAAGATTCTCATTCTGACTTATCTCGAGGCCCAGCGACGTTGACGTCAGTGGAGCTGCGATGCACGCGTCGCGCAGCTCGGCGATCTCGGCGTAAAGAAACATCAGCTGCCCCCGAATAATTGCTTCCCCTGGAATAAATGTCCGCTGGAATATTTGTACACCCCCGGAGAAATGAATGTTAGTTCCCACCAGTGCACATCTGCTCTGCTTTGTGCTAAATGCCATTAATGAGCGGCTGGGAGGCCACGAATCGATGACGAATAAATCCTCCGCCTCGGTGAACAGCGACGGAAGGGCCAGAGATCTCCACTCCAGGAGCAGCGTGGGAACGATTTCCTGCTTTTGATAATACAAAGTTAAAGTCAAGAGTTAATGACTAACCCTCCGACATCCATCGCTTCCTTCCTCATGCCAGATGCCTTAGCTGTCCCACAGTCGACGCTTGACTGCTTCTCCAAGGTATGCTCCTACAGCCGCATCTCCACCACCACCACCACCACGTGGCTTGAGATTCTCTCTCCTCCATGATCACCAACCTCTGGGTACGACTCCTGTGCCCTTCTCGGCGACATGCGCTCCCTCCACGCTGCCACGTGTCCCGCCCATCACAGCCTCCACTTATGCGATGCTCTTCAGCCGCGAGCCTCCAAGTCGCTTGCTCTCACACAAGCCGAGTTCACATGTTTTGACCATACTTCACCACGCTGGTCAGTGCGGGTTCGTGGACGGGAGGACCCAGAAGCAACTCAGATATCGCTGGCCCGGGGATTGAACTCGGGTAGCCGGTTTCATCGCCCGGTGCTTTAACCACCGCCCCAATACTTCCCATGTTGCTAAACTCTCAACAAAGGTAGAAGCGCAGCCCTGGCGTCGATCGCTCCCGCTGCTGCCGGCGAAAGCGCCTCCACGAGAGGGAGCCCCGGTCTCTCTAGACTGCTCGAGACTGCTCGTGCGGGTATTTGCTGGTCAGCTGTCGTGGGGGTACCCCCACATTCTACCCAGCTACACGCGACCTGCCGATCGACTAACTCTGGTGGCACCCATCGACACCGCCGAGTGAACAGAGGCCGCGTAAGGAGATCGAATCGTCGAAGTGTGCTGGCCGTGACCCCACCGTGGCACGCTCACACTCGTCTCTGGCTCAAGCCAGTGAGCCAACTCACACTTGTCTATGGCTCAAGCCAGTGAGCCGACTCACACTCGGCTCTGGCTCAAGCCAGTGAGCCAACTCACACTTGTCTCTGGCTCAAGCCAGTGAGCCAACTCACACTCGTCTCTGGCTCAAGCCAGTGAGCCAACTCACACTTGTCTATGGCTCAAGCCAGTGAGCCGACTCACACTCGGCTCTGGCTCAAGCCAGTGAGCCAACTCACACTTGTCTCTGGCTCAAGCCAGTGAGCCAACTCACACTTGTCTATGGCTCAAGCCAGTGAGCCAACTCACACTTGTCTATGGCTCAAGCCAGTGAGCCGACTCACGCTCGGCTCTGGCTCAAGCCAGTGAGCCGGCTCAAAGTCGTGCTGAACTCGATCCGGCTCGGAGGCCGTGGTCCCCAGGTACGGTCACGATTTCATTGCCCCCAGCCTGAGCCTGAGCCGAGCCACGTTCTGCTCCGCTCACTGAACGTTGAAAGCCGAACCATCAAAGTCTCTCGCGGCCGGGTACCGCGTGTGTGGCGCGGACGACGAGGAGGGGGGAGGAGGAGAGGTATGTGCGATGTTTTTGATGCACGGCCCATGCGGCGGCTATCACTGTTTAAATCTACACTCAAGCCCGACCTGTTCCACCAAAGCTCAAAGATACATCTCAAATGTCTTCTCAGCTCAGCGTGCGCGTCACAAGTGTGGGTGGGAAGCGGCGGCGTAGTGGTTGGGGCACTGCGCTACGAAGCGCAGCGACATCGGTGGCGAGCGAGCGTTGTCTGAGACCAGTCCTGGGTCCCACCATCGGCACTGGGCGTTAAGCGAGTCACAGCGTCGCACGGCTGGCTGTGACGACGTCGCGCACACGGCCCCCTCCTACAGGCGTGCTGTGCCAGCCTTCATAGGTGTTCGCTCGCAGCGTCCCTTGCCCCAAACAGTCCGCACGCGACACGGGGAATCTTTGGTGTTGCTGAGTGCGTGGGGAGCAGAGAGCCGAGTTCGATTCCCGCTCATGGCCACCAACACCAGTGACCAATATCTAAACCTGTGCTGGGCCTTCCCCTAGGTCGACTCAGCCTCAAATGAGTGCCTGGTGCGGAGTGTAAACATCGCCACGAGGGAGACAAAGGCGGCTGTACGTGGTTCTGGCCACCCACCCCCTCGTGTGCGTGCCGGCCTTCATTATTGCTCGTCAACAGCACTTGCCCCAACAGTCTATTAAAAAATACATGGGAGATATTTGTCTTTGTGTATCCATGCAAACGTGGGTCTGTCCCGTGACCTTCTGCCAGCGAGATTTCGACACTTCACGTGGCCTCAAAGGTGCACCTAGCCTGGCACAAGCGCCGTGGAGACTTCACCGCACCTCCGATCAGCACTGTTCGCAACGCACGGTGCGAAAGAAGTTCAGCATACAGTACAGTGTTGTCTCTGCTGCGTAGCCCCGGCAGTGGCACCGGGGCGCTGCGATCGACAGAGACGCTCGGCGTGGTGGGGCCAGGCGAGGCGGGGCCCTCCCCTCACCTGCTCGAGCTCTCGGACTTTGAAGAATTCGCCGTCGCTCAGGTGCGGAGCGCAAACAGCCAATGGGAGAGAGGCACACCTGCTCAGCACACCTGGCTCCAAGGAACGCCCAAACCCCCCCCCCCGCACCCCCGCACCCCCACCCCCACTGTGACCCTGAGCCTGCCGATGTTTCGGCTGAGTGACCCGGAGAGGCGAAGTGGTCATCGGGAGGAGCGCGAGATGACGACTCGGGCTCCTGGGGTCGATTTGTCAACGCCAGCGGCGCTTCAACCAAATCTCGATCGGAATCAGAATCGTAATTTAGGCTGCAGGAGGACGAATCCCCCATGAGCTAGGAAGTTATTTTGCGCAGATGTTCAGGATGGGCGGGTCAGCAGGTTACAATAGCAAACAATACAACAACAGTCAGGAGTGCGAAGTCGAGACAAGGGTAAGCAAGCCACGTAATGTAAGTCAATAATACATTCATTCGTGATATAAGTCCGATTCATCAAGCTTACGCAAGGCAGCACAAATAACAAATCCAACTCGTTGCGTCAGAATACTTTAACTACTTACAAATCACAGGCGGAAGAGAAATGCAAAGTGTCCCTTCAGGCTCGTGCGATGAACGAGACGGATCGGAACGGAGCTAGCGAACGCCGCAGGCGCGGCAGAGGAGCAGGACACTTTGTTCCAACTCTCGAGCGGAGCCAGGCGACTCGTGGTCAACGACCTCGGCAGGCCGAGTCGGCAGTGACCCCGTCACCCCGACTGCACGAGTCCGGGAGGTGGCGTCACTGTCGCGGTTGGCATTCTGTTTTGTTTTGTATCTGTGCGGCCAATAATTTGGTGAACGATGCGATGCCGACGTGACACGAGAGGCGGTCACCGAGTCACCCCCACTGCGTGTGGCCGTGTGGGTGAAGCTTCGCCACCGCGGGCCGCACCGACGTCTTGCCTCGGCCCGTGGGCTACCTGCACCGCTGCTCTCCTCTCCCCTTCTCGCAGTGCCCCCCCCCCCGCGTCCAGGTGCGGCTTCAAGGCCACGCGGCGGCGGCGGTCGGCATCAAAGGGCGAGGCGAAGGCAGAGTGCCGTGACGCGGACGTCGCCGAGAGAGAGAGCTCACACAACACACACACACCACAGACAACACACACACACACCACACAGACAACACAAAACAGCAAGAGCCGCGAGAAGAAACAACGCGAGGAACGCGCCCAGACGAGGAGCCGGGCTCACGCACACGCCGCAAAGACAAAGAATCCCCCGCACTTGCCCCTAGCGAGTCGTTAGGGGCGAGTGCTGTTCACGAGTAGCACCTGTGCAAGGTCCGGCACGGCACACGAGGGGTGGGTGGCCAGGACCACGCCCGAACGCCTTTGTCTCCCAAGCGGCGATGTTTACACATCGAACCGGTTCAGATAATCGTCACTGATGGTGTTGGTGGCCGTGAGCGGGAATCGAACTCGGGGTTTGTGCCGGGTTCGTAGCGCTAACCCCGTCACACACACACACAACCTCTATATATACACAAGCAAGTACACTCGCTTGTGTATATATTTATCCGAGGCGTCCTGGCTAATGGCTGTGTCACATTCCTGTGCCAACTGTCCCAATATGTGTTCAGGACAGCTGCTCCCCGTGGCAGCGTGCACCTCGTGGCCGCGTGTGCAAGTCGGCTAATCACGCACCAAACCAGCAGCGGACTAACCACACGCAACACCCACGAGCAGACATCACGCGCGCTGCCCGTATCTGTCTCGCCACGTTAAAACAACAAAACACACCGAACGCCTCGCAACGCTCTGGAGTGAACTATTTCAGCAGCGTCCGTTCAACACAGGCGAAACTCTGGACAGGGTTTCGATATACAGCGTCTCGTCGGCAGCTTTCTGGCTCGCTTGAGCTCCCACAATATATGGGTCTTAGTTGGACATAAAACTACGTAACGCGTAACACAACATGATTTTTTGCGCCATTGTGGCGAGTATAAATAGCAATATTAACATCATTATCACTGTTAATATGAGCACCAATATTGCTATGAGTACAAATATGAGTGTTAAAGTAACAATATTACTTGGTGGGAAACCCGCAGAAGGGAAGTCATGGCAGCGAAGCAGCAAGTTCTCATTTTCAGATCACTCTCATTTCATTTTTCGTATCATCCAGAATATATTGCAGTATTTATCTTGTATGTATTAATCTTTAAAACAGTTTTAAATAATCTCGACTGAGAGCGCGTTTCTTTAGAACTGCTTGTTGAGCTTAGTTTGTTGTCCTTCCCCCGGATCTCCGATTAGCACGGCTGGCTACGTACGGTGCGAAAGAAGTTCCACAGTACACCGTGACCAACAGCGGCACAGCGGGCGCGCCTGCAGCTCGTGCGGAGCGGTGGTGCAGCGGTGAGCGCACTGCGCTCCGCCAAAGACGGCTCACGCGAGTTGCGAGTCACATCAGCACGCGGTCCACAGCCACCCCGCTCCCTTGCTCAAGTGGACCGAGCCTTCATAGGGGCTCGCCAACTGCACTTGCCCTAGCAGGTTGTTCAGGACCATATGGGGGACCTTTGTCTGTGTTACGTCTTGCTAAATATATCGCTGTGTGTGTGTCTGTGTGTTCGCGAAGAGTTGTTCATTCTGCCGGGGCCTTGGCGGAGGCCACGGGGTCACGGGCCGGGCCGGGTTGCCGCGTCTGATCGCCGCAACTTGTCGAGCACACGCGATGCGCTCGGCAAACAGCCGCGGCAAGCGGCAGCCGCGGGGAGAGCACGCGGCGGATTCACGCCGCGGTGTGGCGTAGCCCGGCACACACAGCGGGTACACCAAATACACAGGCAGCGGTTACACCCCAACCACACCGCGCACTCCACAACCACACCGCGCACTCCACAACCACACCGCACACACCACAACCACACCGCACACACCCCAACCACACCACACACACCACAACCACACCACACACACCACAACCACACCACATACACCACAACCACACCACACACACCACAACCACACCACACACACCACAACCACACCACACACACCACAACCACACCACACCACACACACCACAACCACACCACACACACCACAACCACACCACACACACCACAACCACACCACACACACCACAACCACACCACACACACCACAACCACACCACAACCACAACCACACCACACACACCACAACCACATCACACACACCACAACCTCACCACACACACCACAACCACACCGCTAACACCACAACCACACCACACATACCCCAACCACACACCAGCACAGGTAGAGAGCCCTTCGCTCATTCTGTCCCCCTCATCAAGTCTGTGGACGCTGTCTCGCGGTCTAGCAGAAGAGACGGAGAGAACACAAACTCCACACGCAGAGAGGTGCCCGGGTCGGGAATCGAACCCGGGTCCTTTGTCGCTGCGAGGCAAGGCTGCTACCACTGCGCTGCCGCGCGAGGTCGATCAGATCTGTACAGTATGCTGTACACAAACTATTCAACAACATCGTTGTGAAGAATGTAAACAAAACATAGATAAGCGGACCGTACCTCTCCATCACGTGCCTGCATCTCCGCATAAAAAAACTGAAGGTATTTCTTGACCCATCCCATCAGCCCCACGGCCTTCTGGGACGAGTGGCTAATCGCAGCAGTCACTGGCTCAGAACAAGAAACGCTCCGGAGCGGTTTCCAAGCGGATTCAGGATCCAGTAGCCAGAGCCGTCTCTAGGCGATGGCGAATCGGAGCGACCGCCCCGGGCCCCGCACTTGGGGGGCGGGCGCGCTTCGACGTCAACGGTCTCAGGTGTTAATCCTCCGGGCTTAGTGTTCTGTATGTATGTCGTATGCATGTTGAACTTCTTTCGCACCGCACGTAGCCAACCGCGGTGTCATTGCCCCCGCACCCCTATGGACCGCCCTGCCACAGCAGCTGCCACGCGGGCACGCGGGCTGGGTCCAGAGCCATCGCTGCGGCGACACGCGGCACGCAGGCGCCGGCTGCCGGGACAGGGGGCGACCCGGGCAGGGACGCCCGCGTCTGGCGAGGCTGAAGGGGGGGTGGGGGGTGGGGGTCTGCGGAGTCGTCCGTGTGGGGGTCTCGGGCGGCGCCGGGAGTCGCACGCGGTCACGCGGGCGACGGCGAGGAATTCGTCTTCGCGCAGAGCGATGTTTGGGGAACGAAGTGGAGGATAGCGAACCATCACAAATGTAATATTTCACGACACCGGCGCGCCAGAGATTGACCGGTTACTGACATCTCTAGCAGCAGGTTCCGTGAACGAGCGTCTTGTGATGGAGAAAGATGGAGGTGAGGGAGAGGGGTGAGAGATGGAGGTGAGGGAGAGGGGGGGGAGATGGAGGTGAGGGTGAGGGGGGAGGTGAGGGAGAGGGGTGAGAGGTGGAGGTGAGGGAGAGGGGGAGGGAGCGAGGTTCGAGAGACGAGGGAGTGAGGTGAGGGAGGGAGGGAGGAGAGGTGAGAAGATGGGAGGTGAGGGTTGTGATAGATGTTAAAAGAGGAGGAGGAGAGGGGGTGAGAAGAGAGGGTGGGAGGGGAGGGAGGTTGTGGAGGGAGGGAGAGAGACGGCGTCAGGCATGAAAAGCGCAAAGCTCCGTGAAGCTGAACGACTTTTGACCCCCGACTCCCCTTCACCCCCCGCCCCGCCCCGCGCGATATCGCCCAGCGACTCATTAACATGGGAGACCGGCACAGCCCCGCACCCCCCACACAACAAGGCAAAGATCCCCCGTACAGCCTTCACAGACTTGTGAGGCAAGTGCTGCTAGCGAGCAGCACCTATGAAGGCCGTCACGGCACACGAGGGGGGCGGGTGGCCAGCACCACGCCCGACCGCCTTTGTCTCCCCAGTGGCGATGTTTTACACACCGCACCGAATACTTATTTGAGGCCGAGTCGACCTAGGGGAGTCCCAGGACCGGTTCTGATATACTCGCTGTCACTGGTGTTGGAGGCCGTGAGCGGGAATCGAACTCGGGTGGCCGGGTTCGTGTCGCAGCGCGGCGCTAACCGCTGCGCCACCGCTCCCCAACACGCCGGCGCCGCCTCAAGTCAGACGTTTCGTGTCAGGCTGGAGGCGACGGCTGTCGACGACGAGAGAGGGAAACACAAACAGACGGGGCCCGTCACGAAAGC
The DNA here is from genome assembly GCF_965212315.1 of Lampetra planeri. Classification (NCBI taxonomy): domain Eukaryota; kingdom Metazoa; phylum Chordata; class Hyperoartia; order Petromyzontiformes; family Petromyzontidae; genus Lampetra; species Lampetra planeri. Next base: position 11,395,120 of record NC_136134.1, on the reverse strand, counting down.
GCGCCAATCATTCACCCGGCGGCAGCGGCAGCAGCAGCACTGAATCACCACCACAACAACAACAACATCAGCAGCAACAACAACACCAACACGGGGCTTCAGGGGCCGAGATGGAGACAAGAACAGGAGGAGGAGGTCGAGGAAGCGACCACAAACTCTCCACGATGCGCCATCGCCAGCTCTCATCGTGTCACTGCGTGTGTCACTGTGTGTGTCACTGTGTGTGTGTGTGTCACTGTGTGTGTCACTGTGTGTGCCACTGTGTGTGTCACTGTGTCACTGTGTGTGTCACTGTGTGTGTGTGTGTCACTGTGTGTGTCACTGTGTGTGCCACTGTGTGTGTGTCACTGTGTTTGTCACTGTGTGTTACTGTGTGTGTCACTGTGTCACTGCGTGTGTCACTGCGTGTGTCACTGTGTGACTGTGTGTGTGTGTCACTGTGTGACTGTGTGTGTGTGTCACTGTGTGTGTCACTGCGTGTGTCATTGTGTCATTGTGTGTGTCACTGTGTCACTGTGTGTGTGTCACTGTGTGTGTCACTGCCTGTGTCACTGTGTGACTATGTGTGTCACTGTGTGTCACTGTGTGACTGTGTGTGTCACTGTGTGTGTCACTGTGTGACTGTGTGTGTGACTGTGTGTGTCACTGTGTGTGTCACTGCCTGTGTCACTGTGTGACTGTGTGTGTCACTGTATGTCACTGTGTGACTGTGTGTCACTGTGTGTGTGTGTCACTGTGTGTGTGTGTCACTGTGTGTGTCACTGTGTGTGTGTCACTGTGTGTCACTGTGTGTGTCACTGTGTGACTGTGTGTGTCACTGTGTGTCACTGTGTGACTGTGTGTCACTGTGTGTGTGTGTCACTGTGTGTGTCACTGTGTGTCACTGTGTGTGTCACTGTGTGTGTGTCACTGTGTATGTGTCACTGTGTGTGTCACTGTGTGTGTGTCACTGTGTGTTACTGTGTGTGTCACTGTGTGTGTGTCACTGTGTGTGTCATTGTGTGTGTCACTGTGTGTCACTGTGTGTGTCACTGTGTGTGTCACTGTGTGTGTGTCACTGTGTGTGTCACTGTGTGTGTCACTGTGTGGGCAGCGGCAGTGTTCCGGTTTTAGCGCGCCGCTCACGGCCAATACCCGTGACGTATATATTAACCGGTCCTGGGTCTCCCCTAGGTCGTCCCAGCCTCAAATGAGTACCCGGTGCGGCGTGTAAACATCGCCACTGGGGAGACAAAGGCGGCCCGGCGTGGTGCTGGCCACTCACCCCCTTGTGTGCCGTGCCGGCCCTCATAGCTGCTCGCGAACAGCACTTGCCCCAACAGTCTATTACAGGCTATACGGGGGATCTTTGTCTTTGTGTGTCACTCTGTGTTAATGTTTATCCTTATAGGTGCGCCGTGCATCTTCAAAGGTGCTCGCTAACAGCCCTTACCCCCAACAGTATGTAGTCTTCACAGGGTATGTTTATATGTGTGTCACGGTGTGTGTGTGTCAGGGTGTGTGTGTCAGGGCGTGTGTCGTCCGGGTGTGTGTCAATATTTGTGTATGCCAGGGTGTGTGTGTGTGCCAGGGTGTGTGTGTGTGTCAGGGTGTGTGTGTCAGGGTGTGTGTGTGTGTGTGTCAGGGCGTGTGTGTCAGGGTGTGTGTGTGTCAGGGCGTGTGTGTGTCAGGGTGTGTGTGTCAGGGTGTGTGTGTGTAAGGGTGTGTGTGTGTCAGGGCGTGTGTCAAGGTGTGTGTGTGTCAGGGTGTGTGTCACGTTGTGTTTGTGTCAGGGTGTGTGTCAGGGCGTGTGTGTCAGGGCGTGTGTGTCAGGGTGTGTGTGTCAGGGTGTGTGTGTGTCAGGGCGTGTGTGTGTCAGGGCGTGTGTGTGTAAGGGTGTGTGTGTGTGTCAGGGCGTGTGTGTCAGGGCGTGTGTGTCAGGGTGTGTGTGTCAGGGTGTGTGTGTGTCAGGGCGTGTGTGTGTCAGGGCGTGTGTCACGGCGTGTGTGTCAGGGCGTATATGTCCAGGTATGTGTCGTTCGGGTGTGTGTCAAGGTGTGTGTGTCACGGTTTGTGTGTGTCAATGTGTGGGTGTGTGTCACGGTGTGTGTGTGTCAGGGTGTGTGTGTCAGGGTGTGTGTGTCAGGGTGTGTGTGTGTCAGGGTGTGTGTGAGTCACGGTGTGTGTGTGTCAGGGCGTGTGTCAAGGTGTGTGTGCGTCAGGGTGTGTGTCACGTTGTGTTTGTGTGTCAGGGTATGTGTCAGGGCGTGTGTGTGTGTCAAGGTGTGTGTGTGTTAGGGCGTGTGTGTCAGGGTGTGTGTGTGTCAGGGCGTGTGTGTCAGGGTGTGTGTGTGTCAGGGTGTGTGTCAAGGTGTGTGTGTGTCAGGGTGTGTGTCAGGGTGTGTGTATCAGGGTGCGTGTGTGTCAGGGTGTGTGTGTGTCAGGGTGTGTGTCAGGGTGCGTGTGTGTCAAGGTGTGTGTGGTCAGCGTGCGTGTGTGTCAGGGGGTGTGTGTGTCAGGGCGTGTGTGTCAGGGTGTGTGTGTGTCAGGGTGTGTGTCAAGGTGTGTGTGTGTCAGGGTGTGTGTCAAGGTGTCTGTGTGTCAGGGTGCGTGTGTGTCAAGGTGTGTGTGTGTGTCACGGTGTGTGTGTGTCAAGGTGTGTGTGTGTCAAGGTGTGTGTGTGTCACGGTGTGTTTGTGTCAGGGTGTGTGTCAAGGTGTGTGTGTGTCAGGGCGTGTGTGTCAGGGTGCGTGTGTGTCAAGGTGTGTGTGTGTCAAGGTGTGTGTGTGTCACGGTGTGTTTGTGTCAAGGTGTGTGTCAAGGTGTGTGTGTTTGTGTCAAGGTGTGTGTGTGTCAGGGTGTGTGTCAAGGTGTGTGTGTGTCAGGGTGTGTGTCAAAGTGTGTGTGTGTCAGGGTGTGTGTGTGTCAGGGTGTGTGTCAAGGTGTGTGTGTGTCAGGGTGTGTGTCAAGGTGTGTGTGTGTCAGGGTGCGTGTGTGTCAAGGTGTGTGTGTGTCACGGTGTGTGTGTGTCAAGGTGTGTGTGTGTCAAGGTGTGTGTGTGTCACGGTGTGTTTGTGTCAGGGTGTGTGTCAAGGTGTGTGTGTGTCAGGGCGTGTGTGTCAGGGTGCGTGTGTGTCAAGGTGTGTGTGTGTCAAGGTGTGTGTGTGTCACGGTGTGTTTGTGTCAAGGTGTGTGTCAAGGTGTGTGTGTTTGTGTCAAGGTGTGTGTGTGTCAGGGTGTGTGTCAAGGTGTGTGTGTGTCAGGGTGTGTGTCAAGGTGTGTGTGTTTGTGTCAAGGTGTGTGTGTGTCAGGGTGTGTGTCAAGGTGTGTGTGTTTGTGTCAAAGTGTGTGTGTGTCACGGTGTGTGTGTGTCAAGGTGTGTGTGTGTCAAGGTGTGTGTGTGTCAGGGCGTATGTCGTGGGGGTGTGCGTCAGACACGAACGCCATAATCCACAGCACAGCTGACCCGACACACAGCGCGACCCCTCCACCTCTCCCCGCCCACCGCCCCCGCTTCTGATCTGGGCTCCGCTCTCCAACTCGTCCCACCAAGGGGCAGGAAGCAGAGCGGCGGCTCAGGGGGGGTGCAATCAGTCGGACAGCGACGGCCAGGCAGCCTCCAGCCACAACAAAGAGTCACACACACAGAGACACACAGACACACGCGCACACACACAATCACTAACCCCTACACTACACACACAAACACACACATCATGCGAATTTGCAAACTTGTAAATAGTTTTCGCGCTGGATTAAGTCTGTAAGCTTTGATCCATTTGACTGATTTTCAACAACGAGACAACTACATCATTTTGTGCTACGAAGAAGGGCAATTGCCCGAAACGTCGTACGATTATTTATTTTATTTCAAGGCCACAACGTTGTCGGGTGGCACACCGACAGCCCCCACGCATCCAGGTCACTCCACTGCTGGGTGAGTGGCCTCCCCTCGCCCGCGCGGGTCGCGCGCGTTACGTGTCCACACTCCACCGCGCCGGTCAACGCGGCTTGGCGAAGGCGGGGGGAGCATAGACGCGGTACAGTACAGCTGACCGAGCTGCACCGTCCACCACCACGTAGGCCCGCAGCAGCCTATAGCACCCTGCCGTGAGCTCGGACGTCGACCCATCCGAGCGCTGTCCAGGCTCGACACCTGCTTAGCTTCCGAGATCTGACGACCCCGGGGACGCGCATTACGGGAGGTTCGCTCGCAGGCTGCGCGGAGCCATTCACGGGCCGCTCACCTCCACCGTGACCCCCCCGCCCCTCTCCCCCCACCACCTCCACCGTGACCCCCCCCCCCGCCCCTCTCCCCCCACCACCTCCACCGTGAACCCCCCGCCCCTCTCCCCCCACCACCTCCACCGTGACCCCCCCCCCCGCCCCTCTCCCCCCACCACCTCCACCGTGAACCCCCCGCCCCTCTCCCCCCACCACCTCCACCGTGACCCCCCCCCCCGCCCCTCTCCCCCCACCACCTCCACCGTGAACCCCCCCCCGCCCCTCTCCCCCCACCACCTCCACCGTGAACCCCCCCCCGCCCCTCTCCCCCCACCACCTCCACCGTGACCCCCCCCCCCCGCCCCTCTCCCCCCACCACCTCCACCGTGAACCCCCCCCCGCCCCTCTCCCCCCCACCACCTCCACCGTGAACCCCCCGCCCCTCTCCCCCCACCACCTCCACCGTGACCCCCCCCCCCGCCCCTCTCCCCCCACCACCTCCACCGTGAACCCCCCCCCGCCCCTCTCCCCCCACCACCTCCACCGTGACCCCCCCCCCCGCCCCTCTCCCCCCACCACCTCCACCGTGAACCCCCCGCCCCTCTCCCCCCACCACCTCCACCGTGACCCCCCCCGCCCCTCTCCCCCCACCACCTCCACCGTGACCCCCCCGCCCCTCTCCCCCACCACCTCCACCGTGACCCCCCAGGCCCGCCCGCTCGCCCCCTCCCCCCGCCGCCCCGGGGCCACGAGAAGTGAGAGAAGCCAGGCCCCGAGCGACGGAGGAGAAACAACAAAACAAGAGGGGCTCTTTGTGTCTTCCTCCTCCTCCCTTAAGCCCCGTGGCCGCTCGCTAATCGTAGCGGCGGTAAGTGTTTAAGAAGACTGGGGAGGGGGAGGGGTAGGGAGGGGGACAGAGGGGAGGGGGGGTGAGAGCCGCCTGGTTTGTACCCACCCCGCTACCCCCCGGAGGAAGCTCCACAACGACCCCGCCCGCACACCCGCGGGGTTCACAGTCGGTGGACGCGGGGGGGGGGCACCGCTGGCAGCTCGCCACGGCCCGGAGGTGGTCACCCACTCGCCCGACGATCCGTGCGTCTCCGCGTGCGTCGCGAAACGCGTTCACCGCTCCCTCCTCTGCGGCGCTGGTTTGTTGACGCCGCGGCAAGTCAGATCTCCAGGCGCGGCAGTTGAAGCAATGGTTGCCGACTGCCGCGAGCACTGCTCCAACCCACGTCCCCCCGTCCACTTCCCCCGCCGCCTCTGTCCGCCCAGCAGCGTCAATGGACGCACCGCGCCCCGCGACTCCGTCGCTCGGCGGCTCGCGTGTGTTGGGGTAACGTCCTGGGTATGCTCCCCGACGACGTTTCAAGCCGTCTGAACGGGATACCCCCCAATGCTGCCTGTAGTGGGCTGGCCGCTATCCGCCAGCAGTGGCGTGATCGGGCAGTCGCGGGGCTGCGGCTTGGTATTGCACGCGAGAGGCCGCGGGGTCGCGTTGGGCCCTCGCTTGCCCACGACGAGAGGCCATCTTCCCACGCGCCTCGCGACCTCGCCATTCCGACAAGTCCGCACACGTGCGTGGGTGAACGCGTTTGTTCGGCGCTCGCGAACAGCACTTGCCCCCCCCCCATGGGGCCTCTCTCACCACAGCATCACGACAGCGCCTCTCCCACCGAGGCGGCTGCTGCTCCCCGCCACAGGAATGTGCAATTTCCACTTATGCTTCCAGATCTCAAACGGAGTCGATGCCCGTTTGATGAGCACGTTGTGGTTAAACTCGTGACATCAACCACATGACGGTGAGATGGAGTACAACGCCGTTACCCTCCCCCCCCCCACACGCACGCACACACCCACCACCACCACCGGCGGCGTGGTACGGGGTGGGCCATCATCCAGCAGTGGAGATTGGGAAGGGCGCTGCGCGTACTCACGCACCCGCTTGCGATGTTGTGGGCGAGGAGAATAAACATCGCTGGGGGTCACGGGACAAGGCGAGCGAGACACAATGTGGGGGGGGGGTGTCTCCGTGTGCCTGATAAGGAAAAGTATAAGATAGAGGTGACGTTTCGGACAATGAGGCTTATTCATAGCGAATTACGGAGAGCCACAGAGGTGGTCGGAAGTCTCAGCTTTACGTGGCTGGGTGATGAATGTGAGTGACGTTATGAATAAGTTTGTTGAGTCATAATACTTTGTGATTATTGAAGGGAATGACTGGTCTCAGTAACTACTATGAATGCAACTGTTCGTATGCCGATTAAAAAAAATTGTTAATCAGAAAACATTTTCAGAACGTTATTCGCATCAGACCTCTATGTTTGGTGTGCCGTGAAAAAGGGCAATCGCCCGAAACGTCACCTATCTTATAATTGTCATGAGGCCACTGACACAGAACGTGTTGAGTTGTTGTTTGTGCACCACTGCCAATGGAGCTCACAGCAGCAAGCACAGCAGCAACGCCTTTGTGTGGTTTTAGCGGGAGTTCTGAGCTCGTGATATAAAGCGTGATGACGACGACGATGATGGCGGTGAGGATAATGAAGGTGATGATGATCATGGACAGCGTTTCCATGAGAAAACGCTGGATGGTGATGACGAACACTAACGGGAGATTACTGATTCTGCTGCTGCCTGATGATGATGATGGTGGCCATGACTGCTGGTGACGACTCCTTCGCTGGGAGCGCGCGTTAGGACTCACTCCCCGTGGTGATTGCTGGGACTCACTTCTCGTGGTGCTTGTGGGACTCACTCCCCGTGGTGTTTGTGGGACTCACTCCCCGTGGTGTTTGTGGGACTCACCTCCCCGTGGTGTTTGTGGGGACTCACTCCCCGTGGGTGTTTGTAGGACTCACTCCCCGTGGTGTTTGTGGGACTCACTCCCCGTGGTGTTTGTAGGGACTCACTCCCCGTGGTGTTTTGTAGGACTCACTCCCCGTGGTGTTTGTAGGACCTCTCCCCGGGTGTTTGTAGGACTCACTCCCCGTGGTGTTTGTAGGACTCACTCCCCGTGGTGTTTGTGGGACTCACTCCCCGTGGTGTTTGTAGGACTCACTCCCCGTGGTGTTTGTAGTAAGACTCACTCCCCGTGGTGTTTGTAGGACTCACATCCTCGTGGTGTTTGTAGGACTCACTCCCCGTGGTGCTTGTGGGATTCACTCCCCGTG